>NC_091826.1:67071807-67726807 GCF_038994185.2 Dermacentor albipictus | reverse complement strand
GTATATGTAACATTTCTTAAACGTAGGGAACGACAACGGCACCACCAGGAAATGCAAAATTATTGTAATAATAAAGAAAAATCTCTACTGAAACCATGCATGTGTCGTTCCACCAAATGCGTATAATTCGCACGGAATTTATATGGATTTCATATGAATTCCGCGTAGTTTTCACGAGATAAAGAAATACCTGCCTTCGCGCTGCCTCATAGACTGATATGCATCTGCCTAGAGGAAACAAATATTGACGCCAAAGAAAACAAAAAGGCACTACGACAACCCTAGGAGTGTCGCCTGATTATCCTCGTACACAACTTCATAACTGTGTACTATACGAGCCCTTTTTGGGCGACACTGACATTCTTCTTTCGCGACAGCTATCATTTGTGCAACCAAAAAAAAGTGAACAAGCATAACTGTGCTTTCGCGCTGCTTCACCTTTTGACCTTGATGGTACACCTTCAAGGAGCTCTTTCGCTGCTTGAGGTCGTGGGCAGCCTTGGCAAGGGTCTGCAATAAACAATGCGAGCGAAATCAGTTTGCAAGAACGTCTTATAATGCCACAGTGTGCTATTCCCAACCCTGAAGCGCTTGCTTGACAGAGCTGCAGCACATTCATTGACGGCCCCGCATGGGGGGACGTCATGATTAGGGCTTAAATCACGGTACGACTTCGGTCATCTGCCTGCGCTAAAATCCTGTAATATGGTAACAGTAATTACGAAGGGTCAAACTTGGTTTTAACATGCTGCAGACTGCGGACCTTCGAGGATCTGGTCTTGCTCGTGTGAAGTATTAGAATTCGGTGCCACATCCTCACTCTCGCTCTACTTATTTCGAGCTATATGCGGAAAAAAATTTGGAAATATGTTTCACATAACGAAACGGAACAGTGTTCAACATAATACCACAAAGCTGAAACCATTTTTATGTATATGGGACTACTTAAACATGGCCACAGTTACAGGTGTGTGAAAGAATGCTTCAGATAACAGGTACGGGTGTCTCGAATCCTTTCCCTGTTAGCAATGGTCATTTCGCTGGTACATAGGTCCACATATTTATTGCTGTGTATGCTTAAAGGGCAGAAAGGTCCAAAACGTGAACGCTCAGTCTCGTCAGTGCTGAAGTTCCGGGATGCCTTAGGCCCCAGAACTCTAGGTTCAGCAGCGAGTGCTGCACTGCGGATTGCTTATGTCCACCTGGAGCTCTCTGGCACGCACACCGAGGCCTAAAGATGAGATGTGAAACCTCCGTTGGCGTTTCCGCATATTAGCAGTGGCGCTAGACTCACCTGCATCCACGCCAGCTTCTCTTCAGGTGACCTGCGCACGGAAAAGGGCAATGCGACAATTCAGTATGGCGTTGTGAAGCTCAAAATTGCACTGCTGAAGATAGCTTTAGCTTACATCACCACAGAAGCAAAGAAAAGGGTAATAAATGTAGGTTACGAAACAGTAGCTTACCACGAGTGCTTGTGTTCTTTGCGTCTGTTTTATTTGCGCAACAATGTCTTCACCAAGTATCAACGAAATAGCCTAAGAACACGTTATCTTCAATGAGGGAGAGTGTCAGACTAAATGAGCGATTGATTGATTGATTGATTGATTGATTGATTGATTGATTGATTGATTGATTGATTGATTGATTGATTGATTGATTGATTGATTGATTGATTGATTGATTGATGTTGTTTAGCATTCCAAAGCATCGTAGGCACTACGAGAAGCACTTTAGTGGAGGGCTCCGGATAAATCTGAGCAGCCGCAGTTCTTTAACGTGCACTGAGAGCGCGGTAGCTTTCAGGCGCTTGTGCATTCCACGTTCACCAGAACGCGGCGTTGAATCGAACCACCCCGTTACCGTGTGCTCGGCAGCAGAGTGCAATAGCCATAGAGCCGCTACTCTAAACGCGACACTAACTTAATATGCTCGATTAGACTACTTTTGATCCTTGAAAAGCAGCAAATAAATCAGGTTGTTCTGAAAGCCTAACATTGGCAAGTCAAAATACACAAAGTCGCAGTTTCGTCCAAAAGGCGAAGCATCGATTGCGACAGAAAATCAGCAGACAGCTATACGAAGTGAGGAGAGCACTTTTATCGGCCGAGTCAACTTCCAAAGATTCGCTTGCTAACTAAATGAACAAGCACGGTGCCAGTATGCACAGCAAACATGAACACACCAGACTCGATGTCCTCAGACACTCGCTGCCAAAAGGTTGGCGTCAGACCTTCGTGCTGTCCATCGCTTCAACACAATTCAAGCGCCGAGAACACACAGCACGCACAAATCTACTAGCCACCGATGCACCTAGACTCTGGCCTCAACGCAGATAGCTCTCAAGATAAGGCAGGGCGACCGCGCGAAGCCTCCATATGCACAGTTGCAGCAGGAGTATAATGCCCCTCCCCCCCCCTCCCCCTCGTCTGGCGTCTCGCAACATTGGGTGCCTCGCGCGCCACGGTAGACGGCGAGCTTCCTCTTCGCTTCAGTCCCTTTTGGACGGGCGAGATTGAGCCGCGGTCGTCGTCTCCCCTCGGACGCTTGCACTCGCACATACAGCGAAGGGCGCGCCGCGACGGTGTGATAGCCCTTGGAATTTATACGGAACATCACGGCGACGGCGACGGCGACGGCAGAAATGCGCTTGGAGTGTCCATATAGTTGCTATCGCAATCATCATCATCATCATCATCATCATCAGCCTGGTTATGCGTCATCGCCTCATCAGCCTATCGCAATAAAACAAATGAAAAGTGAAAGCTCGGTGGCTACACTTCTGAGGAGCCGCTACGCTGCCCGTAAACAGCCGCGCCAATTGCGCCACTTTCAGGTTTGAGCATTGATATAGTTTTTGCACTTTGAATGTTTAGTAGTCTGACAAGGGTTATGATAAAAGCCACAGCTGGGAAAGTTGTGTTTCATGACGTTTGTTTGCGGGCCGCCGTTCTCAAAATTCTGAGAAGTAATTTAGTCATGAACGTAAGACCTAGTTTCAGCAACTTTGGCGGCTGAATATTACAGCAATTTACCGTTAACATACAGAGTGCATAAACATGCAGCATAGATATACCTAAACATGTGCGGAGCTCTACGACAACAGCGACGCCGTCGATGTCAGCAAAAATTCGCCTGGAGTGTCCGTATAACTGCTATCACAATAAAACACACGAGAACATGTCAAAAGAAGATATTCTTTCCTTTCCGGTCGTTGGTCTACATGTTTTCGCTTCTTTTTCGCCGCGACAACCGCTTATAACGCAGTCAATCCTTTGTCCCGGTGACTTCGTTATAAAGAGAGCTTCGCGTACTTCAGTGGGAACGTCCGAGGCCGCTCCACGGTTCACCGGCCTTCTAGAAAGAAAAATAAAGAAACTGCGACGTACCCGGCGCACAGCTCTATGGAGCGACCGGCGTTCCGCAGGTGGAAGCTGTTTGGCGTCTCGAGGTTGTCGCCGTCCTGCAGCAAGAGGCCGTCCAGGTCGAGCTTGGCCCGCACCCGGTACGCACCGGCACCAATGAGGCGTGCTCCACTGCCCACGACGCTGCACACTAGCACCATGTCGGTGAACTGGGCCAGGGCGAAGAGGGGCAACGAATTAGTCACGGTTTGCTGGTGGGCTAGTTGGTGGTGCATTCTTCGTAGCAGTGTTGTACGCAACATACAAAGCATAGAAAACAACAAAAAAAAAACAAATTTAGACCATCAACGGTTTCACAGGGACGATCACATATATCACAGAAACGGCTCGACACGCGAGTTTGCCATCAGCGGCTTGTGCTACTGAGAACAAATTGAATTGTTTATTACTGTGCGCCAAATACGGGCGTACCACGTCACACGTGAAGCTTAGAACGACAGAAAGCTGAGCTAGTTGGTAAGGATTCACTACGGAAAAAAGGGTAACGCGTGCAAACAAGGACACAAGAGAAGTGGAAAACACGAACTCCGCGTGTTCGGGTGTTCGTGTTGTCCACTTCTCTTGTGTCCGTGTCTGCACACCTTACCCCTTCTTTGCATTACGTCGTACAGTTTGGCGCTCAACGAATAAATCAGGACACATAAACCACCCAATACACACGCACAGATTACATTGTTGTTTGGTCTACTACAGCTTTGGTGGGCGTTAGTTTTTTTCGCTTTCACGAACCTTCGCTTGGAGGCCGTCCGCAGAACTAATTTGCCCACAACAACACAACCAAGCACAATAAATAGAACCCAAATAAGTAATTCTATTGTTCACGTGCCGTTGTTGCACGACGAACGAAATCGCGTTTCCTGTCCTTCGCGTGCCCCGGCTCGCACGTCCTTTGTCGGTGATGCACAGCACAATTAACTGTATTGTAAGCAGGCGTCCTGTCTCTCCATTTGCGTTTTTTTTTTCGTCGCGGCGTTTATGGTAGCTCTGCTAACACTTGTCTATTACTCAATTTTTTTTTTCGTGCGTTCACTAAGCCCACAAATATCCGGACCCGTCAGCAAAAGCTCTAAAAAGACAACGCCTGACACCATGCGGGAGCCGTTTTAGCTCGCATTGAGTGTTACGGTTAGGGATGTTCCACATATATATGTTACACGCGTTGGCCCTTGCGGGTAGGAAACTCATAACTAAGCATTCAATGCCTGTCACTTGACACGGCCTCGTGCCTCTTCGCAAGTGCTTGTCGACGCACGTTGGCTCACCACGAACAGGTAGCGCTCGAAGTGGTCGCCGGAGCGGGCGCTGATCTTCGTCACTTTTCCCTGGCGCAGCAGCTCCCTCGTCGGGCTCACCAGGTCGACGGCGCCGCCCACCAGCTCCTGGATCTCCAGCAGCTGCTTGAACTGATCCTGCCGAGAGACGTCCACGTTCGTCGTTACACCCAACTCCCCCGACGCGCTCACAGTTTGCATAGTCGAATGTCTGAACGCGCTTACAACGAGCTGCGTACGGATGCACCTCCCGCCTGGGTTACCACGACGGGAACAGACCATGCTCTACCGTCTGTGGCTAGGCGTTGCCTTTACTAACTCATATGCTTTCCTCATTGGAATGGCCAACAGCCCCACGTGTGACACATGCAACATCGACGAGACGCTCGCACATATTATCTGTGTCTGCCCGCGTTATAGTGCTCAGAGACAAGTGATGTGCAGAGTACTGGACCAGTTGGACAATCGTCCACTATCAGAACTAAAAGCTTTAGGTCAATGCTCCGAAAAAACATCCGCGTTGAAGGCCTTACTCGCGCTATTAAGGTTCCTGCGGTCTACGGGGCTTCACGACAGACTCTAAGCATGCCGCCGCCTACCGCTCTTTACTGTACGCGCTTTGTTCGTGCTTGTCTCTCTTTCTTTCTATCTTCCGCTCTGTTTCTCTTTTTATCACCTTTTACCCTTCCCCCTGCGCAGGGTAGCCAACCGGAACTACCTCTGGTTAACCTCCCTGCCTTTCTCTGCATTATCTTATCTCTCTCTCTCTGCCAGAAAGGCGCCCGAGCACGAACGGGCGCTCTTTTTATTGGTTAGGGAAAGTTGAAGACACAGTTGAAGTTGATGTTGTTGGAGAAAAATGGGAGAGGCCTTTGCCCTGCAGTGGGCGTAACCAGGCTGCTGCTGCTGCTGCTGCTGCTGCTGCTGCTGCTGCTGATGATGATGATGATGATGATGATGATGAAGAAGACACGAAAAGAGAAAATCGCTCGACGGGTAAAGTGATTGATCGATCAATTTATTTCCTAATTACCTGTACGCAAAGAGAGGTTGGTGCTTGTAGGATGACACCGGCTGCTCCTATTCAGTGACTCGACAAGTGTGCTCAAAACTATTATCATAACAGAAACAATAAAGAAACACACAGCAACAGCATTTCACGTACAAAACAAATTGTTCTTGAAAGTTCACGAAGTATAAGTCTTCCTGGGCACACTTAATTGAGGTCCCTCCCTCTTGAGTGCCATGTTCCAGGCACCACCCGCGAACCCGGACGCGAGGGCCACAGACACAAGCGTAAGCGCCATTTCATAAGAACTAGAACAAGAATAAGGAGAACGACATAACCGGTACCTTGATTAGATTTAGTGACGTTCTTGCGAAACTGATTCCTCCAAAAAGGTGTCCTTTACGCATTGTCCAAATCACGAATTCTACGACGTGCTTCCCGTTCCCACAACCGCCCCCGCCGCACGTGACCACCAAAAGCATAGCCTTTAATATCCGCATTTTCTAATCCAGGGGGCGCAGCCCCCTCTAGGGCGTAGATTTGGATACCGCCAATTGTGCGTGCACGACTCTTCTGACAGCCACAAATTTCTCGGATAGTCAGGGTCCTAATGATAGTGGTCGCCTATCAAAGGCACGTAGTTCTGCAGAAAACAGTGCGCGATGAGTATCATAATTCTATATTTTTCCTATTTTCAATCATATCACCTATGTCTTGACAACGAGAGCAACCATAGCAATGACCATACAGGGGTAGAAAATGTGTTTCATTGTTGCAGAAAATTGATATTGCAAAGAAAATGTGTGATGAAATTTTGCAGAGAGGAGGAGGAGGAGAAGGGCATGTTGTTCATTACAGGCGGACACAGCGTTGCAAAAGTTGTCGTCAACTGCTCTGTCAGAGCGCCACCTATCAAACGTAGGTAGTGGTCTGAAGGCCGTTACAGTTCATCCAGTAACCTATAACCGCACCCGCTACCACAAGGAACGTGACACGGAGCGCAACAGAATGCGCGTTATCCAATCCTCGTCGAATCATACGGCTCACCATTCACACTGCAACCCGTACGAAGGAATGTGGAATGTCTTAAAAGGATAGGAAAATGCGGTTCATGTATATATCAACTTTTTTTGTTTTATAAAAAGATCACGCGGCTAATAAAACATTTGTTAGTGCGATTCAATACGAATGAATTCATCTGTCTTGTGAAACAAAGCTGGGCTTCGCGCTTCAAGCGATTATTCAAAGAACTTCAGAAAATTTCCTTCGCTGCCTTTTTCTCCGGAGTGCCAGTTGGGCATGACGAAATCTACGGGTGGACGTAGAAGCGATTCTTTTCGCTCGTAGAGTAAAGGGAGGATCCGTACTTCTACCAGCTATTCATGCACATTCTTGTATCTAGGAAGCTTGCACCGCCGATGCCTCTCGCACCAAAGAGCGCAGTTGCCGATATGGAATGACACACTGCCGTCATTGAAGGATATGTTGGCGCCCCCAAATAGGGCGCCGGCTACTCCTTGCTCCTTTTAGCAGGTGGTACAGTTGCACATTTAGCTTAAATGTATGTCGTGTACAGCATGTAGAACAATCATACATAAACAGCTACTGCATCCACTGTGAATATCGTCTTTTCCTAGGCTCGCACGCGTCTCGAAACAACCCCAGTAACTCCTGAAGTGGAAACACATGCGTTCATTGAGAAAAAGCAAGCTATCCGTACCCCCTCCGCCCCTTCCTTAAACACACGCAGGAAGCAAGACCCGTTCTGTTGTGCCGACCTTGAGCTATTTTAGCGGTGGGCTATCAGACCTCAAGCCGTCTTTACGTTCCGTCTCTGTGTTCCACGAAGCTCCCGCAAACCGCGTACCTCTCCGTGTATCGCCGCCACGGACACCAGGGCGCGCTGCTGCAGCCAGCGCTATTTCTGCGCCGAGTGCCTGGCCCTCAGACTCAACCTTCAGCGCCTCAGCGCCCGTGCTTTCATTCAGGTTGATTCATTATCCCTCACTGTGGTAGTGCCTGCCAGAAGGGCTGATTTCTTTTTTTTCTCTCTCTCCTAGATCCCAGGCAACGAACCAGAGGCACAAGACAATTCCAGCTCTGCGAACAACTGGAACGTGGACAATCGGATTGACTGTGTAGGCATCGCTGTCGTTCGCCATTCAGCCCACCAGAACTCCCGAACGTACACGCATGCTCTGAACTAGCGCGAAACACTGATATAGATCGGCCTCTTAGCGTGGAGCTACGTGGCGACGTTTCTCACTGAGGCAGAACTTTGAAATAAGGAAGCCAGAGTTATATTCGTAGAGCTAAGTCACCTATCGCTGAGCCCGAGACCTTCGACTTCTCGAATGTGCAACATCCTCGGGATCCGGCATCCACCCCCTCTAGTCCTTGCAAAGCAATACCTAGGGTTTCAGAAAATACTGTCACTTCCTAATATTCTTTTTTAATAAAATATTACAGTAAAATATTACAGCTGTTGCCTAACAGCAACAGTAACGGCAAAAAAGCACGGCAATGGTCCCGCTACGAAATTATGTAATAATAGGTTCCTAAAACGGCGTCGAGGTGAAATGAAACTCTAATAGTCTTAGAATGCAGAACGCAGCCTAAACAGCTGCAATGACAGAGAAATGTACGCAGAAGGACGATCACGTGTTGCATGGACCGTGCTGCACAGAGACGCCGCTTATAATGAATAAGAGCCCGCTTACAATCTTTTTCATCGCCTGGTTGGCGTGGTCGGCTGCCTTGGACACCAGCTCCAAAGCTCCTAGAAAAAAAGCAAACGAGGCAACGATGGCAGAGCGATTGCAAAGAAAGCACCATTACCTGCATGAATGTCAGAATATCTCATTATATTGTCGAGTCATAATAAACCAACAAACACTGACACCAAGGACAACATAGGGGAAATTTCTTGTGCTTAATAAATTAAATAAAGAAACCATCAATTAATGGAAATGAAAGTGGGTGAAAGAACAACTTGCCGCAGGTGGGGAACGATCTCACAGCGATTCATGCGAAGGTTGTGGGATCGTTCCCCACCTGCGGCAAGTTGTTTTTTCATCCACTTTCCTTTCCATTAGTTTATTGTTTGTTTATTTCATTTATTAAGCACAAGCAATTCTCCCTATGTTGTCCTTGGTGTCAGTGTTTGTTGGCTTCTTATGATACGACTAATAAAAGTCGGGCCCCTCAATTAACACCCTTTCTGTTCGTTTATATTTTCGTATAGTCATTCAGCATTCGTGGTTACTACGAGGCTCCTTTGGATAAATCAAGGTAACGGAATTCGATGCACACAACAACCTCCTTTTGCCTCTCTCTTTCTTTCTTTTTTTTAGCTTCTGCAGACTTACAGCACATTTCAGAACTTCACAATACAGCTATTGGCATCAAAACCACGTATGTAGCTCTGTTCACTTACTTTCCGTGTCGTCTTTGTCGGGAGAGCCATCCGGCAGTTTCTTCAGGTACTCTAGGAAATAGAAAAGAGGGCGCGAATTTTAAAATTTCTGAGGTATACGTATTATCTACAGCAAAAGCGCACATCATTCTTCGGGTTAACTTAATACGCATAGAAATCCTCACTTTGATAGCTCGCCAATAGAGGACACAATAAATAAAAGACATGACGCATCTAAGTAAGATGAGCAAGTAGACTGAGTCTCTGCAGATCGAAAACCTAGGCGCAGAGCACGTTATAGCTTGGAACGTGCAGAACCCAATACGATCCGCGAGACCATTGAGAACGCGCTGTGCTCGTACCTTTGAGCAGCAGTTGATACCGAGGCACTCGCTGTACAGGCGTGAGCATGTGGTGCTGCACTGTGAGGCTTTTGCACTCGGGCATCGCCTACGGAGCAAAGAGACGCAAAATGTCGTGAAAAAGAATGAAAAATAAGAAATGCATGGGCAGATATAAGTGTAAGTGGGGAGGAGAAGTGAGAGCGACCGGCACCCGTTGTCGTACAGCCGAACGGGAGAGTTTTCGGTGCAGGGAACCAAAAAAGGAAGTTAGATTTGGTTATCTACCTGACCACAAAGAATGGAACTTATGCGAACAGCATGATGATTATTACACGGGGAAGTGACACTGCACTTTCAGACAATAGATTGACAGAGCACGGAGGGTAACGGAGGGGAGGGGCAGCGGTGACTCGAAGGAGGTCAGTTATTTTAACGCTGTAACATTCACTCTAAAAACAGTTGCACCCTTTGGGGTGTATATTTGCCACACACCAATAATCGTCATTTGTCTTGTCCGCATTTCCTTTCTTTAACGTGGCGAGCACGGTACTTTCCAGTAAAGAACGGCATGCGCGTTATCAGCATGACATAGCATTCCCGACAGGAAAGTAACGAGCGCAGCGTTTTCAAGAAAGGAAATGCAGGCAAGACAGATGACTATTGTTGTTTTGTGGCAAATATACACTCCAAAGGGTGTAAGCTTTTCTTAGAGTGTGTTACAGATTATCACCGTGGCCCACATAGAGGTTGCACAAGAAAACCATTGGAGAAACAAACTAGGTCTATGCAATAGGCAGTGAAAGTGCACCACGAGCAACAAGAGTGCTCTTGACATTTCTTAGCAGTGTGCGACCTCACAGCAGTCTCTATAGGCGCCTGAGTAATGTGCATGCGCTGAATATGCGTGTATGTCATCCGTGTACACCGTTCACTGTACACTATCGTCGTCATCCGCACTTCCTCTCTCTTCTTTTCCTTACTTTAAGTAATGTAAGCGGGCCATAAACAAAACACTTCCCGCCGACCTCTCTGCTTTTCTCACAGTAATATATTATCTCTCTCACTCTCTCTCTCTCTCTCTCTCTCGCTCAAGAAAGCCATCGTGAACTATTTATGACCAGGCAGCGCATTCACAAGAAATAGCTGTGAAAGAGCGCCATTAGACACCGCTATGAGGAGCTCCTAAGAGAAACTAAACGTGGCGACAACTGAAACACGGAACATGGGGCGCGCGCATGGAGCTTTTTCGACACGGCGTCAGTGCCGCGCGCACTCACGTGAATCTCGTCAACGACGGCCGCGAAGCGCGGGTGCTTGGCGTAGCAGGAGGCCAGCAGCTGGACGGACTGGTCGAAGTTCTTCACGTACTCGGCGTACATCTTGAGGAACGGGGCAAAGTCCTTCATCACGTCCCCGATGCGGGGTTCACGGTCCCTGCGCAGACAGCGAGCCAGGTTTCTCGCTTCAGCCTGCTGTGTCTCGGACGGCACACCGTGGCGATCGAGGTCCCCCATTGTCACTTACGCTATCTTAAACCCCAACGACCAGATGTCGCGTATGAGAACTGAGCGGGGAATATTACAGTGCGAGGAGAGTAGGGAAGTTACGCGAAAAAGCTTCCTATTGGCTACACACAATGCACGAGGAGGAGAGAATAGGAAGATGATAGTGAGACAGAGAAGATTCACTGAGCACATTCGAGCGCAAGGAATAAGCCACGAGGCCAAAGGTGATCGCACATACCATTCAGTCTTTAAAAAATGCAACGATACCGTCATATTCACGGGCGCCGATGAAAGGCGAGGGCAGCATTGCGGTACCTCTTATGTAGACAAAGATCAATACTCCAGGCGTCAAAAGCTATGAATAGCTATTGTTTAACCTGAGAAAGCAAGTATCGATACGTATGTTGAAGCGACCAAGAACGCGAGTAAGAAGTTACCGATCTACAAGGGTTGCTGTGAGGCTTTGAAGGTATTGACGTAGAAACTAGTTATTACGTAGTAGAAGCTAGTTACTTAGTACTAGAAGCTAATTGCACCGGTACCAGTGATGGTACCGGCATAATTAGCTTCTGCAACAATAGCATTTATAACGTAAACTTCTAGCCGCTACAGCCTGCTACATCCTTTCCGGTCCGATCTTAAGCATATTTATTTGCTTTGCTCTTTTAGTAGCCTCAGCACCTGGGCAATCACCTATGAAGCTACCTTACATGTTATACTGCGGTTCTGATTTACACAGAAAGGTTTTACCGAGAAGCAAATAACATGAATCATCAACTAGGAAATAGACTGATTTTCTTCCTATCGAAAGCCTAAGCCTAGAGAACATGGTAGCACAGAACGTGCAAAACATAATACGAACAATGAACGAAATTAGGTTGGTTCAGTTTTTACGTGTACTATCACAAGGCGACCATCACGCAACTACGGCTCGCGATACTCAAGCGCTTCTGCTGGCATTCTCTTTACCGCCAAGTTCTCCGTAAAGTCCTTCAACTGGTGGTCTCTTGATGCTCAGTCACAAAATAAACTTACGCAGCCACAAGTTTGCGAATCAATCCTATGTTTTGAGCCCAGCCATCAGGTAACGGTCAGAAAAGTGGTCGCCGTTGCCCACCTTTTATATCGAGATAAACGTAACTCTAAACTCCATGGGGCACAGAACATCGCCACAAATAAATATTTTCGCCTTCTTCTTCCACGGGGAAAGGAAAATTGGGCGCGGTGGCTTAAGAGCGCCCGGCAAGTCGCAGCTCGTCAAGAGGGATACAAAATGGCGGGCGCGCCCGCCCGTGCACCCACCAGGCGTCCAGCCTCTCCTGTAGCCTGGGCAGCAGGAAGTCGTGGTGGAGCCGGAAGAGCGGCTTGAGCGGCGCGAATATGGCGGCCACCGTGGTCTGCGGCACCATGGAGTGGGCGCGGTTCTCCTGGTCCAGCCGGAAGGCCAGCCTCTGGTCCAGCAGCCGGAGCACGTCGACGTACGTCCGCTCCGTGCTGAGCAGCTCCTCCGCCACGCGACCCGCCGCCGACCCTGCGGGCTTGTTGTACACACGCAAGCGCGTGCGCCTATAGTTATGAGTCACTCACTTCGGGATTTATTTATGGTTTATTCGTTTTCCGGAGTTACGAACGCGATCACCATCATCATACGGGTCGCCACACGGCACGAGTGTAGCGGGACGCCAGCGCCGCCGAATGAACCAGCGAGCTAAGGCTCGTAGGAGCTGTGCAAGTCAGGCAGAGCGCGCGAACTTTGGACGGTGACAGTAATACGGTTACGCCATGCTAAATAATCCTACTATCGCATTCTGTTGTCCTAAAGCCCCGAAGAGCAGGTAGCTTCGGTTCACGTTCTCGCGTGGCCGTCACGTGACCCGCGCCGTCAAGGAGGCGGTTAAGGAGCGCTGACGCCACTATACCAGCGACTGTCAAGTGTAACAGACCCCTAGCACGTTGTGCGGCAGGCAGGCAGGCATGGCTTATCGCGCCTTTCAATCCTCATATTCGCTTTGGCGGCCTGTATTGTCAAAGCAGTCCGCGCGCCAATGTAGTTACAACAATAGGCGTCTGCAAACTTTGTTGGCGAGGATATTCTTCGGGAAGGCAGATTACAAATACTTCTCAAAAGCTTTTGGGTAGAAATTCGACTGGCTAATTAAAGGCGCTGCCTTAAACGCTCAATAAATTTGATGTTTACGTAATGAAGCAAACGGTAACATCTATTAGTTAGGAGGAACGATCCGTTAGTTTAATTATCGACGCAACGAAGGAATAACATACCTGCATTGGAATGGAACCGGCAAAGAGGCATTCTCTTTATTTCGAAACTACGTTTGCGAGCGCCAGAACACTCGGTCACTTCATGGTATGACATTTCTCAACGTCGGCAATATATGCCTTGTTGATGTTATCATGATTTCAAAACTACGGCTCTGAAGAACAAAAGAAAGGCTTATGCGTGATGAATACCGGTCCTTTGTAGTAAATGAAATTCGAATCCCCTAAGCACCATACAGTGCCTTGTAAGTCTGTCCTCCATTGTGTGCATGCTCACCTCTGACTGCACGGTGGGACTGCGAGTCGCGGTGGTCGCGGCCAAGCGGTGGGGCTGGCCGTCATCCGGGGACTCCTCCTCGTCCTCGCTCTCGGACAAGCTCTCGTAGCTGCTCTCAAGGCTTGCGCTCACCTCCTGGTTCCGGAACCTGAAAGGCGATGCGAACGGCGTTACATTTACTTTGCTTCTCTATCTGTACCTGACAAACTAGACTGTGCTTGCTCGAAGCGTTTTACCCGTTGGCACATACACTGTAAAAAATTTCCGTAATTTTACGGGGGATTTCTGTCATTATACGGAGAACTGCAGATAAAAATACGGAAAGTATGTCATATTTCAAAAATACGGCAAAATCTGCCGTTAATATACGGAAAGTGCTCTCCGTATTCAGCTTTACGGACATTTTCACTGTAATCATATAACGGCTATACACTGTTTTGGACGAAACAGAGAGAATTCCGTTATTTTGTTATGTGAACATCCGTATATTGTGAGAAAATTTAAGCTGTCTGAATGAGCGCTCGTACTCATAAAGTTTCAGCTAACAATACTTTATTGAACACGCAAACTGTACGCATTATGAAGATGCGTACAAAATGTGAGAGCTAGCCTTCTACCAAAAGCTGCAATAACAGATTGTATAAATATATATACGCATATTCTATTCCGGTCGCAGTTTGCCGCGCATATGAGCTTAGTAACGCTGATCATATTCGCAAATATATGCGTGTTCTCAATTCTCAATGTTCTCAATGTTCTCAAATTAAGCGCTTCGTAGTTAATAACACAGCATATATGTTTAAGTGAATGAAGAGCCGGGGACATACGTGCATACGTAAACAAGCTTGCGGCACTCAAGTGCTGGTGCACTGCGAATGACATTGGTGCTCTATACGCCAAAAATTGTGCGCACTCTAAATCAGTACCGAAACGCAGGGAGTGGTATAATGACCCTAACTGCGTTTACATTTTGCAACAAATGGTCTCGAAGGGGACTGGCGGCCAATAGATCCAAGTACAACGGTCGGAGGAAATTTTCGAATGCGGCAAGCAATTAACCCAAGTGTCAAAGGGCACTGCTGAACTGCAATGTAGTTGGTTGAACTCATTCCCATGATATTTACAAAATATCTCGTCTCTGACAATAGCTGCCCATTCATTGAGACAAATCGATTAGGCATAATCTTCACTGTTCCTGTGTTAATTCTTGCGATAAGATGTAAGCGCAAACATTTCGGGCTTCATCTTGAAACAAGACCGGTAAGCGCGCTCGTTCTTGTACGGTAGAATAAAGAACGCGAACATGCACCGACATGTGTGTAAACTACTGGAAGGTGACTGAAGATGAAGGACCTATTACCGTGCTAGTACTGTGTATACTGTCAAAAAGAAGAAAAAAATAATACGGAAAGAAAGAATGCCCAGTGCCGAGATGTAACGATTCAAGCTTTATTTCTTTTTGACCTAGGATGCAACACCATTAGTTCCATGTGCTTTATGCATGGGTAATGTTATGACACAACTCATTATTTACCCGTTCATTACATGCACCAACCAGCCCAAATTATCCCTGTACTAGAGCTTATGGACGCATCGCAGTGCTCTGCTTTGCATTTCATTGTAGCACAGGGGTTTGCTATCGCCAGTAACGAATGCTTTGGTTGACCTCTCTGCCTTTCTGCTTTTTGAATTATCTCTCCCTTTGTATAAAACGCACTAACTTGTGGGAGAGAAAGCGTTCTCCTCTTTTAGAATTCAATTATTTGTCAAGCAATTATATTGCAGTTCCAGTAACTAGAGCACAAATGCGAAAACGAAACCGATTCTGTTCGGTTCTCCGCGCTCAGAGTGCGGCACCAGGGGGCAGCGCGCGCTGCGCGTCCGTTGGTGTGACGGACGGAGCTGCACATGTGTAGTCAGCCGGCATTTTTCGAGTTGTGTTGTAAATGTTGTTAATTCGCCGTAAATATCTCTTGATTTGTGCTCAAGAGTGGAGCAAGACCCCAAGGAAGAGAGATTGACGCATCGGGAACGAAGAACAGAAACGATGGATTGTTACGCTGCTTGGGTCTCGGCACGTTCGAATTGGCAAAGTTCCGAATTTGTCGCTGTGTTGTGTACGCTTGTGCGCTCGTCATTTGCCGTCATCGCGCGGAGATATTTGCGCTGGATATCTTTCACTTCGTGTACAAAACTCTGCACGCTGCGGCATCGAAGAAGTTGTCCTGTGTTTGGGTGCACGTATGCGCTTGGACACGGATAGCCTGCTTGCTCTCAACGGGTGTTCAACAGTCTACGCGCGCTCGTAACTTGCTCATGAGGTAAGCCCATTTTAATCTTATTTGGTTTGCATAACGTAGGTGTTAAAATGATGTGTGGTAAGCCGGTGTCGCGAACAGAAATATTGTTTCAAAAGACCACTATGCAACGTCTTAGGGCAAAATGACGCATGAATGGGGAAAGGGATCACCCTATCTTTTCAGATCGATTCCAGTCGTAGCGCGATTAGCTCGATCGCAATTTCCGTGAGGTACTTCTAACCTTTTGTTCACTCGCGTTAAAAGCGTAGAATAAAACTGCGTTCAGTTGAGCTCTTGTATTGACGCTTGTATTGGCTTGAGAGCATACTGTATCCGATACACGAACTTCTGTTAAAATACGGAAATAGACGTTCGAGGCAATAGCAGTCGCTCACTACCTGTGATCGTTACTTTCTTGCTTGGGTGCACGTTTTAATTGTGACCAGAAAAAGAAGTTCTTTGCTCTGGCTGCCCTGCTGTGTTTCCTCGGTGCAACTTTTTGCGGTGCAGCAAGACGTGTTCGAATGATGTCTGGGCAGTCAAGGCATTCGTGTCAGTAAGCAAGCAGTAAACGGGGTATCAGTGCGAAAAAATTTGGAAATACAAGAGAAGCGAATGGTATCATCATAGACTTTTATTTGACGAATAATTCAGTTGTATTACTAAAGCGGAGAGTGGATATGCACGAAAGCCAGATTGTATTGATACTCAGCAAAAACAAGGTAACTTATCATTACTAATCAATCCTTTTCTTTTACTGAAAGGCAAGTTGCTGTTGTGCTGGAGCTGAGAAGAAGTCTGCCGCCTGCATTGGGTCCATCTCTCTCAAGTTATTGCAGTATTGTAGCTCACAAGGTGAGTGGATTTTTTTTTTCTCTTAGCTGTTTGCCACCTGAATCAGGACCATTTACTTAGCTGTGTAGGTGATCACTGTTAGTGACATTGGAGTGCTGGTGGACCAGCACTCCTTTATGATTGCAACGCATATGACAGAGTGCAGCTGGGGCAGTATGCAAAGGTGTTAATCTATAAGCCAAATTAGGTTCTTTGAGGTAATATGTTAATATATTGATGACATTGGATTGTGGTCTAGCAGGCAAAAATGCTAAACAAGAAGAAATTTTAATGTGCACTTGGTAAGATGTGCAAGCAATTCAGGCTGTTATGCATGAAATGGGACATTTGTAGATGTCTTCTACAGTGCTGCAGTCCTGAATTGCTTCAGAGTTGAGTGATGCCACTATAATTTCTCTGTAGAGCATGCAGCACAGTTTAGCATTGGTGGAGGCTGGCATCAACAGGCGTCTACTGACTGTGAAGTTCAAGTGAGGTGTTACTGTTAGGGGGACTATATATAATTTATGGTTTAATTCTAATCTTGTGTCAGGCAGACATAGTTTACCCACTTGGTTAAACAATAGAGATGTAATATCTATGTATACAAGTATTAGCCATTCATTTATGCCATTTAGACAATGGCAGAAATGCGTGGGTAATACTTGTGTACATAGACAGTACATCACTATTGTTTAACCAAGTGGTGCCCCTGCATGCTAAATTTTACAGGGCTATTATTAAGTAATGTCAGCTTTTGTTGTAACATTAAGGCACCTTTTATATTATTACAGATTACCACCATTGTGCACCATCATAGTGTGATATTTACACTAAATGTATTTGACTTTGCTATAAAACCCTGCACAGCGGTGCATCATGAAATTTTTTTTTATAGTTTCTGGCCTCAGAATGCACTTCACGTTATATTCTTGTTTGCAACAAGACTAAATGCAGGTTTCTCTCCTTATGTTTTGTGGCACTTCAAACTGCGGCGAGCTAAACCACTGGGCAGCAATATTGGAATCGCTACTGCGTGTGGAGCTGTCTTGAAACACACACAAGGAATACATCATTACTTTTTTAGCACAAAACAACGGACACAAGAAGGACGACAGAACAAGGCGCTACTCTCAACTGACATCACTTTATTGCGTCCCTCCTTTGTAGACAGCAGAATCTAGAATTACATGCGCTGTGAACACCATGTGCAGGAACCACCAACATCTGATCAAAAAAAGCACACTCATGCAACAGAATAAAAAAAAAACCATATTGAGCACTGTACAAGGTTAAAGAAAGCACACTAATTCACTGTGACCCCAATGCCTGTATGAAGAAAACTTCCGATAACTCTCTGGCGGTGGTATCACGACTCTTTTTCAAAATCGTAGTATCACGAAACATTGCGAACCAAAGCGATCCATACCAACAGGCACAGGTTCCCATTTGGCTCAACATTGTAAAATATGGAAGTGCAAAGTCATGTTTTGTGATACTACGATTTTGAAAAAGTGCTGTGATACCACCGCCCGAGAGTTATCGGAAGCTTTCTTCATACAGTCATTGGGGTCACAGTGCATTAGTGTGCCTTCTTTAACCTTGTGCAGTGCTCAATAAGGTTTTTTGGTTCCCGTCGCATGAGTACACTCTTGTGATTGGTTGTTGGTGGTCTCTGCACTTGGTGCTCACTGCACATGTTCTTCTAGAGTCTACTATTTATAAAGGAGCGACGCAATAAAGTGATGTCAGTTGAGTGTAGCGCCTTGTGCCGGTCGTCTTTCTTGTGTCCATTGTTTTGCGCTTAACAAAGTATTTATGGATTCACACCAACTTGCCCGCCAACACATTGTGTTGCGGGCCCTTCTGAAGTACTGTCTGTCCAATAACCTTGGTGGCATGCAAGCGCCGTCCCCTTCTATGCGTTGCTTTCTGTTTCATTGTGGCATCACATCACATTATAATCATAATGTGTATGTACTTTTTCCAAGAGACCCATATTCCTATCCTTTTGTTATATTTGCTGTCGCATTATTTATGTGCAAATGACCAGTGCTCCAAGCTCCATTTTATCGCAAAGTAAACTACTGGTACCTAAACAGTTCTGTATATCAGAAAACCAAAGCTGAACTGCCGCACAGTACCAAGCGGCAGCCTTAGTGCAGTGTCAAGTAGTCAGATTTTATTGGTCATGCAGAGGTGCACAGGATAGCTCTTTATTGCTGAATAATTAAGCTGTGTGAAAACTGAGTATTTATGTAGCTTCAACCACATGCTATTGGCCATTGCTCCTGCTCTCATCAAATGTGGAAGATTATCATGGCATTTCCTATTCTCTTTTTCCTTGTTACAGTGGGATTACTGCATGCGTAAGTAGGAAACGGATCACATAGGCAATCAAAAGCCAACAATGTGTAAACTTGGAACATTGTACAGTTTGATGACCCAGAATAAGCAGAAATACACCATAAATGATAGACAATTAACTTTTACTAGACACAGGGCTAGAGCATACAGTAAGCATACTGTATGCTCATACGGTGTCACATCAATTTAAATTTTAGGGTAGCTTTACAGTGTACGCTTCTATTGTTGCATTCTGTCAGAGGAATGGTAATGTTTCGCATGTATAGCAACTAGACTGTCTATATACAGTAGTAAAAACGTGTCAACTGTATTTTTAATCATTTGATAGAATGTGTAGAACAATAAAGCCATACAATCAACGCACAGTGATGTGACCTTCTCTGCACATGTTGCAGGTTCAAAAAAAGTATGGTGGAAGCTGTTGCCAAGGTTCCGGTCAGAAAAGACAGCCAGTATAAAAGGGTCCACGCCACTGATCTCTACTACATGGGATGAACAGCACATCGAGCGCCCTCGACTAAAGCCGGCCTTGTCCCGGAAGTTGGTGCTTCACAACTTTGCGGCACCACTTTGTTGCACGGGTGTGTGGCATTTCTTCCCCTAACATGCCTGCCTGATGTGCCATAATCTACCCAAGCAGTGTTTCGAGGTGTCCAGAATTTTTCCATTGTAGTGTCTACAGTGTCGCTAACATAAGTGGCGTGCAATCAGAAAAAACTTGATGTAAGAGAACACTATCGTATACGGGTTCAGATTGTCATAAAAGCGCTTGCCAGACATGTAGAGACCTCCTAAAATGTGAAAAACCACGAAGAAAAGTTTTTCGGCAGCAATATTATCTGATCGCACGCACTAGTTAGTCCACCATATGCCCTGCTTCCAGGACAAGCGACTGCATGACATCGCATTTCCACTGGCTACACCTGCATCCGGTGCGGTGTGCTGCATCCAGCGAAACATGTTAGAAATCAGTGGTGCACAGTGTTTTCTGTCCCCTTTCTCGACGCCTACTGAACACATGTTAAACTGTTTCCAAAGCAGAAAAAGAGAGGGAAAGGGCTCTGAACACATTGCATTTTAAAGTGGCTGGTACTGGGTAGCGCAAGTACTGTGGCATAATAGATTTGCACCAGGCAACCTGGGCGCCCAAAAAGGCTGCTGTTTACTTGCAAATGGCCAACGTATTGCGAGCATGTTGAAGTTCTTTTTTTATTCTCATCGCTTATTTAGCTAGTGGAGACAGCTTTCACAACTGAAGAAGCCTTGGAAGCATGAAACATTTCACAAAACCAGCTTCAATATACCGTGTCTGCATCACAATTTCATGGCTACATGAGTGAACCCTCTGGTTAACATGTAAGAGAGTTCATGATGTTTGCCATGCATTATCCACTTTATTTACAGGTCAACCCTATCTTGAGATTTAAGCTGATGTTGCATTTAGAGAAATTATGGCCGAGAGCCAGCTTTTGAGAATACAGATTGAACTTGACAGATTAAACGCCAGAACAAGTCGTTGAGGATTTCAGATCAAGAATCTTCAAAGGCCAGTTCATTTAGTGGTGTTAATATTCTGCTCGAAGTTGTTGATTGTTACGTTCATATGGTGCCCAAGCATTGCGGTAACAACTTCACTTGGAGTACATAGCAAGGGTGTATTCAATGTAAGCTGCTGGCTTTTTTTCTGTGTTTTCAAAAACTGGTTTCTTGTTCAATTTAAATTTTCAAATTTTACATTGTTTATTAGGTGTTGTGCCCTGTTACCTTTTCCTTCAGCTTCTTAGTTAAACATCTGAATAGTGAACACAACTTGACCTTTTGCTTGATTTTCTAGATTGCATGCCCTCGATGCAAAACAATTTCACTTCAAAACTGCTTGTACCATACTGAAAGAATAACTTGAAGCAGCCATAGCCACCAATAACACGCAAGAGATGATTATGAAAATTTTAATATTGTTTTTTGATCTACAGGGTGGCTTAACTATCATGCACCAAGATTTAGAAATATGTAAATGCGATGTAACTAGACAAAATGAAGGTAATGTTTGCCATCGCTTGAAGATACTCTGATTATTTTGTGCATTCTGCCTAATTACATAATTCTTAATTAGTTATTAAATATCTCAAATAATTAAATGAAATGTGTCAATCAAAAGTTGTAGAGCAATATGAAAGCCTCCTGATGCACTTTTTTGTTACTGTTACTCATTGTGTGCTACATAAAAGTGTTTTTCCAAGGAATAAGCCTGCGAACACACATAAAGTGTCTTGAGTGGCCAGTCATGTGTCAGTTTTGTGGTGCAAAGCCACGAATACAACTTAAATGGGTTCTTTTAAGAAAAAGACTTAGCTCAGCAAATTATCTTTCTTTGTGCAGCCTGTGGAGACAAGGTTTCTTAGACATGGCCATGGCCCTCAAGGAAGATGCCGAGGCCACAGGCAGTTCCTCCAGTGACCGTGAAAAGGTCCCCTGGGGCACAAGTCTGGTTTGGCACCCCCGCCTTTCTCCTGCAGCTTTTCTGTCTACTTAGCTAACCAGGTGGGTCAATGATGGCAAAGGGAAAAAAGAATCAACAGCATCAAACACAGAACTTGCTCAAGCTCAATGCATTTTTGGTGTGAAGTTTTTCCCTTATCATTTATCAAAAAACGGGTAATGGTCTTCATACGGACACCTCTTTCCCACAGAGAATTAGCAGTAAAAAAAGCAGCTTATGAAGGCTTGAATATTAGCTAGGATGATGTGGCATAGATAGGATAATGATTATGAATGTTTCTAATGAAGGTAGTGGTAGTAGAGTGAATAATCAGAGTTTATATATACATTAAAAGACATTTCGTTCCAATGCCAGAATTTTAAATCGTCCCAAATAATCCTTGTGTTTGATAGTCTGTGCACATTGAGTGACAGTGCTTCTTGATGCTTGCTTCTTGCTGACATCATTCTTATGCTGCATAATTCACCTGTTATAAGTTCCCTATTTCTCCCGTTCAAGCAACTTTACATTCATCATAAGAAACCTCGTAGATGAGTTCCAGAAACTTGCTGATGAGATTAAGGGGCGGCGTGTACTCCAGGCTTAGATATGCATTCAAGAGCCTCACATCTTGCAAATGTTAGAAATACTCCTGCTAAGCAAGTTTTTGGTGTCATACAAGGTTATTTGCAAATACGAATTTGCCTAAATTTAAAAAACAGTCGATTTAAAACATGTCAAGCGATATCGCTGACGATACACACACATTCCAACTGAACTAAATATAAATAAATATAGCACCAAATGCAGAATCATTGGCATGATGCCATTCTTTCAGTGGAATAAAATCTGTCCTGCGTTGTAAATCTGGAATCCTTTATAATCCAGACTACTAAATACTTATGAGGGTTGTGACGTAAAATATGCATGTATTTATTCCTCGTTTTTTTACTTTAAGACCTGATAATGCTTAAACAGCAGTGACAGAACTGAGATCACAGTACCTAATACTTTATATTGCTCCAGAAATCCGTTTCTCTGCCGATCGCAGCATTCGACACTAACAAGAAGGCACATAACACTTAGGTTGGTGCTATTCACTTTGACTGTTTGGGAACGAAACTCATAATGTACATGTTATGGCACTACGTGTCATTACGTTTGAACAACAAAAAGTTAGGGGGTTTGCATTTTGCAAAACTGCATGGAGGTTTTTACTCTGTGCAATTAAAATTAGGAACCTTCCCAGCTCATACTAAATGCATTCTCCAAAGCTTTAGGTTATACAGGTGCACTACTTTTCACAGAACACACTCGTTTCCCTCGTCACGGCCCACACTCTTAGGCAGAGTTACACCCTTTGAAGTGCCCCTTCTTCCGCACAACGATAATTGTCATCTGCCTTTATGCATTTCCTTTCTTTACCGCTGCGAGCCCTGTGCTTTCCAGTAACGAACGGCATGTGCGTTATCAGCATGATAGCATTCCCGACAGCAAAGTAGCGGGCGTGGCGTTTTCAAGAAAGGAAACGCATCAAGGCAGATAACGGTTATTGTTGTGCGGCAGAAGGGACACTCCAAAGGGTGTAACTTTGCCTAAGAGTGCAGGTGGTGATTCAGATTCTTCAAAGGTGTTTCATTGTATGGGATGGCATATCGCGCTTCACTTATTTGCAGAATATTGCATTCCAATTGTGTCATATGAGATAAATCCATTAGAGAGCTTTAGCTTGCCCTAAATTTATTACAGCTGTGTACTGGTAAACTGGCCGCAGCTTGCAGTGCTTGTGGAAAAACAATTGTAACTGCCATATTATATGTAACTGCTAGTGCACAGGCATCGGCAGCAGCAATGGTTAGGGTACACTTGTTTCTTCTATTCTAGGGTGGGTATGCATCCTCCACCAGAAAGTAGTTTTTTTGTCTTCCTCTTCTACCATATTGGAATGTGAAATGGGGTGCAATTTGTAGGGTATACTCTTGCACAAACTTCATGAGCATTTATTCTTGTCTGTGCCACAGATCATTGTTGCTACCACTGTAAAAGCAGGGTGCCTGTTTACAGCACCCGTAGGGAACAATCTGTGAATCTTTAACGAACAGTAAGGATAATGAATAATCGAATAATTTTTAGTAATTTTCAACAAATTTAGCACTCTTTGCTTTCCACTACGGTGTTTTTCAACCTCTAATGTTGGCACAAGGTTTGACTGCAGGATGTCATTTTGTGTGAAAGAGCGCACTTGTGCGCATAACACCTCATCGTAAAGATTCTGCTGCACAGAATGTCATTAGCTTTCGTATGCATTGGTCACTATCTCACAAACCAGTTGCTCCTTTGTTAGTTGGAATGTAGCATTTATGTAAAGCACATTTGATGTTCTAACAAAAAGCATTGTGCCCTCTTATCCCCTAATTCTCCTCACTTGATGCCTAGTCTTGTAATAGCATGGTTGACACCATGAGAGTCAGTGTGGTGAATAATTGTGTCTGGTGGGGTAGGGGGTGTACGTTAGCTTAAGCAACTTTTCCAGACGACTTGAATCAGTATTGTGGAATGCTGTTTTTTTTTCAATCACTGTTACCAAGTTTCACTTTGGTTGTGGCAACAAGTATAATGTAGTTCGCTAGCATTCCTGCCAACACATATAATGTGCAGGCATCTGTGTTGAAAAAAAGACCAGCTAATGGTTTGCCAAGAGCTAAGGTCCATTTAGACCATTAAATTTTGGAATTTACACCGGTGGAAATAACTGGTGAATGAAAGCACACCCAGAACTGGCCATAATATTTTCTTCTATATAACACTGCTGAAACTTTGAACTGCATTTGAACTGGCTTGTTTAAAAAATGACCCATTTCCTTGTTCAAGTAAGACAAAGGTTTCACAGGAAGACAGAAACTTGAAGCTGTCAACAGCAGCATGAATATAAACAGCGCTCAACGTTTTGCAATCTTGCACCTGGTTATATTATCCATCCCATTTTTTTCCACAGGCTGTTCTTTACTGTTTTATGGTCATACCCAGTTTAATTTTAATGTCCCTATTTTTTAATATTTGGTTAATATATCTTTTCTTCATCGGCTTTCAACCAAATATATATTCATAATGCGCCTTCATTTACCACTTGCAGTGATCTTAACCAGATGCATCTTGCTACAAAATTTATTTTCCTTAATTCTTCGTTTTCCTTTTCCAAAAGTGAAAACTGTTTATCTTGATACCTATTTTGTCTTCTGGGAAGATTAGGTCTACTGGATTAATGACTGCTTACATGGGTACATCGTTTTCTGTTTTGGTCACCCCTACTCTTGGCAAGTACTGACAGCATCGCTCATACCCGCTCCATCACAATCACCACTGCTAAGCGCACCCTTCCTTCCTTTATTTTAACACTTTGGCTTCTCTTGACCTATTATATGCACCAGTTACTTCTCCCCCAATGAGGCTAGGGGCCAGTGAGATATGCGAAATCCAAAACAACACAGCCTAGGAAAGCATTTGCTACCCTAATGACAAGCACCTATGTCGAAATGTTGGCTACAGCAACATCCTTTGTTCCAACAATGTTGATCTACTGACATGTTTTTCTAACACCGAAGTTACTGCTTTGTTGTGTTCTGTGATTATACTTTTTGCCGCTTTCTTTAGGATGGATATTCACGAATACTATTTGTTTCTCCTAACAGCAGCAAGTTTATCCTTGCAAGCGTTTGGAGTCAAGAACAACTTTCACCAGGAAGAAGTGCGAGACGAGTGATTGAAGAAAATAAAGTTGCTTCTGTGATCTAAGAACTTGAGGACTGAAATGTTGCACCTTTTTGTACATATGCTATGCAGTGCATTCATATCACAAAGTGCAAAGTGTTTTATCTCTGCAGCCATGTCAGTGTGTTGGCACGACAATTTTCTCAATAGTGACCTGCTGCTTTGACTATGAGCTGCCTTCATGACATTTGCATTAAAGGAGATGTACTATCGTGGACAAAAGTACCCTGGAAGTGCGAGTGATGACCAAATTGCATTTCTGCTCAAGACCGCTGAAAACAGTGGGTCACGAATGCACATTCTGAACGCAGATGGTGGCACGGCTGATCCCAGCAAATAGCACTCCAATAAAATTCGGTCGACTCGCACGTCCTGGGCAATTTTGTCCCCGATGGTACATTCTCCGAATAATGGATATGCTCTGCAAGATGAAATACGGCAAGCACCTGTATTTTAACGGTTATAGTACAGATTCAGCATACAGTGTGTTCCGTTTTCTGAATACGAGAAGCACCGTACTTTAACGGTCATAGTACAGATTCAGAATACAGAGTCTTCCGTTTTCTAGATACAGAAGCACTCGTATCTTGTATTACGGTCTCTCTTTTACAGGTGTCCGTTCTACGGAAATGACCGTTCTTAATTTACGTTCCGTTTCTGAATACGAGAAGCACCGTACTTTAACGGTCATAGTACAGATTCAGAATACAGAGTCTTCCGTTTTCTAGATACAGAAGCACTCGTATCTTGTATTACGGTCTCTCTTTTGCAGGTGTCCGTTCTACGGAAATGACCGTTCTTAATTTACGGAAGAGTGTTCGGTCACAAATTACCAGCAAATTTTCTGTAAAGTAAGGAAATTTTTTTTTACAGTGTAGTTACCCACGGTGAAAAAAAGAATCACAGTCATTCCACTCTGTGAAGGGGGATCACCAGCGGAGCTGTATATATGGGAATCAATATGTTGATAATCAATATGTTGATTGACAATAAGAGACACACCAGAATGAATTGTCTTTCCACGACTTATTTGTTGTTTTATTAGATTGCATGTTCAATGGTCTTTTTTAAACCTTCTTTTGCTTGCTTTTCTGGATTTTGTATTTGATCGCCGAGGTGACTATCGCTTTATGATCGCTATGATATACGACCAGTGGCTCTGCCACGACACTGGAAAGGTTCTTGGCCAATGTGAGGTCTATACACGACCGATGACGCGTCGTGGGCGCACTCATGGTTGTCTATACGTTCAATGCCGATCTTTGCCATTCATAACAAGTGCACATAACCAGTGCAACTACCCAGTGCACGTACCAAGTCTCACCAGGACCACATACCCATGTGGTCCCAATGCAGATACCCAGTGAACCTTGTGACGATGATGAATAAACATTTATTGTGCCGACGGTTGTTGTCGTCCTACGGGAGAAGGCCTCCATTAGTCCAAGAATCTTTGGTGCCAAGTCTTCCTCTTGTCTCGGTACACCAGCTTGCGCTGGTCATCCGGTTGGCAAATAATTTTAGACTGCTCTATTTCTGCGACAAAACCCACGAAAACGCTGAGATAAGCTCGACTGCCAAAACATGGCTGAACACGGAGATAAGTGCTTCGCATTAAACGTTGTAGGAGGTTGCCGTTGCTAGTTGCCATAGGGCATAGTAAGGGATTTGTACAAGTATCAGTAACTTCCCACACAGTAACTTGTCGGGTAACGAAGGACCAACTTATGAACACAACGTTCTTAAATCGAAGCCTTCCTTGGCTCTACCACAAACCTAGCACGGATGGCTCTCTGACCGAATAAACTACACCGATATCTGAGACAGTGTGCCGGAAGGTTGTCGCTCAGTGGGCCGTTTTATTTTCTACCGTGTTTTGTGTGACGTAAGACGATCCTGGAGGCAGTGCAACGTCTCAGCGCCCACACACCTCATCGCAGGAACTACACTCGCGGACAACTTTCTGTGACTATGAAAGGAAAGGTACGGAGGGAAGGCGCCCACAAGTGAGGGCGCTTCTGAAAGGAGTCCCGCGTTTTAGTCGACGTTAGTTTAAGCTGGGGAAGAAAAAAAATGGCTGTGGCTTAGCTAAGGCATACTAGCCTTTAATTTTGGTTGTTGAACCACTGTTTAGCCTGGTGAACTGCTGTTGCTTGGCTATATTTGGTTCGGCTAGACGAAGAAACAAGTCATGCAGGTGAGCGCACGAGCTGAGACCCGGCTATGTAGCTACGCGGCCGCAAGCGAGCGCACGAGTTGTGCCTCCGCTTTTGCAGCTGTTATGACGTCATATGGTAGCTACGCCTATGGCTACGCGGCCGCGCGCGGTAACACTTACTTGACGAGGTAACACACGTGCAGCAGCCACGCGCACGTAGCTTGCCCTTCATAGCCAGGGAAAGTTGTCCGCGAGTATAATAGCGCTAATCAATGTGTCTTCTCAACAGCATACTTCAGCAGGCCTATCGGGAAGCTATCGCTTGACTGCCACTCAACCTCCGATGGTTTGTGCCTACTTTTATTTTAACATTTAAACAACTCGCTGTACGGCAACGCTTCTAATTTTCCCCACCTTCACCTTTTTTCGGAGAGGGGAGAGGGTGATTATACATATGACCCACAACAGGCTTCAGACAAAATGACACGAACTAGTGGACGCACTAAAGATAACTTATTATCACAAGTAAAAAGCCGTCTGAGCGCACACCTCGGAGGCACTAACGACACACGAGAAGCTTAAGCAACCAGCCTGAATGTAACTTGCTATATCGATTGACAATATCCCAAAGCAACACAGCAGCCCGAAGTAGGCTGGGCTCACTCATTAGCGTGACATGTCTCACCTGAACGTGTTGGTCTCCCCGCAGTATTCGAAGTGCGTCCTGGTGGTGGTGAAATGGAACGAGGAGCTCATCCGGCTGGGAATGCCGCCGAACCCGCTCGTCGCGCTGCACGCAGTGGCCTGCAGCGGCGTCGGGAACTCGGAGAACGGACGCGGGGGTTTGGGCCTCAGCTGGGGCTCGGACACGGCGTCGCTCAGGAAAGCACCGCTGGCCCTGGGAAGAAAGGGGACAAGTACGGCGCCCGGTTAAGCGGTCAACTGTGCGAAGCGCAAAATGTAGGCATTAGTAGCATCATTGGCCTCAGTAGGCGGTAGTCAGCGGGAAAGGATCAACCGGATCCGAGTGACGATGAGCAGGTTACGAAGGTGGTGCAATATGTAGATCACGTCCGCGTCCCCACGTTTTCGGGAACACGAGCGACGGTAAGTCCACCACGTTAATAAAGACTCGGGGGTAGAGAGGACCGCCGTGGCTGGTCTCTCTATACGCCTAGACCGCCGCAAACGACCAGCCCGAGCCTTCGCGTCCCGGATCTCATTTCCTCGTGAACTCTCACGCCACCCTGAACATGAGGGCGATGACGAAGTGCAACCTTAGACAAAGGTGTACGTTTCTCTGCATACCTCTAACAATTCAGGCTTCTGTCTTCTGCTCATTTTCTATCCTTGTAAAACGTTTTCACCCACCTCCACTTAGGGTAGCAAACCCGAACCACACCTGAATAACATATCGGCACTCACTCACTCACTCACTCACTCACTCACTCACTCACTCACTCACTCACTCACTCACTCACTCAAACGCCCGTGTATTTAGATTTATGTGTATGTTAAAGAACCCTAGGTGGTCAATATTAATCCGGAATCCACACACCCCACCTCCTCTACGGCGTGCCTCATAATCAGATTGTAGTTTGGCACATAAAACCCGATAATCTTTTTAATGTCTACTCAGTCACTCACTCACTCACCTGTCCCAGAAAGGACAAGTCCTGAGGAGCGCCCGCAAGTCCGCCGAGCCCATGGAGAGGGCGTCCGGTTCGGGAGTCCTTGCGAGGGCCTCCCTGAGGTCGCCCTCGCTCGACGACGCTGCGGGGCCGCCGGCGACGCCGTTGGCCGCCGCCCCCTCGGGCTCCGTGAAGACCCCCGAGTCGCGGTCGCTGCTGGGACCCCCTCCTGACGAGGAGGCTGCTGCAGGGGCGCCCCCGGCGCCCATGCCGGCGGTCGTACCGTGCAACCGGCAGGACTCGATGCGCAGCAGACGCGCGAAGCTGTCCCGGTTCCTCTTGACGAAGTCGGCCAGCTGCTCCTCGGTGGCGCTGGCGCAGCGCAGGCGCGCTTCCTCCAGGAAGTGCTCGAAAGGCGCGCCGCCACCGCGTTCGCTCGCCGAGGCGCCGTCTGCCGCCGCGGCTTCCGTCGCCTCGGCGCCGTCCGGGACGTCGACGGCGCTGGCAATGCCCTGGACATCATCGAAAAGGGAAGAACACGATGAAAGAGACGGGGCACTTTGCCGCTTCCGTTCAGGACTGGCTGTAGGGCTGGTAGGTCTTGCATCCTGACTATAGTAAACTTAGTGCTTGACCTTGAGCGTTTTTCCTTTCGTGTGTGTGTGTGTGTGTGTGTGTGTGTGTGTGTGCGCGCGTGTGTGTGTGTGTGTGTGTGTGTGTGTGTGTGTGTGTGTGTGTGTGTGTGTGTGTGTGTGTGTGTGTGTGTGTGTGTGTGTCTGTGTGTGTGTGTGTGTGGTAGAAAGCTCACAGTTTGCAGTGTGTGTAGGCTGGCGTATGGTGCTCTCAGTGGCAGTTGCCAGCCTGCTTCCTCCTTTATTTCCCTCTCTGTACATGGGCGCATTTTTGACAATGTACAATCATAATAATAATAATAATAATAATAATAATAATAATTGTAATTGAGAATCGTCCACAACCCTGCACACTCCCGTTTTGGATTTTATGAATGCCGCTCTTGGGCACGCACGGACTTTCCGCGTACTGTTATTCTTTTCTCCTTTTGGTTTCTTTTTGTTTCTTTTTTGTGCAGTGACGCGATAGCACAAGCACTCGCCTTTGATTGTATTTTGTTTGTGTCTGTCTCGCAGTTGGTGCTATAGGATGCCGTAACTATTTGCAGCCTGGACATTGGCAAACGTGACACCCTAAGAGCTTGGCCACATCACAACGTCGTATATTATGACTCTTCAGCTCTTTGGGGGCTCCGTGTACAGCAGATGTGTGGGGCGCTATTCTCGAGCGATCACTTTCGCGAGATTCCGCGCGAATCGACACCGAATTTCTCGGAGTGTATGTGGCCGACAACAATCCTCGCACAGTGTTAATGCATGCTTGGCACTGTGAAAGGAGCGCTGTCGAGTGTCAAATCGCGCGATATCTCACGAAAGTGATCGTGTGTTTTCACGAAAGTGATCATTCGAGATAATTTCCGTTTCTTTTTTCTCGCCTTCGACATGTACAGTCGGCAACAAAGGTTCACGCTCAACGCGGTAGTTTTGTGGCTATGGCGTCGCACTGCAGAGCTCGAGGTAGCGGGTTCGATCGCGGTCACGCGGCGGCATTTCGATGATGGTGAAATGCAAAGAAAAGGAAAACGCTCGTGTAGTTATATTTAGGTACACGTTAAAAGGACCCGAAGTGGGCAAAACGAACACGGAGTCCACCACTACGGCTTGCCTCATACTGATGTCGTTAGTCATTCGTTCGTTCATTCATTCAACAAAACTTTTATCTGACACCGGATCTGAGAAGATGCAGAACTCCCGCGAAGCCTGGGCGCATAGTTTCGAATTCAATGTTTCGGCGTGTCGTAGCTTCTGTTACCCACATTAGAAGCGTCGTGCCACAACAGAGCACAAATGTACGTTTTCTGTCAGATACGTGTCGTTTAAGCACTGGTGGGCGATTGTTACGTCTATACACGCCTGTTTATCTCCGACTATGTATCGAGACCTCGTTTAGGCTTCTGAGCTTACCTCCCGAGTTATTTTCTGCACTTGAGCCCTTGCTCCTTATATTACTGTTTCTTTTTTACTGCTGCTCTGCTTAAAGAAGTTGCAGCAGCGATTGCAAGGTGACTAACCGTTCCTTTTACTTTCATTTCAGTAATAAGAGTTCAATTCTCCTATAGTTTCAAGATAACCTCCCAACAGGGCAATATGCATAAAAAAGCAAACCTTCGCAACTGTAAGACAACCACCGGTATTTACCTCAAGTAATCATAAAAACTGTGCGAGCTCGAAAGTTTTCGTAACATTTAGCCAGGTTAGGTTAGGTGTAGCATCTATTTTAGCAAAAAATTTGTAGGGACAATAGGTACTGAATTTAAGCAGAAAGCAATGTCTTTGCACGTTTTCAACACGACGTCTGGCTCCCATACCGATAAGTGGAGATCGCTCGCGTAAATTTTACTCCAATTAATACTAAGTTTCATCATCATCATCATCAGCCTGGTTACGCCCACTGCAGGGCAAAGGCCTCTCCCATACTTCTCCAACAACCCCGGTCATGTACTAATTGTGGCCATGCCGTCCCTGCAAACTTCTTAATCTCATCCGCCCACCTAACTTTCTGCCGCCCCCTGCTACGCTTCCCTTCCCTTGGGATCCAGTGCGTAACCCTTAATGACCATCGGTTATCCTCCCTCCTCATTACATGCCCTGCCCATGCCCATTTCTTTTTCTTGATTTCAACTAAGATGTCATTAACTCGCGTTTGTTCCCTCACCCAATCTGCTCTTTTCTTATCCCTTAACGTTGCACCTATCATTCTTCTTTCCATAGCTCGTTGCGTCGTCCTCAATTTGAGTAGAACCCTTTTCGTAAGCCTCCAGGTTTCTGCCCCGTAGGTGAGTACTGGTAAGACGCAGCTATTATACACTTTCCTCCTTAGGGATAATGGCAACCTGCTGTTCATGATCTGAGAATGCCTGCCAAATGCACCCCAGCCCATTCTTATTCTTCTGATTATTTCTGTCTCGTGATCCGGATCTGCCGTCACTATCTGCCCTAAGTAGATGTATTCCCTTACTACTTCCAGTGTCTCGCTGCCTATTGTAAAGTGCTGTTCTCTTCCGAGACTGTTAAACATTACTTTAGTTTTCTGCAGATTAATTTTTAAACCCACTCTTCTGCTTTGCCTCTCCAGGTCAGTGAGCATGCATTCCAATTGGTCCCCTGAGTTACTAAGCAAGGCAATATCATCAGCGAATCGCAAGTTACTAAGGTATTCTCCATTACCTTTTACCCCCAATTCTTCCCAATCCAGGTATCTGAATACCCCCTGTAAACAGGCTGTGAATAGCATTGGAGAGATCGTATCTCCCTGTCTGACGCCTTTCTTTATTGGGATTTTGTTGCTTTCTTTATGGAGGACTACGGTGGCTGTGGAGTCGCTATAGATATCTTTCAGTATTTTTATATACGGCTCGTCTACACCCTGATTCCGTAATGCCTCCATGACTGCTGAGGTTTCGACAGAATCAAACGCTTTCTCGTAATCAATGAAAGCTATATATAAGGGTTGGTTATATTCCGCACATTTCTCTATCACCTGATTGATAGTGTGAATATGATCTATTGTTGAGTAGCCTTTACGGAATCCTGCCTGGTCCTTTGGTTGACAGAAGTCTAAGGTGTTCCTGATTCTATTTGCGATTACCTTAGTAAATAGTTTGTAGGCAACGGACAGTAAGCTGATCGGTCTATAATTTTTCAAGTCTTTGGCGTCCCCTTTCTAATGGATTAGGATTATGTTAGCATTCTTCCAAGATTCCGGTACGCTCGAGGTCATGAGGCATTGCGTATACAGGGTGGCCAGTTTCTCTAGAACAATCTGCCCACCATCCTTCAACAAATCTGCTGTTACCTGATCTTCCCCAGCTGCCTTCCCCCTTTGCATATCTCCTAAGGCTTTCTTTACTTCTTCCGGCGTTACCTTTGGGATTTCGAATTACTCTAGACTATTTTCTCTTCCATTATCGTCGTGGGTGCCACTGGTACTGTATAAATCTCTATAGAACTCCTCAGCCACTTGAACTATCTCATCCATATTAGTAATGATATTGCCGGCTTTGTCTCTTAACGCATACATCTGATTCTTGCCAATTCCTAGTTTCTTCTTCACTGTTTTTAGGCTTCCTCCGTTCCTGAGAGCATGTTCAATTCTATCCATATTATTCTTCCTGATGTCAGCTGTCTTACGCTTGTTGATTAACTTCGAAAGTTCTGCCAGTTCTATTCTAGCTGTAGGGAATAGAATACTAAGTTTAGTCCTGACGAAAAGTGTCCGAAACGTCCGGACCTCGCACAGGTACTGCCGTTATTTCAGGCAAATAGCCCCGCCTACCTTTAAGTTGCGTGTTTACAGTTTTCTAGCTGACCCTCCTTTTCCTCAAACCTAACTAACTCTTCATATAAAGTGATAAGTTGGACGAGTTGGTATACATTCATAATGGGAACAGCGCGAACAAGACGAGGCGAGCTCTTCAGCGTTATCACTTGCCACGCATATCGCACGCGGGTTGTAAGCGCGTGGACACGGCATCCCACCTGAACGCCGGCACCGTCCGCCATGGCGGACAGCAAGACCAGGCTGCTTCTCCTCGTGTACGCCACCAGCTGGACGGCCTCGCTCCCGCAGACGCCTGAAGTGAGAGGGAAATGATTAGTAATTCACGTTTTGATAAGATAATTGCTGCTGGTGATATAAGGAACTGTTAGAGCATATACATACGCACACTAAAGATAAATATCAGCGTTGCCGCAGGCACAGCGCCTCGATATGCCGGAAACAAGAAAGCACGCAAAACATGGAACGCCCGTCTCGACGGCTCCTTGAATCCGTGCAACATGCAGCGCTAAAACACGGGACGCAGCTTTAAAGAAACGGAGACGAAAGCGCTTGTGTCTCCGTGTCTTTTCTGCTGCGACATGTTGCTTTAGCGCTTCATTTTCACAAAAAAAATTAGTCGAATTCACTTCATTCCCTTACCGGGCACAGGGTAGCCAGCCGGTCTATACGCTGGCTAGCCCCTCTGTGTTCCTCTCTCTCTCCACATTAATTACGCGCTAACAACCAGCCCAACGCGCAAGAATTCTAGCGTTTGAATCTTCCGCAAAAGTTCTCCGTGATAGATTGTGGCGTAATTTGGTAGTGATTGCACGTTACGGCTTATTAAGGGTAAACTAATAAATTGCCTTAGAAGATGAACGAGAACGCTACCCCTCCACTTCTGTGATCTTTTTCGTCACAAACAATAACCAGAATGCGCGAAAATGTGTGGAAATCAGTTACGTCGCATCGCGTTTACATCGGCGGTGCCGCTTTCTGGACAGAAAGATTCAGAAAGAAATACTTGACTGATTTTCTTTGGTATTAGGCAATCTCTTTTTTTTTTCGGCGGAAAAGGCCTGAAATAACATCTAAACAGTCATTTACGTCTCCAAGCCGTTTTAATGATTTGTTTTTCTTACGTAATGTCGTCACTTCATGCGACTGTAACAAACAGCGATGTTTTAATGACAAACGAGGTAGGAGGAACAAAATGTAAAGCCAGGAGAGGCAGCTTCTTCGCAATCCTCTTCGTCATATATATATATATATATATATAGGTATGACGTAGAGCGGCAAACCGCAATCTTACATCTGACTATGGCTTTCTTTCCTTTCTCTATATACAGGATGTCGCTGCTAACTTTAGCCAGAGTTTAACAATTTGCAAATGCCACATAGCTGGACAGAACACAAGTAATGTCGTTTGCCGTCGCTTGGAGATACTCAGTATACTTTTAATTACGTGTAATTTGATAACTAATCTTAATTGTTCAACTTCTCAAATATTAAAATCAGATGAAAAGTGTCAATGAGAAAATTGTAGAGCAACATGAAAAACTCCCAATACACCTTTCTGTTGCTGAATAGGTGCAACCTAATAGTGTTTTTCCGAGCGTGAAAGGAGCCCGCGAACGCACGCAAAATTGGCGCGCGACTGCCCGCTCGAGGCACTTTGTGTGCATTCGCGGAGGCTAGCAATATTGGAATATAGCAATAGAATAATAATAGAATAAGCAATATAGCAATATTGCCTAGCAATATCGGAGGCTAGAATATTGCAGACGGCGGCAAGTGGAAAGAGCGTTATGTCGGCGGTCGCGCTCGCCTCCTGAAATCATAGGTTCGCCGCACCGCAATATTTCTATTTCGGCTGTTACTAAACCAATTTGAAAAAATTCTTGCGGTAGAACGATCCCTAGAGATCACGTAACAACTTCCAGTGTATGCCCAGAATGTGCTATGTGGCCTGGTGAGGAACCGTTTAATGAAAGTTGGTGTCGGGCGACTTGGATCATAATGCTTGAGAAAAGGCACTGCCCCAACGACAGGCAATCACGAGAGTGTAAGCTCTCTGCCTTTCTCCGATACTTTGCTGTGACTGCGGGGAAAAGAAAGAAACACACGTTCAGCACTCACCCGATGTTTGTCCGCTGACGCCGGACACTATGGAGCAGCGACGGGGCGGCGTCTCAGACTCGAAGCTACCGGACTGCGACGACCGCTGGCGCAGCAGCAGCGTCCATCGGGACAGCCGGCGCGAGGCCGATCCGTCCGGAGAACCGCAGCCTCCCTCCCCACCCCGCATGGCGGACACCGAAACACACGACGGTCCTGCGACAGCGAGAAACAAAACAAAAAGTCGCAGTTTAGCCCGAAAGACGAAGCATCGATTGCGACAGCAAATTGGTAGACAGCTATACAAAGTAAGGATCGATAGTAGGTCTATAGTCCGTACGAACTTGTAAAAGTTCGCTTACTAATTAAATTAACGAGCATGGTGTCACGCGAGCACTAGCAAACCGGAACACATCTCACTCGACGACCGCGGAAGCTGGGCGTCAAAACGCTGGAGTGAGGAAGAGCGGCAGCAGCAGCGAGCGAATCGGCCTTCGTGCTGCCTCTCGCTTCAACGCGAACTAAGCGGCGAAAACGCAGCGCACACGAAGCTTTGAGCCCGCGACGAACCTAGACTCTTTACTCCCTGCAGATCGCTTTCAAGATAAAGCCCGCGCGGTCACGCCATACGCAGCAGCCGCCCAAGTAGAACGCCCCCCCCCCCTCCTCCCTCTCCTCCTTCCGGTGCCTTCCGCGCGACAGAAGAAGGGGCGCTTCCTCCCCGCTTACCTCCCTTGCCCGCTGGATATTGAGCAGCCATCGTCGCCTCACCCTTGGACGCTTTCACTCGCATATACAGCATACGGTGCGCGGCGATGACGTTATTCTCCTTGGACTTAAAATGGAACATCGTGGCAACGCCGACGATGATGGCAGAAATGTCCCTGGAGTGTCCACATACAGTGTAACTGCTACCGCAATAAACAATCGGACTACATTTGGTTTGTGAACCGAACTAGGTTACCGCGGAGCGCTGCAGCCATAGGAATAGTGAATGTGGTCACAAATAGGTTTACTATAGTATATCATTCAATTGTGTCTTACCCATGGAAACAGAGTAAATTTAGAGAGCACGTATACCAGAAGGCAAGATGACGGAAAGCTCACGGTAATGAGCTCTTAGGTTAAAGAGGCTCAAGGAAGCAATAGATGTCCAAAACATGGCGGCCACGAAACGTGCTTTCGGCTCTGTAATTTCTTCCGGCGCGTCAAATACGCAGACGCAACGCTTTGAAGATTTGTGTCTGCTACTCCAAAGAAGCGGTAGCTGGCCGGTAAATTTCGACGCCACTTGTTACACAGCATGGAGAAGAAGATAAAGAGATGTAGCTATTGAATACCTGCTAACAGTGCTTCCATGCAGACTTGCCTCGGACTTCACAAATGTTTGCATGATCCTGAAAGGAAGTGCGTCAAGCGGCCTTGTCGGACCGGAATCGGCCTGCTGAGTTCATGCAAACTCTACCTGGTCGGGCTGACCACTTCAAGTCGCGCTGAGGCAGCCTGACGTGTAGCGCGCGTTTATAAACGTGGCCCACTTGCAGCGCACATGTATAAACGCGCACGGGTCCCGCCAGCCAGTGCTCGAACCAGAGACGCCAGCGTTTCGTGCGCCGACCGCGGGAATGGTATCGGGACGAGCGAAAGACAAGCACCGTGTAGGGCGCTTTAACGAGGGCTATGAAATTTGATTCAACGCGCCTGTGCGTTGAGGCACGAGAGAGGGGAGCACATATGTTGGCGTGTGTTGGCTGAAGCAACGCCAATCCAAGTGAACAGGCGAAATGGCGTGCCTGTAAGACGTTCGGGGGAGGGGGGCCTGTGAACGTGAATGAGCGTTTCACCAACGACGAGTGACAGAAAAGAGAATTCATGAGCCGCTCCACTCTGTGAAGGTGGAGGACCAGCGAAGCGGTGTAGCACGCGATAAGGAGGTGACACGGAACTTTGAACAAACGTACGAACTCATTCATTGTCTCCGTCGGTGGTCATCGTGACGAAAGGTACGCGCACACATTTATTGTCACGGGACCGCCAGAACGAGGAGTCGGAGGAAACTAGACACGTGTGACGTTTCGGCGGGACTGCCACCACGGGAGAGCGGAAGGAAAGGAAATCAGACACGCAAGCGCTTGGAACGCCGACAAAGAGAGGGCGGTGCGAACGTAGACATGGCCGACGCGGGTCGGCTTTTTGGCCTAAGATCGGATCGTAGCCCACCTTTATAGTTTTAAGCTTTTAATTACTAACGCTACTAACACATTCCTGTAGACATTCTGTTTGGATTTTATTGTATACATTTTTATATTGCTCACTCCTTGGTATTCTAACCCAGTCAGTATGGTGTTTGTAAATAGCATAATAAATATTGATCTGTTCATACCCTTCTGCCTGGGACACCTCTTGGGGTTCCAGGTGTGACAAGGGTAGTTCAAGGACGCGTTACAAGCCTCGGGGCCCACCAGACGAAATGCACAGGAGTATGTACCGTCGCGCTTGGACTCTTTCTGCACTATCTACGCGATCGGCCCACGGTTTTTACACCCGCACACGAAAAATGCACGGAAGCTTAGCAATAAACAGCTTCGCTGTGAAAAAAGAAAAATCGTGTTTCAACATGTGGTCTATAGTTGTGTAATAGGCGGTGCCTAAAATATGGTAAGCGTGACGTCTTTCCGGTTTCGCATTCACTTCCGGTGCATTCAGCCTGCAAAAGGTATACCCATCGAGAACTGTTTCTGCTACTCAGTGGGAACTATCACTGAGCCGTGGATTGGTGCACCACCCTGCACCACCTTAACAGCTTCGCTGTAAAAGAAACTGGCGCTGCTGGTAATGCAGTGGAACTCCGGTAACAGTGGAACTCCGGTAACCTATCGCTAACTTTGATAATAATCAGCAATTATTTACACCGAAGTTCTTTTAACGCGAGAGTGTGAAGTGCCCTGCGTCGCAGAAAATTCGGTGTCGGTGGAGTTGTCCATGAGCGAAAATATTTGTGTATATTTAGGTATACGTATATGCCACGCCTTGCTATATGTCACATGAGGTATGTGCGGGTTATATTGCCACACCATTCCATCACAATAGTTGCTCATACCTTGCGTTACATTCTTGACCAAGTTATTCCTCAGAATTTCGATAATGACAGCCCGCAAGCACATATCATGAAACGAAACACCGACAACGCATCTCTATTATGTTAAATATGCTCAAACTTAAATACTAAAGGTGCGAAACAATAACAGAAACCTTAAAATGAGTTCCTTTTCTTTTTCTGTTTTTTTTTGTTGTTGTTTTGTTTTGCGGCTGTGCACTTATACCTCCGGGATCGGCCCGCGCAAAGGCCGCGTTTGTACCAGAAACCTCGCCTTCGTGCTTAGCGTTCGCCGTCAGCGTTTCCCGGTAAACATTTCGGTTACATAATCCGCAAGTGCATGGAAGCGTGAGTAGTAGTAGTCAGGTACCCTTGAATGCTATTGCGTTCCACTCCTTTCAACAAAAAAATGAGTCCCAAACGCAACCTTTCACTTGCTCTTCATCTGCGGCAAACATTACAGGCGCATAGTTACCTAGCGTTGGGAGACGACGGCTTAAAGAATGTGAAGGAAGCGCGAAGAGTCTTAAATATTTTATCTGGGTATTTTTGTTTTCCGTAATGCTGATTAGATATGCAGAGAAAACCGTCGGACTAACCAGGGCCCTCACGGAGGCTTTTCAAAATTGCATAATAGAGCTGCGTGCCTACGTGTAGCTCCATCCAGACGTCGGTGACGTTCTCAATAAAGCAGGCCATCGTGGCCCACTCTTTACGTTCTTCGTAGAACCGACCGCCTCTCGACAATTCCACCATAGCGGATGAGCGCAATTATTGGTGCGACAGCAAATATACCGACCCCCCAAGGCGCATTCAAGCCATCGGTGCCGTTGTCGTGCTGTCCCGCTATCGAATGCGCATGCGCGGCAGCTGCGCGCGGAACATCTCCAGAGAACCCGAGTGCGTTTGGCTGCAAAATAAATTGCGAAGCGCAGTCATGGCGTGGGATCTAATCCCAGCCGCGGCGGACGAATTTCGATGAGGGAAAAAAATGTACAAAAAAACACGCGTGAACATGCTTTGGGTGCAACACCAGGCGGTCAAAATTACCCAGAATCCCCCACTACGGCGTGCTCCATAATCCTATCATGGTTTTGGCACGTAAAACTTGGTAATCTATTTATTAATTACCCCCAACCACGTGGCCTGACTCTCGTCTAGTGTGCTCATACTCTTGCGTGCGATGTAGGGGGTGCGCTCGTCTTCTTTTTATTCTTTTCTTTATTTCGTTGTGGCTTTTCTTCATTTCCTTTCCTTTATATTTGGTTTGTTTTCTTTCTCTCTCCCATTTTCAAGCATGTAGGCGTGGGTGCCTGTCAAGATGTCACTGCTATAGCCTACTTGTTTCGCCCTATGTAGGAATTATACAGGGTGCCCCAACTATCATGCAACAAGATTTTAAAATATGCAAATGTCGCATAGCTGCACCAAACCCATTGTAATGTTGTTTGCCGTTGGAGATACTCAGAGTATTTTTGTAATCCGGTTAATTACATAATTAGTCTTAATCAATTATTCAACTTCTGAAATATTTCAATTATATGAAAAGTATCTATGAGAAAATTGTAGAGCGGCACGTGAAGCTTCCGATACAGTTTTCGGTTGCTCAAGGAATGCTACGTAACAGTGTTTTTTTTTCGAGCATGAAAGAAGCCCGCAAATACACGCAAAATGCCCCGAGCGGCCAATCGCGCGGCAATTTTGCCTCTATTTAAGTTCATGTCTTCGGTGGCACCGTCTCATCCATGAGCGTATGCCAGCTTGTCGGATTCACCATCCTTCTGAAAACTCCGCAAACCTTGAACCCTCCACTTTTCAACCGAATATCTTCAGTCCAAATGCATGCGCAGTTTGACCGAACGAAACACAGGGTCTAAGCATAGCAAACGCTGCGCGAGTACATATTTGCATCTATCTCGCACAAGGGCTTTCCGCGCGCGAAAAGCAGGTGGTGGTACTAAACTTTACTGAAAGGGGGAAGGGGAAAGGGGGAGGTGGCTGAGGGATCGGGCTCAAGTAAGGTCCTGGGCCTGCTTAGCCTTTTCCGCCCAGTCCACCAGTTCAAGCTGTCGGTCGACGTCCCCGGACCTGAGCCAGGCTGCCCAGTCAGTTTCGCTGCTGACGGGGGGATGAGTTAAGGGGAGCGAGGTGCATTCCCACATTATGTGTGTGAGTGTTCCTGTTTCTGAAGAGAGCCTACATTGGTCGCTTTCCTTGCCCCCTGTGATTTTGTTAATGTACTTTGGGTGTGGGTATGTGTTTGTCTGGAGTCGCGTAAACGCGACCGCCTGCGTTTTATCGAGTTGCTTGGCCGGTGGTGGGATCACACGACGCCTCAAGCGATGCCTGTGGGCTATTTCTTAATAAGTCTCGCAGGGTTCCTAGTGTCTCTCCTCCTCGTTCACGCCGCCCTCCTCCGCGCTCCGGAACTGCCGATGGGTAGGCTTGTGCCCCGGATTTCCTCGGTTCCCCGGAAGTAGTGAAAGCAAACTAAATAATAATGGGGAAACCCAGTAGAATACAGGGTGTCTCAGCGAACACTTTCAAACTAATTTTTTTTAATTGCCTGTAGCAGGTAGCACAATTCTAGTACATGAGCTAGTCTACTCGAAGAGGCGGACATTACTTGCACACAAAAAAATAATGGAATGCATAATCGACTAATTATCAAAGCCTTACTCAATAAGTTCTTTTAACTAAATAACTTGAGGTACATATCGCAATTCACACATTCTAGAGTGTGATACTGCAAAGCATATCCACATGAAAAAACTGTGTGGAAGACATAATTTACGAGGTATCTGCCGTCAAAGTTGCGGTAATGGTGCACTATCGTTCCGCGTACTTTCTTACCAAAATGTCGTTTAATACATTGAAGCACAAAACTAACTGGAACGCCAATGCATTTCTCCACAAAGTTCGGCAATCGATATCTCGAAACTCGTGTCATGCTTAGAATCGGTTCCAAGTGGATCAGCCTTGCGAGTTCCCTAGCTGGAATTTGTAAGTTGAAATATGTGCCGTAAGGCGATTAGTTGGAAACTTAATCAGTGAATATCCGCTATGTAATCGATTGTGCATTTGAATTTATTTGTGTGCAAGTAACGTCCACCTCTTCGAGTGGACCAGCTCACGGACTACAATTATGCTATCTGCCACAGGAAACTTTTCAAAAATGTTTGAAAGTGTTCGCTGAAACACCCGGTATAGTAGGCAAACGCTAGCACTCGGGCCAGCCGGCTGGTTTCCTACGCCAAAAGAAAACGCAGAATAGCGGAACCCGGCAAGCAAAAAAAAAGAAAGAAAAGAACCCGCAGTTTGCGTACTCTTGCAGCCAGCTTTTATTCGAGGGATCAACGCAACGAGCGCGTAAACACTGCTTCATGAAAATCAACGTTGTTTGAACTGCATTTCTTGTATTTCCCCGTGCGTTACAGGGCCGGCACTCCTACTCGCAAAATTGCCTTCTCTCGCCCCGCTGAGACCCTTACTTGAGACACTGTGTGCACAAGTGTGGACGCAATGATAGAGCAAGATGGAGCGTCAAAACAAGTGATATTTAAAACGCGTCGTATACATCTTGAGACAACTCTGATTTACCCATGGGTTTGCGCCTAGGGAAGAGCAGTAAAAAAAAACAGAAACAATAACCCAAGCAAAAAAAAATGGAACAATGACACCAGGCGCTACAATACACGCCATTCCATGGTGATCTACCAGCAAGCCCCCATCGCCATCCTCTAACGGCACCTTCGCTGTATATTGGAATGACGTGTAATATCCATTCCAAAGGCATTTGTACTAAGGGATATCTACGGGAAAGGCGTTGGGTGACACACGACAAAGGAGTGCCGCTTGTTGGTGCGTTAGCCTTAGGAGTGTCAAAGTGCAAAAAAGGTACACGGGCGAAGGAATGGGAGAGCTTGGAAGTGTGTGTGTGTGTATGTGTGTGTTCGTGTGAAGCTCAAGCCCTGACCTTTGCTTCGGCCAACCCGGGCTTCACATGCCACCGGCAGTGAATGCTATTCTTCCTTTAGCACCCGCTACCTGCACAGTCAACGGGCAGGTGGCGGGTGCTTGCGCACGCGGCCACGGCTCGGATGATCGAGCTTACATTTAAGCAGGCTTATACGATACAAGTAGACGAGTTGCCGAAAATGCATTGATTACAATGCGCCATATCATGCACATCCAGGAAGCATGGTACCGGGAACTCAAAGTGGTGCGCCGTAATGCTGACAGTCACCGCTAAATCGCCACTGAACTTTTTGGTGAAGGCCCTCTGATGTCCGAACATTATGCGACTAAAGGGCGCGCAGCCTCTTGCGCAGCCTTTCGATGACAGAAAACGTAAGGAAACGCAATGTGGCTCATCAATAATTTTAGCGTTTTCAAAAGCGATTTCAAAGTTAGGGGTGACCGACTTGAACACATTTGACTAATTTATTTCGTTTTCTTTTTTTTACGTTTCGTCAGTTACAGTTTCAAGGAGCAGCGCCGAGTCCTTCCTTGCGTTGGGTTGCCTTTTGAAAACATATCAAGGAGACCGCGCTGCACTGTGCACCAACGGCGAAACACCTTCTAACAATGGCTCCTTCAATGTAAAAGAAAGTAGTTGACGTTGAAGAACTAGTTCGCCCATGTGTCAGAGGTACAAAGCGTTCTCGAAACGATTCGCAAGGTACAGAGATGTGGGTGTTCGCACTCGGTGTCAGTAGAAGTCGTCCTACATCTGTTTCACTTTGATTGTTCTCGACCCCGTTGTACGTCAGGCTTACATTTCTAGTGGGTCGATGGGTGCCTTTCAAGTATGAGAGACGGGGAAATAATTGCGTTCCCATATATGAAGTACCTGTAGACAGCTCGTGCATGGAGTTTGCATTCTGTAAACAGTACAAGGCTCACTGAAGAAATCGAAGTTCCTAATTTATTCTGCTACAGTACACTCTTAATGATTCTAAAGACGCAAGAACTATGAGGAAAGTAAATATTTATTGGGCTGAATTAATTGGCGCCTGAAGGGGCTATAGTAGTACCAACACTGCGTGCGGATTTTACATCGATATCGCTGCACTTACGCGCACATTTGGGAATTCCTTATCGGCAACTGCAACTCTGGATGTGAACATATTTCGTAATATTTTGCATTTCATATGCTGCTGAACACACACACACACAGATGCACACACACAAAAACACGGACATCAAATCAGGAACACACGCAAAAAAATAAAAACACAAACGCACGCACGCGTGTACTGTGCTGCAGGTTGTGCTTACAAGAGGCGTTATGGCCCTGCCAAAGGATTACTTTCGGAATAGGGAAGGGGCTGACAGATGGGATGGCACACTGTGATATAAAGTTTGTGAACAGGGATGAAGTACCTCAGACTGGCTGGCCAACGTTTCGATAGGAGGACCTATCTTCGTCAAAGATAGGTCCTCCTATCGAAACGTTGGCCAGCCAGTCTGAGGTACTTCATCCCTGTTCACAAACTTTATATTTCGGAATAGGGGTTTGATATTGATAATTTTCTGGAACATGGAAGCGTATAAGGTAATGGTAAGACACAATCGCTGCGACAACTAGCGCTTGTGTCTCGTCCTTCGTACTTTGTGGTTGCATGTGTTTGCGTTGTTACAATTTTTATGTCAAGTATATGGTAAGTACGATAATAGTATACGGTGCACCAATATGAAATGAAACAGTAGGTGTATGTTCCTAGTTAATGCACATAAATTTATTAAGAACTAAGTTGAAAGTAACAGCAAGTGACGCTCTAAGTTACAGGTTTCCATGAATCATTAAGTGAAGACAAATGAGGCGTCTGCTTTCGTATTACGTCAGAGTGTGCACTTCTGCCACGAGTGTCAATGCCTGGGAAAATTTCAAAACGGACAGTTCTAGAGTACGCGTTCGGGCTTAGAGTTTCATTTGTTACGGCCTCCTGCATGGAAATTATGCTCTTCTTTTCATGTTGCTCGTCGGGGCATCAGCAAAGTGGGACGGCTAACAGAGTCAGCCTTAGGAAATGTTGCCCCGGTCTGCGACAACCAAGTATTGTGTCCTCATAAAAATGTGCGCTTTGCCAGTCTGCCTAGTCCGGCCTCTAATGTCCTGAACCATTTTGTTACCAGTATCATAATCCACGAGTCTACCCTAGGCGTGGTAGTTTGATGCGGTTTACGTAAAACGTATGTGCATCGGCTCATTACAGATTAATCTTGTCATTCAGCTGTGTTGTCTTTCGGAACGGAATTCTCGGTGAAGAAAGAAACCACGTGGTTGCTTGTTTGCAACACCTCACACCGCAGAAGCTGTGCAGCCGGTTACTTCAAACGGACCCCAAACCGGCCGAGCATTACTGGACGTAGCCAACCCGCCTACAACAACGTGGCGGGGTTCGAAGCGGGCGACCTGCCAGGACCTGCCCACGCCTCGCTCTCCCGGCGAGCTCCAGTTAGGTCACGTGCACAATGCGCGTGCCAGAAATCACGACCGAGTCAAGGCTTTCGTGTTGTCTTCAGGTTCGCAGTGGAGTGTGACCCGTTGATCTATAGATATCTACAGACAGACAGACAGACAGACAGACAGACAGACAGACAGACAGACAGACAGACAGACAGACAGACAGACAGACACAGAGACAGACAGACAGACAGACAGACAGACAGACAGACAGACAGACAGACAGACAGACAGACAGACAGACAGACAGACAGACAGACAGACAGACAGACAGACAGACAGACAGACAGACAGACAGACAGACAGACAGACAGACAGACAGACAGACGGACGGACGGACGGACGGACGGACGGACGGACGGACGGACGGACGGACAGACAGACAGACAGACAGACAGACAGACAGACAGACAGACAGACAGACAGACAGACAGACAGACAGACAGACAGACGGACGGACGGACGGACAGACAGACAGACAGACAGACAGACAGACAGACAGACAGACAGACAGACAGACAGACAGACAGACAGACAGACAGACAGACAGACAGACAGACAGACAGACAGACAGACGGACGGACGGACGGACGGACGGACGGACAGACAGACAGACAGACAGACAGACAGACAGACAGACAGACAGACAGACAGACAGACAGACAGACAGACAGACAGACAGACAGACAGACAGACAGACAGACAGACAGACAGACAGACAGACAGACAGACAGACAGACGGACGGACGGACGGACGGACGGACGGACGGACGGACAGACAGACAGACAGACAGACAGACAGACAGACAGACAGACAGACAGACAGACAGACAGACAGACAGACAGACGGACGGACGGACGGACGGACGGACGGACAGACAGACAGACAGACAGACAGACAGACAGACAGACAGACAGACAGACAGACAGACAGACAGACAGACAGACAGACAGACAGACAGACAGACAGACAGACAGACGGACGGACGGACGGACGGACGGACGGACAGACAGACAGACAGACAGACAGACAGACAGACAGACAGACAGACAGACAGACAGACAGACAGACAGACAGACAGACAGACAGACAGAGTTGCCAGACAGACAGACAGACAGACAGACAGACAGACGGACGGACGGACAGACAGACAGACAGACAGACAGACAGACAGACAGACAGACAGACAGACAGACAGACAGACAGACAGACAGACAGACAGACAGACAGACAGACAGACAGACAGACAGACAGACAGACAGACAGACAGACAGACAGACAGACAGACAGACGGACGGACGGACGGACGGACGGACGGACGGACGGACAGACAGACAGACAGACAGACAGACAGACAGACAGACAGACAGACAGACAGACAGACAGACAGACAGACGGACGGACGGACGGACGGACGGACGGACAGACAGACAGACAGACAGACAGACAGACAGACAGACAGACAGACAGACAGACAGACAGACAGACACCCGCCGTGGTTGCTCAGTGGCTATGGTGTTAGGCTGCTGAGCACGAGGTCGCGGGATCGAATCCCGGCCATGGCGGCCGCTTTTCGATGGGGGCGAAATGCGAAAACACCCGTGTACTTAGGTTTAGGTTCACGTTAGAGAACCCCAGGTGGTCGAAATTTCCGGAGTCCTCCACTACGGCGTGCCTCATAATCAGAAAGTGGTTTTGGCGCGTAAAACACCATAATTTAAACAAAGAACAGATAGACAGACAGACATTGCGGAGGGGTCATGGTTACACCAACATTAAGCATACTGCATTGCGCTTGCGCCACACTTAAGGCGTAAAGTGCTGCGCAGTCCCACGTACGAAGCTCCCAACTTTGCAGTGGTACTTTATGAAGGGTTCTGCTCATTGTAGGGAAATATCCTAATTGTTTAGCATTACCGACAGATAGCCAGGACGAAGTGAGAATATATATATATATATATATATATATATATATATATATATATATATATATATATATATATATATATATATATATATATACGCTCGAAGTCATCACACACAGACCAGATCATACGAATTCAAAGCAAACTTTGCGCGTTGTATTTTCCTAAACGTTTTCAGAGGCCGATGAATTTGCATTGAATATGTTTAGGTAATATCTGGAGGAGGAACAAAAGGCCGTCATGGAATACTACAGCGCAAGCTGGCACTCAGCAGTTTCACGATGATAGCTTCGGAGTTTCACATCCCATTTCTGGAGCGAGCTGCGGATGCAAATAAGCTCTCTACGGGCTCAGCCACCTGACAATTTGACCATGCCAAACAAATCTAGAATTCCAGAGTGTATATTACATTACCATCTTTTATTCAGCGTGCTGTGACGTCAGCGAGCCCAAAGATCCACAAGATCAGACTTGTTTTCCTTCCTCCTTTTTTTTAAAGCGACTCGGTGGATACAGCAATAAGCTCATAGCACGTACCGACATGACAACTCTGATTTCTAATTATTTTGCACTAATCGAAGGTCCAATCCTTGTAGACGCTGGATAAGAGACTGGCAAGTGTCGCAGCGCCATAAATGATTTCCCATATTACTGGTTTGCACGAGCGAGCTACGGTAACAGTATCCAGATGGTGGGTGCGTTATGATGTCACAATACGCTGGTTCCCTCTGTTCTAGCGATCGCTGCGCCTGCCACACGTGAGCGCAGTCAAAACAAACGCGCTGGGCACTCTTGTTTCTTCCACTGCGAGCAACGTCATCACACCTAGCCCTGTCGCTATGCTATAGGTCAACACGATTTTATCTCCGCTATGTCGTCACGATAACGTCGATGACGCAGTGTCTGGCGCTTCGAGGCTATCTCCGTAGCCTAGATTAAAGATAGCTGATAAGCGTTTCCTCGCTTTCACACTCGCTAACTGCCATCCTGTGGCGTGCGAGAAACTCTTATTAGAGTTACTACAACTTTCATTATACGTGTCAGTATTATTTCAAGCTAAGCGAGACGGGTCAACCGGTTGCTTTCTAAACACGTTACGAGCAGAACGAGTACAAGTATGCCTACGATCGAAGGACAGGAAGCATCACAAAAGAAGCGACAGAAATCGCAATACCCGCCAAGTCATTCTAGGACCGAAGTCGACCTCCGTCGTGAACGTCTGTATATACCGGACCTCTTCACTGTGTTTTCGTGGTTAGCAAAGATAGCAGTGCGGTGTAAATAACTATATGACGTGGCCCCACGTCGAAATGGAAATCCCTCATTTCAGCCCTTGCTTGTCCGGCACTTCGTTGTTTACGCTCCGCGACTTGAGAGCCCCTCAACTCAACTCGAGGAAGTCTTACCCTGCGCATAATATTTACATCGTCTGAGATGAGACCGAACCTCTGTGGCAGGGTTTATAGCCTCAGTTCCAGACTCTACACTTAAATTGAAGAAGTAACAACTGACACTTTTATCTGTGCTGGAAGGTCAGGAATGTTATGGTTGGGCATGATAAAAAAAAAAAGAGCAGCGCAAAGCACGAAGCCGAGGAAGAAAGAGCACACGTTGAAACGTAAGATTTGCAGGCGCAAACGCTTACTAGCCACCGCAAGCTTTGATGGACAAATAAACGCGCTTACATTACAGAAGCTTTCGGGTCGCTTAATTATGACATTCAACCAACTTGCTCAAACTGAAATTCCGGTTCGGGTCTACCGGTGAATTCTCGTTGCATCCGCATTCTAATGCTCAAGCTGATCGGCGACCAAATACGAGGACCTTTGCCTTTTTTTTTTGTACTTCGACGCCGTCAAAATAAAGTCGGGGCGCGGACCCGGAAACAAACAAATCGCCTCCAACCTCGTGGTCGTCGGCGTAACACCGCTAGCAGGCCGAGCCCAACGCAAGAACCCCGTCAATTCAATCGCTACGCGGGCAGGAAGTTCTCATCAGGCCACTCACCGCTACAGCAGGTCAGACGCCACGCAGGGGGACGCTTATTAATCCGCGTTTAGTCCTTCGGAACGGAGCGGCGGCGCGCGCAAGACGTCGAGCCACAGCGCCCGCAGCCGGGAGCCGCCGGCTCTCGCAGACTCTCCCGCGGGCCGAGAGGGCGCGACTCGTCGAGCTCGTCCATCGACGCCGCCGAACGGAGCCCGACGCGTCTGTCTGTTTGGCGCTATAGTACCTCAGCCGCGCCCCGTGCGGCGGGCGACAAGTCATCGGTCGGTCGCCGCGCGAGCGCGTCGCCTCCAGCGGCGGCGGACCGCGGTCGCGTAGGAAGGAGCCCGAGAGCTGCCCGAAATGGACCAGCGCCGGCTCGGAAAGCGCGCCGTATATTTAGAGCACGGCGCGTGGCGACGCGAAGGCCTTCCTCCCCCCCCCCACTCCTCCCTCCCCAACCACCACCCCCCGAGAACGCGCACGCAAGCCCGCGACACCCGCGTAGCGGACTGCGAAGGCGAGGGGAAAGGTCTCCGGAGTCCGAACACTGGTTCGCCTTCCCTTCCTCCACCTCCGCCCCCCCCCCCTCCCCCGGAACACCACCCCCTCGGAGCGGGGAGGGTTGGACGGCTGAATGAGGGGACTCGAGCTAACGCACCCCCCCCCCCCTTGGATAACACGCGCGCAAGTCCACGACACCCGTCTTGCAGTCTGCGAATGCGAGGGGAAAAGGTCTTCGGAGTCCGAACACCGGTTCGCCCCCCTCCCCACCCCCCGGAACACCACCCCCTCGGAGGGGGGAGGGTTGGACGGCCGAAAGAGGGGACTCGAGCTAAATTGACGGTACCCTCCCGCCACCGTTCCGAGAGTACTCGGTCGGCACGTAATAATTCTCCGTTAAGGTCACAGCGGAAGACCTTGCGACCTTTTAGACGGCGCGCACGAGAGGAGGAAGGCGATCACGAAACTTGGAACTTCGACCGCTGGCTCTAGGCTGGGCCTTCGGGGCATGCGTGCGACTCCGAAGGCGAACTGGGCGAGGGGTGTCGGAGTTCGCGGTCCTTTCGCTGACACTAAGAAGAGAGAGAGAAAAAAAAAGTGCCTGCTGTGTGCGCTGAGGGACGCGCTCGAGCTTGAGACGTTTTTTTTTTTCTGGAACGCAATCGGGAAGTGAACGCTGCAGGTTTGGACGGTTTGCAAAAATACTGTTGCGCATGCGTGAACACGGCTGTCACGAGCGCCCTCTACATGGTTAGGTACGAGAAGCAGACGAACAACCAACGCAGCTATAGCGCGCCTTGAGACGACGGTTTGTGGTGGTTATGATCGCGGTATTTTCGTGAAAAGGACGGCTCGTTGTGTTGCGTATTGTGCACAAAGTGTTTCACTAGCAAACGGAGCACGAGTTTATTTCAGTTTCCGTCCAAGAAGAGCTATCCGGCGAGGAAAGCAGCATGGATAAGCGACGGCCGGAGATGCCATCACAGCACACAACTTGCTCGCTCCTCGCAGAGCCGGTTCTCAACGCGCTATTTGCTGCTACTGAATTGTCATATGCCAGCTCTGCGAGGTTATTTCGGCCTGCAAGCTTCGAGACACCCTTAAACGCAGCCGCATTTTGCCGGAACAGGGAAAGCTCAAGCTGGACGAGGACGGACAGCGATTGCGAACGCGCAGTGGTGTCACTCAGTTGTCGCTGACATGTTATTATACTAAATATTATAAAGTTATGTCGAAAGTGCGCCTCATATGACAATCAGCGCCTAGTACTACGCCACTGAAGTGATCGAAACACACCATTCGAGGGCAGTTGGTGCGACCAACGGGCAGCGCGGAGCGACCACCGTGCGGCGGAGTTCAGCTGGTTTGCTCTTTTCTGCCGATGGTGTACAGATAGCCAAATGTATTTCTTATTTAGCCTTTTAATATTGATACATGAGTTGAAGAGCTCGCAGAAAACTATGCGTTTCATTCCCAGCAGAAGCGACACCCACGGCCAGCGAGCGAGGCCTACCGTCTTCATCGATGGCAATTAGTGCGTATACAGTCGAGAGAACGGCGCGTCGTTTGAGACATTCCCGTATTTGCCGTGCGCGAAAAAAGGACCGTCGTAACAAGTCAAATAGCTACGTGAAGCTTTGCTTTGTTCTAGATGGGCCATATTAGTAGGATAAACTCTCCTAAGCGGAACATCACGCTCGGCGCCCTGACTTTATCGGCAGCCGCCGATCGCTCGAGCCGGCAGGCCTAGCTCCCGGTTGTCGAAGCAGCAGCCGACGGCGCTTGTAATGAAAACGGAGCGGGCCATAAAGTGCTTATTTTCGTGAGTATTTTAGCGTCTGGATGATTATGTCGCGGTTAAAAGACTGCAGAGTTGGTTCTCTCTATACTGTGTCGGCAGCAAAAAGCAAACCTTGCACGGTGGTAGCTGCGCGTGGCCAGTCTGCGAAACCAAGTGTGGACACTCGGCGACACATCGACAGCGTGTTTCAACGACGCGCTCTCCGCTCTTTGTTGAAGGAGTGTATTTCGCTCGCATCAGTCCCGTGCTGGCATCAGCAGCCTCGGAATATACGATATTGTTAACGTAATCGTCCTTCAGTGCCGAGCCTCGATGAGCCTGGCGAATAGTGGTAGTTATAGAAAGCAGATATTGCCACACGGGATCAGATTGAGTGGTATGCTTCGAGTAGTCGGAGGTCTATGACATGTACGAAAACTGGAACGGAGTGACGGCGTCTTCAATTATTTTTGACGCCATGAACGCACGCGGTTGCCGCTGCAGATGCCATGCAGCAACCGAGAAACGAAACTCGCTCTCTAACCACATACTCTCGCACGCAGAGCACTGCAGCTTTGCCTGTTGTGCGCCAGGTGGCGCTCACTATTTTGCAAACCGTCAATTGCCTTGAAACCCGTGTTCCCGGAGCTTTTGCGACTGTCTACAATCAATATGCTTTTAAGATACAAATGCATGATCACTGCATGATAAGTGTGACACTTTCTTTTTCTTAGTGCGATAGAAGTTATGGGCTTGTTTCCGGCTCTTAATATAGCATTTCATTGATATCTGGATTTGATTTGTTCGTGGTGTTTATTGTTATCGTATACGTTACTTTCTTGTGCGTGCGTGTATGGGCGCAATTGTGCGTGTGTTTTGCATATTCCTTTCATTACTGTTTCACTCACTTTCCATCTAAAACAGGAATTGATGCACGAAGCAGTCGATACATATACATCATTCAATAAACTCAATTTCCTCTCAGAAGCAAAGTGACCAGAGTCCACAGAAGCACCCGACGTCCCACCCAGGTTTCTGACGCGGTGACATCTCGACGTGTCAGCCGTCTTGCCATTATCGTGCCGTCGACGGCGTCTTCATCCACCGCGTCCCCTGTTACATGCACATTGAGTTGGTGTGCGCTTAGACTCGAATCGAAAGAACCGGAAAAGGACATCGAGATAGCGAACGAAACCCGAACCTAACTTTTCTCCCAAAATGCTAATTTTATAGCAAACAGTTGAGACTTTTTAAAAGCCTACTTTTGCGTCGCACTCGTCCACAGTATAGACCCAAAGCTATTTTATTTCTTATACACTATTTCACGTCATTTTTCTCGCATATCGATTTCTATGCTCAAGGTGAGAGTCCCTGATTCGCTCTTCTTGAAAACCAATCTACCAACATAGTTTAGCCTAACATTTTGCTCTAGTGCACTCCTAACAGGCGCGAACTGTTTGACGCGTCTGTTCGCTCCAGCAAATAAGTAAACTCAGGTGATGTGTAGTTATAGATTTTAAAGACTTTTACTATCAACCACTCCTCTTGGAATGCGCCGAGTTGATTAAGAACGAAAGAAAGAACGAATGAAAGGAAGGACGAAAGAAAGAAATAAGGAAGGAAAGAAAGAAAGAAAGAAAGAAAGAAAGAAAGAAAGAAAGAAAGAAAGAAAGAAAGAAAGAAAGAAAGAAAGAAAACACGAACACGGAGAGCCGAATCTTGACGTTGAAACATGGCATCGGAAGATTTATGTATCGCAAAGGCTAGCAGCCACCTCGACAAGTTCCCGCTTTTTCGATTACGCTGCACCAAAGTGCGAACCAATGTCCTCCCGCAACAATTTTCCCCGCTTATTTTGACTCTTAAACTATCGATCGCGACGTCGTTTAAACCGCCTGTGTTCAGTATTGCAGCCAGGGAGCGATGTCAGGCTGCAGGAAGGGGCCCATGGTGTTGAAAGCGGCTGCAAGACACTGTTTCGCGATCCAGTGAGGCACCCAGGAAGCCGTACATTTTACTCAAAGCATAGCCCTGCCCTGACCGTCCCTTCAGACATTTTTCGTTTGTTATTGAGGTACAGAGATTCTGACTACGCGGTCATCTATTTGCATTAAACCCGTGTTCTAAGCCTAACGTTGCGGACTGCGCTGTGTATGCAGTTGGGTACCACTAGTATACCCCGAGACACCCTCCGTGCCCAACTCTATTTGAAACTCCTGGCCTAATAGATGGCTTTCCTGAACTTTCGGCATTGCCATTTGCTAGGCGTGTTGGTAAACTGACTTGGAAAGCATATTTAGCGCCAGCGAACAAGGACAGAAGGGATTGTGGCGTCGTCTCCTTTCTGTCCTTGTTCGCTGGCACTAAATATGCTTTCCAATTCCTGAACTTTACTTATTAATGCGTTAGCATTCTTAAGATACTTCACGTACTTTCGGAGGTTATCTATGTTTGTATCTACGTTTCTAGAATTATATCTGTCTATGTTTGTATCTAACCATTTTCCCGCCTACCAGGGTGCACCGGGTAGTCCACGGTCGAATGGCCAAGCGGATCAGGCTGCTATGCTGGGGGAAACCAACCACTGGACCAAGTTGGGTCAGTGAGTACGTGGCAGTGTGTACATACGTGCCGCTTTGCAAGGAACCTCTTTCACGCCTACCCTATGTCCCTGTAGAAGCGGGACCGGGTAGGTACGGGTATTCGAAGAAACTCTAACGCCGGCTTGGAGCACTGTGTACGTGCCACTCGAGGTATGTGTTGGCCTTCAATGAACCTCTTCGACGCCAACTTGGGTAACTAGGTAATCGTCACTGGGAACGCCCGACTCTACAGCGACAAACATGATCCCTTAAATTTATTCGATGCACACCGAAATCGAACCCGCGTTACAAGAGTTCGCCCAAGGACAGCAACCCAACGCTCTATAGCAGGCTGCGCCGTAAACACGATATGCGTGTGCCGCATTTCCATGAACCTCTCACCAACTTGCGGTCACTGAGTATGTGTCACTGGGTGTGTGGGCAAGCGAGGGTACAACTCTCAGCGTTCGCAGGCACCGGCGACCCACACTCCTTGTCTCGGAGGCCACGCGCGGAGTTCTCGGCAGCGCCACCAGATGGTGCAGCACGTCCATAAAGAAGCGCGAGCGGGGAGCCCGGTTGCCGCGCGACGCGCTTCTCAGCGATCGCGCGCACCGGCGTTCCACGCGTTTCGGAGGCCAAGCGCAGGCTTCGCGGCGGCGGCGCTAGATGGCGCCGAGTGTTCTTAGGGAAACGCAAAAGAGGGGTCCCGCTGCTGTGCACGCCTCATGCATAACTCGTACCGATGATGGCAATACGCTGTGCCGCTATATTAATTTAATGCTCACGCATTATCGTCGACAGTCATGGCAAGATGGGCTCTGCTGCAATTTTTTTAAGATGTACTGCAGTCCCATGACCAAAGAGGCTAGCGTACAACAAGATACAAAAGAACTTAGGTCAAAACAAAATCATGCCACAAAGACGTGCCTAGGGAAACAAAAATTAGTGATAACCCCAGACAAAGGACAATTATGGCCAAACGTTAAATACAGCATCAACATCAAAGAAAAAAGGGTTCAATAATGCACTCTCAAACACTTTTACATCATAAATCATCAGCGCATATTCAGGCAAGTTGTCTCATTGTGGGATAGTGCGGTCAAAAAAGGGATGCCGAAAAAGCGTAGCGCGAGCAAAATATGGTGCTATCTGAAAATTACCCGCCATGGTTGCTCAGTGGCTATGGTGTTAGGCTGCTGACTACAAGGTCGCGGGATCGAATCCCGGCCACGGCGGCCGCATTTCGATGGGGGCGAAATGCGAAAACACCCGTGTACTTAGATTTAGGCGCACGTTAAAGAACCCCAGGTGGTCGAAATTTCCGGAGTCCTCCAGTACGGCGTGCCTCATAATCAGAAAGTGCTTTTGGCACGTAAAACCCCATAATATAATTTTTTTATCTGAAAGTTATGGCCGCGCCATGTTGGGCGTGATAAACAGGGGCAAAAGTATGAGTAATTAGGGCTAATGTTAAACCTTAGAGAGCACTAAAATCAATAATGTTATTTATTTTAAATCAATCAATAAAACAAATTTAATAAAGTTCACTTACATTGAAAAAGAAAGGTGTGGCACTTAGTTCCCATATTTCGTCACATAATTTTTAAAAATTAACGCAGAAACTCCTTCTGGGAGTGTTCAAAATACGCGTAAGCATTGTACAAATCGCACATTTCCACGCAGTCCTGTGTCATTATCAATGTTATGAAACTTGATCAGGCCGGTACTAACGACAGCGCAGTGGCGACACGAATTCGTGCCGACGACGGCGCAAGGAGCATTGATGACGCAAGCAAAGTACCGCAGGTGGCGGCGCCAGGTGCGCTGATGACGTTCCAATCATTATGAGCAGTCATCGATCGCTCTTAAGCGTCTTGTCCATCCGCGTTGAACCATTGTGAACGGTGACCAAATGTACTCAGGTGGCGGCTTCGTATGGCAGCGCCGCGCGGGCAGCATGCACCTTCAAAGCGATTTGCGATGCCGACAAAGAGTGCCGACTACTGATAGCTTCGCGCGCTGTGTTGTCACCGCTTACTTACCCCCGTATTCAGAAATGCAACTTAAGTCGAGGCCAATCCTTGACTTGATTTAGATGACGCCTGGCGTTAACGTGCCCAAAGACACTGACTGCATTTCCTTCGGCGCGTTCACGATAGGCGTCACTTAGGTCAAGTCAAGCATGGACTTCAACTTAGGTTGCATTTCTGAATACGGGTGTTAACGTTGAAAAGGGACGCGTGCCCGTACCTTGAAGGCGATCTGCGAAAGCGGCTGAGCGCGCCGCGTGCTGATAGCTTCGTGTGAGCTGTGTTCACCGCCGCTTCGTTGTCGTTGAAGCGAGAGCCAGCACGAAGGTGAATTCGCACGCTGCTGCGCGGGCGCTATCACGAAAGCGGTCATCTTAGGTTTTCTCGTGGACTAAGCATAGAAATGCTTAAGCATTTAAAAAGGGGGGGAGGGGGCGAATTTAGTCACGATGCAGTGGCCACGGCTATACTCCTTTCTCACATGGCATCAAGAAACGTAACATTAACATAAAATGGGGAACGGGCAGAGACTGACACCTTCATTGCATCCTTAAGAGGAAGCTTTAGCACGGTCCCAAGTCCGATGCAGCCTCTTCAAGTACACGTAAAACGCAGAAAACACTGTCCAATGTTCAAGGTGCTATGCTCCTGTAGCGTACGCCCGCCAACTACTTTGGACGTACTCTGACACAAAGACGATTCGCGAAAGTGTTTTTGAATGTGAAATTTAAAAGTGCACAAGCTGAAGACAACGAACTATGTAATATGGACTACACATTTTATGTCTAATTGTTGCAGCATCTCTATAAAACTGCCCTGCATGCTTATATTTAGTTACATACGGACGTTATGCCGCGTGGCAAACCAATAGAATAACAAAGGAATAATTAAATGATTTTCCAAGATAACCCCTGGACCGCTTTTAATAAAATTTGTTGAAATGGACACAAAAAATAACATTCAAGCGATTGTCGGGAGTCGAATTTCGATTTACGGCATGAATGTTCTAAAAGAAAATCTCGAAAAGTGGTAAGTTTGAAGAATGACCAGAACCACAAAGTTTACGAATTCTTAGCTCCGCACCACGAATAGATATCGCAGTTCTGTAAAATGCATCCGTTAGAATCCCAAAGCCGACGAAATTAATACATCAATTTATACCGTACGTGAGCTAGATACCTAGTTTACAATGGATTCGCCAAAGTCAAAGATGCCAAATTCAAGATACCAGATTCGCCAGAGATACCTGGGTGCTACCTTACACCTGAATTCTGATATCCTCCTTCATTGCTGAGTTAGGGTTGGAAACTTGTTAGTTTCGTTTTCTGAAAATGTGCAAGTTTCAAGATCATTTTACTAGAAAATCGACCTACTTAATGAAACATTCGCTACCAAAATTGGCGAGATTTTTATTTCTTATCATGTTTTAAGTGCAACAAACCTCAACCAATGTGGAGCAGTACCCCTCGCTAAGAAAACCGATTTCTCCTTTCCTGTATATTTAGACAGGAGCCCCACGTTCTCTGTTAAGTCGCCCGTTCGTTCAAAGCAGTTGACTCTTAGGTTTTCCTGTTTTCTGATTTCGCCGTTTGCATGTCCATGCGACGCTACGTGACGAGCGAGTCTTGCCTCATCCTTGTAAAGCCGCCTGGGAGAAAAAGACTGCGTAGAGCATTTTGTTCTGCTTTTTTTTTTGTAGTCTAGCGCTGCGTATATTAACCCTTTCCTATATGCTACAGGCGCTTTACTCGGCTCTTGTAAAGCTGCCAGGAGAATCTAGAGAAACTGTCGCTTAACTTTCGAGACACCATGCAAAATCGCCATGCTTTCGCCACGCAAATTCATAATTCACTTTATCTGGTCTCTCTTTCGGTTCAGCAATGCAGACATGAAAATTTTCGGGCACATTAAGAATTGATATCTTACTTGAAAAGGTATCTCTTAAACGCGTAAAAGCCGGAACCGGCCGACAGAACTAGAACATGTTAGAGGCGCAAGACGTATTAACAACTACAATGAACAGCGGCATCGACATTGCGACGAATCGACGAGGAAGACACAAAAAAAGAAAAAAAAAAGAAGCGAGAACGCTCTTCGCGTGGGTCGTTCTTTAGCCTCGATCGCGAACGGAAGTTTGCCAATCTTTCTCCGCTTCCGGTATAACGCGGCCAACAGCACGAACACGTGCCCCCTGTCTAAACGACACGGCTGCATCGAGGCCGGCAGCGCTCGTTAATCGACCTTGCCTCTCCCTGTGGCACTCGTGGGCCCTGTTCTCTCGTGTCGATAGCCGTGTCTATATATATACAGGGTGTTTCAGCTAACTTTAGCCAGAGCTTAAAAATATGCCGACGCACTCTAAGACGACGCGACCAAATGTGTGTTGCTCACTTTTGTCTGTGCTGCGTCGCGCTATTTTTTTTATTTTGCTGAATTAGATAATTAGTCAAGATTAATTAACAAATTTCTCGAGCAACGAAGCTACGCAAGAAAATTCCAATTAGAAAGTTGTAGAGTTGTTAGCAACATGTCCGAATAAACAGTGTCTGTCTTTCTATCTATTAAGTATTAGTGTTTTTAAGCTTACTGTGGATGACTACCGTGACTCTACGCATATCTACACTGATGAATCTGTCCTGTCAAACAGCTCGGGTGCGCCAATCGTGATACCAGCAAAAATTACAGCCGTCAAATTTAAAACGACTCACGCGACAACATGGACGGTGGCAGAGATCGCAGCGCTCTTTACCGCCCTTCATTATATCGGTGGCGAACAGCCACACAAGTGGACGATCTGCGATTCAGAGGCGGCACTGCAGTCCCTACTGCCACCTTTACGACGCCGACCGCACGAACAGCTAGTATTTCAGACCACAGAGACGACGGACCATATACGTGATGCAGGCCAAGAAATAAGTTCCCAATGGCTTCCAAGTCACTGCGGGATTATCGGCAATGAACGGGCCGATCAAGCTGCCCGTTCAGCCCCATACTGAGGTCCACCACGTACCAATACCACTTTCTAGAACTGACGGAAGTTCCACCTGCTTGCCACATGAGCCACATTTCAGGAATTCCCTAATATACTCCCTTGATCCCACGTTTAACCTTCGAGTCCCATCAAAGCTTCGCCGTGGGGACGCCACGCTTTTGTATCGGCTGTGGTTGGGCGTTGCTTTTACCAAATCCAATGCGTTCGCCATAGGGATGGCCGACACCGCAACCTGTGACCACTGCGGCCATGAAGAATCGATTGGCCATATTTTGTGTGACTTTCCCAGGGCAGCCCACAGAGGGAATCCCTTCGACACGAACTCAACCAGCTGGACGACCGACCACTATCGAAAGAAGAAATTCTACACCGCCGACAGGACCTAACGTTACAGAAGGCCGTGCAAGCGCTACTCCGTTTCTTGCGATCTACCGTCCTTTGTGAGCGTCTCTAACTGGAACACCCTTTGTGAGGGTGTCTCTGTGTGTGCATTATTTTTCTTTTTTTAACCCTTTCCTCTTTGTCCTAATTCTAACCCTATTTCCCAACCGCAGTGTAGGGTAGCAAGCCGAAGACTAATATCTGGTTAACCTCCCTGCCTTTCCTCTTCATCTCTGCCTCTCTCTCTTGAGGAAGGAAAACAGACGATTACGGATATGTATAAATAATGCTGTAACGAAAACATGCACGGCATACCTGATTAAATCAAGCAGGCTAGGAGACTTTGTCACCGCTTTGCTTCAAAGTGGATGCCAACAAATCTTCATCATCTTCATTAGCATCGTAGCGTGCCACTTGTCACGCGATGTGACATGCGCATCGCGTACCTTACATACGTACAAACTTTGAAGTGCAGTTGCGTTAACTTCCACCAGGTGTCCCAACAGGTAGCAGTTGCACGTAGCAGCTGCATGCTACATGTAGCTGGACCTGGATAACTCAAGCAGGCTAGGTGACTGTTTGTCACCACCCTGTTTCAAATGGGATGTCAATAGACCATCATCATCATCAGTATCGTATCGTGCCACGGGTCAAGGGACGTGATATTTGCGCCACGTAGTCTGGTCACCTGTGTTTACTCCTCGGTACACGTTATGGCGCTTCCTCGCAAGGTACGGACCTCTGCTGAAGAATTGAATCGTAGAGCTGCTCGCGCGGCTGCAACCAGGCAACGTCGGGCCCAGCAGACCACTGTGCAGGGGGGGGGGGTGTTATTCTGTAAGAGTCCACCTAGTGGAATGTCCATTTCGGCCGCTGCTGATTGGCTAGGACCGCTCGTCTCCTCCTCTCTCTTACAGCTGCATCCAATCAGCAGCGGTCGAAATGGACAGGCCACTAGGTGGACTCTTACAGAATACCCCCCCCCCCCCCCCGCAACACTAGACGCAGCACAAGACGGAGCTCGCCCTCGACGCAGGACAGACAGTTCAGATCGTTCTCGTGAAAAAGAGGCGAAGAGACTTCGCCGCGAAGACCCTGTAATGCGCGGCGCCGAAAATGGAGTCCATATGGAGCCGTACTTTCAGCTTATGCTGCGTGTGCCGCGCAGGCCTGTGACCTTTTTATCCAGCTGCGGCGGTGGAGTGAGGACCGGGAAGGCTTAACATAGACGCTATCATCGCCATCATGTATTTATTGCTCCTTTGAAGATGCCAACAGAGACATTATATATCCCCCACACGTATAAAAAATTTACTTCAACGAGAAACGACACCAACACTGAGTCACAATCGCGGCATATTAGCACCAGCGCGATAACATACACAAATTACGACGCTTTGTACACATGGCACGTTTTGAAAAAAGTGTCCATACCGTTATATATTACCTGCATCGGTGTCCACGGAACCACGTGAATCGGCCCCACTAACAAAGGCTATCTTGCAAAGCCTCCGTGCCAGCTCTGGCTGGCGTGAAGGTTTTCTCTAGATATTTATTTAGCATTACAGGCAACAATAACATCTAAGTAAGTAAGGGAAACTTCTCCGAGCTTCTTTCAGATCCTTTAAGGTAACCGTTTTCAATGAAATGTCGCTTTATATGCATTTCATGTTTGCCACTAATGAAGAACAAATTAAGAGGAATCTTTAGCTCGGGCCGAACTCCGATGTGGCCTATTCAAATACACATAAAACGCAAAAACGCTTTTCTGAGATAACCTCTGGACCAATCTCAATGAAATTTGTTGCATTTGAGTGAGACCATCGAATTCTAGTGACTGTTATAAGCGGATTTCCGATTTGAAAACTTGGCGCTCCCTACTCTGCTGTCGATAATGCTGTGTCAAGCTGACGCGCAAGCCGTTCGTGACTAGGCACTACCGGGCTCGCAACGTTAAAGAAAGGAAATGCGGGCAAGACAGATGACGATTATTGTTTTGTGACAAAATGCAACCCAAAAAGGTGTAAACTTTTTCTAGAGTGTAATCGCCATTTGTATGGCTTGTGTTTCCTTTCTTGAAAAGGGAGAGGGAAACAACTTTATTTGCCACTGCAGGGTTGGAAGTTAGGGCCGGTAGGCCTAGTGTGGTTCCCTGGTGGGGGCGACGTCTTGGGCCCCCGAGACGAGTACCAGTTGGGTTTTCTTTTCTACTATTGCCAGCAGCTGGTTCCAACCCTCCTCGGAGGGAGCTACCAGTAATGGTTGTGGGGGAGGGTTACCCTCGCACCAGGTGTGCCCAGAATGTGTGCCCGAGTGGCGAACACTCCGTGGTCGCACTTAGTACAGACGGGGTCGTAATCCCCGCCAGTGATTAAATAAAGCCTAGAATGACTGAAAATGGAATCGGTCTGCAGTCTGCGAAGCATGGTGGTTTGCGCTCGGTCGAGGTCGGGGTGGGAGGCGGGTGCACGCGTCTCGTCTCCTTCTAGAAGTTGGTAATGTCAGCATAGGGTTTGGGGGCCTCTGCGAGAGCATCCGGGTTCGAGGGGCCGGCCTCCCGGTTAGTTAGGCCTCGGGCTAAACGGTCGACCCCTTCGTTCCCAGAGTTCCCCGCGTGAGCAGGTACCCACACTATGCTTACAGTTCTGTCGAGAGCGCAACCGCGCAGGATGTGTGCGGCGGGGAGAGAAAGTGAGTTTTTCGAGAAATTTTGGATGGATTGTTTAGAGTCACTGAGAACCGTGCGTGTGCGGGGATCCGCGATGGCTAGCGCGATCGCGACCTCTTCGGCAGCGGTGGAGGAGTGTGTGCGCAAGCGGAGCTGATGAGAGGGGTGGTTGGCGTCGCTACACAGGCCACGTATGCGTTAGATCGAGTCGCATTTCGCCGCGTCCACGTACATGACATGTTCGTCGGCGGAGCAGGTGACGTCTAAGGCTTGTGCCTTCAATTGGCGGCGCCTATCGTGGCGGCCGGGTAGCGTATTCTTGGACATGGGTTTGGTGACCAGCCGACTGCAGATTCCAGTCAGGAGGGGAGCAGTGGGGTGTATGTCACCTGTAGGGTTGATGTTAAGACGGTTCAGAATGTAACGACCGTGTTTGGTGCCAGAAAGACGGTGCATCTGTGCAGTCTTGTGTGCCTCTATCAGCTCTGTGAGGGTGCATGTATACTCCAAGCTGGAGGGTATACGCTGTGTGCTGGCGGACTGGGGCAGTCCCACGCTGCGATCGCTACTTTCCTGTCGAGAATGCTCTGTCATACTGATAACGCGCATGTCGTTCGTGATTTGGAAGTACCGGGCTCGCAGCGTTAAAGAAAGGAAATGCGGGCAAGACAGATGACGATTATAGTTGTGTGGCAAGATACGGCGCAAACGGTGTAACTTTGCTTAAGAGTGTAGAGTGTACTTTACTCCATTCCATACATAGCAGTTAACGCTGTGGAAGCTACGCAGGAAGTTCGGTCAAAAAAAGTTATCACTCCGCGCGTTCCGTCGATCATATTATATTGTATGAAACTCTAGGTCGTCTATGCTTCGTCCATGCTTCGCTGCGCGCAACAGCATTGGCTCGCGCGAGCTTGCACATGATACTCCCGGCGACGGGCTGCAAATAAAAAAAACGAAAAGAACAAGAAAAATGAAAACTGATCGAAAAGAACGCATTGGCAGCCGTATACACCGCAGTGCGTTTATTTCTAGGGATTAAAACTTGTTTCATTCAATACTGAGCCCATATATAAACAACAGTCAGCCACTGTTGCGGTCAAAAAACATCGAACTGTACTCATTGCAAGAAGTCTCTCTAGCCTCCACAGCGTTGACCTCTATGTATGGAACGGAATATAAGTACACGGTACTCAGCGCACTCTCAGCACACTGAGCAGGCTAGGTGACATTTTGTCACGGCCCGTTTTCAAAAAGGATGCGAATAAACCACCACCACCACCATCATCATCGTCGTGCTCAGCATAAATCATCAGCAACGAACAGCGCACACATCGGTATGCTGCGTGCCGATACGTGTTTCAGCGTTAGAATAGTAAGCTGTTAGGCTAGTTGGTTTGACATTATTATTGCAAAGGGGGGCGCAGAAGCTTTCCTTTCTACGTCTCCTTTTTTCTTCAACGCTTTTGCGCTCCCCTTTGCAATAGCATTTAAGCGTGATTGTGAGATGCGGAATTTTTTTTCCCCAGATTTAGCTACTTGCTTGTCTGTATAGCGCCAGATTTGTCTATTTGGCGAACGTCGACTTTTTTTGTAACCACGTTATAGTACTATAGGGGACATTTCAGCGACTTCAAAGACAGAAAAGTTGTTTCGAAAATGGCTTTCTAGAATGCGCTTTATTATTAAACTTGTCAAAAGATGAAGCGCCAACAATGACAGCACACTAAGAAGGAACAAAGACAGGAAGCGCCTTGTCCTGTCTTTGTTCCTTCTTAGTGTTCTGTCACTAATAATAATAATATTTGGGGTTTTAAGTGCCAAAACCACTTGCTGATTATGAGGCACGCCGTAGTGGAGGACTCCGGAAATTTTGACCACCTGGGGTTCTTTAACGTGCACCTAAATCTAAGCACACGGGTGTTTTCGCATTTCGCCCCCATCGAAATGCGGCCGCCGTGGCCGGGATTCGATCCCGCGACCTCGTGCGTTCTGTCACTGTTGGCGCTTCATCTTTTAAAAGCTATGCACCAACTAGCCCCACAACGCGATTTACGGCTTTATTATTAAAGGGCTGCAAGTGTGCGGCGTGGATTTTGTCCCCCCAATGAAGCAACGGTGGTCTCCGCTGACAGAGGTCATACGCTGCGCTTGATGGCGCCAAGGGAAACAGGCTTGCCATTGTGCTCACAAAATGAACGCTACCCTGTCATTTACAAAACCTATTAGAATGGGTCTTAACGCTGCAGGTGTTTAGTGAATGCGCGTTCGACTAGTGGACGTCCGCAAGCGTAAGCGTAAATTAACATACCAAAGGTTACTCAAATAAATTTTGTAGTGGGATTCAGAAAGCTGCATTGAATAAGACAGATCAGATGCTAAAATATCCACATAGCCGAGCGGCGCAGAGCTTGTTCCGGCGAATCTCGACGCACCGATTCCGTTTCTCGCGGATTTCTAATAAAGCAATACCGCGTCGAACTTTCACGTGGTTAGAGCAGCGGAAACGCTCCATTCTACGTGCACTAAGGACACGTAATAGTCTTCGCCATGTCAAAACGATGATGAAGCGCATGTTGCAGAACTTAGTCCTTGTTTCACGACCACCGAAACGAGAAAACTTACAGGCATAACGTGGACATAACGCGCACCTATTGCGAATTTGGGCAAGGAAAAAATCACCACCCGAACGCTCCGCACAGATGGTTAACCGGCGAAGCCGAAACGTGCGGCTCCGGGGTTTGTCACTGGAGTTAATCACGACGGTTCATTAAACGACGGCTTGGTAGGCATGTGGATCCTCGGTACGCAGTTGCTGCTTGCGCTCGGATGTACGTGCCTGTTCTTGTACCCGGGCTGCAGAATCGGCACGGCGTAGACGATCTCGTTCCTGGTTCTGCTCGCTGCGTTGCTGATCGAAAGCTGCCTGCTCCTCAGGAGTACGTATGACGCGTGGCCTGCCCATTTCGGAGGGAAACAACTGCGCGCTCGCTCGGCTGCGATGGAGAGCAACGACGTCACTACTGGCGCAGCCAATCCAACGCCACCTAGAGAGCACAAGGCCTTTTCAATCCGATCTACATGGCGTCAAGTTAGCTGGCCCGACAACCATAGAATCTAATGGGGATGCTCCCGAGTAGGCAACAGTGATTTTTGACGTCACCGCTTTCATCACGCCAGCCTTGTCAATGTAAATTTTGGGCCAGGTTGAGTGACGTCATTGATCAGAGTAGACAGCCCTTGTGTTATCTAGTTGGCCGATCGCGCACTTCTTTATCTCTCTCTCTTTCGCGCATGCGCATGGGGCTGCGCCGGAGGAGTTTTCGGCGTACAGGCGACCGACAGACAGACGGACGGACGGACGGACGAGTCGGGTAGCCACATACAGCTTCGCTGTGAAAATAGGTTAGCCATGTCCTCTTGACCAGTGTTTGATTCGTAGCTTTACACCACGAAGGTAAACGCAGGATTTCAGCTGTCATCATCTCTTGTTTCGAAAAAGAAACTATTAGTGATGTCAAAGCCCTCTACTGACCTTTACGGTAAATTGACCTTTTTACAACCTGTGTGTATAAGCTATAGGACCGTCACACGTTTTAGTACATGCTTTACGCCATGTTACTGCATAATGTGGAAGGAGGGAAAGAGATAAGTAGAAGGCAGGGAAGTTAACCAGAATAACGTCCGGTTGGCTACCCTACATAGGGGAATGAGAAAGGGGAAAACAATGATAACAGGGAGAGAGAGGATAATGTATTGTTCAGATACGCCTGCGTTATTCGAAATTCACTCGATAGTTCTAGCGATAATTTTAGCGACTTCGTTGGCTCATTGTAGCGCCACACGCGAAGGAAAAGTTGGCACCACCGACTCTCGCGCTATGCTCAATCTGCAGTGGAACCAGGGGTTGCCATTGTGGGCATTCTCAAATTCGGCCGTGTTTTCAAATTCTGTGACGACTGCATCTAAGAGCCAATCAGAGAGGTCGTCAATATGTCGGCAACTCGACAACATGGCGGAACTCGACAACGTCCGGAATTGCACCCTGGGACGACAGCGTTCTGCCTTCCGCTGATTGCATGCGCGTTCTGCGCACAAACGCATTTGCGTTCCTGCTGCGAAGCTGTGCGCACGTGACACCATGGTGCACACAGTGGCCTGACGAACAGTGCACTTCAAGCTAAAACACGCTGACGGTTTTCCTTGGCTCATCTTGTGCGCCAGTGAGGTCCGACGCCTGCAACGCCGGTGGCGGCACTCCTTAGGAAGCGCGTTGTGAGATTCTTAATAGCCGCACGGGCGCTCTTTCTGCGGCACAGCAGCAGTTTGCCTCGCCCGATGCGTCAGGCTAACATGTCGCCCCCGCGTATTCTTCGAAAACCATCCGAGCAGCTTGAGGCACTTTGATGCTTCTTACTCGTAATCATCTAGAGGTCGAATTAAAGCTACTAAGTCAGTTTCGCTGAATTCACAAAGCGGGCCACAAAAAAAAAAAAGCTGTGCAAAAGAGTCGCTGATCCTTTCTATCGCAGCCTTTACGGAGATGAGCTGTTTAATTCGCTCACGCCGCTGACATGAGTCGCGCTCGCTGTTAGTCGCCCGGGGCGGCCCCGTCCTGTCCCGGCGCGGTTCGTAGGCGGGCGGCAAGCACCGCCGCGTCCCTCTGACGACGATGACGACGCCCTGAAATTGTGCTCGCGCCAAGTAGACGGCGGAATGATTCGATCGGGCGGTCACTCGCCTCGGGGGCAGACGGCCTCGGGGAAAGAACGTCTCCGCGCGCCGTCTGCTTCGAAACCACGGCCCCGTACCGGAAGACCACCGCTCTTCTCTGCACGCCATCTCACCAACGCCGTGCAGTGCGGCGTAAAGCTATGGGTCGCGTTGGACAAATCAGGAACGAGTGCCAGAAGAAGGGTTCCTCCGTTGCCCGCCTCTAATCGCCCCATGCTTAGCGCCAAGAAAGCGTTGCAAAACGATCAGTAGCGCGCAATGGGCGAGTATTCCGCTTCACTTATCAGGAACAAACAGCCTTCCGGTTGGCTGACACTCAAGCCCTACAGCCTCGGCTGCACTGCACTCGAGTCGGTGAGAGGGGAGTGCACGGGGCTTCAATCCTGACGGACGCGCTGGCTGTTCGCTTCGATGGGCACGAGACACGCCGCATTCCGGAGCTTTATAGTTATCTCTCTCTCTCTCACTTTCTTTCTTTCTTTTTTTTATGCGTTGGATGCTTTTCAATCGTCTCCGTCTACGAGACGCGCGCGCGCAAAGAGACCGAACTCCGAAACACGACCACAGGCTGCAAAAGAAGGGTTCCCCGCCGGTGGGGTTTAGGGAGTGAGGCTGGCGCCGATAACTGCTTCCGCAACCATACGGGGCGCGCGCGCCCTCTGGGGTTGGCACGTCGCCAACTCGTAACCCGACATTTCGCTCGCTGCTGCAACTTGCGGTTGCGTTCGGAAGAGCAAGCGAGACGGCGTCTTGCTTGTGTGGGTCGAGGATTGTACTACAGCGCGCGTGCGCCGTCCAGCATGCACGAAGTGCGCGACTAATTGCGGCGCTTAAGGGGAGGCAATTGTACGCGAAGGCGACAGGAGACAAAAAAGACCAGACGAAGGACGGAGATGCCACCGTCACGCGTCTCACGCGCAATGCCTAATTAATCAAAGCGTCGTGCGAGATGCAGCGGTCTCTGCAAATATCGCTTCCGTCTCCTTGCGAGCTTGTGCGCGCGCGCGTGTGCTGTGCGATAGAATAGAGGTAACATTGCAATAAATTCCAATTCGCGCAACACCTTTATACTAAGCTCTCGCGTTGTCACGTCAGAGAACCTGTGGCAGTGAACAGTTATGCGCAGGGAGTCATATATAAGGACGTCCCTCTGGGCTTGCTTGCTTGCTTGCTTGCTTGCTGGCTGGCTTACTTTACTTACGTACTTTACTTACTTTACTTTACTTACTTTACTTACTTTACTTTACCTACTTTACTTTACTTACTTTACTTTACTTACTTACTTTACTCACTTACTTTACTCACTTACTTTACTCACTCACTCACTCACTCACTCACTCACTCACTCACTCACTCACTCACTCACTCACTCACTCACTCACTCACTCACTTTACTTACTTACTTACTTACATACTTTACTTACTTTACTTTACTTACTTTACTTTACCTACTTTACTTTACTTACTTTACTTTACTTACTTACTTTACTCACTTACTTTACTCACTTACTTTACTCACTCACTCACTCACTCACTCACTCACTCACTCACTCACTCACTCACTCACTCACTCACTCACTCACTCACTCACTCACTCACTTTACTTACTTACTTACTTACTTACTTACTTACTTACTTACTTTACTTACTTACTTTACTTTACTTACTTACTTACTTAATTACTTTATTACTTTATTTATTCGTTCGTTCGTTTTTGACGTCTCAACGCAACAAACAAGCTATGAGAGACGCTTTATAGTTGCAAGCGCCTGGTTAGTTTTTAACATGGGGTGCTTTAACACAAACTCAAAGCACGATACGCAAGCGATATTGCATTCCACCCCCAACAGGATGATGTCGCCTGGGCCGATAATTACCGGTGTGCGACAAGCACTCTTTTTGAGATCGAATCGATTACGAACCAAACAGTTGCAAAAGCGAATGGAATCGAATCGAATAATGAATATTTTTTTCCCACATTGCCTCCTCACCATTATTATCCAACAATTTTTCGAATCCCGATATTAACAACAATATAAAGTTTATAACATTACACGGTACATTATGAAGCGTGCTTTATTAAAAGCACAAAGGGACCATTAGGAACAACTACGCATATTCGCCAACTTCGGAGCCAGTGGCGTAGCAAATGGGAGGGGGGGGGGCGTGCAAGGGGCCAGTGGCGAGGGGGGGGGGGGAGTGTCATATACGTCTGAAGACACCCGAAAGTTGTCGCTATCCTCGCCTTCCTCGACTACACCCGGGGTGAGGGGGATGACAGAAGACCTATGGGCGCCGGGTGCCAGACGACCTTGCTACGCCACTGTTCGGAGCATACGCGGTCATGCATGTTCAAGTAAACTTCGCAAAGCTAACGCTGTCGGCCAGTATATTGTCCGTGTATATATATATATATATATATACCTCCTAAAACCAGCCATGTGTCGTCTGCGGCAATAGTAGTTTCACTCTGCTAAAAGAAGAAAAGAAGAAAAAAGAAAGCGCTCTTTATCTAGTCCGAATGGCCCCGGCAGATGCTGCCTCTATGGTATAAAGTACGTTACAATTAAAGGTATTCTGATCTATTCCAGTGAGACGACTTAGGTGCTGCATTTATATGGATAGTACCAAACAGTACCCACTGCCGGATGTCGTGTCTGATGGACATTTTATTGCGAGTGATCGCGTTTAGTCTAGAAAGCCTGGCTCTGTGAGCGACGCCGAGCGCTTTAGTATGGTACGTCCACTGAGGATGGGTTGCAAGTGATCGCATTTTTTTTTTTCATCAGTTTCATGCTTGATCGTGTACGCTCGACGACGTACAGTATTCGAAAAATATTCTTATTTTGGAGTAGTGACTATTCGATTCGAGAACCGAATGAAATAGCACAATATTCGATTCGATATTTGATATTTTCGAACATTCGAACACCCATAGCGGTCATTGATCCCGCGATCACGTGGTCCGCTGCATAACGCCATAGCAGCAGAGTGGCCGCGGAGGGCTGTAGCTTCAGCTTCGGCAGGTGTGCTTAAAGCCCGATCAGTCGGTCAATCCGTCCTTCAGTCAGTTAGTCAATAGAGCGTTTTTAGTTGAGCGTTTACGGTCCGGTCCGCTCCGCTCAGACCGGCATATGCTATAGTGATTTACCCGAAACCGCTTAGCGGTAACCCTAGTTAGTGCGCATTAGCGAGCGCGCAACTAAATCTGTCTAATAAGTCAGTCAAACAAGCGAGAAAAGCAACCCAACCGCAGATGCCGGGCTGCAATTTCTCGCGCGCAGCGAAAAAAAAAGAAAGAAAGAAAGAAAAAAAGGGAAAAGAGAGAGAGAGAGAGAGAGAGAGAGAGAGAGAGAGAGAGAGAGAGAGAGAGAGAGAGAGAGAGAGAGAGATGCGCGCTGCAGAATTTGCAGAGTTGACAGCGGTAGCTCAGGTAGCCAACGATACGGGGTGCAAAGGCCACGCCGGAAAGGTGCGGTGCTCCGACGGAGCGTTAAAGCGCGCACCGAGCAAAAAAAAACGCGCAGTGGGCGCCTGCACAACGACGTGTACTTACGCATACGTCAACGGAAAAACCGCAACCCGCCCACTTGCCACGCACGTACACGCATCTCGCCGCGGCGGACGGATGCCGCGCATCCGACGTCGATGCCGAAGTAAAGGCGCGTGTGCGTGTTTGCGCACGTAAAACACGCGACGGCAAAGAAAAAAAAAGTGTTTTTAGGGGCCACTGGTGCCGAGAAGAAAGCGGGGATTCCTCTCCCGAAACGACTGCGTTAAGCAGGGCGAGAAGTTGACACTGAAATAAAGAACAACTCGGGACACAGCGCTCCGTGGCGCGGCTATTTCGCTCCTTTCTGTGTCGCGCTGTTCTTTACACGAGATGTACTGATCGGCCAAAATATGAAAACGCTCTTATATATAGGCTGCTCGTCGCGCGTGTTCCAGTTGTGTGCAGTGTGTGGTGTTCGCGCGGTGGCGGCATCAAGAGAGACATAGGAAAGGGGATAGGCAGGGAGGTTAAACAGAGGGGAAGACCCGGTTTGCTACCCTATACGCTGGGGAGAGAGGGGAGGTGGAAGTTAATGTGGTAACAAAGTAGAGATAAAGAAAGAAAGGAGCACAGACATACAGCCATAGTTGGTCGCTGTCGCCGCACACTGTCACCGCACAGCACAGTAGCACTTGCAGCACTGTGGACATCTGTTCATGCTACAGCCGCTTGTCCAGTTCTGTAGCACTTAAAAACTGCAACAGTGCCCTCGTCGCCCTCTGCTGCGATGGTGGCGGCATCAAGGTTGTTGTTATACTCTTGGGGGTGAGCGCAGAGCCAGTTTTCTAACGCTGCAGAGTTTAGGTTCTCGAAGAAATCCTTAGGTTTGTTCTCTCATTAATGCGCCCGCGTCTAAGGTATTACGTCCGCCACTCCCTTCTTTCCCCCCGGATTAAGAGAACTGGCGAAGTTGTGTCGGATGGAATAATAATGAAGCGTCGCTCGTGTGCAATTTCGTATGCTAATGAAACGTAGAAGGAATCGCATGCTTGCAGCCCTTCCACCTGAATAGCTAAATTTAAGCTGTATATAGGTCAGATTGAATCTAATAAAGCGGTATCCTTGAGTATGGGCGACCCTAAACGCGCTGTGCGCTTACATAAATTTATTTAAGATTCAGAGCACTGCAGCGTTGCCTCGCAGGCCACTCAGAAGTCTGCATTCATTATGAATCCAAAGCAAAGTTCATTTACATTATGTAGAGATAGAGATTATAGGAGACTATGAAGAAAAATAAAGAAAGATGGCTGTTTTTAATATACTGGACTGGTTCACAACTCGTGGAGAAATTTCGGGATGGCAGCAGCACTCCGTGAAAAAAATACTACGCAGACACCAAAATGCTATACATAAGGACACTATAGAAAGGATAAAAAAAGAACATACAGCCAACAAAGAACGACAAAGATTGCAATCCAATAAGTTACGATATGCGCCACAGATCACATTTCGGGCAGTTAAGTCTTGGAGCAACACCGCCACTGCCTCCCGCACTACGCAGAGCAGCCTTTAGCGTCCGGTTAAGCAACGTCTTGTTAAGCAACGTCTGGTTAAGCAACATCTGGCTAAGCAGCGTCTGAGCGACGTCTGCTCAAGGCTATAGCGTCTGCTATAATCTCAACCAGACGTTGCTCTGAGAGTACATGTTTCCGTTTGCAGTGCGAATTCTGCTCACCTCGCGTGTGTTACTCAAGATGTGCACCGCTTTCAACTGCTGCATATATATCATGGCAAGCAGAAATCGAGATGTTAACGGTGCGCTGAACCAGGCTTCCGTATTGAACCAGTTGGCGAGACATGATTTGGTTAGTACTGCGCCGATGGGGGAGGAACGAAGGTTTTTTCTCGCAAGTAAGACTATATAGCCAATGAAGAAGGACAGACGACTGTGCACCCTTTAAGCAGGTTATTAATGGGAATGTAGACCTGTGCCCGACCTGCTAAACGCCTCCATCGATTTTTGATACCGCGCCCCGTATAGAAATTCTTGAGCGTCACGTTGCCGAAAGTATGGCTTGGAAGTGTGCGTTTGTTCGAATATGCGTGTCCTACGTAGAAACACGCATCTGTGCACATGCGCATTTGCTATGTACGAGTAAGCGCGCGAGTGCGCTTATTGGGCGTGTAGAATGTTCGCGATGACTAAGCAGTTCTTACAAAATTGGTTGTAGAACCGAACAAGTAATTCGTTAGAAAGGCCACATTTCTACGCGCCATCGGACGTCAGATTGTGAAAATGACGAATTGACGCTTTCATTTGCCTGAAATGATCAAACTGACTTGGGTTACTCTGTATATATAGGCGGCATTTCGCGATTGTGGAATTGAAGCTGCATTCAACGCTCACGCAGTGTCACACTAACAATACTTAACCGGCGGAACAGACACAGCGCCGAAATATACCTATCAAGGGGTAATATACAAAATCAGGGGGTAATTTCGTCGGTGGTGCACTTTTTGTTTTCCCGGAGAATCTTCTTTTCGTACTGAGGTGCGGAATTTCAGACGGAACACCAATGAATCGCCGTTCGTGTCAGTTATTGGTGACGTATCTCTCAAAACATCTCAGACTCCTACTGCATTCTTACTAACTTGCTAAGTCGGCATGCCCGGACCAGTGACCGGCTACAAATCTGCGAATGAGACGTTTGTTGCGGAAAGTCAAGATTAAAGAATTATTGAGCTGCATATAACTAAACAGTTAATATGTGACCACTGCACTACATCTGGAGCCTGCGGCGAGCATACCGCGTCCCCGAGAAACGAAAAAAAAAGACTCGTTATTTCCAAAACTATCCTACATTTCTTTATTATTAATTGTGTATTGGATATAACGATATAACCTCGATATAACGAACACGAATATAACGAGTTATCAGATATAACGAAGTAAATATAAAACGTTTCTCGCCGATATCAATGTGTAGCGAACGAATACATGCTTACAACGGATGCCAAATATGACCAATGTATTGTGGTATCAGATCCGTTTTATTTACAACGGAGTTCATCTGCATATACTTTAGTTGCTTGTATTACTCGCGCACTTAATATCTCGTAGACATTTATTGTTTCCTAACGAGTCGCTATGTTGACCTTGCTTACTTCGTTGTCATCGCCAGGCACGTACCCAGGGGGGGGGGGGCCGGGGGGGCCCGGGCCCCCCCCCCCCCCGAAATCAAGTGGCATACCCCCCCCCCCCCCTCCCCACCCACGCCACCACTCCTCACACATGCCTAAAGCGCCACCGGATCAATATTGAGACTTGACAGCTGTTCATCGGTCAGCATTATGCTGCCTTTTTCACTCCTTTTAGACGGCGGTAGTTATCGGCACCTCTTGTAATGTGAAGGACAGGTTTCTCATAGATTCGGCACCCGCGCGATTAACTCGCTGTGCGTTCAGTTGTCCCCATCTATTCAACCGTCACGCGCATAGCTGTTGCTTTCGTTAGTTCAACCTTCTTTGTTTAGGCTTATCCTGGGACCAGGAGAGGGATGCGGCTGTTCCTCAGCTGTTCTGTACTCTCATGAAACGAGTTGCGGCCGGAGAAAACGCCAACTGCGTTTAACTTTTCCCTTTGCTTCATTATTTTCTTGAGTTCCGGCTCGCCGCCACGCTGGCAGGTGCCCGGAACCATATACACGTGATATGGGTTAGATAAGGTGGGAAATAAAATAATGTGAAAGAGCGTCCATCATGAAACCCTGCAATAACTCTTAAATCCATAAGCAAGATGACTGTCGCCCGTTACCTCGTCTGTTTTTCCCTAACTCTATAGCACTTTTCGGGCAACATTGGCAACTGGAAACAAAAATCGCCAGGAGTTGAGAAATTAAGCGATATACTAAGGGAGAGAGCGAAGGCAACAACCAAACTGCAAGCAAAAGCGAATAATAAAAAAGTTAAGCGTTGTTTATGAGACTATTTATGGATCAACATCTTTTTATTGAAAAAGGAAGTAGAGAAAACGCCGCCGGAAGTGGAGAACGATTACTTGTTTTGAATGACGCTTCTACAGTTATCGGTCGAACCGCCTCACGTAGCCACTTCTCTGCTGTGCTAATGTGGGTGTTTTTCTAACTATCGCGGTGAGCGCAGTACGTCTAGAATCGCAGAGTCCTGCGCTCTACGCGGTTGTATGGGACTGGCGGGCACACAGCGTTACGCGATTCGCGGAACTGTCAAAACTGATCAACAAGGCGAAAATAACTGATATTCGAAACTCTAACATGAGAAACACTGAAGAAGCCGTAAAAAATGAACGCAGCCTGAAATCAGTAAAAAAGAAACCTGGCATAGGACAAACCATGATGTATGCACTAAAAGATAAAAAGGGGAATATCATCAGCAATCTCGAAGATATAGTAAAAGCAGAGGAAAAATTCTAAGCTGACCTGTATACAGTACCAAGAGGAGTCACGATATCTCACTTAGAAACAGTAATGAACAGGATACATGTAGAAACTCCTATTTGGCAGAAACCACATTTGAAACCCACAGAAACTCAGAAACTTACATTTGACAGCTTCTCCAGAGTATAAACACCAGGCATTTCCCTGGCATAGCGAATCTTATTACACAAAGATGCTCGAGGTCTGCCTCACCAAATTACGCTGCCGCATTCCCTCCCTAAATTTCAATTTATACAGGTCGGATTTGGTTCCCTCTCCCCTTTGTTCTTTTTGTGAGAAAGAGGAGACGATACAGCACTTTCTGCTATCTTGCAGCCGCTTTGCTGCGTTAAGAAAAAGATTGTTGGAGATACCTTTTCCAAGAATTGGCCTGGACTTGATAGAACCTGCAATTCTTTTGTTCGGGGCGTCCACTTTGGGATTCAGCCACAGGGATGCATGCTTCGCTGTCCAAACATTCCTTACAGAATCTAAACGAATGCCCTGCTAAATTCTATTTTTTTATTACTTTTAAATTAATTATTCCTCATTCAACAGCACCTTCCTGATTTTATTTTAGCCGGTAATTCAACCCTATTCAATGCTATTCGCATAGATATTAAGAAATTTATGCTCTCTATTATTTTGGAATAATCCACCCATTTCTTGGCCAATCCCCCCTCGTGGGTAGGTGCCACACGTGCCACAGGCTACAACAACAACAACAAAGGAACAAGAGATCAGGATCGCCAGTCGGCCACTAGAGACTGTGAAGGAGCACGTTTACCTGGGCCAATTAATCACAGGGAACCCGGACCATGAGAAGGAAATTCACAGAAGAATAACAATAGGTTGGATCGCATACGGCAGATATTGCCAGCTCCTGACTGGAAGCTTACCATTATTATTGAAAAGTAAGGTGTGCAATCAGTGCATTTTGCCAGTGCTGACATATGGGGCAGAGACTTGAGAGCAAGTTAAGGACCGCGCAAAGAGCGATCGAACGAAGATTGCTAGGCATAACGTTAAGAGAGAGAAAGAGCGGTTTGGATCAGAGAGCGAACGGGTATAGACGATATTCTAATTGACATCAAGAGGAAAAAATGTAGCTGGGCAGGTCATGTAATGCGCCGGTTAGATAACCGTTGGACCATTAGGGTTACAGAATGGTTACCAAGAGAAGGCAAAGGCAATCGAGGACGACAAAAGACTAGACGGAGCGATGAAATTAGGAAATTCGCGGGCGCTAGTTGGAATCGGTTGGCGCAGGACAGGGGTAATTGGAGATCGCAACGCAGGGAGAGGCCTTCGTCCTGCAGTGGACATAAAACAGGCTGATGATGATGATGATGATGATGACGATATGATTATGATGATGATGATGGTGGTGGTGGTGGTGGTGGTGGTGGTGGTGGTGGTGGTGGTGGTGGTGATGATGATGGAGTTGGTGGGCCCCCCCCCCCCCGAAAAAAAATCCTGGGTACGTGCCTGGTCATCGCTATATTGTTAATCCCGTGTTAATTGTTATGTTATTAATTACTCGTAGGGGGTCACCCTGACAGTATTATGACTCTGAGACCTCCTCCTGTGGTAATGCCGAATGAATAAAACAAATATTCAAACCCTCACTGAGACGCTACCAATTTCCAGCTTGCGTGCAGGGGTGTTTGGGGGCGCTATAGAGTTAAGAGAAAACTTAATTGTCGCCTCCGTGTTAATTAACCTCCACGTCGGCAAATAAGCAGCGTGGCGCAATGCCGCCCACGCACATGCAGCCAACCACGAGGACAAAGTGTGAACGAACTGCTCCAGCGCCGAGGAAAGGAAATGGAAAAAAAAAAGTTCACAAATTTGTTTCCTCGTAGATCCGGTGCTCAGCGCGCTTGGGCCCGAGCGCTTCGCTGCCTCGGCCATGAACCCGAAACGCCGAACCGCTGATGCCAATTTCAGGCCGCGTGCCTGGGGCGACAGGAAACGCAATTTTCTTTCCTTATTTCTACTATTCTCTTCCTTTTTTTTTGCGTGAAGAGCACTTCTTTTTTATTGATGTGAGTTCAAGCCCTGTTTGTTTGCGCGATTCACTTTGCTTGGCTCCAGCTGTGGCGTTGAGTTTCATCAGCTCGGCACAGAACGAGACTGGTAAATCAAACTGTATACACTTCAGTGTTAACAGCGGGAGCTTCAGGGACCGATTTCACAAAGCATTTCGTTCGTAAGTACTGTTTTGTTTTTTTGTTTTGTTTTTTTCGCGTCAGTTGACATTGGTTCGCTGGACATGTGGGGACACCCCAGCGATAGCGCTTGTTATCCGCACCCAGAGCGAGTGATAGCCTTAATCGCCAGTGTAACTACTATCCACCACCACGCTATTGGTCGGCTGCTTTCGCTAATAATATGTGCGACATCATGATTGGTTCGCATCTGCGCTTACAAATGGAAGATCAAACGTAACAAGTACGGGACCGAAACTATAAGCAACGCAAAAGCGAGGATATACGTTCGGAGCTCCGTAGTTTGACTTAATCTAATTCAAACAGAACAATGTCTCTCTTGAACAAGAGTCTACGGCTGTATATAGTGCCCTATGGTGCAGATCTAGCGTTCAGTCGACCCTGGAATCGCAGGGGGATTTTCTCCGCAAAGTGGCATCAACAACATTCACGCATGTTGCAATACGCTAGCCAACACCCTTGCAATCAAGCAGGAAGCTCGGCTCCGCGCAGTCAAACTGCCAGCGATCGTTGGCTTGAACTTGTCTCACGGCTTCTTCTGTCTAGTCCAGCAAATGCAAATGGCCCATCACAATCAAGGCAGCGATACTTACATTCGCAGTAGCGCTCCACACGCAACATCGCAATCGAATACGAGCGCGCCCATTCAATCTCAACGCAACTGCATTCCTGGTTAGAAATTCCCTCGCGTTCTCTGCCATTCCAGTTCGGTTATCAAGCAGCGAGTGACCCTTTCGCATTTGCGGCAGCGATACGGATTAGCACTTCACAGAGAGGCTAGCGAAAACACAGGAAAGCGCCCATTCAATCGCAACACGGAGCTGTATTTCTCGAGGGGTCAGTGCTCTTCGACTCCGGCTCACCTCATGGCGCTGTTCCTCGCGGTGTTCCACTTCGCGTCGACGCAGCTGGTGCTCCGCTTTTCTTTTTCACGGGCACAAACACGTAGCGACCACTCCGCAACCCCTGGTAACGCGCCACGCGAGATTCACAACCCAACAACGGTTTCGCTACATCGCGCGCACAGCGGCAACCGGCCCACTACTGCGTCGACGCGGCGGTGTCGTCTGTTCGCCCGGCAAAGCCGGGGGCCGCTACCAGCCGCGATACCCGAATGTTGTCGCTCGCGGTGCACACGCAGCCAGTGGCTTGGGGCGAGCGGGGCGAGCGAGCGGGAGGGGAAACCGACATCGATCGCTCGGAAGCGGCGTGCTCGACGCGGCGCCGCGTCGAGCAGGACGGTGCTGACGCCGCCGCGACGCCAGCGCTGCCAACCGCCCGCGATGTGCTGCGCGCTGCTGGGCTCCCGCCACGTCATGCGGGCCGACGGATTCCAGGGATCTCGGGGCGGCACGCGGCGCGCGAGATTAGAAAACGGCGTCTCCCCGCACCGCGTGGTGCCGGCGAGGGTGTGTAGTCGTTATGCAAAGAGCGTTACTCCACACGCGCACCCCTCGAACGAACCCCCCCCCCCCCCCTCCTACTACCACCCCAGTGACCCTCCTCCTGCCACTGAACAGAACTCCCGGGAGCCGCTTCTCTGGTAGGTACGCACAAAAAGTACACATACCCCAACCCCGATTCCGCTATGCCCCGTACGTCCGTCCCTCCCGTAATCTCTGATGCTCTGGGAGTCAAATGCGAAAGCGTAACGGTGTACATCCTTTAAACAAACAAACGTCGGCGATTCGGAAGGGAAGGCGTAATAACGAGTAAAAGGGTTGAGGGCTGAGGGAACCCCGTCGTATACCACCGGTGTTCCCCTACGCGAACGCAGCTGCCGGATGTTACGCCCAACTCATTGACGCTCGCCTCGACACCCTCGTGCTGCAAGGCCCACATCTTCGATGTCGAGCGAAGCGAAAAAAAAAAATAAATTCAGGGAAACACAAAACGTGGTAGCAGTGGCGTAGCTAGGTCGTCTGGCACCCGGGGCCCATAGGTCTTCTCCTCTCCCTCCCCCCCCCCTACAGGTGTAGTCGAGGATATCAACAATTTCCGGGTGTCTTCAGACGTATATAACAGCCCCTCCCACCACCCCCTGGCCCCTTGCACCCGGGGCCCACGCCCCCGCACCTCCCCCCCCCCCCCCTGTTGCTACCCCACTGCACGGTGGTAGTGTATGAAACAAACAGAAAAGAACTGCTATAGCGTCGTAAACATGTCAGATGCATTCCTTTGTTTTTTTTAGACCTGTTTTCTCCAAAGAGAAGGTGAATCTCATGAATAACAATAAAGTCAAGGCTGCCTACTATAAAGGCAAACGTTGCTTCCGAACATCTTTCCTCGGTCAAAAGAATATTCAGATTTGATTACAATGTTTGGAGGGGCTAGTTGGTTCATTCGAATGATCGATCGCTAAATGTTAAGTGGTGTAGCGCGAAGCAGGGCATAGGGGACACAGAAAAGACGAGGACGAACTCTTGCTGCCGACTGAAACTTATCTTTTGATACAGAAGTTTCTATAGAAAACCAGAGCCAGAAGATGCGGACATGTGACACAAAACAGAGGTACCATCATCGACCACTGTACGCGCCGACGTTGTCTGTAAATGCCAACTCCCTTTGCGATAAGGCCAGGCATGGCTTCCTTATGCATGGACGTCGTTCACATGCCCCGCTAGCTGCTTCGACGACGATGCGCGTTCGGTCGCATTTCGCTCTTGTCTATAGCATCGGGACGGTGCTCTTAAAGAGGGAGACATTGACACGTGTACTTATCTATACCTTTCCTCGGGGGCTGCATTTCACCCACTGATAATTTAATGTCATCGCTCAGCGCAAGACGCGCCTGCGAGATTGGAACTTTCTGGAATGTTATCGATGGTTCTATCCGTTGTCTCTTATCACTGAAACCTGTGTAATCTGATCGTATGTGCGACGTGAATTGGGTAGCACTTACTGGAAGGCACACGGGCGCCAGCGTTTTTTCGGGGACGTTCGATGGCTCGTGTATAAAAGCCGACGCGCTTGACTGGCAGATGTTCGACGATCACCGACCGTGTTCGCCGCTATCGTTGTGATTTGAGTGTAACTTGCTTTCTTGTGGGCACGAATTCGCCCAATAGAAGCCAGCTTCGTCATTCACAGTATTGCTACTGCGCTATATATATATATATATATATAGAGAGAGAGAGAGAGAGAGAGAGAGAGAGAGAGCGCAGTGTTCTCTGTTCTGTATATATATATATATATATATATATATATATATATATATATATATATATATATATATATATATATATATATATATATATATATTATGTGTGTGCTTAAATAGCAATTTGTTTCCCTATTTCGTAGCAGTAAATGCTGTTTAATTTGCACTAAAAAAATCCAAGATAGCTTCGCCTATCACCGATTCCCAGATATGGTAATATATAGTAACATATTGTAATAAGCGTAACAGCTTCGCCTTTTTTTAAATGTTAGACTAGCTTTCTTCTTAGTTACTTTTCAGTGACTTAGTTAAGCCGAAAGTTTGCTGTGGCAAAATTTCTGAAAGAACTTCCGCAAAGCTCAAAGCCTAAATGCTTATATTTGTACGAACGAGTAGAAATGGGTGTCTCTTCACCGTCTCTTCGAAAAGCGTACCGAAGAACGTAATAGTAAGCGAAGTTGATACATCAAAGCTGATTCTTTTTTAGAGATGTGATGTCGAGTCTTGGAAAATCAGGGTATCGCTTCCCTTCTGCATATTCTCATCCCTGACCCGACACCTGAGACGGTAGTTGAACGCTATAGCTTAAAAACATAATAAGAAATAAGTCTACGAACAGTGTTCTGGTCAAGTCACCTTCACCATCGTCACTTAAAACTGAGCCTTTCGGGCCCCAAGCTCTGGTCCGCAAACAGTCAGCAACACCAGGTCGAGGCACAGCTTCGAAACGAAGCCGGTTCGGCGAGTACGTTGGTAACAAGGACAACACTTCTCGCTTCGTGGTGCCACGTTATGGAGACGGTGACAAGTAAGACAGTGCCGAAACTGCGGGAAACGAATCCTAACTGTTAAATAATGGGCCGAACGCGTGTCCAGAGAAGCAAGTAAAGCGCAAAGCGCAACGATAGCGGCAAGCATATAGTCGTTAGTCATCGCATTTTGGTCTCACAGGCCAAGTCCTTCCGCCGTTCATATGTGTACCACAGTACATTCGAGAATATGTACTAGTGCTGGCTTACATTCGCGCATCCAAAGTCGCATTCCACACGAACTGCAACGCGGAGCCCACAGCTACAGAATGGGGCTCAAAGACTGCAGGGTGACGGTGATGCATGAATGCGCACAGACACACACAAAAGAAAGGTTTAATAAATACCAGTAATTGAAACGATGTTTATTTCTCCTCTTCTTCTTTCTTTCTTTCCTTTTTCTTTTTATTTATTTATTATTATTATTATTCTTTTTTTTTTTTGCACGTCGAGACGCCGCCGTCAGTCTTAGGGACTCCTTCGACCGTGGGCACCGTGTTACAGCTCATACAGAGCGCGACTGTACAACAGCATTCGCGTGGCATGCGCATCCTGAGAGAGCAACGTACTTTTTTTTTTTGCTGCACAATCTGCGATTACAATCGAGGAACATTCGGAACGTGTGCAGCAGGCGGGCGTTGCGCCTAGCGACGAATCGATCAATCGATGACCGCGACGATTCGCTGGCAAGACGGTTCCCGTCCGAAATCAAAAGCATCGGACGCGTCGCAGCGGTTCTCGAGTGCACGGTGACCTCTAGAATGGCACGCGTATACGTTGTTATTCTTTATTCCCGTGCACTGTTTTCCACCGGTTAGCCACTGCTACAAAGTTATAGCTCGACGCAAGACGCGCCCATATCTATGGGAACTTTCTCGATTCTTAGTCGCCGATTGTGTAGCGAAAAGATATTGTCCAACCGTATTCCAGTGTGCGAGCACCTGCAGTTACGACGAGTCGTGTATATATATATATATATATATATATATATATATATATATATATATATATATATATATATATATATATATCCGACGGGCTTGACCCACAATTAAGATTTCAACGATTTCGCCGCTGCCGTTGCGATTTGCACGTCGTTTGCTTTGCTGGGGAGCAAGTTAGCCCGACACAGAGTTACATTCTTAAGTACGGCACTTTTGGCTAGTTCTTATTATTCACCGTCGCTATTCAACGCGACGATATAGCTTGCTAGCAGATGGACCGTGAACCTCGTTCGCGCTGCCTCGTTTGGTGTTGAGGCAGCGCTATTGTGGTCGTGGCCCTCCCCAGCGTCGTTGCCACCACCCGCGGGGTTTCCCGTTTTGGGGAGGGGGGGGGGGGGGGGCAAAACTTGGCAAACCTTTTCGCGCGCGCGCGGAACCGCGGAATGTGCGTATACGCGCGGCAAGGCGCCGCGTGGCTAATTCCGGTGCGACCGCGACGATGCGTGTGCGTCAGAGAAGCCCCACGGCAATGTTCAGATGCTGTGCTGCATAGGCAAGAGGACAACAAACAGAAAGATAGAAACAGTCGAGGGGCTTCAAATATTCCAAAGTGAGAAGTAAATGGCACAATCCCCCCCCCCCGCCCCCAGATATGTGTATTTTCTCTTTTTTGTGTGTGTGTTTCGCTGCGCTTCAAGAGCCGCACAAGAATAAACGGGGAGGCTCTGACATGGTGCTTTAGCATGCGCGAATAACTCTCAAACCAAATAAGGAACGCGCAGCGTGAAACAAGTCGCCAAAGGAGACGAATGACTTTGCAACGAACTCTTTGTTTGACCGCAAGAAAATATCGATCATCATCATCATCATCATCGTAATCATCATCATCCTGTTACGTCTCAACACCACAAAGGCATTAATAAGAACGAGGCAAGCCCCCCCCCCCCCCCCATCCATCAGTGCCTACCATACGTCAACGCAGCGTGGACACCGACTGCTGACGGGTCCACAAAAGTCTTCAACCCCCCCCCCCACCACCACTACCTCACAACCTGAGCTAATGATCGGGGGGAGGGGGGGGGGGCAACGTCAAATGCTACCGAAGAACGACGGCGACCTTGAATTCGCAGGTTGTTATCCTGCAGCGTATTCCATAGCATCGGGCTTCGGAGGCGGGGTTACTGCGGAGCGCTGCGATAGCATGGGCGCGGTATCCCAACGGATTCGACGATTGTGGTTTGCTGCCAAACAGTCCTTAGATTCCCTGGTCGACTGGCCTAGGGAAGGTTACGGTATTAAACGCGGTGGCTTTTTGTGCAGTAGGACCAGCTGTACCGAAGCTCATCTGCATTGATTCCTCTTGTGGCGCTACTCAGCGTCCTACCTTCGGTTAGGTGTAAGTACCCGCACCTACGGTTAAAACATGCCAGCCACCCCACAGCATACGTGGACACTTGCCCGTGGTGCGGAGGCCAGCCAACTCTCGTCCACATTACGTAGGAATGCGAGCTCAGGCCGCTAAGAAAATTAATAAGCCTCACGTTCAGGCGCGGAAATTCACGACGGAGAATTGGGAGACCTGGCTCACCAGCGAGGAAAAGGAGGCTCAATTAAGATGCACTTCCTCGACCAAGAACGGCGGCCTGCTCAGGCCAGTAGAGCCCTGGGCTAAGGGCCCCACACGCCTGCTTGAAAGAGTCTTTCCTTATACAATAAACGTTTTTTCTATTCAATTCTTGTGGCTGCCACTCGAGTTGCACTTTGGACAACTGAAGACAGTCTAGGGAGTTTTTTCGCAGCGAGTGCTCTCACCATTCAAATAGTTTACGACGTCTTCAACACCGTTTCAACGCAAATATATTTCTAACTCTTAGTAGTTTTTATCCGGCTCCGTCACCTCTTGGCACTGTTTAATTCCGTACTTCGCCGCCACTCCAAACTCCGCTAAGGCGCGTTCCCTTGTGTTACAGGCGGGGCCATTGTTAATCTCACTGCGCCACCTCCATTCGAACGTCGGTTAGCCGTCTCTAGAGAGTGAGTGAGTATGGACTTTATTGGAAAACAATGTATTGAAGGGTAACCTTCTGGTTAGGCAGCCACGAGCCCCTGGGCCCGGATAGGCTCCTTCAGCTCCCTTGAGGACCTTGGCGTGCAGGTCAGGGTCGGCGCTGAGCAACACGGCCTCCCACTGCTCAGTATTGCTTATATAGTGATTTGTGTGATTTTCTGCTGGGCACGACCACATAATATGGAAGAGATCCGCTTTTTTCTTGCAATGGTTACATGTATTAGGGTATTGGTCCGGGTAGTAGTGGTGATAGGCTACGGGGTTGGGGTAGGTGTTTCTCTGAAGTCGTTTCCAAGCTACTTCTTGTCGCTTGTTAAACGATTTGTGTGCTGGCGGATACACTGCCCTGGCTAACCTGTAGTGCTGAGTTATTTCCTGGTAACTGACCATGCGATCCCTCTATATGATCCTAGCGGGAGGCGTCCGGGGGCTCGGTTGGCGAGCCCTCGAGTTGCTCTAAAAAAATTTTAGGCCCGACGTTTTATGTGCCCAAACCACGATATTTAAGAGGCGCGCCGTAGTGGGCTATAGCCCGTGTTAATTTCGACTGCCTGGAGTCCTTCAACTTGCACCCAATGCAAGACACTGAGGGTGTTTTTGCATTTCGCCACCGTCGAAACGCGGCCGCCGATGTCCCCCGAGCTTAGCAGCGCAACTCCAAAGCCACTATACGCCACTACGGTGGGTCGTCCGTCTCTCCCTTGAGCACTGTCACCTGAAGAAATCCGGTCTTAATAACGTGGGAACAATGTTGACCAGAGTCTTTTTTTTTAGTGTCGTGAAAACGAAAGAATTACGGCAGAGCCCATCGTAAGATGACTATCGAAGTTAACGCGATTAGCGTTCAAGCAACGTAGCGACCGCGTAGTGATACACCACATTGCCTAAGGCATCTTTATTTAGAAGCTGCAGTGCTGCTTCTGAGATTTCAAGTGCTATGACTATATGCGACATGCATTGTCTCCGTGATCGGACCGCTTCGCTATGACAATCGATCGGCAGGGTCGTTCATGAGGATGACGACAGGATGGCGACTGTATATGCCGACGACGTATGGAGCGACTACGATGGAACTACGAAAGAAAGAATGACGTCGACGCAAGGACGAAGGCTGTATGACGACGATGGCAAGAACACAATGGGATGATAATTTCGAAGGGATGACAATAGTACAACGACCAAGCAGTGACGACGCTGGAATGAAAACGAAGGATGACGTCGACCGTATGACGACAATAGCGCGACAAGGACTGTATGACGACGATGGTATCATGAGAATCAGACGAGGAAGCTGGAATGCCGACAACGAAATGACCACGACGACATCCCGGCGGTGATATGAGAACGAATGTACACGAAGGCGCAATCACGGCGAAGCCGTGCACGGTGACATAAGCAGGATCGGTTGACAAAATCACAATTATAACATAATGAAGAAGAAGAAATGACGTCGATCGATTGATCAAGGTGGTATGATGACGATGGCATGACGACAGCTGGATGACATTTCTGAAATGATGGCGATGGTACGAGAACAGCATGACGGCGACTGTATATAACGAAAATGGCGAGAATCGGCATGGCGAGAATCGGAAGACGAAGCTAGAATGGCGACGATGGAACTGATCACGACAACGGTATGAGAACAAAGGCATGACAATGCCGTATGTCGACGACGCAATTACGATGATGACACGACAACGATGGGATATAATCACGACTGAATGACGACAGCGTGATTACAATGGAATGACATCGATGTGACTGTGATAATGGCATAAAAATGACGACATGACGACAATTCGATGACGTTTATGAAATGATGGCGATGGCACGACAGATAACGGGATGACCACACGTGTTAATACACGCGTGGTCATCCGACCACGACGGCATCATGACCCCATGGACATGCGTAGTGGCGCAGGTTAGCAGACAACTTCGGTCACATGGCGTAAGAGAATGGATAGATGGATAGTTAGAGAGCTAGATAGAGAGACAAAACGCGCCTGAAGCGTGCAAAGGATGATAACCACATTAAAAAGAATTCACCGACGATTACGATACCTCCTATGCGAAATTTAAGTGCACCCCTATACGTGCTTGCATTTCGAGATATATTGAAGCAAAGAATTTTAGAGAGACACGCAGCAGAGCGGGCAATCGCTGGAAATCTGATCTTCGAGTCAAGCGCGTCGGCTTTTATACATGACTCGTCAGAGGTTCCAGTGTAATTGCTGGTGCAGCTTGACTTCCAGAAAATACAAAACAATTCGCGTCGCACATGCAATGGCCATTAGGAGCTGCGCTCTAAAAGGGGGAAATGACTGGCATTGGAATATTTTGTCCTTCACTCGACTGGTCTTTTTCTTTAATATTGCCTCATTTGGTGCCTATTTATCTGGCCGAGTTTTTAGCAGTTCTCCTAGCTGTACGTAAATTAGACCAAATGACTACAACAGCTGCTATTCTTAATGATTCCCTTTCTGTAGGCTCTTCCCTTACCGCTAATAATGATTCACCCATGCTAAACCTCTTTCACTTGCTAGTTCCTGCCCATGTGCAATGTGTTCATTTGATTTGGGTGCATGGTCATAAAGGTTCGTTCTTTAATGAAACTGCCGATTCACTGGCAAAGACATCACTTTCCGGCCCTGTTCTTCCTATTCTATCAGTGACAGCACAGATCACGGCGGCAACATTTCGGATGCGATCAATTAGAATAGCCTTATCAAACCCAGATCTGACTGCGTCTCCAGATTATAAGCACTTGGTAGTTCTCTGGCACAGCGAATCCTCTAACGCAAAGATGCTTGAGGTCTCTCTCACCAAGTTACGTTGCCGCCTTCCCTCCATGAATTTCTACTTACACAGGCCGGGTTTGGCTCCCTCCCCCATCTCCTCGTTTTGTAATGAAGAGGAGACGATGCATCACTTTCTTCTATCTTGTCGCCGCTTTACTGCGGCAAGAGAAAGATTGTTGGAAATACCTTTTCGAGGACTTGGCCTGAACCCGCTATTCTTTCGTTCGTGGCGTCCACTTTAGGATTCAGCCACAGGGATGGTTGCTTCGCTGTCCAAACAATTCTTACAGAATCCAAGCGAATGCCATGCTAAATTCTAGCTTTCTTTTCACTTTTAAAATAATTATTTCTCATTCGATATGACTTTCCTGATTTTATTTTAACGGATAATTCTACGCTATTAAATGCTATTTCCCTAGATATTAGGAGATTTATGCTCCATATTAATTTGGAATAATCCACTAATTTCCTGGCCAATCCCCGATCGTGGGTAGAAGCCACACACGCGATAGGCAACAGCAACAACAACGACAAGGAGGAGTAGCGTATGGTGGACGCTGGTGGTCACTGGTACCGTTTATCCGGTAACTGAAGAGCACTACCAATGTACGCTAACCTATACGCAGCGCATTACTGCTGTATCGTGGCCTGCCTCCCTCTACTTTCCCATAAACCGACGGACACCGCTGACCTAGAATTTGCATAGAGCTGCAGTTCTTATCGTCTTTAGTTTTATGGTGTTCCTAATAGCATGGCCGGGTATAAGCCAGGCCTAACTGGTGCTTGGGCCCGAACCGAACCCGGAGCTCCTAAACCCGAAAACGGGCCGAGCCCGCGCACTGCTTGATTTGATTTGGCTTGCCTTCCACGATGGCGCATAACAACTGCGGGGGGGATTGGGCAAGATATCGATGGTATCGATGGTATCAGGAAATTGCTGTTGATACTAAAATTGGTAAAACTGTCAGGAGGAAGTGAATAAAAAAGAATAATGTAAGCAGAACTTAAGAAAATCTCCTTGAAACAACTATAGATTCCTCCACGGCTGAGCAAACATCCCTCTAAGCTGGACTTCGTCGTCTTCACTTGGCGCTGTCGAAAGCAAATCGACGTCAACCTTTCCTGTGCTCGTGCCATTCGATCGCGTTCCGCGACATCTTTTCTCGCCCTCTCTCCTCACCCCGCGTCTCGACGACACTGTTCTCTTTCGTCGGCCACGCAGCGTTGCCGCAGACAAGGTGCAGGATGACAGGGAGGACTTCGTGGAACGCCCCGCCGTCCCTGTACGCCACCACCGCCAACAACCCGGTCCACGGCTTCGTCGAGAGGTCGGACCTGGTCCCCAACGCCAAGAAGAAGGTCATCCCCCTCTCGATAGGCGACCCCACCGTGTTCGGCAACTTGTTGCCGTGCGAGGAAGTTCTGGCACCCGTCGTGGACAGCCTCCGGAACCCGAAGAACTACGGCTACATACCCTGCACGGGTGAGCGAAGAACGCCCGTGTTAGCTTTATGTGACTGCGTGCACGACGTCGGGCGGGTCAACCAGACATAGCTGTCCGTATACGACGCGACAGTCAGGTCACGGCTTATTTTAGCACGAAAGCTTAAGGTTAGACCAGGTCAGGTCCGGTCGGGTCTAGTCGACCGAGACAGGGGCGCCACGTGAGAAACAGCTCTGCCGGCCTGGAAATACGCTTCCTAAACACCCGAGTGTTCGTACGATTTGCTGTCGGTAATTACCGCTGTCACCACTTCGCCACTGCGTTCGGCACGCTCTACAAACGCGTCTGTTCGCACCTGCACCAAAACTGCTGCGGTCATCGCGGCGTACACATAGCAATTTCCGGTTGACCCGTACAACGTCGTACAGATAGACAGTCCACTAATATATATACCACCTAGACCGTTAAGCGATCTAATCTCTATTCAAGTTGATTCTTATTCGCTACTGCTATGTTATAAACTGTGTGCACAAATCATTGCGTTTGCTTCCGTTAACTCGTTCCACAGTTTCGCGCCCTCGCTGGCGTCAGCAGTGCGTTAGATATTTTTTCTTTAACCATTTGTACTACCACCAGAGCCCCCATGGTCGTTGCGCATAACGCGACGAACTGTACAGGTAGCAGGTGCTAAGAATGGCACGCGCCACCGTTGACAATGCGGCCCAGGTTGATCTTTTCACTCGGAAGCGAAAATCAGGGCTCGACAGGCTTGAACTGTCAAAACATTGTAGCCCATCGGTTCCCAGTCTTAGCGTTCATTACGTGTACTAAGATAATGTCGTTCTGGAGCGCCGACATGGTAACATACTGGCCCTTGTACTTACCAGCGTGTTACCAATGTAACACCCTATGCGGGTATATCGTCACGTAAGCAGCGACCTGTGAACATTCTTCTGGCGTTTCGTATCATTCCTTTACCTCCAGGATTACCGGCAGCCAAGGAGGCCATTGCTGAATATTCGTCGAACGCTGGACTCAAGGTGAAACCAGAGGTTGGTGTGTTTGTCCGAAGAAAACGTGAGCGCATGATTTCAATAACCCGCAGCGCGTGTACTTAGATATAGGATGCCTAATTAGTCTATTTGGGAAAAGGACATAATGGAAAGGGCACAAGCTTAGCCAATAGCCGCTTGAGCCCCTGTCATATGACCATGGGGTAGCAAGGTGGAGCATCCGAAACACGTGCGGCGGCCATAGAACAAGCGGCAAGACGCAATTCGCTTGTCACCTTTCGCCAGATAACCTTGGCGCTGCGATCGGTCAGGTAACATAGGAGTGATGACTGGCACATGGATTTGTCCGACCTTTGCGCATCTGGCTTCAGATGTTCTTGTAGCTTTGTTTACTGCGCCTTATCTACATTTATCGGCCTAAATTTCAAAGCGATCCCACCTTTTGAAACGCGAATATGCGCACGTGTGGGCTTAATGCGCGCGGATGCACTTGTAACGGAATATTGTGGCGAAAATAAACACGTTGCGAAGTCACAAAGCCTTTCGATGCCAGCATGACAAAGTTTAGGCGAATCCTTGCAGTAACTATTATTCCCATGCTTGTTGAACCGTCGTGATCGCAGTTCCCGTAGACAATATAGAGCCACAGTTCTCTCTACAGTAATTTTTGTAGATGTCTATCAACAGCACGTTCGGTTAATTGACCAACTATGCGGTTATATATGCAGAACGTGAGACCAGAAACACACGCACTGTACTTAAGGTCTACATGCTCGCGCACGAAGGGTGGTGGTGACCTGAACAGTGACGAATTTCGCGCATTCCTGAAGGGATAGCAACATCCAACCTGGTGCCCTTAGTATGTCTCCCTTGTTTAGTAGCGCTTTTCGTTGCCCCCATTTCTTTCCGCGTTGGGTGGCGACCTCAATACTCGCGAACTCGAATTTCCTGCAACTGGTAAACTGGCTTTTCCACAAGGCGCAAGTGCCTGACGGCTGAGTTTACCGCGCGCGGAAGTACGCTATTGGAGAAAAAAAAAAAGATGTCGCGTTATTGAGAATATACATGGTCTTGTAACACCGACCATGTACACTCGCGAGCAAAGGTCTGGCGGGTGCAGATGCCTTTTTTTCTTCTTTGCAGCCTATAAGCATGCATGCAATATCGAGTGGTGACAGCTACATGTGCCTGTTCAATCAATCTAATTTAATCACGCAATTTAAGGTTGCATTACTGTGCAGTCGGATATTTAAATATTGTGAGGATGGCGTGATATCCAGACTTGCTCGTGACTGTATCTTTGTATATACGTGAGGAGAGGGGAGAGGGGGCGTGCGTGTGCGTATGTGTTTTACTTTCCGTTTTGGAACGTCGCAATGGTCAGCTGGAATCCGCTGCTTGTTTCTAAAGTGCATTCGTCTTCAATGCGATGCCAATTTCCGGACATTCCAGGCGAATTCCCACCGTCGGCGTCGGCGTCCCCGTGATGTTCTGTTTAAATTCCAAGTGCGATTACATTGCGGCCTCACGCCGTATGTTGTAGGTGCGAGCGAAAGCTTTCGATGTTGAGCGGAGAGGGATGGGGGCCTGAAGCGGCGGTGTGTTCTCGCGTTCGCAAAGGAGTTAGGCGGGGAGAGTGCGCGCCAGCTTTCCGTGCTCAGGGGGGGGGGGGGGGAGATGTGCGCACGCTAGAAGGGGGGGGGGTGAGGGGCACGTTAATGCGCCACTGCTCTTCTACTCCAGCTATGGTGGCTGAGTGCGGCCACGTGCGTTCGACCTTGGAGACTATCTGCGCTGGGTTCAAAGGCTAGCCGACCAGGGATCACTGATGGTTTCGTGTGTGCTGTGTTCTCGTTCACCTAGTTCACGCTGAAGTCATCATCATCAGCAGCAGCAGCCTGGTTACGCCCACTGCAAGGCAAAGGCCTCTCCCATATTTCTCCAACAACCCCGGTCGGCATGGCCACTAATTGTGGCCATGCCGTGCCTGCAAACTTCTTAATCTTATCCGCCCACCTAACTTTCTGCCGTCCCCTGCTACGCTTCCCTTCCCTTGGAATCCAGTCCGTAACCCTTAATGACCATCGGTTATCTTCCCTCCTCATTACATGTCCTGCCCATGCCCATTTCTTTTTCTTGATTTCAACTAAGATGTCATTAACTCGCGTTTGTTCCCTCTAAATTGTAATTAAATGCGAATACACGAAAGTCAAAATTATTATTCCTATCATAAAATGGTATATTTTATTTAATTATTTCTAATAGTTTTTTTTTACGCCGTTGTGGCGCTGTCAGCGCAAGACACTATCCGCAAACGCAAAACCCTATTCTAAAACTCTTCACTCCTACGTGCCCCAACGCTAACACCCGCAAAGCTCTTTGGGGCCCCAAACTATTGGGGCCCCTACTCTAAGACTCTCTAATATCTGCCACGAGACGATAATGGGACAAACTGGCACACTCCCGTTCGTGACGCAAGGAAGAAAGACATTATTTGTAGTGGCTAGATCTAGAGCGCACACAACTGCTCTAACTCGTGTTATGTGTGACGGGACGTTATGTGGGTCATTCGTGTCAAAGAAGTGTAATACAGCCAGCCGAATTCGTAACAAAGTGCTTGGGGCCTCCTAAATCCTTCGTTATACAGGTCACTGCATTGTAAAAGTTGCGAAGTGCACAGCTTACACAAGAAAAGGGACGGAGTTATTCCTTCCTTATACAGGTCACTCCATTATAGAGGCGTTCATTGCAGGAAGAGCGACAGAGTTATTCCTTCCTTATACAAGTCATTCCATTCTAGAGGCGTTCATTGCAGAGGGGCTCAACCGTCTTTATAACGAAGTGCTTGCGGGCCTCTGAAATCCTTCGTTATACAGGTCACTTCATTGTAAAGGTTGCGCAGCGCACAGCTCACACAGGAACAGGAACTGAGTTATTAAAGTGAAGCTTTCTTTGCCTCTTACTTCGACTTTCCCACTGCTGCGGCTGTGGCTGCTGCTGTCTGGCACACCACGTCAGGGGGTGGTTAAGAGCGTGTCTACACATGAAAGGAGCTAGTCAGAGAGGAAAGGCGACGTGAGAAACTCGTTTGGACCCCACCACGTCGAATGTGCACAATGCCCTCTGGAGCTCCCTGCGTGTCACCACATTAGTCTCTTGACAGCTGCAGTTATCCGTGACTCCCCTCAGAAGCACTGCAGAAACTGCAGCGCTTCCCTTTCTACTAAGATGCGGGTCCAGAGGGGGCGTAGATAGAACTGATGTAGAGAGGAGGGAGGAGAAGAGGCAGTTCTCATACAAGGAGGAGATGGGAGGGGAGGTGACGTGAGAGGGCAAGGAAACCTTACTGCTATACGGCAGCGGTCGCGGCGAAACTGGATAAGCGTAAGTTCAAGGTACTGTATAGTACATTCCTGCTATTTCTGAAACATAAACGCCATGCAAATATACCAAGCGGACAAATTACGCAAGACATGCTGAAGGAGAGCCGCATTAATAAAAGCGAACCGCAGCGTCCAGGCTACACTACGGAAACGGTCGACCGTTAAATCAACACTTCTGTGCCCGCCGCGTTGGCGTTGCGGCTATGGCATTGCTAGAAGTGGATGATTTGATCCTGACCGCGGCAGCCGTATTTGGACGGGGGCGAAACAGAAAACGCATGTGCAAGTGTTAAAGAACATCACGGTGTCAAAATTAATCCGGAGGCCGCCACTACGGCGTGCCTCATAATTCTGTTGTGGTTTTGGCACGTACCAGCCCCATAATCCAATTCAAGTTAAATACTTCTGTCACGATGCGATGTTCCATGTGAGGCAATAACAATGCTCAACCCTCTCGGAGGTTACGAAATTTGCCGCACAACAACGCCTCAATCAAACATCTCTCACTCTGTGTTGTGTGTACTGCGCAGACAAACAGCAGTGGTGCACGCAATGTAACGTTTAACATCAACTCACCACTCTTGTGTTAGACTAAACGTTGAAGAAATGAAGCTTTCGCCGTCAACATCACCGCTAATTATCGCCAATCAAAGCAAACAGCACAGAAAGTTTCGCTTACATCGATTCCCACTGTGCGTGGGATCTGCATAATCTTCCTTCCTTATACAGGTCATTCCGTTCTGGGAGCGTTTATTGTAGTGGCGTTCGACTGTGGTTACGTCGGCATGTAGATAAGCATGCATACGGTTTCAAAAGTCGCGTTGCTCTGCCCAACGTTTATAGATATCTATAAACGTTGGCTCTGCCTGCAGCGTCAGGGGTTGGGTACAACCCCACGTGACGACAAACTGTGGCCATTGACTGCTATAGGAGCCAAGTGACACACGTGAAAGCCTAAGTGTTATCGCTCATAACCACCGCAGTGACTCTGGCAACCTTTGTAGTCTTTTGGCAAATACTTCGTCGTTGTTTGATTAACGAAACAAAATCAGAGTATTCATGTACCCTTTCGGTAGTAGCAAAAGTCCTTTAGCTCAATACATCCCTTGCAAAGTCCTAAAGAGCACAAACGCGATGCTGAAAGATTTCTTTGCCAAGAACGCGCTTTATGAGGGCCGGAAAGAAACGTACAACTTCGACGTCGGCCCTCATTTGCTAGAAAATTCGCCATACGCGAATGCCACCGTGTAGGTGTGATAATTGCAGTGACCCCAGTTGACGATAAAAAAGGTTCATTGAAGAGTGACACATGCCCACTGGCCCCTGGGACGCATACCCAGTGGTACACATTGCCCCATGGATACGTACCAAGTAGTATGTATTTTACACGCTTTTCATACATTGTCGGTGAATGTATTTCTTGCTTTTCCCCTATTTACATCATTGAGTACGCGACAGTGCTAACGTGTGCAGCAAAATACCATCTGGAATATAAATGCTGGAGCCCCACGTCTTACCGCGGTGTGCTATCTCTGTGGGCGGGATGCATTTGCTTCGCAGTTTGCACTAGTTTTCTACTTTCTATATTACCTGGTTCCATAAATGTTGCCTGCCTCGTACAAGTGGCGACTTTCCTCAAAGGCAGACACTCGAAAATGCGCTTTCCTGTACGTCAGGCCTTAAAACCCGCAGTGCGAAATCACTGGAAGCAGCGTGAGCGGCTTCGAGCCGTCGTCTGCTTCACAAGCCAATGTTCTGACTTCTGCCGCTCGCGGTGCTGTTCGCCAGCACGTCGCTGACGCACCACTGGCGCCTTTAGACGGCCGCCCGGTCGGCCAGCAGCTTGCGGAATATGATTGCACTGATGACACCTCTGCAGCCTCGGGTTAAACTCTTGGTCGCATGACTTTTACGCGGCTGTTTACGTCTTCGTTTCCGGCTGCCATGGGCGTTCCACTTCTAGCCAGCATCTGACAGTATACGTCATGGAGGAAGGAAAAATATAGGATGGAGCATTGCGTCACGCAGCCAGTCTTGGCAAGCGAACCCTCCGTGAAGTCACAGTGGTGGTCCAACACGTGACTTCTTTCGTCGAGATCACGTAGAAGAAGTCGAGATTTGCTTAGACGTTTGGCTCCCAGTAGCTTTGCTGCAGTATATTTTATTTTGTGCGGGTTTGTTCGGCTGCCCTGCCGTGGCTCTGCCTGCAGAGAGGGAACACTAAAACCAACCGCGCACTTTGACGTGCGATGACGTGTTGGCCCGACAAGTTTGGCTTTAATTGCGTTGCGGCATGCTCCCCCCTATCTTATTCCTTCCTCCATGGTCTACGTAGACAGCTAAGGAGAAAGCCGAGACAGCTTCGAGGCCAAGTAACGGAACGCGTTTCTAGCCGTCTGGAAGACGCTTCTGCGACTTGACGCTACCTCGCGGCGGCAGAAAAGAAGTTGAAAAAAGCACAAATTATTTCTGTTCTTGCCCCTGCATACCTATAAAAAACACGATGTGATGTACATTAAGGGCATGGGAAAGCGCGTCTAAGTTTTCTTGTGCGCAGACAACCTTCCCGTGGAGTTTCCAAGCGTTGTGCTCAGCCGCCATTTTGTATAGACAGCAAAGTCGCCTGCATCGTTTTTTACTTCAATGTTGTCTTCGCGAATCGGTGTACTGTGACATATCCGTGAGAACTGACACGAGACTTATGGCCGCTGTCCGCCTAGCCGTCGACTTTGACGTTTACGACGGGTATCGGAACACAGCCCATGTCTTCCGTGATTGGTGATATGCATAGTCCACGGACTAAGGTTAAACTGAGGAGAGACCCTGACGTCACTATTTGTGAAGCTCAGTGACGCCGCAGCTTGGCGTTACTCCACCATCTTGTCGGGGTAGATTTCTCCTCTCTTGTTTACATTTATTTCCTTCGGCGCGCAACCGGGCTGCTTGGGCGCGCACGCTCCGAAGCGATCCTAAGCCAAAGGATATCTAATCGCGATGTGCGAGCGCATTACCGTTGCCGAAGTCACGTGGACAGAAGTTCATATTGAACTTCCAAAATTTGATCGTGAGGTGGAATCTGCTGCTTTTGCCGGCTTCTACGGGGGAAAAAAAGGACGCTTTATCGGCCCAGCCAACTGCACTCTTTAAAAAAATTAAATTATGGGGTTTTACGAGCCAAAACCACTTTCTGATTATGAGGCACGCCGTAGTGGAGGACTCCGGAAATTTTGACTACCTGGGGTTCTTTAACGTGCACCTAAATCTAAGCACACGGGTGTTTTCGCACTTGCCCCCATCGAAATGCGGCCGCCGTGGCCGGGATTCGATCCCGCGACCTCGTGTTCAGCAGCCCAACACCATAGCCACTGAGCAACCACGGCGGGTCCAACTGCACTCTTCTCACCCAATTACCTCAGGTACCGGCCGCTGCCCCAGTTCTTGCGTCCTTTGAAAAAAGATCACTTTCATCACTCGCTTCTACCCTGCTTTTTTTCTGCTTGGACTTCCTGGGGCTCTCAGACGGATTTGCGAGCTAGACGGCGCAGCGACGCGAAACAAATGTACGCAGTCTCGCTGCATTGCAAGAATGCACTGGAGACACGTACGACACGCCGACCCATTTGCAAGTCATCTGGAGTTTTCGAGTACAGACACGTGTGTTCGCTGTGGCTTGAGGAATCTTCGTGCTTTATTGAACAAATTTGAGGTGGCCGCGCCACCATTACGACAGCGTGCAGGCGAGGAGGTAGAAGATGACGTCGTTTATGACTCCGCGTTGTAGATACACCGACTGTGTGGCCTGAGGTGCATTCTTCCCACGGAAAGAGAAGCTTCACGGAACCAAATGTTTGTGGTAGTCGGCGCACGGTGCAGAACAGTACGCACGTGGACACGGCCTACGTGCGACCATGGCACAGCCGTTTGATGTGCTTGCAGGCGTACGTTCTGCGGAGTGAGTGAGTGAGTGAGTGAGTGAGTGAGTGAGTGAGTGAGTGAGTGAGTGAGTGAGTGAGTGAGTGAGTGAGTGAGTGAGTGAGTGAGTGAGTGAGTGAGTGAGTGAGTGAGTGAGTGAGTGAGTGAGTGAGTGAGTGAGTGAGTGAATAAACTTTTATTGGGTCCAGCAAAACGCGATAAAACGCGCACCCGGCTATAATCCCACGACGGGATTAGCTTGCTCACTCTTGCCTCGCATCTGCTATAACCATCGCATAACTGAACATCTAGGTGCGAAAACACTACAGGCGGATAAGCAGGCATGCAAATCGTGCAAATGCCGATGTCGAGGGCAGCAGAATGAAGCACACATACTGCGTGAAACTCTACCGTCAAGTGCACTCAGCAGTGCACCTGTGCAGGTGTGTATGTCGACCCTCGAACGCGCTCTGTTCTAACAAGTTCGTGCCGTCGCGACTACTGCGAGAAACAAGCAGCGGTTGAGCAACACGTGTTTGAATACGCACAAAAGTAAGCTGTCACTGAACACGAAGTCATAAAGCCAGGATTATGCATTCTTGAATAACGTGCTACGTGCCGCAAATGTATTGTCCGCTGTCAAAAGCAGGAATACTGCCCGATTGACACTGACCTGCAAGGCGTTCGTTGCGGTTTCGGTCTGCGGTTTCGGTCTGCGATGGCATGTTAGCATGGTTCGCGCCGAAAAGCGCAAAATTTCCCGCAGACATTCCTTCGTCCGTGGCCATTGCCGTGGCACGGTATTTCGCGTGCAGCGTTGCATTCGCGTTCATTTCGCGCGTTTTAGTTCCTCCAGTCCCCGCCCGGCGACAGCAACAGCCTGGAGAGCACGGTCTGGATAGCACCAACGGAACAAAACACGGAGACTATAACAAACCTGCCCGCGCGACGCCTTTGCCCCGGCACGATACCTACTGAGCAACACACGAGTGAGCGCACACAGCCGTGCGAAAGCCGCCATTGTGCCCCGACAATATGGCCGCTATTGCGCAAGATACCATGTGACTTCCTCCACACTTTTCTTCTAGCGCACGGACCGGATAGGGCCTCTCAGATTTTGTTTCTTTTTTTTGCTTCCTCTAAACTAAAACTTTCTTATGTTGCATAGCGTTGTACACAGAGGCAGAGTGTCACACGTATACGTTGCATAGCGTCCACTGGCTCCACCAATATGAGTCGTTCAAAAGTAACGTCAAAACAGACACAGTGTTATTTATTTGATACATTTGTAACATCACCGTTTCATTCTTCGCAGGTTGGCCTTGAGGTAAACAAGTTCCCCAAGTTCGCCAGTGACACCGAATTCGTCCTGGCGCTCTTCGCAGAAGAATCCGTTCTATGTCTACCAGGACAGGTATACGCTGCATGCATAGCGTGTGTCAGTAGTACGGTATAGTCAGGCTCGCCGGACTTGTGTGCCACACCAATGTCAGATTCGGAACAAGCGGCTGACTCCGCAAATGCAATACGATCCCCTCTTCAGGCGCGAAAAAGCGAAAGAGCGCACGCGCTAAGCCTACTTTAAGTTTGCCCGTGGTACTAGAGCTCCATTACACACTTAGCCAATTTGGACTCAGGATCCGCGAGTTCTGGTTCTGTTCACAAACTTTCCTGAACAAACCTCAGCTGCTTCACGGACTCATCTCGACGCGACATGAGCTCGCGAGCCCATTAGGCACGGGCTCTACAGACCCCAACAGATACAGTGTGTCCGTAAAGTCGTGGTGCACATTTATCCGGTCACAGGAAAGCAGCAAAACAAGATACAATTGTGAAATGTTCACGAATTGAAAGTAAAACTGTCCACGTTTCCGTAGTGTGATGCGCAAGGGCGTGTGCGCACAGGAGATGACGCAGCACTACAAACTGCGCAGCAGCGGATCAGCCCACGCCAGTCGAGATGTGGTGCAGATGAAAGATCAGTGTGTTCTGTGGCTTGCTAAAGTCGAATCCTACATCAAAATACATCGCGTATGTCGTCGCGTGTTCAACGAAGGCCACCACATAGGAATAACATTAATCGGTGTGATAAGCTGTTGAAGGATACCGGCAGTTTGTTGCGCAAACCCCATTCTGGTAGGCCGTCGGTAAGTGACGAGTCTGTAGGGGCTATACTACAGGAGAGCAACTTAAGGAGCCCTAAAAATCTGCACGTGCGTGTGTTCGGCAATTACACCGAAGCAAGACTAACATGGAGAGTTTTCCTTTTATTTGGTGTGGGTTTGACATTTCTATCTTGTTTCGCTGATTTCCTGTGACCGGTCAGAAGTGCACCAATACTTTACTGACACACTGTATGTAAAGCTCTTGTTATCAAGGAGCAGAAAGTGTTACCTCTGGAAGTGCTCCAAATCCGTCATTGGAATTGCTGTCGGGAAGCGTCGCATCCTGTGGGGTATGTGTGGCGCTGCGTGAACTCAGCCAAGCAGGTCAGTGGTACGTGGGCAAGTCAGGGATTACCTATTACCTCTCCCACTTCCTCCCCCCCCCCTGCCTAAAACCACCTCCATCGCTTCCGAAATAGAGGTAACGTGAATGTACAAGAATGATTAGTGTTGCCATTCACTGAGTTTATACACTTGATCACAGATTTTGTTTATATATGTATTTATATATGTATATACTATCAGCCTGGCTACGCCCACTGCAGGGCAAAGGCCTCTACCATACTTCTCCAACTACCCCGGTCATGTACTAATCGTGGCCATGTTGTCCCTGCAAGCTCCTTAATCTCATCCACCCACCTAACTTTCTGCCACCCCCTGCGTACGCTTCCCTTCCCTTGGAATCCAGTCCGTAAGCCTTAATGACCATCGGTTATCTTCCCTCCTCATTACATGTCCTGCCCATGCCCATTTCTTTTTCTTGATTTCAACTAAGACGTCATTAACTCGCGTTTGTTCCCTCACCCAATCTGCCCTTTCCTCATCCCTTAATGTTACACCCATCATTCTTCGTTCCATATCTCGTTGCGTTGGCCTCAAATTAGGTAGAACCCTTTTCGTAAGCCTCCAGGTTTCTGCCCCGTAGGTGAGTACTGGTAAGACACAGCTGTTATACACTTTTCTCTTGAGGGATAATGGCAACCTGCTGTTCATTACCTGAGAATTCCTGCCAAACGCAGCCCAGCCCATTCTTATTCTTCTGATTATTTCATTCTCATGATCCGGATCCGCGGTCACTACCTGCCATAAGTAGATGTATTCCCTTACCACTTCCAGTGCCTCGCTACCAATCGTAAACGGCTGTTCTCTTCCAAGACTGTTAAAGATTACTTTAGTTTTCTGCAGATTAATGTTAGGCCCACCCTCCTGCTTTGCCTCTCCAGGTCAGTAAGCATGCATTGCAACTGGTCCGCTGAGTTACTAAGCAAGGCAATCAATGTCATCCGCGAATCGCAAGTTACTAAGGTATTCTCCATTAACTCTTATCCCCAATTCTTCCCAAACCAGGTCTCTGAATACCTTCTGTAAACACGCTGTGAATAGCACTGGAGAGATCGTATCACCCTGCCTAATGCCGTTCTTTATTAGGATTTTGTTGCTTTCTTTATGGAGGACTACGGTAGCTGTGGAGCCGCTATAGATATCTTTCAGTATTTTACACACACACACACACACACACACACACACACACACACACACACACACACACACACACACACACACACACACACACACACACACACACACACACACACACATATATATATATATATATATATATATATATATATATATATATATATATATATATATGATGCCCCAGGTAACTTGGACCACGATTTTAAATATACCCAAGAGCTCTAGAGAAATCGTACCGACTGCATAGTTGCCTAGTGGTATGTACTTACGGCCGGTGTTTTTTTTTTTCATCACGAAGTATTACTCCAACATATACCACGCTTGCGATTTCCGTAACAACACTGCCCCTTCTGGCTCCGGCGTTGTTCTCCGGCCTTGTTTCCAATTCTTCAATGCTGAGCTCCGCAAGAAATCGGCCGAGCGGCCGCACCAAATCCAACGATAGGCAACGATAGCTTCGCCAATAAAAGAATTGCGAGCTTGAAGGCGGACGTTTGTTGCAGTGCAGACATTTCGGTACCGTTTGTTGTTTAGTTGCACAATTCCGTAAAGACCACTGCTGGTCACCGGTACATCTGAAAAAAAAAATTTAATTATGGGGTTTTACGTGCCAAAAGCACTTTCTGATTATGAGGCACGCCGTAGTGGAAGACTCCGGAAATTTCGACCACCTGGGGTTCTTTAACGTGCACCTAAATCTAAGTACACGCGTGTTTTCGCATTTCGCCCCCATCGAAATGCGGCCGCCGTGGCCGGGATCCGATCCCGCGACCTCGCGCTCAGCAGCCCAACACCATAGCCACTGAGCAACCACGGCGGGTACGGTACATCCGGAGGGCCAATACAGATAGGTGTGTAATAGCCCAGTCACACGGGGCACTTTTAATCGCGATTGATCCCGATCGGGATAGATCGCTATCGAATGCCGACCTGTCTGCCTCCTGAATGCCCCACCGTGTACTCCGCGGGAAACTTAATTACGTGCTTACATAAACGCACGGGAGTTCATTGAAGAAAAAAAAGCTTCGCCCTGTAACGTGGATTTTCAATAAATACCTAGGGTGCTAGAAATAAAGCTTAGAACGACAGAAAGCTGAGCTAGTTGGCAAGGATTCAGAAATAAAGCTTAGAACAACAGAAAGCTGAGCTAGTTGGTAAGGATTGTTGGATTGTGGTAAGTTGGAAGGCAAGCTAGCGTTCGTGTTGTCCACTTCTCTACTCTTGTGTCCTGTCTGCACGCCTCACTTCTTTTTTTTACCAAGGGTGCACTTCGACTTTTGCGAGTAATTTGCGGTATTGAGAACAAAGAAAAACCGGGGAAAATTTTTTTTTTATCCGAGGGTGACTCCTCTCCTGCATAGTGCAGTAAAAAAGTGGGGACATTTTAAGACATTTTATTTGTTAAAGTATGCCTTAATTTAACACCAATCTATGAAACTGTATAAAAGGGCGTATCTTTCATCAACAGTGGTTGGCGGTCGCCATTCGTCTGGTAATTTTGGCAAGTGCTCGATAAAACCAGTAGGTATACGTTCGACATGGGACCGTGACAACAGCGGCGGTTTTTCGAGATAGCCTATAACAGGAACTGTACGTGTCAATTCGGTTCCAGTTTTTCTTCTGGTATGCTTGACCTTTCGTGTGATGAAAGGTAAACTACGTTGCAGTCGATGCGGTTTTGTTCATTTAAATGTTGCGGTTTCCAAACAAGTTTTACTTGATCTGAACGCACTCTTTGGCAGAAGACCCCTGCATGTTTTAGTACCTGTGTTTCGTCCTTCAGTTCAGAGAGGTTCCCTGGTCAAGTTTTTAAAACTCTGAAACACGTCGTGCCTCGAACTCACGTGTGCAGCATTTCGATGTAAAATGTTCTCAAGATTGCGATGTCACCGCAAAGCAGAACCGACCGTATTTCGAAAGTACAAGCAAACAAGTCGTCGCGACTCAGTCGTGAGTTCGTTGCTTGCTAAATTCAGTGGCTGTTCGAGAGGGTGTCATGTAGTTGCGTCCTCGTCTCTTTCTGGCCGCTTCTGCATCGATGTCGGCACCTCTCGTTACAAGCACACGCGTCACCATCTTCGCCGCGGCTTTCCCGAGCATTGAGAACACGCAGCAATCGCCGTTGGCCTAACTGTCCTGGAAAACTCGGTGCTTTCCTTTCACAGTAGCACACGCCACAGCGATTGGCGTTTCGATTGACGCGTTTGAAGGAATTGTGTCGTCATGGCAACGGCAACAAGTTCCGTGGCAGCCTCTCTCTGGTGGGAACCTCCTGGAGGTACAGGCAAAGAAAGCTTTCCTTTAAAACTGCATACGAAAAATCGCCACTAAGTTGGGGCTCGCGATTTTATTCTTACTAAGCTATAATGTATATGCACGGAGGGAAAATCTTGCGCCTGTAGGGCATAGATGCGTCTTCCGATTATTGAAATCGAAGTTTATTGAAGTGTGACATTTTATGCGCTAAGGAGGAGGGTAAATGGCGACGATGCCCGACTAAGTCCCTCTCTCCCCTAACGCTACGCAATGCACTTGAACTCGTGATACCAGACTCTGCACTTCAACGACACATGAGCGCGTATTCATCATACGACCGGATTAGTACGAAAAAATGAGAAGGGCAACCGAAGGGCCCGATTTCCATTTACCGCAACCATATGAAGCCAACGCATAATGAAGCCAATGATGACGACGATATAGCTTCATTAAAAGAGGGATGGCTCATTGGCCTGTTAAGGGTAAGGGAGTTGGAAGGAATTGAGAGAAGAGAGGGCCAGTGCGTGGAATGCTTCTGCGCACGATTGCACCATGCGTAGATCGTCCGATTCCGTAGCAAAGGCGAACAGCGATCGCACGGCACCGTCGGCCTCCGCCGAGGGACGGATCCACTCCTCGAATCTGGCCACTTGGCCCCCGGTGTTTTCATCGGAGGTGCTGCATACTTTGGGCGCTCCCACAGCAAGTGACCGACGGTTGGCGCAACTGCCGTTTTGGGCGCTGGGCGACCCGTTTGTACGGGCGGTATAGCTCATGTCCACCGTTTTGTGGTTAAGGTAAAAGAAAACCAAAATGGACAAAAAAAATGGCTGTGGCTTAGCTAAGGTTAAGCCCAGGATGCGAAGCATACTAGCCTTTATTTTAGTTGTTGAACCACTGTTTAGCCTGGTGAACTGCTGTTGCTTGGCTATATTTGGTTCGGCTAGACGAAGAAACAACTCATGCAGGCGAGTGCACGAGCTGAGACCCGGCTATGTAGCTACGCGGCCGCAAGCGAGCGCACGAGTTGAGCCTCCGCTTTTGCAGCTGTTATGACGTCATATGGTAGCTACGCGGCCGCGCGCGGCGCAGCAAGGAAGAGCGTGGTTGTGCGGCTAGTATGCTTCACATAAAAGTTTACTTGCCGCCTGTGGTGGCCTAACCCACGCCCACCGTTTACGCTGTATTGTATGCATAATGTTGCGTCCATGCGTTCTGTCTTGGCGGGCCAACGGCGCGCTGCGCAAAGGGAACGCTTTCGCCCTGGACGGTCGGTTTGCTAACGGGGTTCTCGTGAGCATGACCGCTCGCCAGGACGCGTCCTCGGGCCTCTACGCTTTGACGTCAAACTGCGGCGACCGTGAAATTCGGAGCCCGTTCTTACATACTTGCACTCATAAAGCAGCGCAAAACGTTGTAACACGGGGACGAGAACAGCACATATACGAAGCGCATCTAGAACAGCACAGACGAAGCATTCCAGCCCCCGAATCGAGCGCCTGGAACTCTGGCGACGGACCGCGGGCCTGGCCGATCCTCCGGGCACCCTGGAGAGCTGCTTTCCGAGCGCTGCGCGGCAGAACCACCTCGCTGTCCTCATGTCCGAGGCCCTCCAGTTCCATCCGTGCACATCGAAAAGCACCTGTTCACGAAATTTTGTGCGAGGACTGAGATCCTCCCGGCGGCTGCATTCGCCCAGCGAGCACCAGGGCGAGCTTCCTCAAACATTCCAGGACCGCGATCCAGCATCAGGGCGCCCCAGCTTCTATGATTAGCCATTTGAGGACTTTCTAGATGATGAGGACAGCCAGCCCGCACCGGACGCCGGCCTCTCCTACGAGTCTTCCCAATGAGGAGGCGCTGGACCAGCAAAAAAAAACTAAAAACAACAAAAAAAAAACAAATACGCGAGGGCGTGGGCGAAGACAAAAAGCCACGCCGTCGACGCCACCGCATATATCTAGTCGTCAATCTTCTCTTCTCGTCATGGCATTTTTTCACCCATGGACACCACATAACGTATATGCAAAAGTAGGAACCATCGATTCTGTAGAATTAATAATGATATTTTAAAAGCAAAACGCACTCACTACGCCAGTGGAAACTGACCTTGGCAGCCTTTAACAGCCGAACTCTGTCGAGTGAGGCTAGCTTATCAGGACTATTTGAGGAACTATCAGACATTGTTTGGGATATCATCGGCTTTATAGTGAGATTAGAAGAACTGGTGAGGCTTATTACGGTGCTGACTAACGGCAATGTCCTGTGCTATAGAGGTCTCCCAGATAAGAAGCAATAGGAGGTAGGATTCCTAATCCACAAGAACATAGCCGGCAACATTGACGAATTCTACAGCATTAATGAGAGGGTAGCAGTAGTCATAATCAAACTTAAGAAGAGGTATAGATTAAAGGTAGTACAAGCCTACGCTCCAACATACAGTCACGATGATGAAGAAGTAGATCAGTTTTATGAATATGTTAAATTAGAGATGAGAAGAGTGCAAACACAGTATGCTGTAGTAATGGGCGACTTCAATGCAAAAGTGGGAGAAAAGCAGGAAACTTAAGGCTACGGAATCCTAGTGTCATTGTGGCATGATCATTACGTGGGATTGACCAAGAGTGGGAATATAACTGTGTGATCCATGCTGCCTACCAGGCGAGACAGCAGCCAGCAGCAAGTTGTCTTAAACGACTTAGAACCTTATGTGCGAGTTCGGGCATGCCTATACGCCGCATTCGGATAAATTTCGCCAGCACTACACACTTCCTGTTAAACGCCAAACGGATAAGGTCGCCACTGTGATAGAGAGATACAGACTTTAATTATATGCTGGAGATGTTAGCCTTGCTGTTCGCCTGACATGCTACTACAAGGGCTGGGTGATGGTTATGACATGTACAGTGATGAACACTTAACACACAGTCACACACACGTGTATACACTATAGAGCTATAGAGAGAGCGATATCGAGAAGTTCATGACCACGCACATTGCATGGGTTAGCCTTGAGGACACTACCCCTGTGATCACCGTTGGCGATATCAATGCAGCATTTCAGAACCAGAGAAGGTATGACTCTTTATGTTCGTGCTAGAAGAGCTTGGTTTAAAGTGCCACACCAGTCAAAGTCTCACAAGTACTCAACAAATATCGGGTATAGATTCAAGTTTTACCAAGAATCTGTCTAAGGTTGTAACCGAACCAGTCACTGCATATCACAGTAATCACAAAGATATCGTCACTACCATTACCAAGTGATGAAAATAAATGCATGTACCCTTGTCCAACCCTGTGTGACGTGCTACAGCTTCGCTGGTCATCTGCCATCACAGAGTGGAATGGCTCCTCGATTTCTTTCTTTTATTCTTTTTTCCAGATTTTCGACTACCCCAACTACTTCCGCATCATGCTGACAGTGCCACAGGAAATGCTGGTCGAGGCCCTCGACAGAATAGTAGTCTTCTGCAAGGCCTACTGCACTCGCTAGAGCCGCCTAGTGCAACAGCAAATTCAGCCTCCTGATCTCCTCGCGGGTAGCTCCACAGTCGCCCGGGAAGGTGGAGCACGACGCACCTGCCATATTAAGTGCGTGGGTGCAGAAGTAGTTGCAACGGAAGCAGACGGCAACACGTGCGGGCAAGGCATCGATTTGCATGGGCGAGACGAGTGTTAGCGTTTTATCCACACGACATTGCGTCAGCGTCCATGAAATTTTCACGAGGCCTATCGGAGCAAGAAAGAAAGGGAGCAGTGACGTTTATCTCAAACAAAAACAACATTCTAGAACTAATAAATTTTACGTTTGAATATTAACGAAAAAAGAAAAGAAAAGGTGCTGTTACTGCCCAGGTACGGTTGATGAACAACAGCTCCCAATTAAAAAAGAAAGCGAAGAAAAAAAAAGATCCTTATAACGTCGACAAATGCCAAATCAGGGGGAGACGTTGGACAGCCTAAAGGGAAAGATCATCTTGGTGAAACGGTATGAATTTGAATTCGCAGGGAATTTTCGCAGTTTTCTCTCACATATATTTCTTTTCTTTTACAGCGAAGCTGCCTATGGATAGGACATGGAAAAAAAGTGCGCCCGGTATTTTGACAAAAACAAATCATCATGTGGGCCGGTCCTGGTGATAGTGCAGAAAGGGTCCAAGATCAATGGCACATAACCCCTGTGGGCACAGGGACCTGCGTAACGCGCCCTCGAACTAAAAAAAAAATTATGGGGTTTTACGCGCCAAAACCACGATCTCATTATGAGGCACGCCGTAGTAGGGGACACCGGAATTCTGGACTACGTGGGGTTCTTTAACGTGCACCTAAATTTAAGAACACGGGTATTTTCGAAATTCGCCCCCATCGAAATTAGCGGCCGCCGTGGCCCGGATTCGATCCCGCGACCTCGTGCTTAGCAGCTCAACACCGGCCACTAAGCAACCACGGCGGGTGCCCTTGAACTGTTGAACTGCCCTTGTCACACAGAGGTCCCAGGCACAAGGGTAAGAACAGATGTTATTGAAAACAATGTTTCGTACAACTTAAGATTCTCGGCGCCAACCGCGCAAACGTGCTTTTTTTTTTAATTATGGGGTTTTACGTGCCAAAACCACCTTCTGATTATGAGGCACGCCGTAGTGGAGGGCTCCGGAAATTTCGACCGCCTGGGGTTCTTTAACGTGCACCTAAATCTAAGTACACGGGTGTTTTCGCATTTCGCCCCCATCGAAATGCGGCCGCCGTGGCCGGGATTCGATCCCGCGACCTCGTGCGCAAGCGTGCTAGTGCCACTGCTCGCGCATTCGTCAATGCGTGTCGAAGCGTCAGTGAATATGTGTAAACGAAATTTTTTAAAATTGAAATGAACAAAAATAACAAATAGGAAAGACATAAAGAAATAAAGAAATGAAGGAACAAGCAACGAAGTTATGTGTTTGTGCCTTTATTAAACCAATACAGCGTAATTAACCACCATACAGAATATAGCTATTGAGCAATATAGCTTCGCTGGTCTTCCGTCTTCACACAGTGGAAGGACACTGATTTTCTTTTTTCTTTTTAATTTGAGAGTGTTCCAAGCCAAAACCGCGATCTTATTATGAGGCACGCTGTATTGCGGGACTCCGACATAAAAGCACCCGTGCACCGAGTCATCGAATGCTCGGTGCACGAGTGCTTCTTTTTTTTCTTTTTTTGCACGATGACGATCAGAATGCGGCCAGTTGCCCCCAGCAATGGCAGTTGTACGAGGGACTGGCTTTCCCCACGCTATCCAGCTTATGCTTCTCCATCTGCACAATCATCGTCAAGAGGCTAAAGGACGTGTACCGTAGACGTAAGAAGTTGGCAAACCACGGGATCTCAGAGAGAGCTGAATTTTCGCGCAGTCCGTGGATATATCCAGTATAACCGTGTGGCGTTATCTTGTTCGCAAATACTATACTATGTCATACCATACTATCATTACGATCAGGCCTCTATTTTATTTTGCTTGCAGAACAAAGGCCTCTCCCAGCGATCTCCAATTACTCCTGTCTTGCGCCAGCCGACCCCCATGTTATGCTTGCCCTGTTACGACTGCGCTGCCCTGCTCTAGGCTCTGTAAATACGACAGGTCACCTGCTGTTTGTCCTATGCGCATTACATGGCCTGTCCAACTCCATTTCTGCCTTTTAATGTGAACTAGAATATCGGCTATATCCTTGTTAGCTCTCTAATCCATGCATGCTGTAGACCCTTTTGGCGAAGCAGTTTGCTCTGGAGAAACGAGATGGCGCTTCCGGCGGCGCGCCGCACGTTGCCTCAACGAAAGCTCACGAATACGAAACCATTACCGCTTCTGCCCTGCTACTGCACGATGAGCGATCGGAAATGCAACTGGGCTTTCGCTAATGCATGATGCTCCATTCGTGCGGCAAAATGTGTAACGGTAGAGGGAAGACGTTTGCAGTACTCGGCTGCAAAAAGATAGTGAGTGACATATGAAGGACGGTAACCAATCTGAGTGACCAGGTCCACGGATTTCTGTGCTGCCGGCCCTTCTCTATGCACGACTTTCCTCGAGGACAAAAAAAAATTCACTCTTCCGCCAGCGTTGTATCGCTAACCTCCAAAGAAAGTACTTCAGCCCCGGAAAGTCGGCAAGAGTGAGTAGCACTCGTTACACAGTAACAAAGGGAGTAGCACCGCTTCCTAGCATATTAAGTTTCTAGCACGTTCTCTGCACGCATCTACCCCAACTCACTCTCAAACATACGGCCACTACATCCGCAGCCTATCAAGAATAAGTGAATGGCGCTCACTTGAACCCATGCGCCGAAGCATGGATGGCAGCGACTACACCGCAACACACGAATGTTCGAAGTTGAACGTTTCGTGACGGTCCACAGAGTAGGGAGATGGAGCTGACAAGCTATTACAAAAAGAGCATCTACGTGCCAAGCACTGTGCGCAGCAAGAACAAATATATCGCAACTGAGCACACCCGCGAGCGGTTAGGTAGAAATAAACAATCAGATAGTGACCGCACCGAGGAACTTGGTGGTCAGAAACATCACAAGCCGCTGCTCAAAGTGTTTTCAAATAAAGAACTTATAGCAAAACGCACTGGTCCTGATTTAATTCATAAACGGAAAGTTTGGGCAGCCTGTAATACATTTCTGAGGTCGCTATTAATAGAAGCACTGCATATGCAGCTCGCGCGGTTTGGACTACGCGTAATGAGCTCAGAAAGCGCTCACATCTCCTCCGAAGCTGAGGCCTCGTGCTTCGTGTCGTTCACTCTATCACCATCCACGATATTCGCCAAAACAGTGGTTTGCTGAGACGCACCGGGGCGTCAAGCATATACATTAAAAACACCTAGGAAACGGATGCAGCTGAGGCAAGCAATGGACGCGCTACCACGTGATCAAACATGGCGGCGCCCACGGGATCGTCGTGAAAAGGGTCTATACAAGCAGAGTGTCAGAACGAAATATTTTTCGTTCTGGTTTTAGTTTCGTTTCAACGAAAAACGTTCCGCTCCGATTGTGCTCCGGAACGAAAAAAGAAACTAATCCGTAATGGCCCATAACGGTTTTGGTCGCATGCACAAATTTTCGAACCAAAGATAAAAACATGGCATTTATTTTTCTTTATTAAGTGAATTATGAATTCTGAGACCATGCTCAGCGCCTTGTGCCTTGAGCCAAAAAGGTACTGAACATGATATCAAAAGCAGCACGTCATCGAGTGTACTCGCCTAAAAGCGAGACCGCTGTTCCGATAAAACGAACTTAAACATAAACGAATGATACGACTTCGGTAACAAAGCGTTGAAGCGGTACAAAACGAAACGATAAGTCCTTCAGTGCGTAAGCCCTGGGTTTTGCTACGATTCCGAACTGCCAGTGCACCGAGCGACAGGCTTAGATTAGTGGAGCAGCCGACCGGCTATAGCTCGCACTATCCCTGCCCGAGATATATCGCTAATTCTGCACGTTGCCTGAAGTTGGTTGTTTCAGAGTGCCGACTTTCCCCTCGAACCGAAAACCCATCAAAAGTGTTTCGGTTGCACTCCGAAAGAAAATAATTAATAACGTTTCGGTTACGTTTTCGTTCTGGGAAAGAATACCATATTTTTTTTTTCGTTTAGGTTTTCGTTCCGTTCTGAGACACTGCATACAAGGCTCTACAAATGCTAAACACGTATACAATACTGTAAATCCGAATACCATGCTGCGTGTCAAAGCTACGAAAATACCTTTTTTCTCAGATCACAGTGTCCAGAAGTTTTGAGGCCGACTGTACAGTGCGCTCAATTCTTGAAAGGAGCATCTAAGTGATAATAAATGCGTTGTAATTGCCAGAATTCTTGGCTTGAGAAACAGATACCCCACAACCAATCGTCACGATGGCTTGGTGGCTGTCACAAAAGTGCGCATAATCAAACAGCGCGCCGCGTATCACCCAAGCCAGCAAAGGAGCACGTCGGCCCCGCGGCAACTTCGACAGAGGAAGAACGCTCATACGCCACAGACAACCGACGCGATCAACGGAGACCATAAGCTTCGACAAGACACGCGCAGGTTACGGTATCGAGAGGAGAGAGAGGGCGCGCGCCGTAACCCTCTCTCAGACCTCGACACGCAGTGAGCAGAGCGTGAGGAGGAGGGCGACAGTCCGAGCGTGCGCCAGCGAATGAGATCCCACCCTCCTCGAAGACGTTTCGTAGCCGAAAACGTGAAAAATGTCTAGAAGATTCCCAGGCATTGTTTACGGTATGGAAGCACGCCGTGCTGGAATCAGTGGGGGGAATCAGGCAATCAGTGCCGGTGAAGAGATGTGACGTGTAGACTAACCATCTGCAGAGGAAGGGGATTCCCCGGCAAGCTAGCCGACGAGACTGCATTTCCGGAAGAAGTTCCTCCTTCGAGATTTGCCTCGTGCTACGCCGAGTACGTCTGGCTCAACGCCAGCAAGGGTGAATACGGGTGGACACTTTGTACTCCTATTAATTCTGCACAGTACATGTTGAACTCACAGTGCTTGTCATTAGTTATTTTCCAGAGTTTTGTTAACACCCATTTGAATTGCATCGTGATGTGCCGAGCCAAAGTGTGCATGTGTGTATGTAACCGCCTTATTTGAAAAATATATTTCGTTGAGTTTCGACAACTCTGGGCTCTAACTCGGTCTTTGGACCCCAACTGGCGTTCGCTGGCACACCAGTAGTCTTCTTATACATTGTCCGTACTTTCGTGGAGTTATTTTTAGAAACTGATAAGACAGCTTTGGAATTTGGCCCGGCACTGGCGCCTCGTTCACAGGGTGTGTGACAGTGACTATGGAATTCTGCTGGCGAGCACCAACGTTGTGTGTTCGATCCCTGAACACCGTGACCATATTACAGCGGGAGTGGAATGCCATATAAAGCGCATGTACAATTATTTCAGGGCCCATGAGAGAAGCCCAGAGAGTGCCAAAATGGAAACTTTCAGTGGGGCGTCTCTCGTCACAGCTCATGTGTTGCTTTGAGCCATTCAACTCTATCAGTTCTTGCCAAATGCCTTCATTGAACCCATGCCGAATGCCATCGTCAGCGCTTGGCATGTACTACACTCTTCGGGTGCGCTGCTGCATGCCAGGCTGGTTCCCCATGGGGGGGAAAGATTTGCAAACTGAACACAAGAACATAAGTGCAGCATGGAAGACACATATACAGTCAAATGCCTTCGTAACGAAGCGCTGGCGACCTCCAGAATCCTTTGCTGTAGACCTAACTTCATTGTAAAGCTTTGACCTGACTTCAACAAAGTGTTTATTACTACTCTTCAGTTTCTAAAAGTGACTTGACATTAAGTAGCATTAAGGATTATCTGAGAAAGGTCACGTCCTCAATCACTGAATTTCTCCCAGTGAAGACTATTAATTAATACGGAGCAACATCAATATAATTGACACTTGGCTGATGACGGCAGATGTCTACTCAAATTTACGCTTGTGTCTCACAAGCACACCAACTTCAATTATCAAATTTACATTCATAAGCGTGGGCGGTTGGAAAATATCTACGATTATCTCAGCATACTGATTACGAGTAACTTAGCTTGGTCTGAACACATTACAACTTGCAGGTGATGCCGTCAAAGTCACTCAACCACATTTGAAGAACATTACCATTGGCTCACTATATACAGAGCTGTCCTGCAATGCAACAATAACTACGAGTCGATCCTGTCCCAAGTCCTGTCAGTCAAGCAGGAAAGCTGGCGGGTGATCTTGAAAGAGAAACTCTTCTGCACTCATTGAATGTTTCTTACAAATAGGACTGTCAGGTATGCACAAATCTACTGGCTAAACCATTGGGCTTGTTTGCACTAAAATTTCAAACAGAAGCACCGTCATTTGCTGATGGATGCAGTTTAACACACAATGCATTATTTGCTTGTTTAGACCAGAAACAGCCGTTGCACTAGCCCACTGGCTACAGCGTTGCACTGCTGACTTTGAGGTCCCGGGTTTGATCCTTGCTACGGTGGCCGTGTTTTGATGGTGACGAAATGCAAAGATTGCTGGAGGTTTCGACGCGCGTTAAAGAAGCGCAGGTGGTCAATAATAATTTGGAGTCCCCCCCACCCCCACTATGGTGTGCTTCATTAGATCATGGTTTTGGAATGTAATACCCCAAATTAACTGAAACAAAAAAATATTCAATATAAACCAGAGGTACGTGTTGCACGTGCCGATGTGAGACACAAGAGAAAAAAAGAGGCAGTATCACACAAAAGGCGATGCACAGGAGCGAACTTGAAAACCAGGATCGGAAGCCTACCAATATTCTTACATATTGCCTACATATCCTCGATTCTGTACAAAATGGTCAAGTATACATTGTGTATCCCAAACATAAAAAAAAATATTATTACGGGGTTTTACGTGCCAAAACCACTTTCTGATTATGAGGCACGGAGTAGTGGAGGACTCCGAAAATTTTGACCACCTGGGGTTCTTTTAACGTCCACCTAAATCTAAGTACACGGGTGTTTTCGCATTTTGCCCCCATCGAAATGCAGCCGCCGTGGCCGGGATTTGATCCTGCGACCTCGTGCTCAGCAGCCCAACACCACAGCCAGTGAGCAACCACGGCGGGTTTATCCCAAACATGGTGCTAAACTACCGCCACCACGAAACGCAACATCTGTGCAAAATTTGAGTGCGAATGAGCCTATGACTCAGCAAGAAGATAGATGTGCACTTCCTGCACCTATTTGCGCAGCATTCAGCACTTGCGAGGAGGTGATATTGGTATATAACCAGCCTAGGTACATACGTGTTTTGTTACGAGGTCACCCAATGGCTTTCCTGGTTGGCACACCCTTAGCTTTTACTGGATTACACAAAGATCGTGAGGCAATTCAATTCTGGGGTGTCATGTGCCAGAACTATGATATGATAATGAGGCACGCCATAGTGGGGCACTACGGACTAATTTTGAACAGCTGGGGTTCTTTAACGTGCACCGAATGCGCGGTGCATGGGCGTTGTTGCATTTTGCCCCTATCGAAATGCAGCCAGGATTCGATCCTGCGTCCTCGGGCTTATTAACACAATGCCAAAGTTACTACGCCACCATGGTAGGTTAAACGACGGTGAAACACAGTTTAGAGGAAGCCGATTCACCACCACCATCACATGCTACTTATTCAAATTTGTTTGAATCACAGCGAATGAAATTAGCTGAATTTAAAAAGAAATGGTTAATACTGGCAAACGATGGATGTGTAGAAATTGTCTTTTAATGAAAACTGCCAAACTTCAAGATATTTATAAGTCCAGAGCTCATAATTATGCAATGAAAGCAGCTGTTGGAATTCTGTAAATTGCTACTAACAAAGTGTTAATACACCATGTTCATACTTCCTCCGTTACGAAAGTTTTTGCAAAGTACATCCCAAGAATACAATGCCATTGATTGTGACTGGTTTTTCTATACAGGTATGGTATTCAAAAGAGCTTTAAATTTTTTGGGTGATAAGATCTCCAAATGTCTGGCACATTTGCAAATGTAAATGAAAATTATGCGACGATAACATAATCACACTTTCTCTATTAAAATGAAATGAGTTGCATTACACTGTATGATTAGCAATCACTTGATGAGTGTGCGTTTCGTGTGTAGTTGAATAATGAGAACTCACAATGGCCCACAAGCTAAAGACCTGTCTGAATGTGTGCACTGTAACTGTGGACAATTTGAATAATTGTGGTCATTCAAATAAGTTTATGAACTTGATGAAGTGACAATGTAATCCCACTAATTAACGAAGACTGAATGAGGAATGTCTCAGGCTGCAGCCAATGCATCCTGAGGGGCCATGCGGGCAAGTGAGGCGGCATGGGGGCATGTCATTGGAGCATGTGCAGGACCAAGGGGGCATGTCTGACTAAAACAAGTTCTGTACGTGTTCTTGTAAAGAGAGAATATACAAGAATACTAGTTGGCACAAACTTTGATGAAAACATGTTCCCTTGTCAAAACGTTGGCTCAAACCAGAGACATACTTTGTCCAACTACTTCAAGTCTCCGCTTTATCTGTCTCACTTAGATATGTAACTTGCAGTTGATGTGACAGATGCAACAGCAGAAAGAAATTGTGTGGAAACCATCAACGATGATTGACAATGTAAGCAACTAACTGAATGCTTCTAGAAAGCTATTTGCTTTATTAAAGAAATTATGTGTTTGATGGCATATACTTAGGAGGCATTACAGTGAGGACATTCTGGTAGCGCTTGTTGTTTCATTACATAATTCAGTAAAGAGCAGAGTTGTTAACCACCATATCTGTAGGAGTAGTATAGGTGGCTTTACATGTAAGCCGGTTTGCCGTGTGTTACCTCCACAGTGCGAGCGACGGACGGCAGGCTACTCACATCCTTCTCTCCCAACAGAGTTCTCGCTCACAGCCACCACTGAGAGGAAGGCTCATGAGACGAGAGGAGGGCTGTTCTGCCTGATCGCTCCACTGCAGCATCAAAACTTTCAGATACCCCAAAGCTCACGTACAACAGCACATGCGTATCAAGCAGCTAGTTGGTGTTCAAGGAAAAACATGCCCTGCAACTCGGTTGCTCTTTTCACTGGCACCTTTGTATCGTCGGCAAGTCCCACTGCCAACCCCGACAATGGGTAAATGAGAAAAAGAAAGCTATTCGCTTAAAAAACTTGGGATGAATGCTCATATTTGAGAAACCATCACTAAATCAGAAGAGGACTAAGTGTGAAGTGTGTGAAATTGCATGTGTAGCTTCTGTGATCAGGTGCATAAATCTGAAACCAAACATATCACGGAAGAGTGTGCTAAACTGGGTTGGTTGGCGCATTCTTAGAAGGGACCAAACAGCACTTTAGAAAGGACGAAGTGAAGGCACTGCTGGACCTGTCATCCTCACTTCATCCTGTTTGAAGCACTGCTTGATTCCCTTCCAAAGATTTCACAAACAGCCTTTCACAATTTCACCTAAGAGCATGGGTATATTGAGACTGGTCAATTTCATTGGTGGAAGTCAAAACGACTGCCTTCACATGTAATTTATCTCAACACAAAGCTTACAAAGAAAACAGGGTTTGTGAACAACACATTGCCAAAAAAAAAATTACCATGCCTAAAATCTGAGTCAACGTAGCCTGTGCCTGCTACAAAACAAATGTCTCCGAGGTGGTAGTCATGCCATTGAATATAAATGTGTTGTTCAATGGCACGTACTGTCCCGTGACTAGCTTGATGACTTCCTGAGCTGCGCAGCCGCCAATGAATGCTGCCACAGTGTGAATCTCCGCAGCGCCATACCGACACATTTCGTGGACATAGTCGTCCTTGGCAACTGGTCCAGAGCCCAACTGTTCGAGCACTTGGCCCAGCGATGCCTTCAACTTACTGATGTCAGTCTCGAGCTGGTCTTCAAAGTAACCCGGATAGCGGTTGTACTGGCTGTAAAAGTGGTCGGCAGCTCTCAGCATCAAGTAGAAGATTATTTCGCTGTCTGGGGAATCCAGGCTCGTCAAAATGGTGCTGACGGGGGCCTCTTTGGCGTTGTACTCTGCAGCCAGGGAGCGACCACGAACCAGACGCAGCGCGTGGGCGTTCTTGCAGAAGACTTTCACCTCAGCTTCGGTGATGAAGACTTCAGGCTTGCCAATCGTGGTCAGAAGCTGCTGAACCCTCTGATGAACAGCCCTGACGTCCTTCTCTGCTTCGGCATGGTAGATGTTGAGCAGTTTGACGTATCGGTCCGTGTCTGATGTCATGTCGGGGAGCGTTCCCCGCACAGGCAAGGCGCCTTTACCTTCACTCTCGACGAAGTCCTTCAGGGCACGCATCAATATCCAGAACGGCCGGCTTTCCGTGGTAATGTTCCGGCAGGCTTCCTCTTCGAAAAGTTGTTTCACGTGATGGGGCACCTCCGTGGGGGTCAGGGATTTGTTGACTGCCTTCACAGCCTCTTCGAAGTTCTCCTCGTCCTCGCTTCCCCGGTCTCCCTTGGCCCTTATCCAGCCCTTAACTAAGGCCTTGAAGGCCTGCTTTTCTTGACTACTTTTGGGAAGGGTTTGCGACCCGTTCTGCCGACGCCATTCGTCCAGGGCTTTGAGAAGGATAACCACATACGGTGTGTGGCTGTGCTCCTTGTCCGAGAGTTCGCCCATGTTAATCGAGTCGACAAATGCGCGCAGAGCGGGGAACGGCCTGTCAAGGCGGAGGTCGTCGAAGTCGTTGTCAGGATGCGTCTCTATGACAGGATGCTCATTCATCTGCAGTCGCATGTAACCGATGAACCCGTAAGAACGACACACCAGGAGGGGCACGTTTGCGTCCCACAGCCTCGCAGCCAAAGCCAGCAGGGTCTTTTCTTGCAATCCAGTCGCGATGACCGCAGAGAAGTTGGAAAAGTAGGCGGGGTTCTGCTCCAGCAAATTTTCGGGAGTCTCTTCCACGAAGTCGCCTTGCACGTCGGGGTTCAGTTCTACGAGAAGCCGGGTAGCGGCCTCCGCCCGCGACTTTCCGATACTATCGCTGTCCAAAAAGAAGTTGTTCCCAACATCTTCGGCCGTCACTGTATGGCCGTCGACGATCGTGAAGGCGCCGACACCAGGGAGTACAATGCTCTTCAAGGCTTCAGTGCCCGTTGCCGTGGCATTGATGAGGCATACGTGGGCGGACTCCAGGGCTGCTTGTCCATGGTCGCCCCACAGCCTTAACTGCCGGTCGTACTTCTTGCTCTTCTCGGAGTCGGCGGACCTCGGCCTCATGATGTCAGCACGCGATGGGAACGGAACAACGCGCCACTAGCCGCACCGATCGACTGTAAACACAGAAATGCAATAACAACGAGTGTAGAATGCTTTGCACCGTGTGCCTAAAACACAAACACCACTTTAAAGTCAAAACTTACAACTTACGTGTTGTTGCACCGCTTCTTAGAAATGATACAAACTCGAAAACTGTTTTCTTAAAAAAAACATTACAGTTAACAGTGTTATTTATTAAACCCAGATGGCGCTCAAATCTGCAAGTGTACAAAATTGAACACAATTGGTGTGTGACTGTTTAGCGGAATTTTGTTATTTATGTGTTAAAACGGCTTTGTCGTTGCCAGACAAAATTATTGGCACTACTTCATTATTTTCTTGGCTCACGAAGCAAAAGAAACTTTTCGGAAGCATTTTTGAAAGCTTTCTATGCTTATGAAAGGCATGAGACGTGCCCCTTGCCGATGCAGCTACGTGCTGACGTGCTTGATATAATTATCGTAGCGGTCACAGCAAGTTCTTACGTGCGCAAACCAGCGTGTTATTACGTGTTTTAGCAGGCTTTTAGTAACCTAATGATAGCAGCACCGTACCTCTGTGCCACTGTCACTGTTACATGTGTGGTTGCAAAAATCAGTTTCGATATCATATCACTAAGCAGTTAAAAAAGAAATTCATTTGGGCGCGCAAACCACCTTCATTCAAAAGCCGCATTCGCGCAAGCGCATGCTGACAATTTTCAATGATCCCTCACTGATAAATCAGAGGTTGGGCACTTGCACTACTGTCACCTGCTGCTTATACACAGCTCATGTAACAACTTAGGCCGTACCGAGGCTTGCTATGCAGTAGTCACAGCTCAGTGACCTAGTGCCACACCCCAAACGGCATGCCAGTCTTGTCAGCTGGCCTCAAAGACCCAACGAAATCAAAGACTAGCTCATTCTGGTCGTGAGAGCAATCGTCTATATGCCATATGACAAGCTGCAAAACAATAATCACATATTTTAGCGAATTCGTAACCATGTCACCACAGCTGTCAGAACAAGGAAGCTTTTTATCGACAACACATTTGAGTCGATGAATACAGGCCTTCTAGTACACCATCATAACTACAACCCAAATGTTTGTAAAGTTCATTTTATTTGCTGCATGTTTCATCACGAAGATCCTACTGAAATGTAAAATGTACTTTCGTACTTTACAACCAAGGATCGAGGAGATACACGGGAAAAAGCCAACAGTAAATGAAGTCACTGAGCCCTTATGTGGGGTGCAACATTCCAGAAATGACAGGCGTATGTGACAGGCTGTTAATGGGAATATTAAATGTCTTTCTACAATGTTACACTAAGCTGACAAACAAGCTTCCACAAGACGCTCATCAAGACGTCTATATCGCAGTTGACAGAGTGGCAATTAAGAGCACTGTGTGTTAAATTGTAGATTCATAATTTTGGTACATTTCACATTGTTGAAGATGCAAGTAAAGCCTGGTGGAAGTTAGTGCACTACGCAGGAGGCTCAGTTATAAATGCTGGCTAAAGATGCACTATTCTCCACCCATATATAATGTCCTCTGCCATTCCCTGCAGAGCCGGTTCATTTTGGAGAATGAGAGTTTCGGCCTTTGCATATAGAGAGTACTCGTTGAAGCTACTGGATTGCGAAATTCGTGTCTACAGTTTCTATAGAACCACAATTTAATGGCACGTAATGTGCCAATAGGACCGCTGCAGGTGTCACCTCTGAATATCTAGCTAGCTTACACAAATGCAAGAACCTTTCACCAGACTCAAATGGAGACAATTTCCCATGAGGGACTGCACTAATGCTCAAGATGTATTAGTCTGTCCATCAGAACATCATCAAGTTTTTAACTGTTTTCTTATCCAATTTCACTGCTGGCCAGGCTGATCACTTGTGCCTTGTCAAAGACAGAAGTGGAACTGGGAGCATGTCTTCGTTCAAGCTTGCCACAACACGTGCACACAAAACATCCATAGCTAAACAGGGGTTTCCAAAACACACTCGCACAGATCACTTCAGTGCTCATAAAATGAGCCGTATGGATTAGTGCAACTATTTCATATATGATTGAAAATAGGTTTACTTCAACTTAACATAATGTTTCGCCACCTGCATAGGTGGCGATACGTCTTTACCCTTTTGTTTTAATTTGTGAAGTCGGAGTAAACCTATTTTCAATCAGGAATTCACCCGGCTTTTGGAACATTTTTGTATTTCACATTTATACATCCATACATTTTGTAATGTCTGCTAGTAATAAACTTATTTTACACAAGAATTAGCCAGAGCACCCAGTTACACAGGCTCTGTCATTAGGGAAAACTTATCTCATTGCCAAACATACATGCTACTGTCGTTTCACAGTGTAGCCTAAATAATGGCTTAGGACAAACTGATGAAATAGATGCATGCTTTACAACGAACTTTTTACTGCTTGTCGCATAACCATAGAAGGCATTATACAGCTTCCGAAATGTATCTATTACAGATAATCCTTGTTACCTCATGTTACCTCACTCAAATTATTTATCAGAATTTAGCAGAGGTAGTACCACCCAAATTATGTCGTTTAAACTGAACTCCCCATAAGTGGGTGTCCCATTGACGAGTTCAGCATCCAAAAGCAATACAGGGGCTATAGGTGATACTGCGTGTCTCAAGACGCATGCATTGCTCATCTCTGTCTACTCCAGCTCCACTCTCGTCCCTTGCAACAGTGGCATAACAGAAGCCTCTAGAATAATTTTGACCACTTAGAGTTCTTTAAGAGGCACTGAAAGATTTCTGGGCAATTATTTTTACACTTCTATGTCATCGAACTGGCTGCGGTGCATGGAAATCAAACCTGAAACATTCTGTTCAGCAGTGCAAAACATGTGAAAAACTGTGTACTCAGCATCAGTGAATCGCATAGACAATGCACGAGGGATACACAGATGGGGCAGCACACATGTCCTGTTCATATGTTTCATTGTCTGTGAAACTTGTAACATTGAACAATTTGCCCAGGTTGAGGGCCAACAAGCAGGAACCATGAAATCACAACTCTTTTCCACACTCAACTATAGTTAGCATGCTTGGCTGTTTTATGCCGAATATGCTATATTGGGTAACCCTCTGAAAACAAAAGTTTTGCCTACTACTTGGATACTCTTCAGCTGCTGTGGATACTGTTATCAGTAAAGCGATATTGCAATGTAAGCACGTATTGTGGTCACCAGCAGCAATTGCTCATACACAGCTTAGCGACTGCTGCCTTCTTTATTCTGGGATCTAGGTCACTTCTTTGTTAGTTTGTTTGCTACTTTCAAAAATTTTAAGGCTAGTTTCTGACCTTGGAATTTGGCATACCTGCCTTTTTCTCTTTGTCTACACAACCCATGGTTAAAAAAAAAATGTTGCAGCTTTGTCTGAAGCAGAAACAAGCAAGAGATGGCACATTCCTGTGCTCAACAGGATCCACTTGCCATGCTTGGTGCATTATAAAGTAAAAGGGTGGCACTTAATGTTCCAAAGCTGTACAATGAGCTATGAGAGATGTGGTAGCTGGAGAGTTCTGGATTAATTACACAAGTGTTGCATTTCACCCACTTTGGAATGCTGCAGAGGCAGTCAGGACTCCAACCTGTGACCTTGTGCAATGCCTAAGCCACTCCACCATAGCAGGTTAGTAGCAGTAGTTAATTAGTAGTAATAGTAGTTAATGGTAGTATAAGCTTTAGTACTAGTTCTTGTTATATTGAAGACCAAAAGGAAGAAGAAAATGAAGGACCCTGGGTATCATAACTGTCTCACTATCCAGCAGGCACCTGAACTGTCCCGTAGTGAAAAATAAGGGTCAAGAGAAAAGTTATTGTAGAAGAAAGTTGCAATAAAATGGGAAAAATTTAGAAAGAGACATATCTATAAATACATTGTCTGCAAAGCTGGCTAGGCTGATAACGCATGCCTTGTCAAAGACAGAAGTGGAACTGGAAGCATGTCTCCATTGAAGCTCGCCACAACATGCACCCACAAAACATCCATAGCTAGACAAGGGTTATGCGCTACACACAGAATTGTATGTGCAAAAGCGACTGACAGCACGACACTGTTCCACAATTCAGCCACATGCACAGTGTTGTGCACTATAGGCTGCAGGAAACTTTCAACAGCAATGCACGAACAATCTCCTTCCAAGAGCCACAACCTTTGCTTTTTCTCCCTTACTGTTCTGCATTTCACATTAGGCTGTCGACGTTATCGCGCACCTTTCACATTGGTGCTGCTTTTATGTCTGCCTCACACACCAGAGCGGGCGCGGCGGGTGCTGCCTGCTTAGCTGTTGCCAATTTTAGAGCTCACTCATTGTCCGCATCCACGTGGTGCACAAAAATGTACTGACAGTGTCTTGAAATTTTGAGCAGTGTATGGTGCAAAAACAGACTATCCCTCTTTGACTAACATCCTTCATGACTGTGAACACAAGGAAATATTAATACTACTACCACATCAATCAAATTATAGCTGTCATGTTTTAGCAGCATACATGTATTGTTTCGTTTCGGTACGTTAACAAAGAAAAGAGCCAGTGGCACAGTTTAATAGAGTGTCAATTTTTGGAAGAGGAGGTTCCATGTACATAATCACTTGGTGTTTCTTTTTTTTATGGGGTTTTACGTGCCACAACCACAATCTGATTATGAGGCACGCCGTAGTGGGGGACTCCGGAAATTTAGACCACCTGGGGTTCTTTAACATGCACCTATATCTAAGTACACAGGTGTTTTCACACTTCACCCCCATCAAAGTGCAGCCGCCGTGGCCGGGATTCGATACCGTGACCTCATGCTTCGCAGCCCAACACCATAGCGACTAAGTAACCATGGTGGGTATCAGTTGGTCTGCCCTCTTGTCTTCAAAGCTTTGTGCACATTTTATTTCGCTCTTGCCATAATCACGCAACGGTGATTACTAGCAAGCTTCTGTGACCTACGGTGGTGACGTATGAGAATGACGAGCCGCAGTGCCCCGAAAGCCAACAGAGAGTTTATGCAGGTATCACTGCAACATGCAAGAATGTGGCGATGGAAAGAACTCCCTGTGTAAGCAATAATGCTGGTGCAGGACAGTTTTGCAGTGCATACCCTCCTGAACAAGTGAAACACAAGCAGGAAAGCCCAAACAGCAACGTCTCTTAGAGTAATGCAATCAATCTGTATACAATAAACACCTTCATTGCCCAAACTTTGTTTGCTGTATCAGAAGCTTGTTGCAATTAAAATTTTCCTCAACACTACCAAAGAGCACTCAAAGCATTTTGCTTTCTTTTTGAGCCCTCACCTTTCCTATGTTTTTGTAGACAAAATAAAGAAAAAAATTAGAAAAAGAAACAGAGGAAAAATGTCTAATTTTCAAACACGACTTGCACTTCACTTACTGGCAGATATAGGTGATTAAAGCCTAATGGAATCTTTGACAAATCGCAGCAGTGTGTATTGGGGCTCCCTATTGTGCCATTTCATCCAATCATCGCACCATGGCACCACTGTGTGCCCCAGTACGATTTTTCAAGGATGCTGCAAGCAGTGTCAATTCGTCACGATACTGACATGGTCATAGGTGTAGCCCTTGGCATATACAAGATGATGTACGAGTTGAGGCCATGATGCTTTAGACAGTCAATGTTGAAACCAATGGTGGGTGCAATTGGAGATTCACTGGTTTCTTGTTCATTCATGTGACTGAAGGTCTCTACTTTAGGAAGTTCTCACATTTCTTCTAGATTTGCTTAATCAGAAGTGCTCTCCTAGTCATCTATGCTATCATCAACAGCAACAAGGTAATCCCATGTTTGCCTGCAGAGAACAAAGCATACAGAGATGGCCTGCATGTGTACAAGGGCAGGCCTATGTCCCGCACTTCTTTACAGACAACCTCTTAGCAGAAGTCAGTTTTACGAAAGGAGCTTTTTGTTTCTGTAGGCTTTGCATCCTTCCCTGATGCTTTCTGCATTTCCACGGCATCCAGAAGCGATATCCAAGGGTCAGAGCTTTGATGGCCAGGTTCAGATTCCACAGTTGGCAAAATATATTTCTTGCTATTCTTAGAACAAAAGGTGTTGAAGAATTACATTTTAAATGCTGGAGTCAACTGCTTTTTGCTTCTTCGATGTAGTCTCCTTCTGACATCATGACCTGTGTGTGAAAAAATAAATAAAAATAAAACCAGCACTGCACCTTTGGCTGTAATGGAAGCTCCAAACTGAGTTGAAGACTTCTGCAGAAAGAAATATTGTCCCACGCTGTTCCAGTCTAAAAGCAATCAAGTTGAAGAAACATCTTTATATGCAGTGCATATTACAGATGTATGCGCCTGTATGATGCCATGCAGCCTCCTCTCCTACCACATTCTAGTTAGATAACTAGAATGCACAGTGGAGCTAATATTTTGGCAAGGGGATTGTCTGCTTCAGGACCTAACAAGGGCAAGTCGTCTTGTCAAAATCTTTGCTCCAAGCTGAGGCTTTCCTTGAACCAAAATCAAGAGGCTTCCAATGTTCTGAAAATTCATGTCATTCTTGCTTATTTCATTTCCTTTTCACACAAAGTGTAAAGTTTGCAGGGTTGTTTTTTGTAGTACATCCTCAAATGCTATGACTCTTTAGCTAAACAGTTAACTAGCATTCAACTGATGTTAGCGAAACCTGTGACATCATGGGAAGCAAGTTTGAGCATCTGGAGGTACTGAATTTATGCTCTCTACCTCATACCAAGCTTCAGGTGATGTTAAAATTGGCAGGTGTACAAATCTAGCTGTACAATCTTTGCTAGTGCCCCAGTAATAAACACCTACTGTGCACATCGGTACAACAAACAGGAGGCAGGTAAATGTGAGCCGTCGTATACGACAGGCTGGTGGAAATAATATGAAGCAAGGTTCAGGATGGGTGTGCCGAGAACATGCATGTAGGAATTGCTTCTTGCTGGCATTCCCAAAAAAAAAGGTTTGAACAGGCAAAGCCACCTCTCTTTCACTGATGCAATGCAGTGAGCCCCATCAGAACGCCCAGTTCTCCCTCTTATCCTTGGTCTATGAACAAAGGCCACATCTTGTAACGATTCTTTCCATTTTCCACTCTTTTTTGCCCTTTGCTGCTGGCTCACACATAGCCACGGTCCTGATATTGCCAGGACCAGCAACTTGGAATGACACATGGTAAGATATTAATAGAAACGCATGGAGTAGTAAGAATCTTTAAAATGCACAGCCCTTGCGGCCATATTACGAAAGGCTTTCCTCCTTCAATTCTGTTCACTTCTGATCACCCGTTGCAGCAAGTGGCAATTAGTGGTGATAACGAAGGATTTGGCGTCCTGCCAGCTAGTGATGAAAGACACAAAAGAACAGAAAATGAAGAGAGTCGTTACGTGATGCTGCCCTAGGATTTATATATGCGCGCTTTCTTTAAGGTCACACAAGAGGAACTCACTGAGTCAATATAAATCCAACCCAGAATGTCAGATTACCTTCCTAAAAACTTTGCTTCCTTTGTTTAATGCAACGTGATGACTTACTGGGGGGAAGATTGCAGCTGAAAGAGTGGCATAATTTTTGGGGCGATTTCCACAGTTTCCCAACAAACATGAATTGTATGTAGCTCTACCGAGTTTTTACTTGCTGCTTTGAGTCCTAGGCTCACAGCCGGATGGCACCACACTGCTGTAAAAAGCAGAGTTACTCTATGTGCACCTACAGGGAGCAGAGCTGCATGTTTGTTTTCCATTTCCATTTTATATTCACTGCTTAGCCCGAAGTAACAGCATAACAGACCACTGACCGAGCCGCAGTGTGTGCCAAAATGTTGTGTTGCCCTGCTCCCACCAGACCGCCTTCTGCGTCACGACACACACCTCAATGGCTGAAGCTGGTTCATATATAAGCCATTACAGCAAATTATTTAGGATGTTATAAGCGCCAGTATAATTTCCAGGGTTCTCAGATCAAGGACCCATATTTAACGGAAAAGTAAAATGTAAAAAACGTCACATTGGTACTTTTTTAATGCAACAGCACGAGTGCCTGGGGCTTTTGGTTTATCCGTTATTCAACGTCCCAAGTATAGTTCGTTTCAGCTTATGCTTTCAGAATATACTTTATTTTGCTCATTTTACCATCACAGTTTCACAACATGACTGATGCAAATAACCAGCTTGCGTAAGCTGCAATTCCAAAAACATCAACACAAATAAAAACAGTTATAAACGCAGGCACATTAGAATATAGCAACATGTAAACAATATGCTAAATCGAACACAACATGGGCATATGTAACATAACAAAACACTTCACAGCATCATATATCTAAGTGCAAATATCACAAAGAAGAAACTGCAATAAAAGGCCATGGCCAGTAGGATCAGTTCAGAAATGTCCATGAATTAGTGGCAGTAAAGCAAGAATGTACGACATTATTGCATTCACGGCAGCTTTTTTTGGCAATATGCTCTGAAAGTGAATACAGTATTGTAGGGGCAGTATCGTGCAAATACCAGTGCTTACTGCACCACTGTCTCACGACTACTGCATTACGCATGCGCAGACCAGAGCAAGAAAGGCTAGATCATGCCTTAAGTGGAAGCTTTAGCTGGGGAGCTTCTATCTAAAAATATGGGAAAGGAAAATCCTGTTTGACGAGGCTTGTTGCACTTAAAAGTAAAAAGTTACAATTTAACAACTATGGAAAGCAGATTCTTTATTTAAGCTGTCAATTCTCACTGAAAATGTCTTTGAAATTGCTAAATTTCAGCAAACTGAACTCAAATTCATGCCTTTGTCATTCAGCAATGAAAAACAGCACCGCCATCCCGTAAACTGTACCTAATAACAAATCAAAAGCAGACAAAATTGATGTACTATACACTGCTTTGAAGTACATCACTAATTTTTTAGTAGCACTTCTGCTAAACCATTGCAAACATCGCAACAAATTAGCTTATAAGCTGCAAATTCATATATAACATTTTTTAACTTCAGATGATCTAATAAATGCGGTTTACAGAACTGCAATACCTGCTTTTGGTGCAGAGCTGCAATTTCACAGTCTTCATGCCTTCTTTCTTTCTTAGTTTATCAATCTTCAGCAATATTTGTAAAAAAATTCCAGGCTCTAAATAAATATTCTGCTTCCTACAGTCACTAAATTATACCTTTCTTTCTCTACTACAAGAAATTTCATTTGAATCAGTCCAGGGGTTGCCTCATGAAAGCATGTCTGTATTGTACATGTATTTGAATAGGTGGCCTTAGAGTTGGCCCCTAGCTAAAGCCTCCTCTTAAGATGTTCACAGTGCTGAGCACATGTTGTCAGACTGAGTTCTGCGGAACTCGGGGCTTTCGAAAGGCCAGAGTATGCAACAATGCTATTCCAAAACCTTTTCTTTTCGTGCTTTGTCAGAGGTTCAAGTGACACTTCGCCTACTTTATCACCAGCCAGTCGTGAGTGGAGAATGACAAGAACGGAATAGAATTGAGTGGAAAGTATCCTTGAATCATACCAGCCCCGACTGCTGCCTTCTGTTCGGTAAGCACTGACATGCACGAACAGGACACCTACCTTATCCTTGCTCGGAAACAAAACCTGACCTGGCATTCACACCGATGCGTGCAGTTTTCAATTTCTATACAATAACCAATAGATTAACTGACAGAGTAGCCCATATTATAACCTACAGCGGACAGATTAATTACATAGGATAATCATGTGCTGTAGGTGTTTGTCTAACTTGTAAATTGTCGGTAGCACTGGAGATCTTCGACGACTGGTGCGGCTTGATTAAGATAGTACATTGTGGTTTATTCCATTACTCTTTTAGTTGTGCTCTTTTTGTTATGTGCTTGCGCTCCAATATTTCCTTATAGCAGTGTGCAAGTTTTATGCTCACAGCGAATTCATGCTCTTGTGTATTCTCCAGCAAATTAATAAATACAATGTTTTAGCTAGTTTCTGACACTAAATCTAGATAGCCTATGGGCAGCAACAATATTCACACAAAATAATTTACAATGTCCCAAACAATCTTTATTCCAATGCCCTGAGAATCACTGAACAGTTGCAATTAGGAAGCCAAACAATGTTAATCGACACAATAGCACGAACTTGCAACAACAAGTTAGCTTAAACGAGGTTAACAAAACATGCTGCAGTAATATTCAAAGAGTGGAGCACAAGAACTAGTTTTAAATAAATCCATGTATTATTACGCCAGTAATTCCCAGTCAGGTTTAACTAGGATACTGAAAGTGCATGCAGACATTAGCAGCAGATTTTTCCTTAGCGATACCATTACAAAGTTATGTGCAAAAAGCATTACATAACAATCAGCCAGGGGTAAACATTTATTCGGTCAACAGATGGGAACAACAAGAAAAGGGCACCCAATACTGTATTCATAGCCTGTACTGTATTAATAGCACTTCTCGATGCTTAGGAAGTTGGTAGTTCTCCAGGCCAATGAAGTTTGAGAGACCCCATTTAATAAACACACAACTGCTAGTACTAGTTGTGTTGTTTCAGATGCCGTGTAAGCAGGTATTGCTTGCCAAACCTCAATGGACACAGGTGGCATGTGTAGCAAAGTCGATGATCCGCGTGATAGGCAGCGCGCCTCAACAGGTGATTGGCTCCGAAAGGCTCGCCACAAACAAAACAATTGGTAAAGTTGTCGTCCAACTCGACGCCGTCCTCGCTTTGCTGTGACCTGGTACCGCAGGGCACCTGCTTTTCCTGTTGGCAGCAAAGCAGAGCATGGAACACAACTGTGTCGTAGGTTTTGCGGATACAGTGATGTACATGCGAACGACTTTCTGCGGCAGTCAAGGAATCGCTACACGTGCAAGGCTTGCACAAGTGAGAGAGCTTCAGAATACAGTCCCACATTCTCATCTGTGTCAGGTTAAGCTGCCGCAGAGAAAACACCAACATCTTACTTAGTACTAAAATAAGACAGAAAATACACCCCTCAGTCATAAGTTTGCCTTATTTTTTACACTTTTATCTTCCATGCATGGACAAATGCGAAACTGTCATACATGAACATTACGCCATTTCCAGCATCAATTCGAGAAACCAAGAGCACTGCCAAGCTATGCACGACAACTTGGCGTGGTAACACGTGTGCAGAAGAAGTTCCACTCTCATAGCTTTCCCTGCAATTCCACAGAAATTTGTCTGCGAGTATAGGACTCGTTGCCGGGCCAATTGTCTTTGTGCAATTGAATTGTAACTGTGTCAATACGTAGCTGGTGGGAATGTGGGAGAACTGCGCACCAAATGGCACTACAGTTCATGCCACGTGACAGCTACACGTAGGCAACTGTTTACTTCTTACCTCCCCCCTCTCTTTATACAGTGTCACAGTGCATGCTACCTGAAAACAAACAAGAGTTGATATTAATCAAATTAAAAAAAAAACAATTTGATGGAACCATCTCATGATGACTGTCGACAGTAATGCGTTAGCGTTGAATCAACATAGTCGCGCAACATATTGCCACCATCAAAACGAGTTATGTATGAGCCCTGTACTGCAGTGGGACTCCGCTTTCGCATTTCTCCGAGAACACTCGGTGCCACCTAGTGCCGCCGCTGTGAAGCCTGGGATGGCATTCGAAATGCACGGCACACGGGTGTGCGCGAATGCTGAGAAACGCGTTTGCAACAGCCGGGCTCCTCTGTGGAACTTCTTTCTGGACACGCTGTGTCACCTAGTGGTGCCGTCGAGAAGCCCACGCATGGCCTCCGAGACGAGATACATGGCGCGCTGGTGCCTGCAAACCCCGAGGATCGTTTCCTCGCTTGCCGCACACCCAGCGGCACAAACTCAGTGACCCAAGGTGGCGAGACGTTCATTGAAGGGCGGCACACACAGAGAGCATTCATGGTCCATTTCACAAAAGCATTGGCCTGAAAGCCATTCACTGAAAAGCAGCACATACCCAGTGCCGTTCTGGCGCAGCCTGAAAATGTGTCAAGTTGCTGTCCTTGACGAACCTTTGTGACGTGGGTTCGATTCCGCTCAGCGTCGGAGAAATTCAAGGGATCTTTTTCGTAATTATAGGGCAGCACATTCCCAGTGGCACATAGCTAGATACACAAGTTGGTATCAAAGACATTCCTTGAAGAATGGCACGCATCTACCTACCCAGTGATCCTACCCAGTGGCCTGCCCAGTGGCCTACCCAGTGATCCAAGAAGGTTCACTGAATGAAGACAAGCATAGACCAAGTGGCACATACCTGCAGTGCTCTAAGTGACCGTCGAATAGCTTCTTCGAACAGCGACACCTACCCAGTCCCGCACCTAGTGACCCATGTCGGCGCGAAAGAGCTTCGTTGAAGAGAGGCATGTATGCACACGTTGGTACACACTCAGTGGCTCAAGCTAATCCAACAGTTGGTTTCTAACCCTGTTATCTCAGCACGGCAGCCTGATGCGCTAACCATATATTACCCAGAGACCAAGGTAGATGGGAAAATTGATAGATAGAAACCGGAAAGTGTGTTAAGTACCTAATCTATTAAAAGTTAATTATGACTAACTGAAATGTAGAAATAATTAGTGTCAAGTTGTTTTTTTATAGGGCAGGCAAGAAGAGACAGGCCGAACTTAGTCCAGAGGTTTTAACCTGCAAGTAGCCAGAACCGGCACCACACATAAACGCTGGTTGTGCACCTGGCCAACTGGCACTTCTTCGTATTTAATATGCTGGAGATACACATGGTTGGCTGGCAGTTTCGCTTTGTTGCATCAGGTAAAGGGAAATGAAAATGGACAAAAAGAACTTGCTGCGGGTGGGAATCGGACCCACATCCTTTGAATTACGTGTTCAGTGCCTTACCAATAGAGCTATAATGGCACCATCCCGGGTGGTTGCACAGCATCCAGCTTTCACAGCACTACTTTCACAGTATCATGCAGCCGCTGCCAATCACCTACCATCATTGTAACAGAGAAACAGAAGATGTAGAAAAGTGCATAAACATCGTAAAACTTTCTTCCCTCTAGCAGAACAGCCTAGCATGTGATGCAAGCACTGGAACGTACTTTGCTCCATGCACTAAATTGCTTCAAATTTATCACTTGTAGTAAGGCCCTCACTTGGCAGTCTACAGGCGGACGATGTTAAAAACATTTTGAACATGCAAGTGAAAAAAAGAAAAAAAAATGAAAACAGAAAAGCTATGAACAGGATGGCAGCCATACCACCGGCTCTTGAAGCTGTGCATTCTCGTATTCCTCCAACGGTTCTTGTTTGACGACTAGCAGTGGAATTCCAATGTCGCTCGAAACAGAAGCAACAGAAGTGCTTTCTTCACTCCCTGCCACAGGAGTCCCATCGACAGAGTTGCTATCGCTGCTTTTGGAGGCCCAAGCACCAGAGGAGGAAGTGGCGCCCACCTGCACCTGACGCTCCAAGGCAGCAGGTGTCTCGGCCAAATCTGCTGGTAAAACAGAGAATGAAACACTACATGTCAATTTAATGTGCCAATCATTCTGCCACCCTATGAGGAGGATACGCGGCCCTTCTGGCAAAGCACTGACTCGTTCACGTTCCAGTTTTGAAACAGCATTTCCGAATAGATTTTTTAGCTAGTTGGTGCATATTCAATATGCAAAATATAAATAAAAAAATGTGTAAAAAATCACAGATGAAGCATGCAGCAGATAGGACACAACGCGGAAGTCACATTACCAGAGTCATTCTTTCATATCCTACTTTTGATGCTGTTTATCATGTGTCACTTGGCAGGGAGTTTGCTTTATACTATGCTTGGGCAACATGCCTGTCTGTTTCATGCAGAATGAACCAAAAGCATGCTTTGCCTCTTGCAATAATGGTCCCCAAAAAATGGCACATAATGGTGCCGCCATCTGTCATGCAAAGACGATACAGCTGCTGCAGAGATGACAAAATGAAACCTTCATGATCACCGAGAAAAAGCTAATCATTTGATCTGGCATCCCCGTAGTGGAGAAAATATGCAAATACAACACTCATACACAGTATTAAATAAAATACGCTACAAGATGCAATCTCTGCACGGAATTTGTACACAGCCAGTCTAGCGATTCCACTAGGAGAGCCTTTTGTCTCTCCATGGGACAAGAGTGCAATAACTGGTGCTGATATACTCTTTGTGTGTGAAGACCTGTAGAAGTTTAGGTGTATTTTCACTCAGTTAAGTCAGCACAGTGCTTGCAGCCATGGTGCCACCGCACAGTTTTATGCCAGATTCGGTTGCAAGAAGTGTGGCGTGGGAATTTTCACGACAGAATAACTACTGGGAAGACAAATCAATTGCAGCACCTAAGTGCATCTCGTTTGAGCAAACACAAAAGCAGACATAAATAAGGAATAGCCAAAGGTACAATACCGAGGACAAGGTGCGAAACAAGAAATGTCAGAGAGCACATACGAGAAAAACTAGAAGTGTAAAATGGGAAACATAAGAAAACTAACAGAGCATCAATTAAAAACCATCAATGAGCCACTTAACACTTTTGAGCACAGTATGTACATTTGTGACTTTACAGCCCAGTATGGAAAAGAATGCTCCCTTCACGCAGTAGCCAACAGCCATGAACAGACAAAATCAGTGTACGTAGTGCAGATCTGTAAGCCGGAGCGCACGAGTATGTTTTGTTAAACAGCAGGTTAATCATTAACAAAGAAAATATAGGTCAAGGTTGCAGTTTTTGACAATTTCGCACCTAAACTGGTATGCATGTGTGATGGCACAGGTCTTAATGTACTTTTTCGTATTTGGGCTACTGCGGCACAGCAAAAGCTTTTCGAACTCACAGTGTTTAAGCTCTGGCTCCTTTAGAATGCAACTTAGTGCATCTTTGCAGATAAAGATTTAACTAAGCCCAGGCAGATGTCGAAATCGAAGGCATCACAGCGATCTTATATAGGAACTTCAGGGTGGTGGTGACAGCGTCTTTTCTGACTTACCAATGCTCTTCTCATGGTCAGTGTTCATTTTTGTTATGTTTATCACCTGCCCAGCCCGGCGATAAGAAACGACACAAGAATCCAAACCGATTCTGATGCACTTCGAGCGTTGTCCTGCGAATCAGCGTTATCACTTGGTGCCATGACAACGCACATTTCGCATATCACATCTCAGTGGAATGCGGCTGCCTCGGACGGGAATCCAACCCGCAACCTTGCACTCGGCGGCAGATTGCAACAGCCTCTGAGGCACCATGAGGCACACCCATATGAATTGGGCTTCTTGTGTTTATTTCCATGTCACATATCACACAAAGGCCCAAACAGCTACACAATGCCTGTTAAACTCAACAGTTCAATGCAAACCACTCAATAAACATGAACACACAAAGCTTTGCATACAGAAACCGCTCGGCGGGAAAATAATCAAAACTTGGCATCAGGACAAAAACACACACACAGTAAATGCCATCTATTAAAGACAAAGACACCTGGCTTAACAGACACTACAGCTACACTTCCGAGTTTTCAATATGCATATGTTTCTGCAATATGCAGCAAAATGTTATTAATTTGTGTGGACCACTCTTGCACAGCAAGACTGACATTTGGGCAAGCTGGTATGGATCCATTACGAAATGAGGGCAGTAGAAAAGCAAGAATTAGAAAGAAGGACATCTCAAGCACTCGCTTGCAACTACACTTTTAGTCAAGAAAACAAGTATTAATAAGAAAGCAGTACTGACTGGACAGGGGCCAAATATCACCTGCACAGACACCTGTACACTAAGGTACACTCCCCTACAGACAGAGCTACTAACCACACTTAATTTGCCCAGTTCGAAGCAGTCAGAACAGTGCTTATGCAGACTAAACGTTAAAACTACTAACAAAAAATGACTAGCACAGTTAAAATCACTTTGACCTAGCATAAAAACAGAATGCCAATCTTTCCAGGTGTCACATGAGAGAATGAACACAATGAACACACAAACAGGTAATCTTGTAGTGGCCAACATATTGGCATTTTTTAAATGTCTGTTTCTGAAAATATCAACATTAGCTTTTCACGCACACACATGCAAAGTACTAGACTGACTTTGACAGAAGCACAAAATCATGAATCTCAGAAAACAGTGAAAGAAAGAATGCATAACCGCTACTGCAATTACAGCAAAATGAAGTCGCTGATAAATATGTAAATGCTTGGCCTTCAACAAGCCATAGGTACAGGATAATAGTGGGGAGTGGAAGATGCATCAACATACAACTGCGTCTAAAGCCCAATGTCTGTTGTTTCTCCACTGAAAGATGGAAAGAATTTCTTACCTTATAAGATGGAGGGTGTATGGCTTATACAAGGGTAAAACCTATACACAAATAAATATTAGTAATTCTTATAGTGCTGCTGGCACAGCAGTCAAACAAGTCTATCAAGTTATCTATATAAATGGAAGCAGACTTATTAACAATCTCTTGCGGTAGTTATCACGATCCTGTCACATCAGCCAGATTACTAGAAGAAGCAGGCACTATCTACAATATAATATGGACATTGACATTAGCTAATTAACACAGTATGACTAACTTTGTAATTATTTGTCTTAGAGCAAATGCCACAATGGCAGGATCAAAACTGAGCAGTAATGAGGTAATATCCACTCAGCCAAAATCTTGGGCTCAGCACCGAGAAATATGTCCCAAAAAGCACTAATGCTTCAGTCAAAACATATTGGAAAATTTTTGAACTGTGACCAAATCATGTGATTTGAAGTCCCTAAGCAACGTGCGTGCTGAGGGTACGGCTTAATGAAGAGCTCCGGATTAATTTCGGCAAGCCAGGGTTCTTTAATGTGCACCTAAACCCAACATATGGGCTTTCTTGTGTTCCCCTAATGGAACATGACAGTGACAATGACGAATGCAAACCACAACCTTCTTTACAGAAGTAGAACACTACAAAAACTGAGTCATTGATAAACCTGAGTGCTGTTAAACTTTAACTGGAACATCTGTGCATTTCGTCAGATTTTGAGATATATCCCTCAAAATTGCTGTTAAGCACACGATTCTTTGCTAAATGTATATTGCTTTGTTACTGTTTGGCTTCCATTCTGTGACTGGAGACATGTGATTGATTACAAAGTTAATTAGCAAAATTTTGATAATTAGCAAACTTGCATTGCTATCTGTCTTGGAAGTAGTGTCTAACACTTCAAGTAATCCAGCTGATGCGACAGAATTGTGATATCCATTGCAGAATAGATAACTCGGCATACCTTTGGCCGTCCGTAAAAGTTTACGGGACATATGATTCGCGAAAAAGCTGAATTCTCACAATGACGGAGCCCGCAGCCTCAAAATTAAAGTTTCAGCATGGTCGGTGCAACTTAAACAGTGACTCATTAACTTAGAAGGCTATTCCTTAGCAAAACATATGTTCACATTTGCGGTGGACCTCGTGCCCTGCAAACTTTTGTGGCCAGCTGTACATTACAGGGTACCTCAACCAAGCCTCCAACCGGTGTTTCATGAAAGTGACCGGCAGCCTACAAGAGAGTGCTGGTATTGGGCCAGCTTAGTAATTGGCTGGGATCCTGTGGGTGGACATGTGGGTGACCAGGTGATGCTTCTGCCTGAACGTCTTGCCGCACACGTTGCATCCAAAGGGCTTCTCACCTGCACACACAAAACAGGCAGCGACTGCTGTGCATACAAGGCAGCAACAGAATTATATGCATCAGGGTGCAACACTTTCGCATAACTACTGATTGATTGATTGATTGATTGATTAATTGATTGATTGATTGATTGGGCTGTATGGCGCAAGGGCCAGATGTGGCCAAAGGGTGCCATACACATGGTGATGGTTTTTTCAATGAATCATTTATGAAATGGAGAATTGTACTTTGAATGGTGGATGCAGTATGGCTGTGAATAGGCCTAAAAAGCGGTCGCTTAAAATTGCATAAAATATATAAGTATTAAAACAATGACAATGAGCAGAGATGTGAACTACGACCATAAGTGTTTTGTTACACAGGGATGGCGTAATAAAAACCTGTAGTTGAACGTAGCACTACTGCCTTTTCAGGGGCCTCGATGCATGGGCCTAGAAGCACGTGGTGTACCATGTGTACCTAATGCAGCAGCAGCCTCTGATAAGAGGTCGTACTACGTAACTTTTGGACTGATAATGTGCAATGATAATGTGTACGAGTGTCATTTAAAAAAATTTAAAACAGATTTGGTGTCGAATAATGGGTTTGTGCCTAGAAACTGTGCCAGATGTAAAGGAATACGCTGTCGATAAGCTAAAGGAAAGTGCTTTTTCCTCTCGATTTCCACTTCCCGACACTTCACAAGGACGTGCATGACGGTCAGTCTTTCACCACATCCTCTAGATGTAGGAGGTTCATCACCAGTCAGCAACAAGTTGTGTGTATTGTATGCGTGCCCTTTTCTTACTCAACAGAACAGGAGATCGGTTTCTTGTGATTTTAGTATTGATGGAGAAGTGCTTAGCTGTGGCTTAATTAGATAACGTTCACTCAAAGTTTTTGGGCGTCCCACAAGCATTGCCAATAGCCTCATATTTTTTTCCGAATGAAAGGTTTCAACTCTATGGCGGGGACAGCTACAGAAGTTTTGAAATCTTTTGTTGCCGTGGTTGTGGCGATTTCATTGGTGAGCACATCACCCTCGATGCCTTTGTGCCTGGGCACACAGCATATTATAACATGTTGATTGTATACATAAAGAGCGAACAAGAGTGTATAAAGATAAATAATTACAGGATTTTTATGCTTCTGTAGTGATACTAAACCCTTGACAACGCTTAGAGAGTCGGTACATATAATAATCTTTTCCAGTTTTAATTGTTTGGCGTGTTTCACAGCTGATAATAGTGCACAGGCTTCAGCTGTAAAGATACTTGTTTGCGCATGCAGAATGCCAGACTGCGAAAAGGACGGACCAACTGCTGCATAAGACACACTGGCTTGGTGACTTTGAAAACTCCAGGCAGCAGTACTTCGACCGAAGTTCAAGGAAGCGCATTCGTATGTGCATCTCAGGAGCACGCTTACCGACTTCAACACATGACATGTTATGTTTGACGTAATAGTTCTGCGGAAACCCGCGAAGTGGAGAGAATTAATAAAGGGAAAATCAGACATCCACCCGTTTGTAGCAAATGCTACAAAGGAAACTCATGCGCTTTCCTCGAAAGAAAAGCCTCGAAGTTGAAGAAAAATTCGTCGTGATCCAGGACTCACTAACGGACCAGGAAGAATTCTCCTTCAACTGCGAGGCTTGTCTTTCGAAGAGATGGCAGGGCAAAGTCGGAGCAAAGGGCTTTTAGCAGATGGCAGGGCAAAGTCAAATTTGTCAACAACTCAAAGCAAAGGCAACAGTTTGACGTGATAGTTCTGCAGAAACCCACAAGGTGGAGTGAAGTAATTAATAAAGGGAAAATGGGTTTCCTTATGGTTTTTCCGCATGGGTTTGCTTTGTAGCATTTGCTACGAATGGGTGGATGCCTGACTTTCCCTTTATTAATTACTTCTCTCCACCTTGCGGGTTTCCGCAGAACTACTACGTCAAATTGTTTTCTTTGCTTCGAATTGTTGACAAATTCGACTTCGCCCTGCCGTCTGCTAGCCACCTGGTTAGTGCAGATGGTAGAGCGGCTGCCCCAGAAATGCAGTGGTCCCGGGTTCGAGTCCTGGACCAGCACAAGTTTTTCTTCAACTGCGAGGCTTCTCTTTCGAGGAGCCTGTATGTGTTTCCTTCGTCGCATTTGCTACGAATGGGTGTATGTCCGTCTTTTCCCTTTATTAATTACTTCTCTCCACTTAGCGGGTTTCCGCAGAACTATTACATCAAACTGTTGCCTTTGCTTCGAGTTGTTGACAAATTCGACTTTGCCCTGCCATCTGCTAGCATCCTGGTTAGCTCAGATGGTAGAGCGGCTGCCCGGGAAAGGCGGTGGTCCCTGGTTCGAATCTCGGACCTGGACGAATTTTTCAACGGCGAGGCTTTCTTTTCGAGGAACCCGTATCGGTTTCCTATGTACAATTTGCTACGAACGGGTGGATGTCTGATTTTCCCTTTATTAATTGACGTGTTATGTTCCATCAGCTGCCACTGCCATGGCGGTGACAGCTTTGCTAGAAGCATTGGATGGTGTTCTAGAAGTGGGACACACATTCCTTCACTGAGATTCCTAACACGCAGTGAGAAGGGCTCCCTGGCTGAGGGCAGATAATAAAGAAAATGTGGCACACGACACATCATTTACAGTTGTGTAAGAAGGATGTTTAGGATTCGAGTTTACTTTCAGATAACATGCGATGCTGGAATGTGACCTCTTAGACAGAGTGACCACTCGTTTGATTCTACATAGACGCTTTCTATAGGGCTTGTCCTCAAAGCACCGGTCGCTAGGGGGATACCTAGATGGTGAACAAGGTCTAGAATGTTTAGCGTGCCTTGTGTTGCAGAATGATAGATTATGGCACCATAGTCAAGGCGAGAGCGGACAAGGCTCCTGTACAATTTCAGGGGGCATTTTCAATCACTACCCCATGTTGTGTGCAACAGAATTTTTAAAAGGTTCATCATCTTCAGACACTTTGCCTTCAGATAGTTAAGTTGGGGAATGAAACTAAGCTTAGAGTCTATAATTATTCCCAGGAATTTGTGTTCACTGCTCACAGATACTTCCTCTTGATTGATTGTGAAATTTGGCACTGGTGTCACGCCTCTTTTGTTTGAAAAGATTGTACACATACTTTTCTGGGCATTTATTTTAAACCCTTTTACGTCCACCCATTTAGACAACTTGTTTAATGCAAGCTGCACCTGTCTTTTGCAGATAGCCATGTTACATGATTTGAAACCTATCTGCACATCATAGACATACACAGAATAAAACATGGTACATGGAATGACTGTATACAGGCAGTTCATTTTTTACAACAAATAGTGTGAAAATAAGCACACCCCCTTGCAGGACGCCACTCTCCTGGGTGAATGTTCTTGATAAAGCATTGCCCACTCTTACACGAAATGTGCAGTTAAACAAGTAGCTTTCGACTGTGTTTAACAAATTTTCAGGAATCCCCATTGCGTAAAGATCTCGCAGGATCCTAAAGCGCTATGTAGTGTAGTACGCTTTCTCTAAATCTAGAAATACCAAAAATAAAAACTGCTTCTGTATAAATGCATCTCTGACGTTTGCCTCGATGCAAGCAAGGTGGTCTATTGTCAACCTACCTTCTTGGTAGCCACACTGGAAGGGTTTTAGTATTCTGCTATTTTCTAGGATTAAGCGCTGGTTTATAATTTTTTCATACAGTTTGCACAGACAGCTTGTTAGTGCTATTGGCCTGTAGCTGCTGGCTAAGGTCGGGCCTCTGCATTGTTTAAGTATCGGGATGACTATGGCTTCTTTCCACGAGGATGGAATATACCCAGCCGGCCGCCTTGGCATTGAAAAGTGCTTTCAGTACCTCACGATGTAGGTATCTAATCATGTCATACATAATGCGATTGCCATCTGGCGCCGTGTTGTTGCAACAAGCGAGAGATGCCTTAAGTTCAGCTAAGCTAAATGGGCAATTGTAAGCCTCACTTGATGAACCTTTGCGATTAAAGGGCTGCCGCTATTCACTCCCTTTGAACTTCAGGAAAGTTTGCGCATAGTGTGATGCACTCGAGATATATTGAAAGTACTTGCCCAGACAATCCGCCTGATCTTCCAGGCTATCACCTTAATTGGCTACTTACTAAGGGTAGGGAATGTGTCTGCCAGCCTATTAGCTTATTTACCCTATTCCAGATTTTCGTCTCATCCCTGTAAGAATCTATGCCGGAGATGTACAATCTCACAATCCTCTCTTTTAGCGCGTCGACATCTGAAGGGTCCGAATACCTTTTTTTGAAATTCAAATCTCCCGCCACCCAACTGGAGGAGTGGTGACGCATACGTCATCACTACCCTTTGCTTCTGTCGGTGAATAAAACGGCGCCCAAACAGACTGCGGTACCGAGTCAAGGATTCACCGCTGCAGCTGCTTTTTGGTCAAGTGGTGTAGACCGAACGGGCATGCTGGTGACAGCACATGGAAGTTGAATCCTCTGCTACTTGCAGTTTGTGCAAGTTTCACGAGCCAGCAAAACCAGCACAGCACTATACACTAACGAAACTACTGAAACACGAAAGTGTGGGCGGCGCAGAGTCGAGCGAAAACGAAGCCTTTCGACCACCCATGCCGTTGTCAATGGTAATTTCAATGAGTTCTTTTTCCTAAAAATGAAATAGAAATGAACAAGTAGCATTTTATTTCGTCTTATAATACAACACAAGAATGTTTTTTTGCAATAAGTGGTTGAATACTTGTGACAGAATTTAACTGAGGAGTGCTTTCATCATCGGGCAAGTACTTGAATGTCCCGGGGGAGTCTAATCATGCCTAGCATTTACCTCAATTTCTCGATTATGAAGGCTCTGTTCACAATAATATTGACGCCTTAAAGTGTTTATCGAGCACTCATCTATCACTTTAGCTTGGCTTAAAGGGCCCCCCACCCGGTCTCGCCATTTTGAGCTGACAAGCGCACAGCATACAATGCATGCTAACGACTGTGTTTGCAAAGAATTACATCGCTATGCACTGAGGAGAGGTCAGAAATTGCAATCCGAATGCCGTTTTCCCTTTCCCTTGAGGCGATGCGCTCCAAAGCGGATGGCGACGTACTCCTGTCCCTGTGTCTATGTATTTGTATTCGCAGTGTGACGTCGCTCGTGGTTATTCAAGGCAACATCTGTTATTTCCACGATCTGTTCCTTGAATCGATGGATTGAAGTTTAGAGAAATAATAAAACACAAATGGAATGTCTGCGTGTTTTTTGTTTTACTTCCCATTGAAGCAAGAGAGATGTACTTCCGCTTTGTCTGCTTGTTCCCAGGGTCGTGCAGTCACGTATGCAGATACCGAAACTATGCCATTTTCTACCGTGTTCCAGATTGTGATCATGCTCTGCGATCTGCTTGCGTCGGCCTCAGTATTCGTGCAGCACTGAATTAAACCACTAGTCATGTGTCCTTGTGCACAGCGCGCAAAACCGTGCGCTGCGCGAAACCAGACAATCAGAACAGTGCGCGCACGACGCCATCAGCAGAAGTGCGCAGCGTCGGAAAAAAAAAAGCAAGGAGAAAGAAAAGAAAATGAAGGCGGGGCCCGTGACGTATGTGTCACGCAATCCTGGAGGTTTGGTATGGGAGAATGCAGGGAAGGAATTTCGCTTGAGGAGGCTAGACGAGGCAAGTGGAGAGAGTATCTTGCTTGGCAGTGGAGCTCGCTTTCTGATATCATGAGTTCACGGCACTGAAATTTTTCTATCTTGGCTATTAATGAGCCGATCTGAAAAATTTTTGCAGCAGAATGCTGCAAAAACACATAACACGTAACTACTTCCACGCACACATAACAACTTCCAGCTTATAACAAAAATTTGTTATGGTGCCTGGTGAGGGGCCGTTTAATATTTGCCTTTAGTGTCCCTTTAACATAATCGGGAAGTGGTCGCTACTAAAGGGGTTCTTGAAAACAGACCAATCCAGGTATGGCATTAGTGTACTTGACACTATGCTTATATCTACGGAGGAGTATGTGTTATTTGGCACCTTGGTTCTGTTTTATTAAGTATACATATTCCTGAGGAAAAGACAAAGTTTTCAATTAAGTGACATCTCGCATTGCAACAAGAGTCTTCCTACAATGTGAGTTTAAATCTCTGACAACTCTGTATGGTGCTGGAAGTTCATCTATGTAGTTTTGAAATTTGGTTTTATGAAGTTGATTGGGAGGGCTGTATATAGGGCTGATAGTGACCCTAGCTTGTCTAACAACTCCCCTTGGACAGCAACTGCCTCTCTAAAGGCATATGAAGCTTTAATTCCCGGCAGGCAACACCTATGTCGGCTATGATAGCCACACCACTGGACGATGCAAAAGCGCTGTCTCGGTCTTTACGAAAAATAGCATATTGTCGGAGGAAATTTGTTTGCGTGGGCTTTAAATGTGTCTGTTGAACACACAGCACCTTTGGATACCCGCATGCGTGCTTCCTTGAATGAGATATTTTCTTTTACTTTGATTGTCACAATTTCTTTTTCTTTTCCATGATGGGCACGACGGCGAGTACACAACGTGCTCCCCATCACAGTTCCCACAGTGGAGAGAGTTTTCACATGATTCAGAGGAGTGCTCATGAACACTGCAAACTTTTGCATGAGCACAAGTTTGGTGGTCTCGGCAGTTTTGTAAACTGCAGTCAAATGGCTGGCATTTGAAACATCGCAGAGGTTTAATTTTTTTGAGACATGTGGTCTGACCCGGATCTTCACATGCCCTGTCTCAATACTCGAAGGAAGCACACTTGAAGCAAAGGCAAGAATTAGATGCTTTGTTTTGGTCTTTTCCCCGTCGCGCCTTAGCGTAATTCTCTTAATATTGATTACGCTTCGCTCGCTCCAGCCGTCTAATTGTTCAGTTTCTGTGAGCTCCATCAGTTCATCATCAGCAATAACACCATGGCTGGTGTTCATCGTGCGGTGCGGGGTAACTGTTATTGGGACATCTCCAAATGATACTAGGTTATGCAGTTTCTCGTGTTGCTTTTTATCACGGAGTTCTGAAAGGAGATCACCGCTAACAATCTTTGATGCTTTATAGCTTGGTCCAAGTGCCTCAGTTAGGGATTCTGAGACAAGAAAAGGTGAGATTGTTCGTACTTGTTTTTCTTGTTTCTCAGGGTGTGTGACACGAAATTGGGGGAACGATTCTTTTTGGCAGTAACCCTAGCCTCCCACCATGGAGCCTTACAGGGGGACGCTACAGGACCTATAAAACAGGCCCTGCAAACGCCAGCTGCACGTTACCACTATAACCGAATATGACATAGCCTAGTTGGCTACTCACACAGGTCGTTGCCTAGAAGATAGGAATTAATACAGAAGAGAGGAGAAGACAGGAAAGAGAGGAGAAGACAGGAAGGATTGAAAGTGAGAGAGAAAAATGAAGATAGTTCCTATAGGATAGGAAAAGGCAACTACCGATTTCTCCTGGATAGGTCAGTCCGCTCTGTGCCGTCTACGTGAAGCCGAGGCCAAAGAGGTGTGTTTGCCTCTGCCAAGGGGCCTTAAAGGCCCAGGCACTCAGCATCAGCTGAACTCCCAGTATCTCTTTTTCCCCAGACACAGCTAAGCTGCACACAGACACAGGATGGTCCAACCCTCTTGTGCTCAGGTGTGTGCCGTTGCAACTCACCAAACGCCTGCTGATGCAGACGCTCCTGTGGGGCACACAACCATTACCCCCATTTGTGTGTGCATGTTTCTCTGCTTAAAGGGCACCTCCAACATTACTTAACCCCTTGCAGTCTGGTGTCTGGCCCATGTCTGGCCCCTTCTGACATGCAAAAATATCCATTCCGTTCAGATGTTGGGAAGCGGCCGAAATGTGCTTGTGCTCGCATTTGCCAGTTATTTGGGCTAGTGGCGCTGGCTTCTGGGAACTTGTTCAACTATTAAGTGCACTTCGCAATGTCTCCAGAAGAGGGCAACACCTTTTCTCTTTCTTCCACGCTTGAAGAAATTTTTGCGTGAAGCGCCAGCAGGATGGCAGAATTTTCGACGTGTGTGTGTTTTATTGGTGAAATTCACACGCATTCAGAAGATGATTTTAGTGCCACGGGCGAATATATTTCATCTTCAGATGGTCAGCAAATGTCCCTGGATGATAGCACTTTAGAAAACAGCAACAATTAGGACTCTACTGACGTGCAGTGCAAATCCTGGCCTTCGCCCAGGAGAGTGCTTTGAGTGCTACCACACAGTGCTGAAGTACCATTAAGACACTCAGAAAGAAATAAATTTTCTGAAATAAATCACTTAATGTGCATTTGCTTAACTGAGCACTTTTTCCGCAGGGTGTCTAAACGCGTGAATGTGCTCCAGACCAAAATGACCACAAATTGGGAAATTGAGCGTGTCCGCAAAGAGATAAAGTGCCCCTCCCACTGTCCTGAAGGAAATTTTGGTTATACACCCCGGAAGTTGCAAAGTGCTCATCATGATATATTAGGTACCAAGCAGCACGCAAAAGGAAGAGGATGGACAGCAGCGCTAACTCGCTAACTAAATAAATAGATCCAAACCACCCTCACTCTAATCATGCAAGCGTAAGAAAACCCAGGAAAGGAGTGAAACAGACAGTAATGCTAATCACATTTCTTACAATAGGTTTCTTTCATTAGTGGACAGTGCAATCTGACGAACAGTCGGCACAGTTATCCGAGTTCTGGGAGATGTTCTATGCTTTCATAACTGCGGGCATAGCCTGACTCCTGTGCCAGAACAAGATATATTATCTGCATTGTTAATCAATGGCAAGCAGCTACAGATCACACAGTGATCAGCCAAGGGACTCTTGGCTTTCTTGTTCACATTGCTAGCCCTTAACCTAGTGTATTTATGAACCTACCCATAAATATGCACCAACTAGCCTGAATTTCAGTTCTCCTTGTGGATTGTCATGTAAGGGCATTTCAGAGAATCTCAAAGATTGGTTCGTCATCAGAGTGGATAGAAGAAATTGAAATGCTGCATTGACATGCTGCAAGAAGGTGAGTGTCACTGCCAATATAGACACTATCTCCCTTTGCTTTGACTATACACAGTTTCAGACGTCAGGTGCAATGCTTTGGAGACTAGAGAGACTCTTTGCAGATGCTGCGTCTGCCCTTGGAAATAGTTTGATGTTCTTGATTGCAATTGTGTGAAACTGCTCTTTATATAGGCTCAGTATTGAACGAACAAAATGTTAATCCTTAGAAACAAACTGTGGTATATGACTATCTAATGCATTGTTTTAGATCAATTTGTTTTTCATTGTGTTTCTTTTCGGGTTTTTTATTGGCAACCCATTGCAGCAGCCTCATGTGCGCGATCGCGCAAGCAAACATAGTTGGCGTGCAGCGAAGCACGGATGGAACGTGTGGAGTGATACATTTCTGTCACCAAACTTTTTGCATAGATTCCACAGCGTTGCACCTGATGTCTGAAACAAAGTACAGCACTGCAAGTGAGAATCCTTGACTGCGTGCTTCTATACCGGGGCTGAGGGATTACGTCAGGTGTATGTCACGAGTAGGGTTTTCAACCGTGCCGAATTTAGCAGGACAGTCCCAACTTTTGAGTAAATGTCCTATGCTCTGACTTGATGCAGTCGGGACCGCCCAATGTGCCGACTCTTGCTGTTTTTTAAACTGGATGACGATAAATAGACCAGATTTCCTTTTTATAATGTATGACAACTGATTCATAGCGCGTGACAGCTTCTTTTTTTTGTGCTCTGTTGCATTTTTATAGACATAAAGGTGGTTTCAATCTTGTTAGGCTTCTACAGTTTTGTTGTAGGTCCTAGCTGTTCACCGTAACTCTATCCGTATTGGTAGCTATGTTAGTCAGGCAGGTATACTGCACGTTTCTTGTTGTAAATTGCGATATGGTAGGAGAAACAAATTTTTTTTTCAACATTGTTGGACGTACAGACTGGCAGGTCCTGGCACTGACAGGGTCAGTCGTTGCCAGCTGATCCCTCTCCCCACGTTTTTTTGTCCCCGCCCCTCTCCATGACATGGGAGGGCAAGGGAGGGGGCTTTGTCGTGGCACGCTTTCAAAGGTGGTTTTGCACAATAAATGACTTGCAGAAGTCGATGATGTTGCAGGCATCTGGTGTTACGCACACACGCCTTCAGTGTGACGTTATCTCTATCAGGAAGCAGGGTTCCCTCGATAGTAATTAAGAGTATGCGGATTGCCGTTTTAGGTTGCGGGATCGAATCCCAGCCACGGCGGCCGCATTTTGATGGGGGCGAAATGCGAAAACACCCGTGTGCTTAGATTTAGGTGCACGTTAAAGAACCCCCGGTGGTCGAAATTTCCACTACGGCGTGCCTCATAATCAGAAAGTGGTTTTGGCACGTAAAACCCCATAATTTAAAATATCGCTGTTTGAACATTCAGCTGTTCTCGCGGTGTGCATAAGAGTAATACGTTGCAGACACAATTGTCAGTGCATAATCTATGCACCATATTTGTCTGTTTGCAATCCTCAAATCTTTTGACAGGCTCTCTAAAGGGGCCCTGAACCAACCCTCAGGCTTGGTGAAATAACACAGTCCGCGGGTAGCATACGCTGCTGTGAACATCTCAGTCAAGCTTTGCTGTCATACGCAGTGCGTGCAGCTCGCAAGCGGATTGCGAAGCCACCTTTCTCTGAAATGCTCTTTTCAACAGAAGGCTGCCCTCACTCTCTTCTGGACGCTTTATTTCGTCATCAGGCACTTTATTTTGTCATCGGACGTCTTATTTCGTCATTCGCTTAGGCGTCTGCTATTGGCCGATGGCTGAAATAAAGCTGCGGTCGGCTACATGGCACAGATACCGCAGGGTGCCACCCCGAGTCCAGTGGCTAAGCGCACTGCAGCTCGGTGAGGACAACCGCGTTTGACTTACGTTTAGCGCGTCGTAGGAACCAAAGGCAGAAGGCATAGCATCTACGTTAACATCTACGTTAACATCCAAAATGAAATTTGAACTGCGCGCCATGGTGACATTTAGAAGGTGGAGTTTCGTGGGCATGCCCCACTGCACCATCGCCTTCACAGTGCAAAGCACTTACTAAGGAACGGGAGCCCAGCAGAGGCTGTGTTTGATTGCCGATAGTGCTGAACACATTAAAGTACTTTTTGTGGCAACGTATTTCTGAAATAGCCTGTTTTCACTTCAAATGCATTTCTCCATTTTCACAAAAAGTGGTTCAGGGCCCCTTTGATAAAGGTGCGGAATATGTCCAAAATTAGAGAACATCACGGTCCACTTAAAAATCATTTCCAACTGGACTTTCTTCGGGGGATTTACTGCAAGTCATACAGAGTAAAAAATAAAGAAACAAAATTTTGAAGAAACCGTTGGAGGACGAATGTTAAATTGAGCAATAACTTCCTGGTAGCTTAATGATTATACCATTTCCAGCCACGGTATCTCAGTAGCTGTGGCATTGCCTTTCTGCGCCAATTGCCGCAAATTCAATCATGGCCCCGGTTACCGCAATTCGATGTGGGCGTAATGCAAGAACAATCGTGCCCCTATATAGGCACACATTAAAGAGCCCCATGTGGTCAAAATTATTTTAGAATCCCTCACTAAACTGTGCCTCATAATCAGATTGTAGTTTTGGCATGCAAAACCCGAGAATTTAATTAACAAAATTGAAAGTACCGCTGCTGTCAAACTTAACCCGAACAAGACACATCTATAGCAGCTCAACTTTAACAAACGCAAGCTGTGTGGAGCAAACATTTAGGGTTTGGAAGGAAGACACAGTAGCCCTTCATTGATGAGTATTGCCTACAGGCAACGTACCAGAAAAAAAAGTTTTTTTTTCTTGCTGAGTTCCAGTATAAGGTACGCAATTTTTGGCTAAATGTCTTTTGGCCAACACTGAATCACAGGCAGCAAAACGTTATTTGTTGGTGTCGAGCAAGAACACAGGATCAGGTCTGGCACACGAGTCGCTTTCTTTTGAAAGCGCAGTCAGAGGACAGAGATCGGTGCAAGTTCTCCGGCTGCGGTGGTGTCACGCACGTGATGTAAAGCAGACGAAATCTACACCTATGCTTCAAGTACGACAAGAGCTGCCTGTGCAAATTTCAAAACAAGCCCCTAAGTGGCTTGGCGTAAAAATCACTTCCGGTTTTCTACCTGGGGTTTCCCTCATACCGTTGAAAAAGTTTCCACTAAATATTAACAGTGGAGCTGTTCTAAGTCGAGCCTTCGCCGTCCGCTGTCCCGTGACAGGCAGGGGGTGTTTCGCCGGCGCCTGCCCTTACGCCCCATGGATTCCTTTCAGCACGAGTGGCAGCGGGAGCTCGAACGAGCGCGGCAACACAGATGTCGTGCAAATCCCGGGCTACGAGACCGAGAAGTGCAAGCAAAGCACCAGCGCAGGGAAGCTGCTACCACCAAGGATCAAGAACGGGAAGCACAAGCCAAGTGCTGGTGGAGGCAAGCCAAACCCACCTTTCGTGAGAAGGCAGCACAAGCCAAGCTCCAGCAGAGGCAAGCTAACCCCCAACTTTGAGAGTAGAAGGCCAAGCAGAGACATCGACGCAGAGAGATTCCTCCAACAGAGGGTGCCGATGGACGGTTTAGGAGAGAATTCCTCGACTGTGAGTGCGGCCACAGCTGCAAGGTGTGTTATAGACTGTGGTTTGATCACAACCTCACACAACTGAAGAGCATGCGCAATCCGGTACTGAAGCTCGAAGCTAGCAAAATGACGACGAGACAAAAGACTTTCGTGAAAACTGCGCTAAACATGAGTTCAATCTTGAGAAAACAATCACCAGCTTTGCTGTTTTGACAGCTTTCACTGCGTGGAAATGGCTTTACTTTTTTTTTATTTTCGTTGATTATGCTTATTGTTGATGTGTTTTTCGCCATTTTAGTTAGAAAAATAAAAATCGGGTATTCATATGTGCCGCTGTCTAGCAGCATAGAGGCACCTCAATCAGAAATCTCCAGGACCCTCCATAGAAGAAGCAAAAAAAAGTACCTAAAACACATTTGGATTAAGTATGACGGTGACTGTACAAGAGGAACTGAAGCATACAAAAGCAGTAGGGATGGACAAAAAAGGGAAGTTTAGCTACGATGACTCATAGGTTGTTCATTCTGGAGGAGTGAACGCACCTTAACTAAAGAGCCATCACTCTAGACTGTAAGTGAAAAACAGTCTCTTATGTTGGTTTTTGAGACGGTGGGCATCTGCAATATTTTGCTTAGCCAAGTTGGAGCAAACAATAATACAGAAGCAGAGGATGTTTTTGTTCAAGATGGAGGCATTGATCAATAGTAACATACAAAAAACTTTGGCCAACAGCCATCATGTCTTGTTGGATCTCATAATATGGAAAAAAGATAGCTAAACCTCTTGAAAAGTTGCAGGAGAGTGCAGGCAGTATTTTGAATGAATTTGTAGCTTCCGAGCTGCATGCACAGGAATATTTCCCTAAGGTGTTGATGATAGCACAGTGTAGTGATCGGTCAGGTTTATTTGTCACTTCTAAATAGTGTTAGAGATCCTGCTAGAAGGCATGGCAGTTCTAGCTTAATAAATTGCTGTGTAGCGTGGAGGTTGCAAGAACTACTACAGATTGAAACTTTGAATTCGGGGCAATGTGCCCAGGCATTGGCGAGAAGTCGGCTTTATGACACATCTCGCGTCCTGCAAGCTTTTCTGGCTGACTGTACTATTGTTAACAAATGAAATGCAAAAAAGTTAGGCCTAAGCACCAATGCCCTCCTTCATTTCAGTTTCCACCTCTTTCTGTGATGTCAGCACAAGTTTGGCTCGCACATCTGTTTTGAGGCCTATGCCATCACTGTTGATTGGATACATAGTGGAGTAAAATATACTAGCAGCCTTGATTTGTTACTTGCAAGAGGTGTTCTACTTTGTGCAGCGATACCTCGGCCTACGAGCTTAATTCATATCATGACTCAGGTCGCGGGCCAATTGGTCATGAACCAACCTAAGCACAATTCACTGTAAGGAAACAATGCGCATGCAGTTAAACAAATGACGTTATCTGGGTGTCGCACGATCTACATGAGCCTGACACAATGTGACATGCTTGAGCTGACCAACTACACTGTGCCAACACTGCTTCTAAAAACTGAGGGTGCACTGATTTGACTGATTCATGGGGTTGAATGTACCAGAGCAACACTGGCACTATGAGGAATGCCAAAGTGGAGGGCTCCGGATTATTCTTGACCACCTGGGACTCGTTAACGTGCACCTAGATCTAAGTGCGCAACTGCTTTTACACACTGCCCCCATCAAAGTGTGGTCGCTGTGACCGGGTATCGAACCTCATGTTCCACCACAGAATGTCACACCCACTTACCCGATGTAGCAGGCTAGAGGGTACATTACAGAAGAAACACAACCAGAGGTGGCGGACAGGCGATGCTCTGAATTTCTAAGAACCATACCCCCTTGGGGACCTGTCAATTACGTGAACTGGAGGTTGCAAACACAAGATTTAAAAAAAAGGAGGTGCTACTCACACTCGTGCTTCCTTTGTTCACAATAGTACATGCTACGGCATTCAATCAAAAGAGCAAAGAGCGTGTAACAGTGACTGACCAGTATGCTTCCGCTCGTGTCTCAGCAGCAAGCTGCGGAAGGCGAACACCTGGGGGCAGAAGCTGCATAAAAGTCCTGCCACTTCTATCCGCTTCCTGCCAGGCTGAAGGTGCTGACTTTGGTGCTGCTGCTCACTTGGCTGGTGCTGTTGACTTTGCTGCTGCTGCCAGTGTTGATGAGCCCCTGCAAGTAATGCAAATGGTCTTCCACCGTGCCCCTTTGCAGACAGAAGAATGAATATGGCAAACAAACTGACCACGAGAGCAATGCAGCAGATTCTATTTAAGACAAGCTCTGTTAAGATGAACACTCTGAACGATTCAAAGACTTGCATATTGAATTTGTCGCTGCAGACTGCCCAGGATTGCTGAATGCTATGCTTTCAGGCAATGGGTGTTGCCACAGGCAGCAACTTGGGCAGTCCCGGACAGTCCAGGATGACAAGTCCCGGTTTCTCGATGATTCGAGACACTTCTTTTGAACAAAACCGTTTTGGTGTCTTTGATCCCACTTAATTTCATTAAGATGCATTCCTGTTGAGGCCGAACTTCTGACAAGACTAACCAATTTCCACGGAAAGCAAATGAGCCCAAGACACATGGAAAAATGCAACATGCAGATCAGGTGAGTGCATAGTAATGGTTAGAGAGATAACAACATGAGTAATGGTCAAAACGCAGCAACAAAGTTTGTTACATCAAGAAAAGAGGCAGTGCCTCCACGACTGAAACAATCATAGCGTGACACACTACCTATATATACTGTACGGTGGAAAGCATATGTCGCCTTGAAAAAGAGAAGTCCACTTGTTGAAACAGTGGCTCCCGCTTTCACCTTGTTCTCATTTTGCTCATCACACTGATATCGCAGTTAGTTTCCGACCTGGATTGCATGTGGGATAGCGAGAGGTATGGCATTTACTTATGTATTCCTCACCTTCTGTTCCCCTAAGTGCATTACACTGTTCACATTGATATGTATTGTGCCCTATTGTGCCCTATTGTGCCCTCCCACGATGCTCCATTATCCGGCCGACCTCTCTACATTTTCCATTCATTAAACTACCTCTCGTGCCCTAAAGTGTTGTATAAACTTTGCTGCAAACCTGTTCTCTTCGTGTCTGTATAACCATGTACTGTTTGCTTTTTTTCTGCAGTTACCTGTGTTAGTGCATGTATAACTGATGATGCCTAACAAGATTTAATAATTGAGAGTCCCTGTCCAAAAGTTGAGCATCTGGCTGGCGAGAGAGCTAGCCGCAGCACCCCATGGCGACCACGGTATCTACGCTACTCAGCACGCCGCTGCCATCTTGGAGGCCACGTGCAGCAGATGCAGTTATGCACGAGTGTCGTGCATAGACCGGCAGTGCAAGAAGGAAATGCCTTTTCTGTATTTTTGAGATGGAAAAAATGATGTTCTTGCCTTTCAGTTATTATTAAAAAATATAAGCCACTCGTTTTTAGGGCCGAAGTAACCGCCATATTTTCTAGTTACTAAGGCATCATTACATATTGTATAAAGATGTTCTTGCGTTTTAGTTATTGGTACTAACAGTCAATAAGCATTGTATAATCCTGTTACTCAAGCTCCTGACTTTGCCCCTATCTTTGTAATCCCCCCTTCACACAATACTCCGATCCTTGGAGCCTGTGAGGTGACTTGAATAAATAAATATATTTTTCAGTTATACAACCCAATATTAGCAATGATTGTACTACTACTAAGAATGTTCTTGTGATAACGAAATCGGCAAATGGGTTGGCTTGGCTGCTTGTGACGTAGCTGAATGACAACACTGCGAAGGTGAGATCAAGCGACCTTTCACCGTTTTTGACGCGAGACTGTAAATTCCCTGCTGCGTACAGTGCCATAATATTTGGCTCACATGTTCACAGGAACCTCGTTTAGAGATTGCCAATGCTTTCTTATTACGCTGCCATGTTCAGAAAGTGTTTCAAGACCGTTTTAAAAAGTAACATAATGAGTTATTTGTTGCGATCTTCTGGAACTGAGGCTCCATAGCGTAATTACTGGGTTGGCGGCTGTTCAATAAAGCAAGAAAAACCAGACAAACATTTTTCGCCAGTACTACTTTCAAATAATCTACACTGAATATTTAGACAAGTGAGAAATATGATGCAAAAAAATCACTGCTCTGCTCTAGGCTTGAAAAGTATGCAGCTTGGGCGCGACAAAGTGTGACTGTCCCTCTCTAAGCATCTCAAGTTCTCAGAGGAGAGATTAATGCATGGTTAAACATAAAAGAAAGGGTATGGGAGGGGGGGGGGGAGGCAGGGTTCATATCTACAGGGACGACAACACCTTTGAGATTACTCTTTCTAATGCCAAATATGCACAGTTCCCAAGCAATACGTACACAACAGGCATGTCTTATCTAGACTGCATTTCAGCACCGAAATGTCACGTGGGCATAACCAGAGATAAGACAAGAGAGATTGCAAATGAAGAAGATGGAGTGGCAAGTGAACAAAAGGAGGGTGAGGGTGGAGGAGAAAGCCCACTTGCATCCAGATGCCTCTTTTTTTTTTTCCAGCATCATTAGGGCTCTGCTACACTGGGCAATAAAGCTGTCCAATGCTATCCTCAGAACAGACAATGCACTTCTGGTAGCACCGCCACGCATAATTAATGACAATTATTTATCAACAGTGGGCAAAGAAGTCAGGCTGCAGCCAACGTTTCATAAAGGGGACTTGGATTAGCCAAGACGAGAAGTAGTTGCCCAAGGCGAGAAACGTTGGTTGCAGCCTGAGACGTCACGTGTTCAACCATTGTTGTCACTTTGCATCCATCTTTTTTTGTGAACCTCTGTTCTGTTTGGACAATTGTTAAGGCACATGTTCTTATCACACATTCCGACCACCGCTGTTGCTTTCGCACGGCGAAGGCACCGAGAGCACACTGTTTGCAGACACTTTCAGCCAGCATGATAGGGCCCCAAGAGCAGAAGAATATGTGCGACAGCTGTGGTGGCCGAATGCCAGTAGTTTCAGTGTTATGAGAAACTACAGTACAGGACAGCCTCGTCAACATGGTGATGGCAACAGCAAGAAACAATAAGTTCACTACAAGTAACAATCACTTTAGAAATGCTTTGCAAATGATAATGCCCGATACACAGGCAGCAAATGCAATCGGCAACAGGACTGACAGGTGAACGAATTGGAGTAGATTCATGGCTGCTTTAAGTACAGCAACAAGAGAAGGATAATGAAGGAGGAAAGTCACATGACAATCACTGCAAGAGCATATTCATTTAGGCTGGTTGGTTCATGGCTCAAGCAGAAACAGCAGAAAAAAAAAAGAAAGAAAGAAACACAAGGCATAGGGAAAGGACAGACCAAACAACACTGCTGCTTGTCTCTTATTTACATCTCATTCTTTTGCGCTGTTTGTGCTGAAATCATGACATGCACTGTCCTCACAAGTGAATTTTTAATTGAAAACCAAACACCTGTAGTATAATGAGAAATGGCAAGAGCAATATACTATCAAAACATCAAGTGACTGATCAAAGCAGGAACAGGTGACAGAAAAAGGGACAATAGCTCACACACATATCACATACTGCACTTATTATGGTTTTAAATAAAAAAAAAATTCAGTTGTGAAGATGAAGGAGGTCCCTTCAGCTCCCTCCTTTTCTTCGTCCAGACAAACTACACAGAGCGGCTGTGAATCCTATTCTGTTATGGCTCGTGTCAGACCGCGTGTTGTCACAAGTTAGAAGATTCCAGCTCCAGGCCGACCATTTCCTTGCGAGCGCACTTGCACGTCCGGTGTCCAGCACCTGCAATATCAGCATTTCTGTGATGTAATTGAGCAGCAATACAGAATGCCGGGGCTCAGCATGACTGGTTTTCATTCTAAGGACATTTGCTCTTTCCTTCTTTTAACCAACCACAAAAGTTTCAGCCTGTTTCTTCTGTGGCCATTTCATTCTTACAAAGGCTTTTTACAGCAGCTGCTGTGCATGTGTGTGACACCGTCTTTTCACGGACTTTCTTCTTCTTACTGTGTAAAACATATCTGGATTTTTTCAGTGATGATTTGTATAAGGGCATCTTATCATAGCATTACTGGGGAGAATGCAGTGGAAGAAGACAAAGACAAAGAAGACAGTACACTGGACTAGCAGTGACATACAAAAGAAAAATGTGAGGCGTTACCTTGATATTGGTGTCCCATCTTGTGAATGAATTTGATGTTTCTTTTTTTGTCACTTTTGCTGCGTTTCAGTTCTATTGCTTAAAATGTGTGTGGGGACACAAGTGATGTTAAAGACTGTGCTAAATGGTTGTGTGATAAGATATAACACATATTCAGGTGATCTGGCACGGCATGTTGTGTGTGGAAATGTTATATGGCTCTGTGCACACATTAAAAAAAAAGTGGTTGGCTGCGATAAATTTCAGTTGTAAGCCAGTGCTTGTCAAGTCTGTTGTTTGCCAGCGTCTTTTTGCACTGCGTTCTCCTCGGTTAATTATGAACCAACTTGGCCAAACCAACATCTCGTCACAATCTAGTCAGCACTGTGCTACAGCTGGCAAGTTAGATAGAAATTTGGTGCCTGATAAAGAAGTGCACATGGCTAGCTGTGCCATTATTATATCACAACCACACTTGCTGACCCACAATTCTACAGCTTCTACAGTAGGAGAAACCTGACATGCTCTCGGGAACCCATGTGTAGTGAAGCCTTCTTGTAGAGTTTGAAGGTTTAGATGCTGTGGCCAGCGGTGGCACAGGGTTGCGTTTCTCCACTACCATCTGTAAGACCTACTGCCATGACCAAAGACAGTTGTAAGGTGCACTCGTTGCTGAAATTTCGCACGGACAACACGAGGAAAAATGCCACTCCACATCTCTTACCATGTTGCATCGTTTAGTCTTGCCAGCTCACTGAAGCTTCACTTTCAGATTCCCACTATGCACGGTATCTCCATGAATTTTCTTATAACTTGAATTTTACTAATTCTGCAAATTTAGCTTCGCTGATGGCAATCAGCGGCACCTTGTGTCACTTTTTTAATATTTGTTATTCTTTCACGCTGTTCTGAAGATGCATGTGGGAAGAGACTGAAGTAGAAAAGGCCAGCAAAGTGATCATAGATTCCACTCGTGTCATTGTAGCAGGTGTAGCTGCTTTTTGGACTGTGGCAGCTAGTTGCACAAAGAAAGCCTTGCGCACCTGTTCTCTAGTGCATCTTGTTTACAGGAGTACAACCAGTAGGTGCACACTGTTGATGCACACAATTTCGCAGCGACTTCAAAAACCATCACACGCAAATATGTAATATCACACCGTTTTGCACGGGGCGCCTTAATAAAAGCCACAGTGAGTGCTAGTCAGCATGCACAAGACAGTCAACACAGACAAGGCAACAAAAGGTGCCCAAATGTACGAGGCAACTGTCTTTCTGTGTTGCGACTGCAATGACGACATACTGCCTTTGTCAGCTAAATGATGATGGCTAATAAGTGTCTGCACTTCCACAAACGCAGTAATGAAAATACACGCATATTCACAGCCCGGCATGCAGTGTTCGCATGCGGTAGGTGCTAGTAGTTCAAGCGGTCCTAAACTATTGAAGGTATATCGGACCCAGCTACTGCGTGCACGATCACACACCGAACAGACGCTCTTGAACACGCGTTACGTTAGAATGTGCGTCGCTCCTGTAATTTCAAGTCCAACACACGCGAAAATTTCTTTCTCCCCTACTCCGCGCATCGCAAGTTTTTGACATGCAAGGATACACGACGAGAAGTGCTCCTACGCAAGACGCCGGGAGGCACGTATGTTCGAAAGCGCAGCCTATTAATATAAGGCTGTTCTTCCTTGATAACTTTTCGAAGCAGACACCACGATTAAGACAACAGAAGTAGCACAAAATCGCACGTGTTGTATCTCTTCTCTCACAGAGACCGAACTACGCGGCATATTGCGAGCACCGTCGCTTATTTTGACGGCCAAACGTCAGAGACGGTGGTGTTATTTCGAGGTGACGTTTCCTACGCTTCGAAAACTTCGCAGAAAAGTAAAAGGAGCACAAAGTGGCCACAGCATGTAAGTGCGCTTCGCGCGCAGAGAAACAACGCTACTTTTTTGGACAGCAATGCCACTTCCACAAACGACAGCCGTCGCTGCAGCGACTGCGGTACTTGCACTGGACCACCCATCAGCTGATAATAATAGGTAAGCGAAAACTTGCTGCGCATCTCCGCGCTGATAGCTGCTTTCCTTTAAGCGCAGCACACTGCAGCATAAAGGAACAGCGCAAGTCTACAGCGGAATCAGAGCGAGTGATGAAGACACTTTCATGCACTTCGCGATGATATTGACGTTTTGCTGCGCAAGCTGGTAATTAAAAAAAGAATAAACAAGAAATGAAAAAACAATTCTATTAAGCGACATAAAGTGGGAGTACTGCAACAAAAACTGAGCTTTCTCGCGTTTCTCTTTAATTACACATTGCATGGAACCGGCTGCGAAAAATAGTTCTGTTAGATTGAGTTTAGTTCTGTGCAGTGGTACGAAGACCGACAGCGCAACTGGTGATACTATTGATATAGATCATATCGCCCGTTCGTTGATCGAATAGAGCCGTGAAAGCCACCAACATTGTAGTCATTCAATTATGCTACAGCCGTAGCGATGCCAGTATCGGCGAAATTAAACTTTTCATTTGATCTTTGCACAGGTTAATTGTTTGCAGGTCGAGTGTGATTATAGCGCATTGTAAAGATGTAAACTGCGCCGCTGTGGGAGCCTGCAATCAGCTTCTTTCCTATCAAAATCTTGATTCCCCAGGCACAACGAGCGAGAAACAAAACTGCGACGCCGAACGAACGACGTCAGTCCTACCCGTGCCACCACAAGGTACGGTTGGTTTCGGATTTCGTGGACTCACTTTCGCTTGGAGCGCCCGCGCTTAGTCATTGGCATCGAGATCAATCGCTCTCGGCCAGCTTTTTTACCCGCGCGCAAACAGCCATCCGTGCGCGTAGTTGCGTTTAGTTTCCGTTGTGCGATCCAAGCAAGTTAGCAGTAAAAACGACGTTCCAGTCCTTTTCTGCAGCGAACTGAAACATGCAGAACCACCGACGTTGAAAGCCGGGACATTTCGGATTGGTGCGAAGCCCATCTTGCCGCCGGCCGCCGCAGCACAAAGGAGCTCGCTAGGACCACGTTGTTGTGGCCGCAAGCCAGGTATGTTGGCGACGCGTTTTGACAGTTTTTCTCGCGAAACGAGCGTTTTAAGGCCGCGGTATTCTCGCACGAGACCCGGACGATGCGATGTGAACGCGGTTTCCATCTTCAAGTAGCTCTGGCGCGAAAGCACGTGGGTGCTGCCCCACGCCTAAACTTTTGAACGGGCCTCTGCGTGCCGGGGGAGAAGCTGTGGCGGTTGTTTAGCTTTCGGGTGTTACGGGTGCCGCTCGCTGGTTGACAGTATATGCGCCGGCTAAACTATGTTTGGAACGGGCCCGCGACTCCAAATGCGCCTCGAAAACGAGTCGGCGGCGCGGGAAGGCTCACGAAACGAAACACGGCTCCGGCGCCGCGGCGGATCGTTTCAACTACGCAGCCAACAATGACGCTCCGGTTTCGCGCGAACTCGGCGTTCGTGGATGCCTGGCGGCTCGCGTTTTCGAACATAGTCGTTGAAACGCCGCTTTCGTTCTGCGGCTTCTGGTAGTTTCAAACGCGAAAACAAAAAACAAACAACAACAAAAAATGTCGTTGCCCGTGCAGCGGCCGCTCGCTGACAGCGGTCCCGGTAGTGCGACGCCGTGTTGATCTTTTGTCTGCTGGGTTCGTTCCTTGGAAGGCGTTTGGTGGCATATCGGTATTCCTTCTTCCAAAACGCCGCTGATACGGCTGGCATAGATAACAGTGGCAGAGATACACGCTCACTGTTTCCGCGATTCCTGGAAAAAGAAAGCGATGCCTTGTTTAGGGCTGCGTTCTTTGTTTAGTTCGTGATTGGAGCGCGCTGTCTCGGGGGCCGTCACACAGCGGCGGAAGAAAGCCGAGGGCCGGTTTCGCCTTCGCCGATGAAGCCGAGGCGCGCGCCCGGCTTCGTCGATAACTTGGTTTCGTGCGCGGTGCGTTTAAATTGTGTTCGTAATTAGTAAAACGGCGTGGTAGCCGCGCTAGCCGTAGAAATGGCTTGTCAGGGTAGTTAAGCTGACTGTTCGCGGCATTGTTAACGCCGCCGCCGATCACATGCATTGCACATTGCTCGTGCAAGTTTACAAGTGAAGTTAATATTGGATGGTTGCGTCTCTGCTCTCTGGAGTGCCTGCAAGGTACGATTTGCTCTTAACATATTGTGGCGAGTTTTTTTAGAGTAGCGTAAGCGCGACATTTTCTTTTTTTTTTAACTTATGCTGCTGCTGCTTTTACGAAGCTGCGTAATCGAATTAGTCGTAGTGAGCGTGTGGTTCTTTGTGCATGCATGCGAAAGTTCTGAGAAAAAAAAAAAAACGCACGTGTGCGTTGTCAAGCTGCACTTGCAGTGAAGCAGTTGCATTCCTTAGCTGCAGAATCGTTTCCTTTTCATCGCATCTGAGTGTTCCTATTTCCTCTGTGGGCCAGCGTAAGCTTTTTATTGTAGTTGCACGGGAAGATTTAGTGAAGAAAGTTCTAATTTTGTGAGTGGCACTAATAATCTTAACTCTGCATCTGTAGATGCGGATCTAAGATTTATTACTAACAATCCTTATTTCGACTTTCTAAGGTTACTGTTCGCAAGAATTCTATCATTTGCAGGCATCTGTGTGAACACTAGTGACCCATTGTTGCTCATGAAAAACTTTGGCAATCTCTGCTGCCATTGTTTACACCGCATTTCACTGTTTTGTTTGTTGCTGAGTGCTGTTGACTGTGGCAGTACCTGCTGCACACATTTGCTCTTTCGTTTGGAATTGCATTGATTTTTGCCTGTCTGAGTTGAGAAACTTGATTCAGAGCTTTCCATTTATTCTATTTTTCATGTTTGTACACTGCAGTATTCTTGATCTGTTCACATCTCACAAATGTGGTGGGTAACCAATCTTATATATCCATGTGGTGAGCCTTGCCTACATTTGTTCTTGTTATTGATATAAGTTCTTGAAGCATTTTTTTTTTCAGTTTAGTCCTGTTTTTTCTATATTGGAGTGTACAGTCACACTGAGTGTACTGAGTGAATGCACTGAGTGTACAGTCACACTCATTGTGAACGTGCAATTTTGATAAAGTCAAGGCTTCATTTTCCAATGACAAATGTTGGGGGTGCCACAGGTGAAAAGCCATAGACTTGCCATAGAAAAGTCATAGACCATTTGAGAAAGTGCCTGAGGGCACGTTCAAGCAAGGCACCCCTTAAAAGTGTGAATGATGTGCTTGCCTGATATTTGCCATTATATTTACCTAGCATGTAAATTTACTAAGTGGCAAACTAAACTTATGACTTCTTTGTGTGTGCATTGATAATAGCACTTAGCTTGTAGTTCTCGGTCTCACGTGTACCGTTCCATCCACTCTGTACAGCACTGCAGAAGTCTTGAATGCCTGCATATATCTCTGAACTGAATTTCTCTCTCCTTGATATGCTGATAACATGCCTTTTTTAGAAGGGGATGAAGAACCGACAAACCCTAATTTTCACTGTAGTGTTACAGGGCAGAAAGTTCATATGTGCTCATCTAGTGGTAAAATTTCTCTACCCACTATCATGCAATCTGGCAATTGTATTGATACTCTGAAAGCGGAAGATATGAGGTTGGCTGTAACACACTGATGCATTTGTTTGGCTTTGGCAAATTTGAGTCGTAGAGGTATTTTGATAAGGACAGAATGCAAGAACGCCTGTCTCTTATAATCCACTCCGCAGTTTTTGGACCCTAAATCCTACAAAAAAGCAATGTAATAATACAAGCCAATCGCAAGCGAGGTGCTGCTTGCTTGGCTATCTAGTATCCAGCTAGCATTGCTCCATGTCGGAGCTGGACAAGGAGATCCCTTCACGCAGAAGCAAAAGTGGCACAAATGCACTTTCCATCATAGTGGAATCAAACACATATCTGTTGCATTTTGGTGTTGGACAGGAGAGGGCTTAGAAAACGGAATGCGTAACCTTTTCTGGTTTAGATTTTGTTAAGTAACAAATTTATATTTTTTGCAACTTGAACGAGGAAAAAAAGAGTAAGAATGACACTTCCGAAGCACTTCTTTCACTACATGCAAGTGTATGACATAAATTCAGTATACTGCAGGGAGCTTGTGGTGCATCAGACATTTACCATACTTGCACGATTCTACCATGCCCCCAATTGTAACTTGCAGTTATATTACCGGCCAGATATAAAAATACCTTGGTGCCGATTCCACCGCGCACATCAAGTAACGAAACCCAAGTCGACTCCTACTGTGCTGAAACAACTTTATGGAACATGCAAAGGCACACAGCTGAATCTTAGTGGCTAGTTGCCATCAGAGTCCGACGTCACCTCCTTTTCGTTGCCTACCAACCACAGAAAGTCATCTTCAGTTCCATGTAATGTGTTAGAAATGCCACATGTACAGCAAACTGGGATGGGGTGACCGCTAACCACAGCATTAAAGAAACATATGTTTGATTGCAGTGTGGCTAGCTACCTTGTATTGAGCTTTTTTCCATAGTAAGAAGCAGTTTTGTTTTTGATGTTGAGTAGAATTATTTACGATTGTGACGTGCACGCAAATTTTAATGCAGGTTTAATAAAATAAAAAGCAAGCATTAGAATCGTGCAAATATGCTAAATCAAATTGCAGTTCTGTGAGGGATGGGCAGGAATTTTCAATTTTTGTTTTTATTTCATGCCTGAGACACTTTAGATACCTTAAGTGGCAGGCTCCAAAGACAGCTCAGAGTCCTTATCTCTGCATGCAGCAGTGTGTGTATTTTTTATAAGTTTCGGAGAGAGCCAATGATTTACAGTGCTAAGTCAACCTAGACCGCATAATTGGCATTGCTGGCACTCTGATTTCCTGTAGTTTTTTTGTCTTTCATACCTGCCAACTCTCCTAAATTTTTCCTAGGATTTACGGATTTGGGATTGTTTATGATTTTACAAGTGTTTCATCGACTTTTAAGAAAAGTAGATTTATTTTGCAACAGAGTTTAACTCGTCAGTCTCCTACCCTTGGAAATATTCTGACTGTGAAAGGAGATCAGAGAGGGACACCTCCTTCAAGTAGCTTTATTCAGACAAGGTCCTGAAGCAGGCGAAATTGGCAGCGGGGAAGTCGCGGAAAAAGTCACTGTGATCTGAAAACAACATTGCCTGTCAGTTTGCACTGTTTCATGTTTCCTTGCATGCTGTGTGTCAAGCTAATGCATCATTATAGAGTGTGTCTGTATACCACGAGATGTGTGTGCTAGGGGTAAACTTAAAAGTGAGTGGTTCCGACACGAGCCACCTGAACAGAAAGGGTCAAGTTTGGAAAACCAATAAAGTCCAAGGGATTTGTTGCTGGCCGCTGTTACAGGCAGCATGGTTGGATCTGAAGACGAAGCGGCTCGAAACTGGGACGGAGCCGCCGTGGGAGGCGGCACCACAAGCAAGAGCGGCGGCGGCGGGAAGCGCCGTGGCGCGAACGGAGCGTGGAGCCCCCGCAACTGCCTGCTGGTGCGGGACTTTCTAGTTCCGTGCCTGGACAGTCGTTGCTATGGCGATGACCTGCAGTGGTTGAACCGCCGCCGCGGCGTCTTCCTCATCCGCTGGACCCACCAGGGCAGCAAGAGCTTCAACCGTGAGGGGCCCAATGTCTTTCGGGTAAGCCACTGCTCGCCTCTCTTGAATGCTCAGCTCTTTGCTGCTGAGGGACGGGGCTTTCTCTGATTTTCTGTATAAAGCTGTGTGCAAAGTGTTTTCAGAGGTCAACATCGTTATAGTAGCACTTTGTTTCATACTTGGCACGCAATGCTGTGGAAGCTACACGAGTAGGACAGTCATTGGAGTCTTCTAAAGAATAACTCCTTTTCATTTTGCAACTACAGCTTCACATATTATTTGTGCACATTTGTGCATTCAGCATGTGATGTATGGTTTTTGGTCGCAATCAAAAGTGGTGTGTTGTGACTGCCGGTTGCAGAAGCTTTAGGAGATGCGTTAGACACATTTGCTTGCAGCCATGCAGAAATGCTTGTGTAGATTGATTGGGTGAACATTAAAGAACACAAGGTAGCAGTCAAGGATTACAAATAACTTGACTTTGGTGTCTCTTATCATAGGCTTGCCATATTTCCCACTTTTTTTCCCTCTTCTTTCCCTTTTGTCCCCTGATTTGCCATATTGCTGGAGCAGCCTCCCAAATGATGCCGTCATACAAGAGCTGTGCCAGTACACCCTTTTCTTCATTGTAAATCTAGCTTTCCTGTGAGGCAGTTTGCCCACCTAATGGCAGCGTAGTAAACTTTGTAAGGAGCATGTACAAGCTCAGTTTGCCTGTGTTGCAATGTGAAAAATGTAGGTGTAGCGCTTATGATGAAACCATGCGCATGCTACCAGCTCCAGCATGTGAAGCTATCACTTTGTTTTCATTTGAATGATGACCAGTACCACCATTAGTTGGGCAAATATGCAGTGTGAAGAGGTGTGCTTTCGAATTATCAGGAGGGTCCTGCTTTGTCAAGAGCGGTCCTTCGCACCATCTTGTTCCAGAATGGCATTCTAGCAGAAAGTTGCACTGAGCCTATGCCAAATAAGCACAGTGAAAGCTTTGATCCACTGATGCCAACTTGCTAGCGAAAATAAAACTGAAACCTAAAGCATGCTGTTGTCATCATTGTGGAAGTCAGTGGAGTAGTCACAGCCATGTGCTTGCTGTCCATCGGACAGTAAACTGCCGCCGTGTCGTCTTGTTGTTTGTGCTGCAGTTTGGTTCTCCTCATACCAGCATGGCAACAGTGTTGCCATTTTAGCAAGTTTTAGTCTGTTTTGCACCAGGTGAATAGCAGGACAGATCAATTGTAGGAAGGCTGTACATGTCGGAGCAGCTTAGCTCGTTCACGCAAATCTGAACTCACTGCCTCTGTTTCTCACAGCTTTTGGACAAATCAATACCCTGCAGAGTTTTGAAGTGGATCAAGGCACGGCAACATAGTATTTGACCTGTATAAAGGTCACATAGATGTTACTGCCATAATTGTCACTGTTAACGACATGGCCATGATCGTTTCCCATAGTTATTTCACGAGCACTGATAACTAGGAAACTTGTGGGCATAGCTTTGGCGAACTGCATTGTTGGGGTATGGAAATCAAGTGACCTGTCTTATTTTTTATCCATACGGGATTTATAATTGTGCTGAACATTTGCCTTGGGCTGGCTTTCTCTAACCTTGATCTTGAGAGGCTTTTGCATAGCTGCAATTTCACTTGGAACATGGTAGGAACCAGGCAAACTTACCACCAATCCAGCGCTCATCCACTGTTGAATCCCTTGTAGCCTGCGTGTTGCTCGGAAACAAACCGAATCAACCAATTAAAACATCTTTTGTCCTGTCAGCTGCTGAGCCGCTCGCTCACAGTGTGTGCTCACTGGCAATTCTCTTGCAGGACTGGTCCATCCTGAAACGCAAATGGGACGACCGGGACCCCAACCGACTGTCCAAAGCCAAGCAGCGCGTGCGGGCCGCATTTCGCAAGCTGCCCAACGTTCGTCGCATCAACGATGGTGCTGCTCCACACCGCATCTACCGCATCAAGGACATCGCAAGTCAGTTCTTTTCCTCTATCTTAGCTACTCGTAGCACTAGCTCTTTTCCTTTTTTTCCCTAGTCGTGTTTTTGTACACCAGGTCAAGACAACGCAGGTTAGAAGTTGAAGGGAGATTAACGACAAACAGTTAACAGTTTTTAAGATGTCCAAAGCATTGCATTTACCGAGAGCACGGCCCTCAAATTCAAGAGTGATTGATGATGTGGCGAGCTGCGACATGATTGTCGAATGCAGCAAGGTTTCTCCTTGTCGTGACCCTCGTATTCAGCCTTGCACAAGAGTAACCAAACAAGGGACATCCGGACGTCCCTGCACAGTGTCAACAAAGAACAGAATTGCTACTGCCACCACAAAAATTTGTTTTGAACTCCTGACACAAGTAAAGTCTCATTTACGAGTGTGAAGCTATAGTCAGCTGTGGATAAAAAGGAGTGAAGTATTTAAACATGAAATAAAATGGCAGGTTATGCAATTTTGTTTACTTCTTGCGTGAGAAGTAAGTTCTGTCAGTGCTATTTGCTGAAGTTCTCTGAATAAAACTAAAAGGTAGCGACATACTTTTATTTTGCATATACCACTGCTGCAAGGAGGCAGGATAGAATGTCAGTGTCTCCTAATTGGCTGAGCACCGTCACATGATATTTTTCGTGCCCTTTTCTCTATTTTTTCTTCTTTTCCACGTCTTCGCGCACTTACCACCATAACTGTTGACCATCGAGTTGACCATTGCAAGGGATTCCGGATGTTTTGGCTAAGTTTTGTGGCTAACTGCATCATTGAAGAACTCAGTTTTTGTTTTATGTTAGGGATTGATTTTAAGAGTACTGGAGGTGCAAACATGCTTGAACGGAGCTTTTTTTCTTTGTTGACGGGGTACAGAGCTCAGGATTGGGTAAGCTTATGCACGCGTGCTATTCTCAGCGCTTGTTCGGATTTGTTTTCCTGATTGCACTATCGTCAGCAGGTGTATGAGCCTATGGAGTGCGTAGGCTGTGTTCTGTCAAATATGGTGCGAGAAACGTAACATGTGTTATTGCTGTTGTACCGAGAGCACTTAGCTTTGTCAGTCCATGCTTTTGTTAGGAGCTGCAAATATATTTTGCAAGGACAAGCTCTTCACTACAAGTGCAAATAATTTTTACTATTGTGAGTAGGCTTTCTCCGCTTCGTCATCTCGGCATGATAAAGGAGTGCACGTGTTTGTTGGCTCATATTGACTTGGAACTGCACGAAGGCGGAAAGCGCTTATTGATGGAAACCATTTTTATGTGTAACTTTCGTCCTTGCATTTGCTTTGTTCACAAATGAAGTGCAGGTTCCACTGGGATTTTTGTGCTTGAGAGCCAGTGGCGCCAGTTTGTCATAAAAGTGTAGGACCAGTTTCCCTGCATAATGAGATGCCAGTGTCACGACGAAACGGCGAGAATAGCTGAGATGCTCCGCATTGATCGCGCACGGTTCTACATGATGCTGGCGTTATTCAGGCGAATATGTCACGCGCCTTGCATTCAGTCATCATGGTACTAAGATGATAAATTATGAAGCTGCACAAGCTGGACACAAGGCAGTCGATTGGGTACACGCAAATACATGTATGCACTTCGATTCGGTACACGTACATGTATGCACTTCGAGCAGCGCAAACGCATCCGAGTTGTTGAATCAGCAACTACATAGTGCTGCACACACAAAAGCGCATCACCTTTGGCGTGTACTGGCGAAACCTTCGTCGTAGCCCTTTCACGCCGGGCAAGTGTTTTTAGAAAGCCAAATAAAGAACCTGATCAATGCAACAGAAATAGCTCGCGAAGCGAGTTGATTTGCGCAAGCCGTGACATTTCTTTTGCTTACAAGTACAATGCACGGCCATGGACATAACACTCAGACAAAGCTCTGGCATGTGTATAAAGATTGTGTACATTACATATACATTATGGCGAGACAACAATTTCTGATTTTTGGGCTAGTACTCGACATTAAAAGGAATTTGTCCACAAAACTAGCTTCAAAAGCCTTCGTCTAACTGGAAGCAGGCAGCCAACCCGAAGCCACAAAACAAGCGCGTAGTTACGTGCCGAAAAATCACGAAGAACATCTGCTTCTGCCAGTTCCATAGCATTCCATCATTGCTCCTAGCACAGCACACAATAATCAAGCCTTCAAAACGGTAGAACTTCATGCGCAAACACCCAGCAACATTTAATGTTTCACCTTGTATAACTCTATGGGTGGCTTCCGAGCGAACGACCAAACTGCGAGGGCGAGCTACAAGAAAAAGAGCGAGCTGCAAGAAGGTTAGGAGAATGAGAGGCTGGGTGAGGAGGAATTTCGCCACCATTTAGTTTTATTCAGGAACTTCACTGTTTGCGGGGACAGGGCACCCTCTTTGCAAAGGCCTCCGCCTCGAAGGAAGTGGCTTGACTGAGCAAGAATTGTGAGCCTGCTAGCCACGCTTGTGCCCTGTGTAAGTCACCTGATTTGTGAAGGGTGGTTGGAACTGCGAAAAAATTGTCTGCTCCCTCTGCTCGCAATTTTTTTCAGTGCCTATGTTGTCTCTCGGCATTAAACAATCATGGCATTTTTAGATGGCTAATCTGTAGCTGTCACATTGATTCAATGCTCGTTCAGCATAACATAGTCAGGAGGTTTCTGGAGATCACAGGAGGTTATCTGTGACGATCAGATTAATTCAGTTGTAATGAGGGATCTACAAGGGTGATGTATAACTGCGAGGTTAAATCATTGTTTGCCTTATGTGCCCCAGCGAGATTTCGAATGCATTAACCACTGTTTCCTGCGAACTATCTTATGTGGTGTGCACTGCTTGACAGGTTATGGGGAGGTACAGTCTATTGCCAAAAAAAAAAAGGCCAGTTGGCTGTGATAGGCATTGCATGGCTGGTTTTTACATTTTTGCATTAGGGTATACGCATTACTACAATTTTCACTGTGTGGTTACTTTAATAAGGATTTAGGTTTCTCCTTGTACGAGAACTAATTAGAAGGTATGGTGATGCATTTTCCTCAGTGTGTTATCACTGTAGCTTCTATGGCAGCGGACTTCCTTCGACGGGTTTCTTCTGCAATTTTTGAACAGGGCAAATAAACCTGCATAGTTACTAGGCAATACTCTTGCGAATGCCCAAGACAAATGCTATTCCTATGCCTAGAATGGTTTCATAAGTGTACATTTTAAAAAAATGTACATTACTTGCATCCTATTGCATGTATAAGAAAGCTCAAGCAGTTGCAAAAGAAGTTAAGCACCATTACAAATGAAGAAATGTAATGGGAAAAGTGGCTAGGTCAACGGGAAGGGAACGCCTGTTGCCTTAGGCTAGTGGCCCACAACTAGCTACAGCATGCCTGATAATCATGTAGTGGTTTAAAACGTGAAAGCCACAAATTTAATTTTAAAGGTTTTGGAAGAGTTAAGGGCAGGCTGGAGGATGGGAAGGAGAGAAAGACATAGCAGGAGTGTCAAGAGAGTTTTAAATAGGTCACTTAAATACAAGAAGCTCAGTCATGCCATTATTGCCTTTTCGAGCAGCACTGGCTAGCAATAACCATAGGAAGCCAGAAGACAATGAAAGCCAGGGAATATGCCTCTGTGCTGTAGCAGTTAGGCATATTGTAAGAGACGGGAAAACACCACTTTGGATTAGAGCGCAAAAAGGGCTAGCCAGTTTTCTAGTTGGCCCTAACAGAAAAAAAATGGAGCTAGGCTGGCCATATAATGCATAGGACAAGAAGATGGTGGACCATTAGAGTTACAGAATGGGTGCCAGGGGAAGTACAGCTGAGGACAGTAGAGAAGTAGAAGGTGTGACGAAAGTGAGAAGTAATCGGGCTAAATTTGGAATTAGTTAGCACAAGACAGAGGCAACTGGAGATAGCTGGGGAAGTCTTTGTCCTACAGTGGATAAGCTCCTACTGCTGCTGCTAATGTGTGTATGTGTATTATGTTTGTTCCTTGTACAGCCTACCTAAAGCCATGGAAAGAGCCCAAGGAGAAGAAAAAGCGAAAGAAGCGGCGGTCGTGTGGGTGCGTGGCGGGCTGCTGCAACTGCAAGAACCAGGAACCGCGGGTGCAGTCCCCTGCCGGCGTGGATGACGACGACGATGACGACGAGGACTTGGATGAACTGTACGAGGACTACGGAGAGGTCAGATCAAATTGAACATCAGACCCCCTATGTTGCCTGTAATATACGGGACATTCTTTGGTGGAGGTTTTTCTCTCGGGAAAGCTTATTGCAAAAGTCTCAATGTTTAGAAGAGGTTGAAGGCGTGGTGCTGCATTCTTGTGGCTTAGTGTACCTTTGAAGTCGAGAGAGCAGTGAAATCTCCTTTGGTCGGTGATGATTCATGAAGAGGCAACACACAGGTTCACTATGGTGAAAAAGCAAACTGTTCGAAACTTGGAGTTCTCATTTCCAGTTAACAATGAATGAACAAGAAAATGTGAAGCTTTTAATAACCTTTTTCAACCTTCCTGTTTCTCCCAGGGGGTCAAAATTAATCTGAGGTCCTTAATTACCATGTGCTTTTCAATCAGCCCATGGTTCTGGCAGTAAAACTCCAGAATTTAATTTCTAGATTAATTCCCACATGCTGCTCACTCATGATCTGTCGTCATTGCGACACATCATACAGCACCCCCTTTGTTTGCAAACATGAAGCTTGTGTCTGACTGTCCAAGTTGTTCCTCTGCAGGCCTACACCAATAGCAATGTCAGCAAGAAGTCGAGGTCAACGCCTTCTTCCACCTCTTCCTCGTCGGGCGTCTGGTCCTCGCTGCATTCACTCACGGAAGCGTCCACGCCGCCTGAAGAAGAAGAGCAGGAGGGGCCCACCTCGTCTTGCGCATCCTGGGGTCCCGACGACATGGAGGCGGTGCAGGCGCTGCTGTCCATCAGGCACGGGTACCACCAGCCATTCTCAGTGCCCCCACAGCCGCAGCAGCCACAGCCGCAGCCGGCCACGGATCCGCTTGCCCCTACAGCAGCGGTGACGCCGGCATCATCACTACCGCCCATGCAAGCCCGCCAGGAGGACCAAGTGGTAAGTGCCTTGTTATACCATGTCCAATAGTTATCGATGTCTAGGAGTTACTAGTAGTAGGGGGCCTACCATACAAATCGAAGTATAGGTCTACCTGTGGCTTAGAGGGAAATGGGACTTAAAGACAAATGTTGCAATGTAGTTAATTACTAATGTACTACAGTATAATTTCCGGATGGCTAAAGGATTCCATCCATCAAAAGCCATGACATTGGTACATGTGAAGAAGCAAGTGTTAAGGTTCTCCTCCAGGTAATGCCGCTAGTCTCCTTTGACATCCCACATCACATCACTGTTTTGGGTACGGGCTAGTTGGTATTCCATGGTATCAATCGTCACTTACAGCGCATACATAGACGAGGGATGAAAAGGACAACAAAGACAAGCGCTTGTCTTTGTCGTCCTTTTTGTCCCTCGTCTATGTATGCACTGTAAGTGACATCATCTTTGATGCCTGAGGCATGTGTTATGGAGGGCTTGGCTTGCGCAGCGCTGTCGAATGAGCAGCATACACGGGGTATCTGATGCGCACGCAGCGACCGCTGCGGCTGGCCTGTAGTTGTGCTCGGTTTACTAGCCATTCACTTGCCTCGACAGCCTTCCGTCAATAGCAGGTTTGGTTTTTGTGCGCCGTGTTCACCGACTGTGGTGAGCGACACGACCTCCCTTTCCTGCTGCAGATTTGCCCCAGCGGACAGTTGCTCTTTAGCTGCAGTCTTATTACAAAGTGCTAACAGCTAATCTGCTTTTGCAGGTGGGATTCATTCAATGCCCCCCATTCCATGAAGGGATGCATTTACGAGCGAATTCAACACCCTTTACAACGAATTGAATTTTCTGTGACTGGTAGAACCCCATGCATGGTGCTCTTGAAGAAGTTTTACCGCGCTGTCTTCAAGTTAAGCGGGAACAGCGTAGCCGTACCCCTAAAACAGTGCAAGGTTGCCATGCTCCCATTCGCTTGCATGTATTCTATCACAGCATTTTATAATGCAACACTGTAGTCAAGCCGAGACTTGTTAATTACTACCATGAGACGGTAGTAAGGCACGTTTGCTCAGAGATTATGAAGTTAGTGCATTTGTGACAGCAGCACCAAAAATGGGGACACTTTTCTTTTCGTGTATGAGAAGTTTTGCACGCTCTTTCTCTGCCAATAACTACTGGCGAACAAAAGCCAGAGGAGCATGTAGGCATGTCCTACAAATTCATCAGCGCTGCTTTTTATTGTCTCTCTAAAACGCATCTTAAAGAAGTCCTGCACTGCCCCTCTGGCTTGGCGAAAAAAACAGTCTGCGCATATCACATGCTGCTATGAACATCTAAGCTAAATTTTTCAGTTGTGCGCGGGGCGTGGAGCTCGCACGCAGACCGTGAACTTACCTTTTTCTGAAACTCTTTTCAATAAAGGCTTTGTCAGCATTCTTTTCAGGCTGCTGTATTTCATCATGTAGCAGATTCCTGTATTCAGCTGCTATTGGCCAATTGCCGACATCATCGAGAAGGGTGTTTGGATCAGCGTGCTTCTTCCTACCGTTACTGTGTATATTTATTCACGCAATCAGGCTGAAATAAGCGAAAATCTGCATTTCGAATTTCGGTAGGAGTTGCATGGTTCCAGCAGTACGACTATCGTACTATCGCTGACTGTTGTCTGCTAACACTTGGCCACACTCGGCCATGTACATACCTGTCCACCCTCCCGATTTTTTACTGAACTTTCCGATTGTACGATCACTGTCTTGTAGCTCCTGAAAAGTGGTCTCTGTTCGCGCAATAATGGTTTTTGTGAAACCGGCACTGCGAAATCTAAAGGCACACCGTAATCGTCAGCATCGCCAACAACTGCCGCACTAGCACCATCGGTATCATCGTCTAAGCAGCCGACTACAGTGCCTAGTAAGCCGACCAAAGCCAGAGCCAATGTAGCTCTTGCATTTCATGCAGGCCTTCTCCTCCTTGTTGCTGCTGCTTGCAAGGCGTTGCTGCTTGTGTGTATGATTAATGTTGGCTAGGCCGTGTGTACGCGGTGCACCGTGTAAAGTTACAATCCTCGTGAGCTTGATGTCATGGCGCTATCAATACCCAAGAAAAGGTATTTGCAGAAGTTTTTGCGATCTTGTACTTCTGAATTTCCGTGCTTTTTGACATCAAGAAATGGAGAACCTTATGTATTTTGTACAATGTGTGGATGCGACGTCAGCACACGGTGGCAAAGGCAACTTGAAACTGCACGCTTCCACTGCGCACCGCTGAGCAGCAAGACAACATAGTGAACTTTCTCCAGAACAACTGCGACGACAGTGTCATACGTGTGGAGTGCCTGTTTACGGCATTCCTTGTCGAACACAACCTGCCCCTTAGTGTCAGCGACCACGTTGGGCCTCTTCTACGGAAAATGTTTCCAAAATGTGACGAAGTGAAGTGTTATGGGTATTGACGCAACTCTGAAGAATAGGAAGGTGACCAGCCTGAAATTTATTTCACAGGCATCGCTCTCAAGTCTTCATTTTTTTATTCAGAGTTTCCCTCAGCTGCTGCCCCGAGATTCCAATGAATCTGCTGAAGACGCTTTAGATGCTCTCGAAGCTGAGTTTGCCACACTACAGGCGTACAGTCTTCAAGAGCACATTCTGAATGAAGAGAGGTGGAACATGCAGTGGTCTATGGTTGGAAGAATGAAAAACACTGATGGAAAACGTTTCATGGAGTTGCTAAGGTGATGCTCGATTTACTCCTCATACCGCATAGCAAGGCAGAGTGTGAGAGGATTTTAGCACGGCGTGAAAAACTAGGACTGAATTCGGCTCATCACAACCCTCCAACACCTGCTGATAGTGAAGGGCTGTCAGTCTGGACCATGTTTTGAGCAAAGCTACGCGGACAAATTTTTGTAGTGAGCAAAGCTTGCTACTGCAAGGTCCCTGCAAAAGGACTCGGCGAACACTGCCTGAAAGTTTGAACACCCTCCCCCCCGGTCCCACCGGAAGTTGAAACAGTGAATGCAACCCCCCTCCCCCCTTTTTTGGCGCAAATAAGAAGTACCCCGCTTTTTGATCTCGCCAGGTTGGCAGGCATGCATGTAGCAATGAAACTTTAACCACACTGCCTATCAGTGTTGGAGCCGTCGGGTCTCGCTAATTTTCTTTAGTTTGGGACACTCAACTAGCCTCGAACCGCACGAAACTTAAAGGGGCCCTGAACCACTTTTTATTGAAGTGGGGAAAGGCAGTTGAAGTGAAAGTAGGCTAATTTAGAAATACTTTGCCGCAAAAAGTACTTCGATACGTTCAGCAGAAGCGGAGTTATTGGCCATCAAACACGGCCTCTGCTGTTCTACCATTCCTTCTTCAATGCCTTCCACTGCAAAGGCTATGGCGCAATGGGGCGAGCCCACAACGCTCGGCATTCTAAATGTCACTGTGGCGCATGGTTGAAATTCTATTTTGTATGTAAACGTAGGCGCCGTGACTTCCGCCTTTAGTGCCTACGACACGCTAAACATAAGCCAAACGCAGGTGTCCTCAGTGAGTCGCAGTGCCCTTAGTCAGTGGACAGGTGGTGGCATCCCGCGGTGGCCGCAGTATCTATGCCGTGTAGCCGACCGCTGCTTCATGTCAGCTATCGGCCAATAGCTGTCTAAGGGAATGACAAAATAGTGCACTTAGTAGAGAGTGAGGACGGAATCTTCTGTTCAAAGAGAGTGTTTGACAGAAAGGCGACTTCACATTCCGCTTGCGAGCTCCACGCACCACGTACGACAGCAAAACTAGGCTGAGATGTTCATAGCAGCGTATGCTACCTGCAGACTATGTTATTTCACCAAGCCCGAGAGGTGCTTCGGGGCCCCTTTAAGGTCAGACTAGATGTACACTTGCCAGCGTGTGCTCACTTCTACCTGCTCCTGGCTAGACACCTTGGCAGGCCACTTCATATTGAGCTATTGTGCAAAATGCACAATTTTGGATGTGGCCACTATCTGTTGGTCAAGCTGGTGCAGGACAGAGGTGGTCTGCACCACATAGCATGCCCAGACTACAGCACATGAGTGCGGGTGCGCTCTCCAACCCTGTAGTCCGCATAGTTAGCCGCTACAATGGCATGTAGCTGCGTCTGCAGCATAGTGTAGATACTGCGGGGCGTCGTGACGAGCATACTCGCTGAGCTTGCTGCTGCTCTCTGATTGGCGTCTGTAGGTGATGTGACTCAAGGCCCAAGCGCCAGCTTCTCACGAACAGGTTGTCTGCTTTCTGAGTTGCACACCCTTGAGGTGCGTTGCCATCACGGTTGAAGCTCTTTACGTTGGGCATCCATCGCTTAGCCGATGCTAGTGCTGCCGACGAATTTGCAAGAGTGAACATACAGGTGAAGTTTGTTTGACCCTTGTAAATTGTGTGATTGTTGTAGGGATAAGTGCGGAAGGGAATGTCCTGCTCGTGTCACTCGGTTGCGAGGATAGCCTCGCATAACTATCTTGTACACTGTAGCACCTCAAAGGGATGAGACACTGTGAACCATGCTGCGAACTCAACCGTAATCTGAGAGATAGCCTCTGAATTTGGCATGTCATAGGCACCAAAACCTGAAGTAGTGGCATCTATGTGAACATCCAAAATGAAATTTGAACTGCATGGCCTGGCAACTATAAGTAAGTGGAACGTTATGGGCACCACTTTGCTCCACCATATTTAAGACATTGAACTATAAGCAGGAGCAGCACAAAGAGGATCATAGGCAACCTTTGATTGCCAATAAATTCACTTCTGATTGGATTGAAGTAGTTTTTGTTGTCATGTGTTTCTGAAATAGTGTGTTCTAATGTAAAATGCTTTTCTCAACGTTTATAGAATGTGGCGCAGGACTCCTTTAATAATCTTCTATTATTTAGAGATGAAACTTGTACTGTTAGACCACTTCATCACATTGAACTTGCATATGAAGCTTTTTTTTTTTTTGCTTCTCACTTTTATAAGCTCATTGTGTTTTCTCAATCATGGAGGAGTGGTATCAACCACTGATATTGCTGTAGTGCCCCCCTCCCCCTCCGTGATACAATTCTGAATGGTGCAATTGGACAGACGTTTTGTAAAGGTAAAGAAAGAAAGAAAAAACAAAGTATAAACAAAAAAGAAAAGCACAAAGTTTAACACGTACAAAAAAAAAATGAAAAAGTTCCACCGTCCTCGTACATGCACCTGATGCAAACTGATAAACACCGTAAAAACGACAACGAAAAAAAAATGCACAACTCCTCAACCACACAACTGCACAAGCAAAAGACAACGTTGGAAATGGCAAACAGCAATACAAAGAAAAAAACATGTATGTATAGATTAGGGGTGCTAGCCTAGACCGATAACTACCGTGCCGATAACCATAGTGATGCAGAGGTAGTGCCAAAAGCGACTGCAAAGCCAGAAGTACGTCATTGCCGCCATGTTTCTTGAAACGTAGGTTTGTCTGTTATGTAGTAATCAAATAAACATGGCGGCCTTGATGTATTTCCGGCCTTTCGGCACTCCCAGCACATGCAAGCATGGCCTTTGAGATCGGCGCACGCTAACCAGAGATGCCATCGCTGGCGGTGCGATTTGAACACCCCCTAGTGCCAACCGATCCTGTATGCCTCACGTGGCTCTGAGCTCTGCAAACTGTCCGAATTAACTGAAGTAAGACTAAATGTGTCTGAATGAACGGGAGGTTCATGCCATAGGGTTATGTACATGTTTGACAGGACCAGACAGCGCGTCCGAATTTCCGAATTAACGGGAGCCAAATGAATGAGGTTTTGCTGCACTTTGGACCCAGGTTATATTCAGCAGTGGGTTATACGTGCGACAGTGTAGTGTTTTATGACCACTTGTTTTCTTGGCAAGCCTGTTAATAGCACTTTGTTTGCCTTTTTTTTTTTCTTAACCTATGCTTTTTTTCCTGCCCCGCCATAGGTTCCCATGGAGCTAGCCATGGCTAGCCCAGTATCATCAGCCGAAGATGAAGCGTCTTTGGCACCTCACAGTGTGCATGTCTTCAAGGAGCAACTGGCCGCCGCCCTGGCTACAGCTCCTCGGCCAGCTCAGCCGGACACCGTGACGGGTGACAGCCCGCACATGTTCTGGGCGGATGCTGCGCCAGCCAGGCAGGGGGAGCCGTTGTCGTCAGCGGCTGTCGGAGACAGTGGCTTTGTGTCAGGCTTTGGCCCTAAACCGACACTAAAGGTACAAACCGTGACGGCAGATTTTTGCGCTACCATTTCATCACGCCAGCACTTCTAGCAGACAGCTTGTTGTTTGCAGTAAGGGCTTGTTAACCTAAATTACACTTGATCTGGAAGAAAATAAAAAAAAAGGATGTATGAATTGTTTGTTTGCTGGATTACCCAAAAGACCATGATGTAGCGAACATAAATGTGCACTGCAATTTGTGAATAAATTTACCTCTGTTTTTATTCTTCACAAAATGTGCGAGTTACTCTGCAATTTCGGCTGTCTCATGCATATGGTGAGCAAGCAGGATGTCGAAAAGCTGCTTTAAAACAATGATGGCCTTGTGGCTTCATTCAAGTCGAACAGTAGCGGCACAATATGTGCCCTTGCTCAAATACACTTGCTTTTCACAACCGAGTGCACCTGTTGACCATTTGGTTCCAAGTGAGCTGGTTATTAATGTAGCCCTCCACTCCGCTGTAGTCAACAATGTTTGATGCTTTACTTGCGAACCACTTTCTTTGTTAGTGGAGGGAAAGCTACGGGGACAGAGTGTCTGCACGTGTTGCTGGTTTCTGGGAACAGGTACTGAATAAGTGCAGCTCGGACTTGCCACAGTTTCGCATTTGCCAAAACGGGAAAGAGTGAGGGGAGGAGAAACATTTCGAACTGGGTGCTTTATTTTATTTTTTCTCTGCGGTAAGTGCTGTATCAAAGGTGTTTATGGATGTTTCTGTTTTCCAGCCTGAATAAATAAATAAGGTGAGTCTGTGGGACTATTGTTGGGAGTGCTGGGATGCAAGCGCTTGACCTTCACGGCTTTTTCTTCGTCATCACGGAAAGTCATCTGCGAGTCCAGCTATTGTGCCATGTTCTAAGCGCCTTTCTACAGATTTTTTCTGCAACATAAATCGTATTGCATATTGTAGCTGAATAAAATTGAAAATTCGACTGCTTGCCGCAGCCTCCATCTTGATCAAGTCTGCCCTAAACGGGGGGCCACGCAGTATCCAAAATGCAGCCAGAAAACTAAGAGAAAACTACATACTTGGGTTTTGGAGATTTTCCTTATATAACCTCATATGGCCCTCGGTATCCATTAGGGTACTACCTTGCATTCAGTCCTTTTCAAGATTGATTTCAAAGTGATCGTGCAAGCAGGTTTGTTCCGAATATAAATTCCAATGCACATGGCACTGTGTGGAAGTGGTTTGAGTGGAGTATTAGCGTCCGATTTTGCGAAAATTCCTGCCAATTTGTTGTAGGCCATTGTGTAGTCAAAGGCGTCAGACAGGGAGATACGATCTCTCCAATGCTATTCACAGCGTGTTTACAGGAGGTATTCAGAGACCTGGATTGGGAAGAATTGGGGATAAGAGTTAATGGAGAATACCTTAGTAACTTGCGATGCTCTGATGATATTGCCTTGCTTAGTAACTCAGGGGACCAATTGCGATGCATGCTCACTGACCTGGAGAGGCAAAGCAGAAGGGTGGGTCTAAAAATTAATCTGCAGAAAACTAAAGTATTGTTTAACAGTCTCGGAAGAGAACAGCAGTTTACGATAGGTAGCGAGGCACTGGAAGTGGCAAGGAAATACATCTACTTAGGACAGGTAGTGACCGCGGATCCGGATCATGAGACGGAAATAATCAGACAATAAGAATGGGCTGGGGTGCGTTTGGCAGGCATTCTCAGATCATGAACAGCAGGTTGCCATTATCCCTCAAGAGAAAAGTGTATAACAGCTGTGTCTTAACAGTACTCACGTATGGAGCAGAAACCTGGAGGCTTACGAAAAGGGTTCTACTTAAATTGAGGACGACGCAACGAGCTATGGAAAGAAGAATGATGGGTGTAACGTTAAGGGATAAGAAATGAGCAGATTGGGTGAGGGAACAAACGCGAGTTAATGACGTCTCAGTTGAAATCAAGAAAAGGAAATGGGCATGGGCAGGACATCTAATGAGAAGGGAAGATAACCGATGGTCATGAAGGGTTACAGACTGGATTCCAAGGGAAAGGAAGTTTAGCAGGGGCGGGAGAAAGTTAGGTGGGCGGATGACATTAAGAAGTTTGCAGGGACAACATGGCCACAATTAGTACATGACCGGGGTGGTTGGAGAAGTATGGGAGAGGCCTTTGCCCTGCAGGGGGCGTAACCAGGCTGATGATGATGATTGTGTAGTCGGTGACGCCGAGAAGCACCATTGAAGTGCCCACCGAATACTTCAAGATGACAGGAAAGTCCAGGACGCACCGTAAGCGTGCCAGCCTCCACATGACGTTGCGTCTTCATCTCCATATTTAGGCCAATAAAAGCTTCTTTGCAGAAAGGGCCTATTTTTGAAAATCTACTTTTGAAAGTACTGTCTAGAGCATTAAACAGGATTATTTAAACTAAAAAAAATTGTTTTTATCATGTTCATAGCATACCAATAGATCACCGAATTGGAAAGCAATCATGTTCCCGAGTGGTCTTTAGTTCTGAGGAGTTTAAGTGCATATACCGTTTGCTTTCTTGAGCTTGTAACAAGTGCTTTCGGTGTTGGCGAAGTCCACTGATTCAGAGAATGCACTGGCATGCACTGTTACCAAAAAGCTTATGGTAGTTTTATTGCACTTCGAATTGATTTGAAGTTGTTGAAATATATTGCAACCTTTGTGCATGTAAAAGAATAACATGTAGCAAGTGTGGACGTTGGGAAGCATTTTATTTTGATACCAAAGTAGATCTCCGAGCTGGAGCCAGTGTCATTAACAATGCTCGCATCATGAGTCGGCAATGCTCTTAATTGTAATAAATTTCTGTGTCCTGATGCCTGTATTTTTGCAAGGGTTTGGGAGATTTGGACATTACTCCAGAAAAGAAAATAAAAAAGGCGTGTGCTGAGTAGTATATTATGTTGCTTTTTCCAAGTGTAAGTATTGTAGTAAAGCTGTTTAGGTATTGTTTCTATTCACCTTTATTTCCTGCTATTGCACAGACATTGAAATCTGGTTTGAGTGCCATAATTAAATAGCATAACTCATTTTCCAAAATATTAGCTTCTGAAACTTCGTTCCAGCATATAACAACACCACTATTGCAACAGTTAAGTTTTCCTTGCATAAATCAGAATTCTCAGATATTAAACGGAGTATAGCGTAAATGAGATGGACATTGTAATGTTGTAATGAACTTCAGCTGCATTACAGAAAAGAAAACCTCAACAAAGGCATGCTGATAGGCAGAGCTGTTAGGTGGTTCTAAATCTTAGTTTATTAGAGCATGGCATTTTGGTTTCCCCTTGCATGATTGTGCCTAATATTGCTTCCCTTCGTGCTGTGCTGAGTATTGTATAAGGCTGCACAACACTGCGCATTGCATGGCATTCAATGCGGAAAAACAACTGTTCATTCTGTACAACTGAGAACTAACCTGTGCACAGGATTTCGTAGTAACTTGATGCATGGCTGTGTGCGTGAGGTTGTGGGTTTGAGGCCCGGCCATAGCATTTTAGTGGAGGTGGAATGCAAAAAACGCTGCTTAACTTAAGGGACAGTAAAGTGAAGTACTATTAAGTGAAGCTAGATGATAGATAACTTGTTTAGAAGTCTTATAATCATTTTTCTGTGCCTCTACACCACTTTCATTGCATAGAATATTGGCCGCCAAGGATCCCGCTGTTGCTTTTCGATTTGAACCACCTGTTCCTAAGAGGACAAGTTGACGTAATCTCCATGCAACCTCTCCCTGCTACTCTCTGTGAACTGGCCATTGCTGGCCTCGCATGAGAAGTACCATAGCCCACGAGAAATGGCGCCACTCACTCCAATTTTCAAATTTTTGGCATTTTGTCGCTTGCAAAAGCTCTGTTCTCGTTGCGAATGCCGAATTTGTTGTTACAGATGCTTTTAACCTTGAATGACTCGTGTTGATGAACCTGGCGTGGTCAAAATTAATTGGGGGCCCTCCACTATGGCATCTTGTGTAGTTGATAATGGCTGCACATTTGGCTCGTTGGCACGTTAAACTCGAGGCTCTATGCGCGGCACACCCGACATAGGTGAGGCTGCGCACATGTAAGGCAGAAGATACGAGTTCAGCTCCCTCTTGTGGCCAATTGTCTTTTCGTCCGTTTTTCTTTTCCTTACTACTTCTACGTTTCAATAAAGTGTAACAGTTAATTGCCTATATGCTTCCCAGGTTTCATTGTTTTTCTTCTTATAGTTGTAACCGAAAAATGACTGAGCCCCTCGGATCCTTCTATTCTTTTACTTAAGAGCAACGAACGTGCATCTAGTGCTATGGGTGTGTGCGCGTGTGCGTGTACCATTCATGTTGCGTGACCATTGCACTACTGCTAAACACCATCTCAAGGAGCCCCAGTGTTGCTTTGAAAGAGCTGTTAAGTCAGCCAATTTACAAGTTTCTTTCAGTTGTGCACATGTAGGCCAAGTTAGAGGTTTTGCAAAAGCCCTTGCTTGTTTGGAATAAAGCTGCCACAGGACGTTTCCTTCTATGCCTTACTTCTGTCACCCCTCCCCCCCCCCACCGTCCTTTCATTTTTCTTTTTTTCTCCCCCCTGTTTGTAGCTATCCTGAAAATTGACACTTTAGTCGGCCTATTTTTTACAGTCCGAGCCCAGCGCAGCACGGTTCCCGGCAGGGGGCGCCACTGCAGCCATGGCAGGCACGACCACAGCACCGTCGGGCTGGACTGACCACACAGCTTCCTCGTCCTGGTTGGAAAGAAATGAGCCCACGTGAGTGAATCCTTTCAGCTATTGACTGGCACATTTGGGCCCCAGTGCAGGCTACAGTAATGAAAGCTTGTGTGGAGCTCTGGAGCATTGGGACAGTCTTGTACGCATGTGGTGTGGGCACTTTTACATCTGTTGCACGGGCCCCTTAGTTAGGTTGTGTCGTTTTTTCACTTGATGCAGGAGACTCGACGGCTGCTGGTCTACAAGGTGACTGGGGCCGTGTGACTGACAAGATGCGTGCTGAACGTGAGTTGCAGATTGATCAAGTTGCTTGCTCTTGTTCGAACACCCCCTCTCTTCTTTACACCTATTTAAGGTGCAGTGTAGCTGGTTTAAACACTCTTGAGCAGCGCATTGAACTGGAAATGAACCAGTGGGAAAAAAATGCTGTTTTTGCTTGAACTGTAACTCTGCCTTTTCTAGAGCTTTTCGTCCATGCATTGCATGCGCGTTTGGCTCAGCTAGACTACTTCATATGTAGGTACACACAGTCTTCCTCTTATTTTAGAAGCAGCACCATTAGTACGGTTTTCAATGTATTGCATTAAGGGGGGGGGGGGCGTAGTTGTGTTAGTAATACACTCGTAAGCAGTTGAAATTGGTGTCTGTCAAATAGTTCTCAGTTAGCGAGAGACCTATGGAGTAATATTGAAATAAAGAAGTGCTTCCTAGCTGGGCGGTGACCTTTAATTGCAGAAGCTGAGTAAGTGCAATAGAAATGACATGTTACTTCTCACATATGGTTCTGCTACATGATTTTGAAATCGAATCTTAGCGCGCCTTCTCTCTGAGGTTATTACAAATGTTCTATTAATAATAAACGAGTGTGACATGCCCTCCTGGTGCTGCCACATTGGAGAGAACCGGAACTAGCATAGGGCAAGTTAATATTAGGTGCTTAGACAAGTAGGTCTTGCAGAAAGATCCTACGGTAGTCCAGGAGCCCATTTCTGTGCTGTGGCTCTTTGACCTCTTCCATTGCTGAAAACTTGTGGGGCAGAGAGGTACAGGTGGGCAGTTGATAATCATGCGTCTGTTCTGAGTAAAGGCTGTGCACTTCTATACGAGGTGTTGATGTTGCGCATGCTTTCTGACGTCGCACCTTGAGCAGCGATTGTAGATGTGTGTGGCCTGCTATGACAGGAATAATTCACAAAGCATTTCGTTTGTAGGTGCTCTCGCCATTCGCTGGCCATGTTCGCTAATAATGTGTTCAGCAGCAGGATTTTCTAGAATTTTCTTTTGCCAACAATTCTAGGGTAAGCTTTCTGTGAATACGAACCCACGGCCTGTATTCACAAAACTTCTTAGCATCAATTAACAACAGCCAGTTGGGCGAAAAAAATTTTACTGGGCCCTTGGCTGGACATGGTACCAACACAGTGAGCCGTCAAGGCTCCGTCAGAATTTTAGTTAATGCTGGCTTAGATTCAAGGCTGAGAATTGGCCCTTCGGAAAAGAATGCATATATAGTCTCATCCCACTGTCTCTCCTCCTCATCATTCCCACTCTTTCTCCTTTTCCATGTTGAGAGAAGAGTAGCAGGCTGGAGGACCTGTCTGCGTTTCTTCAATAAATTCTCTCTCTTTCTACAGCTTTGCTTCACATAGATTCCAGCATTGTTGGCTAGATCAGCATATTCTTTTGTAACTTCTAACTATATGCGGCACGAAGGACAACATGCGTAACCTTTGCGTGCAGCATCGAGCTTTTCTTGTTGAATAAATGTACAGTTTTTTTCCCGTAGTTATTCTTTGGTTCAAATGAACTTGAACTGGTCTGAACCGTTATTTATCCGTTACATAGTTGAACTGGAACGAAGCAAGTTTCGACACGACACTCTGCCCCTGAGCGATTTCTTTTTTTCTTGCAGGGACCTTTTTGTGTTGTTGTTTCTCGCAGCATGTGATTTCTTGCAATTTGTGCTGCTTGCATGCACGGTAAAAGCAAACCAACCTGCGCTGAATATTGCTTACGTTGTGGTGGTCTAGTATCTCCCACGAGTACCGACCACTACGGGTTCGAGCTTAACGGTTCACTAGGCTACGACAGCCATCGCCTCATTGTCTAGCATGCACACTCAGGCTGCAAAAGGCCCACTGGGCGCTACGCTCAACAGTGCAAGAATATAGTTTATATATAGTATATAGTGTATATAGAATATAGTATATATGTAATATATATCCCTAAGGTAGCGAAAGCCGTTTGTCTCCAGCGCTACCCAACATTGCACAAATGCCCCACCCCAGGCCAGCAGGGATCAAAGGGCATCACACCAAGGGCGAAAAATACAGAAGATACGGAATTTTAGAAAATGCAGAGCTGTCGCAAGTAGCATGCTATGCTGATTCAGTAGTTGCTCCAAAAGATATGCCCCACATGCGTCCTTTGGAAATTATAGGTGATATTAATGCATTTAGCAATCAATCTCGTGATGCGTATGTAACTGGCGACAGTATGTTTTATATGTTATGATGATTATTGTGAAGGGTGGCACACACTCAGTAACACAAATTGGTGTCAAAGAGTTCATGGAAGAACGGCACATACCCAATGTACCAAGTTGGTATGAATGGAAACAGGTTAGATCCGCATGTACATGCCCAAAAGTGCGTGTATTATCCTGGGAATGCTAATCATAATAAATACGTCTGACAGAAAGCGCTCTTCTGCACAGAAAGCGTGCAGAAGCATCACCCCTGTAGCTTTTCCTTCACTGCCACAGAAATTTGTCGGCTACTACGGTGCATGAATGTTTCTTCACGTCTAAACCGACTAGTGTGCTACCACTTTCAGTGAGAATGTGACCCTTGTGTGCCCTAAGCAAACGTTTGCCAACTGGTCCCCGTTTTTCGTCATTGCAGGTGGCACGGGTAAAGAAAACGCTTCTGTCATTGCGTGGACACCACTGCGAGTCGGCCATATCCATTGACGTCTGACGATATCATGGCAACGACGACTACACTGATCATTTTGCTCAGGCCTCGCCTCTTTTCCTCTTGTTTTGTTACCCTATGTCACGGCAGTGTGCATATTTGCTGCCCCTTTCTTACTCTCAATGAATTTCATTGTGTACAGTATTGTGCCCCATGAATCACGAATAAAGGATGCCAAATAGTTTTTTTTTTTTTTGCATGACATGTTTTGGCACATTTTTCTAGATCCCTGTGTCCTCTGCTTTTACTGTGACGAAAGCTATAACCCACAAATACTGGTCTTCTCCGGACCTCTCGAAGTGTCATATTCATAGCCTTGATCCATCCTTAAGGCTACAAGTTCCATCAATAGTTTCCTACTCTGAGGCGACAGTATTGTGCTGCCTCTAGCTCGGGGTGGCATTTACGAAGGCCTACTCGTTCCGCATTAGAATGGAAGATACACCCACGTGCGATACTTGTGGAACTATAGAAACAATTGAACACGTCCTATGTCTCTGTCCCTACTACGACGTCGAGTGTGAAGCTCTCCGGACATCATTGATCCACCTGGGCTCTAGACCATTTTCGGAAATAAGATCCTTGGACCATGGCTGTACGCATAGATGGTACAGAGAGCCATGAAAGCGTTATTGGAGTACCTCAAGTCGACAGATTTTGGCAGCTGTGTGTAGACTCGGAAACCTGCAAATGTCCATCTCCTCTCCCTCTTTTTGTCCCCAGTGCAGGGTAGCAAACCGGATGTGCATCTGGTTAACCTCCCTGCCTTTCCTCTCTTCTATTTCTGTCTCTCGCAGCACTTGCGGTATCTGTTCCTTTTTTGGCACTTAGAGCTATTGTCAGGCGGTATATTAATTTTCGTTGTGAATAGACACAATTTCACCACGTCCAAAGAACATGCGCAACGGCTTTGCCGAGGCCATGATGAAAGTACATGCTAGTTGTCTATACTTGATTGTATTTTGCCTCAAGGCATCATTGAAGGGAACGCCATTGTAAGTTTCTCCAGTTAGGTAACTTTAGGAGGAAGTTGGGTAGTGCATCTGCGCAACTTGCTTCTAATGTAAAATCTTTTTTTCTTGTCTCTGCCTTGTGATCGCGAGCGGGCTTGCCATGTTAACGACAGCTTTTCGTCTTGAAATTGGTCTATTCAATTCTGTTTTCGTAGAGGGCTTTGACCAAATGTTGGTAGTCTCAAAAAGCTTAGCACACGTTTGCTTTTGTATTTTGGAACTCTCGCTGGCAGCAGCTTTTACACAACACCGTGCGACATTGGCAGCATCGACATGGTGTCGAGTGCATCTAGACAAAGAATATTTAAATAAAAGCGAGAGGCCTCTCGGGAGAAGTGAATAAGGAAAAGACGGTACGAAGTGTGGCTCACTATCACTTCCAAAGCTCCGTTATTAGGTGCCTAATGTTAGCGTGTGGCTGGGCCCTATCCTGAAACGTCCTTGCCACGTTGGGGTGGTAGTATACTTTTTAAGGCCTTTTGCAGCCTTCAAAGTGGGGCTTGGGTTACACATTTGTGCACATCACTTGCCAACCACGTTGTGGCATGACCAGGCGTGTGCCCTGATGCTTTGGACATGGCTTCGGAAAAGGCTTGTGTGCCTGCGAAAACCAATTGGGGCTTGTGAGGCATGCTGGGTGTACCACGTGGCTTGAGGGCGGCGTGTTTTATTTATTTATTTATTTTATTGTACCCTCAAGACCGAAGTATTACAGAGGGGAGTGGGTAAAAAAAACAACTAAAACAAAGCAGCAATAAACAACAAATGTGATTAGTTGATTGCATCCGGGAGTGCTGATAAGGCCGAACGAAACTTTGAGTTGTCCTTGTTTGCGACAACTGCGCCGGGAAGGTGGTTCCATTCCTGAGAGGTCCTAGGAATGAATGATTCGTTACAGGTTCTGGTGCGGCACTGAATGATTCCAACGTTATGGCTATGGTCGATGCGAGAGGAAATGTAGGTAGGAGGTGATATTAGATTATCGCGTAGGTACGAATTGTGGAAATATAGTTTATGAAATAAAGCTAGGCGAAAGCACTTGCGCCGGGCTGAGAGAGGAGCAAGCAGCAAAGAGTTTTCATGGCAGTTACGCTTGATGTACGGCTGTAGTTGCTATGAATGAAACGTACGGCATTGTTTTGGATTAGTTCGAGTGATTGAGTCAGGGTTTCGAGGTGCGGGTCCCAGATGGATGAAGCGTACTCCATTTTACTCCTAATAAGCGTTTTGTATAGAATTAATTTTAATGATGTAGGAGCAGAAGAAAAGTTTCGGCGAAGATAACCTAGCATGCGATTAGTACTGTTAATTACGTTGTCGATGTGCAACGACCAGGAAAGTGATGAGGTTATGTGGACGCCTAGGTATTTATACGATGTTACGACCTCCAGGGGAGTATCATTAAGGTAATAGTTCGGTGGAGGAATATGGCTGCGAGTTACACGCATACATTTACATTTGCTTACGTTAAGTTGCATTAACCATACGTCACACCAGTTAGAGATAGCGTTTATATCTTCTTGTAAGAATTTGTTATCAGATTTGTCCGAGATTTCACGGAGGATAACACAGTCATCTGCGAAAAGGTAAATGTTAGAACAAACGTCACTGGGTAAGTCGTTAATATAAATTAAAAAAAGAAGAGGGCCTATAACAGATCCTTGGGGCACACCAGAGTCTACAGGATTAGATGAGGACATATGATTTTCAACCACAACATACTGTGACCGATTAAATAGAAGATGTTCAAGCCATGCTAACAGGTGAGGATCAAGATTAAGTTTACTAAGTTTAAATAGAAGTAATTTATGGCACACTTTGTCGAAGGCCTTGGCGAAATCAAAGAAAACACAGTCTGCGAAAGAACCTTTGTCGAGAATAAGATGAAGGCTGTGAGTAAAAGAAAGAAGTTGGGTTTCACATGACAAGCTTTTTCGGAAACCATGTTGTGCTTTTGTAAAAAATGAATTATTGTGTAAGTGCTTAGCTAAATGTGAGTACAGAATATGTTCAAGAACCTTGCAAGGAATGCTTGTGAGGGAAATGGGGCGGTAGTTGAGTGGCGAATGTTTGCTACCGGACTTATGAAGTGGGACCACCTTCCCGACCTTCCAATCTGTAGGTAGCCGATGGGTATCTAAGGATTGCTGAAAAATTTTCGGAAGCAGAACAGATGAATAAACAACAGTATTTTTCAGGAATTTCGCGTTAACCAAATCAGCACCAGGACTTGATGACAACTTAAGACCTCTGATTACATTTTCGACCCCAAGAGGTTCAATGATAATAAAGTCCATAGGTGGGTAATTGCAAGACTCGAGGGTTGGAAGCACAGGGTTACTACATACGATAAAGTTGTTACAGAACACAGAGTTAAGGATATGGGGACATACATCTTCGGGTACCGGTGAACCGTTGGAATCAATCAACGTGATTGAATTATCTCTCTGCTGTAGCTGCAAACTATAGAGGTGCAAATGACAGTGCTAAATAGGCACTGGAAGGCATGTCTGTGTGCGTGAACAGATTGCCTTTTCTGGTTCTGTCTTGCCTCCTATCCTCAGCCTTAGTTGCGACTGGTGGTGCATGACATACTGGAATGTCACTATCCAGGAGTGCATCTCGTGAAGTATTCAACATGCTTTGACAATTTTTTCTGCTTTACGGGCGAAAAACACCCCATACATTGGGATTCGGTGTCGGCGGAGTTTTCGGGTCCACTCCGCCATGGCTGATCAAGCACCAGCAATTCATGACACCCCTAGCTTTCGCCTGCTGTTCTCCGCTACGCTCATCAAAACTGAGAGCTGGGGGAGTTGGTGTGCTTCCATCTTCACGAAAAAGTGCGCAAAAAAGAATATAGACAAGAACAAGAAAATCAACAAACACAGGCGCTACTCCCAACCAAGAGTTTATCTCTAAAGAAACAGAATAAGTAGAAAACTGCTGAAAGGAGAACAACTACCCTCTCAAGTGTGCACGAGAAAAACGAAAATAACACACGTGGGAACAGCTAAGCTGGCTAATCAAGAGCTGATATGCACAAACTCCCGAAGGCAAGACACTTCTGCCTGTGACAAGGCCATCGAGGGTTGGCTGATGCATCTGCTACCCTCCGAAGACATGTAAAAGGCTTCCATTATTTCTCTTGTTTTTTGCGCTCTGTGCCTGCAAAAAATCTCAGTTTTATCAAAAACGGGTTTGCGCAATCCTAAGCGGCAATGAACCTCCAAATCTGCACTAATCTCTTTCTTCACATTGAGCGCATGTTTAATCTTGGCACTTCCGGTCTATACACACGACAGTTGCGCGTAGCTGTTTGTGGCCTCCGAGGTCAAAACATAGTGTAGATACCGTGGCTACTACCGGATGCCGTAAAGTCATTGGCAAAAATTTCAGAGTACCTCAAAGGTGCGCGGCAGGCCGGCAACATAGGGCGGCGGCACGCATTAGCCCTCGCGCCACCAAGTTGCAGGCGTGGGTAGGAGGGAGAAGGAGAACAAGACAGCTTGTTCATTCCTGTGGGTTATGCGCTTACTCGACAATCATCGTGGATGGTCTCCGTAGAATTTTTTAGAGCGCAGCTCTTGGACCCCCATTCCTACGTTGAGCGTCGGCATGTGTCGGCGTGCCCCAGCGTCCCTCGTAACCGAGCACAGCGAAGGATGAAAGAACTGGTGAAGACGGCAATAAACGAAGGGAAGCGAAGGAGGAGAGTATGGCGAAAAGGTGAGAAGACAAGCATAGTGTCTCGCAAGATGGGCCCTGCAGTGACGATGACACTGGAGTAGCATGCGTCATACATGTGGAAACAAAGCGCTGCATGAACGGAGGTCTGACTGCTGCGGCTTCTGTGAATTGCGCCCAGGCGTCACCCAAGCGCTGCCTCTCGTGACCTCCCGATTAGCAAGGCAGTCGCGCCACATTTCGCTTCGTTTGCAACGTGCCACATGAGACAGATGGTCCACACCAGCCATTAATGTATCGTAATATGGAAATGCTTTTAGAGCTGCGCTCAAATTTCTCATTAGGGACTGTCGTAATAGTCGGTTAATTTCTTTCTATTTTCTAATGCGTGCTTGTGATTTTCTTACTGATTTAGCGAAGAAATAAGTCATTTGAAGAACATGCTCCACATTCTAAGAACTTGTGGACAGCGCTTCAATTACGCGAAACGTAAGCATATTTTTGCATATCAGCATAAATAAATATGTGTACTTATGTGCTTTTAATGTATACTTTCACTATTTTGGCATAACCAAACTTGCAGGGAATTTGCAGCTCTGATACTGTTATCTTGCCGACGTAAGCAGCTGTGTGTGTGCGTGTGTGTGTTTGAAATAAAATACAATCAAATTTATTTCGACATACAACTGTTGCTGAGGGCCGTGGACAAAAAGCCAGCAAGGCGTGACATGGTCAATGGGGCTGTTTTACAGGCAGCAATAAATACAGCAAAGGATGAGTACAGTTGAACATAAGAGAAATGGAAAAATAGAATTTACACACTAATAACTGTGTAACATTTTTCTGTATAACTACGAGGAAGTATTAGAAGAAAGTAAAGCATACATGATCAGTAATTCTCATAAATACAGCTAGCCACCAATACATCACAAAATGCACAAGAAATAATAACAAAATATGCAGCACTATGTACATCAGTATTATAGGACACTATATATGGCATATTTCATGTAGTAGCATACACAGAAGGATTTGATATGCTCACTACAAAAAATCATACAAGAATTGCACCTCATCAAAGAACCTTCAAGCGTCTGTGTACACATTCGTGGCTAGATATATTTATTCTAGCACAGAAATAAGCATTATGTTATGTTTGCCTTGTTTAAATGGTAGGGCAGTCGAAAACGTAGCATTTGATAAGCATAGTTTGTTCTAGACTTCGGTATAGTTCCCATATTTCAGAGCTCCTTGTATTGAATGCCTTATGTTTTGCTATTAAGTTAGAAATTAAGTTAAAATTATTGATTCTGTTCAGGAAGTCTAGAGAAGGTGAGTTTACCACAGCATCCGTTCAATTCCCGTTCCATTCTTCTGCTATAACTGAGGGAATAAAGCTATATTTATAGCATCGATTGCGTTCCAGTCGGATAGCAATAAACACTTTATGGTGGTGGAGGCTGTGGCGTAGCTAGGTCGTCTGGCACCCGGTGCCCATAGGTCCTCTGTCACCCCCCCCTCCCACACCCCACCCCCCGGGTGTAGCCGGCGGAGAGAGGGGCGTCTTCGGATGTATATGACCTCCCACCCCACCCCCCCACTGGCCCCTTGCAACCGGGGCCCACGGCCCCCCGGCCCCCCCTGTTGCTACGCCACTGGGCGGGGGAAATTTTCATTAGTCTTAACTTGAAAATAATTTGTGTGGTCAATCTTAACCTGCACCGCTATCCTGTACGCGTTCGAAAAGCCGACGTTCGGTTTCGTCTCACTCGATTGGCCCATAGATTGACTTAGGCCGCGATATCGGTGCGGCCTGGACAATCGCATAAGGCGAAACCGAACATAGTCTATTCGAACACGTAGAAGATTCGTCTATTCGAACACGGCCCTGCTGAAGTATAATTTAGAAAAAAAAAGAAAAAAGAAACTTAAGTCTTTCATAAGCAGTTGTACACTCGAGCGAAGGAAGGTCAGCAATCCTACACAACACTTAGTGTAAGTAACAATGACGGTACTTGTATACAAAATTGTGAAGCAAGTCTGAATTCTGTCTATCTTGGTCATATCAGTGTATGTGGATCCCATATTATTTCCGCGTGTTCAAAGAAAGGTTCAACTAATGTTTTGTTGGCTAAGCATTTAATATCAGAAGTAGCGCTTTTTAAGTTTCGCCTATATATGGCCCATATAACCTTACTGCCTTTACCACATACGTTATCTATGTGGACATTCCAGCACAGATCGCATGTAAATGTGACGCCGATATATTCAATTTTTTTAATGTTCCCAAAAGTATACTGATAATTGAGAACATTCTTTTTCTAGACAAAGTCATGCATATACTGTTTTATTTGGATTGAGTTTCATTTGCCAGGTGTCGCACCCAGGTTTAATGAATGACATGACATAACATGATATAAAAGTCGCAGTTTCGCCCAAAAGGTAAAGTGTTGATTGAAAGCAAATTAGTAGACAGCTATACGAAGTAAGGATAGTGGTTATATCGGCCGTATAAACTTGGAAACATTCGCTTACTGCATGGTGTCAGCGCGCACAAGCATACAATAACACATCACACTCGATGAGCGCGGACACTCGCTGTCAAAGCGCTCTGGCGAGCAAGTGCGGCAGCAGCAGCGAGCGAAGTGACCTTCGTGCCGTATATCGCTTCAACGCAGCAGCGGCTAGAACACGGCGCGCACAAAGGTATGAGCAGCTTGTAGATCCATGTCAAGATACGGCGCAAAGTATATGCACTCATTGGCGAAGTCGAAGCCGCACCCCCTCTGCCTCCCGCGCTGCCTGCCCCTTTCCTTCATGTATGGCGCGCGAGTTTCAGCTGCGGTCATCAGTTTCCCTTGAGTGCAGTCACGAAATGCGCAGTTGCTGCCAGAGCACAACACCGCGCCCCCTTCCCTTCCTCACTCCCATCCCCCCGCTGCCTTTCGCGCTACGGAAAACGGCGTGTTTGCTCTCCGCTTTCTCCGCGCGCGCCAGACTGAGCCGCGATCGTCGGCTTCCCTCGCGTACTTTCGCTCGCACATACAGCATACGACGCGCGGCAACGCTGTTATCGCCCTCGGGCTTTGTTCGGAACATCACGGCGACGGCGACGGCAAAAATGCGCTTGGAGTGTCCATATAATTGCTATCGCAAAAAAAAACAACGTGCGCTATTGTGAGAAACACTTCGCCTTTCTTTCATTAGGCGCCGGAATGAGAACTGTTATCACAGTTGACATACTGGCTCATTTTTTGCGCATTACAGATCTGCGAGTCTTCTTTGGCGTGGTTGACCGGGGACTCAGTTGGACTCCGACAGCAACGACTTGCTTTCTCTCTCTCTCTCGAAGTTTTCTTCATTCGGATGGCGTGACATGTTTTACGACAGCTGATGAGGATTATATGATCACTTGAGCAGTGTCGAGAAAGTGATGATCATAACCGTAAGGGTTAATTAACCCCATTCCAATTTAGTATCCTCTACGCGACCGTTTATTCAAGCACCCGATTGGCGGCCAATGCCCCACCGTGGGTATTCGCCACGATCATCATCAACAACAACTACTACACCGACCCACTGCCTCGTTGCAACGTGGCGCGTGTGCCGTGCGCGAGACACTAAGCCTGGTGCCAGGCACGCGGCGGTCGGCGAGCTCCGTGGTCGTTCGAACGCAGCGCGGTGCAACGAAGGAAACAGCTTCGGCTCAGCTGAATTTACCGGGCAACAGGAATCCACCTCAGCGCCAAGATGCAGTTAGGTGAGTGGTGGCTCTCGACCTTTCCCGCGCAGCGCCAGCAATTCTCGCTTAAGATTACGAGTGCTTAGGACGCATACTGCGAGCTGCAAGCATTCATAATCGGGTACGTACGGCGCTCGTCATTGTGAGAATCCAGCTACAACCATTCCATAATGTCAAAGGAGCTTGCAGTTGCAAGAAGCTTTTTTCTGCCATGGCAGTTACGAGATGGGGAATCGGTGTATGCGGTTCACCAGCTCTAACTTCACACCGAAGTACCGTTACGGGAGGAGCGCGCCAATCCAACTGAAGTGCCGTGGCGTATTGAATTTTTTTCCTCAGGGGAGGGGGGAAGAGTACTCACTTGACGAGCGATGGGGGAAAAGGTGAGAGGGGTCTGGGAAGGCCGCGTACGGACAAATTCAGGGGAAGGCGCAGGGGGAAATGTGCCCAGGATGTCACCCATCGCTACGCCGCTGCTGCTACGTTACCTATAGTGTGAAGTGCTGTCACGCTGTAGCGAGCGTGAAGAACGACGCAATGTCAAAATTGTGAGTTTCGAATTCAACATCTTTTCGGGCTGAACTTGTGCCCATCAAAACAGGCGACAGTTAAGCGCAACGATAGCGGCGAGCCAATTCGCGATCATCGAGATTCTGATTAGAACGAAAAAGCTGAGCTAGTTGGTAAGGATTCCTAATTGCAAGAAGGAAGGCGTGCCGACACGGACTCAACAGGCCCATCAAGAACAACAATTTTACTAGCTGTCGTATGGGTGTGGTATATAAAGTTCCCTTTAGCTGTGGACATTTCTACGTAGTGCAAACGGGGTGGTGTATCAATCAGAGGCTAATGAAACATAAAAGGTCGTTAACCGGTGGATCGCCTTCTAATCTTTCCTTACATTGCCAAGACTGCCAATACTGTAACTGCACGGCTAAGTTAGATGGATGTGCGATATTGTACAGGCATAGGAATGAAGATACGCGTGCCTTACGGTCGAGGCATGGCATATCGATAATGGCGGAAGTGCGTGCGTGAGCCAGCCTTCGATTGCATCAGAACGGCAAGTTGGGCCACTTGGTTGGGATTCATGGTAAGGTTTGTAACAGCGCACCCAAGACAAGCGCAACAGAAGAACGTGTCGTCGTTTTATTTCTTCTGTTGTCCTTGTCTTGGGTGCGCTGTTACAAACCTTACCATGAGCCTTTGATTACCTTACATGAGGAAGAGATCCAATGCCTTAACAGTTATCTCTCACGTAGACCGGTACGTGTACGCAATTGACACGGGGTGCTACCTTTCTACAGCATGCGCAGATGAGTTTTGTGTCTTGTTTTTTTTTTTCGCCCCAGTGCTTCCTTCACTTGATAGTCGGTGTTCGTGTTGCCTACTACTCTCCTCTTGTGTCGAGTTTGCACGCCTTAACCCTTCTTTTTGTTGAGAATATGATCCCATCTGTTCGGTGGTTTATATAGGCTATTTAAACTTGACTCGTCCAACGTTCCAGCGTAATCGCAGGCGCACGCGCACGTTCTAACAAGTACAGACGCAGCCACTGCTAGCGGGAACACGGGAGCCCATGGCAGTACTCCGCGGAGCTCCACCGCCAGCGCCTCGCGAAATCCTGCGGCGCATGCGCAATCGACAAAGCGATGGCCGAAGAACCCCGGGCGTCATCTGATACGGTCCCTCCCCTTCGCTACGTTATAGTGAACTAGCACACTGTAGCTATGTTAGGCGCGCGCGCGTTGTCGTCTAAACATAGGTCGCACGCACTACCGGCTCCAAGTATTTATGCAAGTGCTGCGAAAGCCAAATGTACGCAGAATGATTCATGATGCTGCATCCAGGCACACAGAATTAGGAATCTCACTAATAGTCTCACTAATAATCTCACGGAGTTTTTCATTTTCTAAAGATTATTTTAAACTTTCTTTTATTGCGTTGTAAAAAAAGTAATGCCGATTTCAAAATTCCATGCTTTTAATTTATTCGAAAATAAAGGGAAATTATAACTTTCCGAGAACTACGCCTGGCACCGTGGCAAGTCCACTTGGGCGACGATCGGAGCAGCGATCCGATTATGTGCAAACAGCTGTAGGGAAAGCAGCTCGGGCGGTATTCTTGGGTGATTATCCTCGCGAATGTTTTCACTTTATTGCTATAGTGCGTGACTCGGCATCAGACTATATAGTGATGCAAGCAACCCAAAAAAACAAAAATTGCAAATTTCGGGAAGAAACGTTTCTGTTTCTCGTTTTTTTGTCAACCAAGATAAAATTGGAAAAAGAAAACAGAGCTTCCCCGCAGACTTCTTCCGTTGCGATGCGACTCCTTTCGGCGTGTCTAAATGTTTGGTCAAAACAATTAGTTTGAGAGTCCGCGAAGCACCTCGATCCGACCAAGTGGTGGCAAGGACTTTGCTTCAACCGACCCTTGAGCCCCCTCGTCTGTCGTGTATTGCAGATTCCCCACTTCTTCTGTGGCATGAAAAAGGAACTGGTGCGAGTTCGGAAATGTGCACGCCAAGCTACGTACGCGACACGATCGCAAGGGATGGCGACTTGTGTACATACGCGCACTCGAATGCAAACGTCCTGAAGGCTTCTTCCGCTGCACAGCGAAGCGTTGACACGTCAAGGGGAAATAAATTGGACACAGATTGACACAAATGTCGGTATTGACGCCTTGATGTGAAATCAGTGCCTTGACGTCAAATCGTGCCCAGAGTTTCAACCCGGAAGCTCCTGCTGGGACTTTTGTGGTGCAATAATGTAAGATTAAGAGATTTATACAGTACCAGGGGCACCCACAACGATAATGGAAGAGAGAATAGTCTAGAGGAATTCGAAATCCCACAAGTAACGCCGGAAGAAGTAAAGAAAGCCTTGGGAGCTATGCAAAGGGGGAAGGCAGCTGGCGAGGATCAGGTAACAGCAGATTTGTTGAAGGATGGTGGGCAGATTGTTCTAGAAAAACTGGCCACCCTGTATACGCAATGCATCATGACCTCGAGCGTACCGGAATCTTGGAAGGACGCTAACATAATCCTAATCCATAAGAAAGAGGACGCCAAAGACTTGAAAAATTATAGGCCGATCAGCTTACTGTCCGTTGCCTACAAAGTATTTACTAAAGTAATCGCAAATAGAATCAGGAACACCTTAGACTTCTCTCAACCAAAGGACCAGGCAAGATTCCGCAAAGGCTACTCAACAATAGACCATATTCACACTATTGATCAGGTGGTAGAGAAATGTGCGGAATATAACCAACCCTTACATATAGGTTTTGTTGATTATGAGAAAGCGTTTCATTCAGTCGAAACCTCAGCACTCATGGAGCCATTACGGAATCGGGGTGTAGACGAGCCGTATGTAAAAATACTGAAAGATATCTATAGCGGCTCCACAGCCACCGTAGTCCTCCATAAAGATAGCAACAAAATCCCAATAAAGAAGGGCGTCAGGCAGGGAGATACGATCTCTCCAATGCTATTCACAGCGTGTTTACAAGAGGTATTGAGAGACCTGGATTGGGACGAATTGGGGATAAGAGTTAATGGAGAATACCTTAGTAACTTGCGATTCGCTGATATTGCCTTGCTTAGTAACTCAGGGGACCAACTGCAATGCATGCTCACTGACTTGGAGAGGCAAAGCAGAAGGGTGGGTCTAAAAATTAATCTGCAGAAAACTGAAGTAATGTTTAACAGTCTCGGATGAGAACAGCAGTTTACGATAGGTAGTGAGGCACTGGAAGTGGTAAGGGAATACATCTACTTAGGACGGGTAGTGGCCGCAGATCCGGATCATGAGACTGAAATAATCAGAAGAATAAGAATGGGCTGGGGTGCGTTTGGCAGGCATTCTCAGATCACGAACAGCAGGTTGCCATTGTCGCTCAAGAGAAAAGTTTATAACATCCGTGTCTTACCAGTACTCACGTACGGGGCAGAAACCTGGAGGCTTACGAACAGGGTTCTACTTAATTTGAGGACGACGCAACGAGCTATGGAAAGAAGAATGATAGGTGTAATGTTAAGGATAAGAAAAGAGCAGATTGGGTGAGGGAACAAACGCGAGTTAAGGACATCTTATTTGAAATCAAGAAAATAAATGGGCATGGGTAGGATATGTAACGAGGAGAGAAGATAACCGATGGTCATTAAGGGTTACGGACTGGATTCCAAGGGAAGGGAAGCGTAGCAGGGGGCGGCAGAAAGTTAGGTGGGCGGATGAGATTAAGAAGTTTGCAGGGACAACATGGACAACATTAGTACAAAGGCGGGGTTGTTGCACAAGTATGGGAGAGGCCTTTGCCCTGCAGTGGACGTAACCAGGCTGATGATGATGAATGTAACAATTATATTTTTTTCAGTGTTAGAGAAATAAATTTGTCGGATTTTTTCATAGCTCGGAATGCAATCGTCCTTTCTTTTCCAATTTTTCTGAAAAATAAAACTCGAAAGAAACCAGAAGTGTAGTACAGTCGAACGCATCTATGACGAACTGCTTGGGGCGTCCGAAATCACTCGAGGTCATTGCGTTCTGTGGGCGTTCGTTGCAGAGGTGCTCGACTATAGTTGGCGTCGGTATGAGAGAAGCGTGCGTACGGTTTCAACATAGCGCCGACGTGCCTGCTGCACGCGTCACATGGTCGATCCCACCATGTCCGTACGATAACGTGATAACAGTGAAGGCTAATGCTGCCATTGGAGCCGAGTAAGGCACGTGCAAGTCTGCGTGTTATCGCTCATAACCACTGCAGGGACTCGGGCAATCTCTGTAGCCGATTGACAAATACATCGTCCTTGTATGATCACCGAGTAAATTAGCGCAGTCTTCATGGACCTTTTCAAAAGCAGCGAAAGAATGTTAGCTCAGTATCTACCATGCAAAGCTCTTAGAGAGCACAAACGCGATGTTGAAGGTCATATTTGGCACGAACGGCGTATTTGAGAGCCGAGAAAAAAAATGATCGACGTCGATCCTCATTTGCAACAAAAACCGCATTACGTCACCGTGATTGTCACCGTGTTGATTTGATATTGTTGTGATCCTTGTAGTGACGTATGTTGACATCAAAAAAAGGTTCATTCAACAGCTGCACAGATGCCCGTCGGCCGCTGGAACACAAACCCTGTGGCATGCACCCAACGGCCGCATGAATACATGACCCTATGAATAACCTTTTAACATTCGTTAGCCGGTAAAATGGTGGTCAACCGAAAGAGATAAACAAGTAGACGTGTAAGTATTGAGGATATTAAACATAAAAAAGTGCACGCCTTTGTGTGGCATGAGGCTGCAAATAGTGAGTGAAATAATCCGGGCGATTTCTTAAGGAATCTCCTTAACGAAAAGCTAACTCTAATCTTGAACAATTCGTTTTCTTGGCTTAATACTTAAGGCCAATATCTCAGTTTCAGCATTTCCCGCACCCACGTAGTTTCGCTGTTTCAACCTTCATAAGGCTTTTCTCTAGCTCATGCTATAGGTAAGCATGCAAATCGTATGTCAAATGGGAGAGCCACTAGTTAAAGTATATACCGAGAGCCTTCTGGCACTGTCGGTCAAAGCCAGGACACCGGGTGTCGGTTGGCGCAAAGCGCGTGCACGCATCGGCTGCCGTCACAGAGCGAACATTTCTTCGCGCAACCATCCGGGCTTTCCTGACCGTGGCTGCCGAGTGCGGCCCCTTTCTTGGCCGACATTTAATGCAATTTAAATAGGTGCTCCAGGACGCGATCTAGCTTTGGTCGCCCAGCGCAGAAGCCCGATGCTGCAACCATTGGGACCACAAATCACGCGCATAATTCTATCGTGCCGATGCCAACTGGCTCTTTAAGGCCGCATATGCCACATTACGTAGCACGGTTGCACTCCAGTTTCCTTTACGCCAAAGACGTATGCGAATGGAATGGACAAATTTGTGGTGATTAACCGCTTCACGTAATCTCTGCTTCACGTAGGTTCTAAGTTGCGCGTGCGTTCCGCTTAGTGTATTTCAAATGAGAACAACACGATCATTGCTCGATGCAGCAGCAAATAGGCACCGGGCGGCCGTCGCGAGGCGCCAGCGGCGCATCAGCGATGGATGGACGGATGTTATGATGTCCCCTTTGGAACGGGGTGGTTGGTTGCGCCACCAAGCTCTTGCTATTATACTGCCTAATGTCCTGCCCACGTTAAAAAAGAAAAAAAAACCACTATGAACTCTCGCCACCAAATTTCCTGACCCCCTATTTTGAACATTGCTTTTGTACGTCTCCGTTTTTTTTGTCCTTTCCCTGCGTTTCTACCACCAATCTTCCAATCGTTTCTTGCTAATCCCTATTGCCAGATATGTTTACTTTACATGTTAATAGAGTCAGGAAGCGCCTTGTCCTGTCTCTATTTGTTCTTGTGTGCCGTCACTATTGGCGCTTCACCTATTGAAAATGTTTACTTTCCCCCTGATCTCGCTTAACCCAAGCGCTCGAAGGAGTCCAGTGGAGCCTAAATCGACAGCTGGGCAGATATCTTCACATTCTAATAAAACGTATTCCATCGTTTCCATAACTTTACCGCAGCAAGCACGTGCTTCTTCTTCCTTCTTATATCTAGCTTCATAGGTACTTGTTCTAAGGCCTCCCGATCTCGCTTGCAAAAGTAACGAGCTTCCCTTTGAGTTATCATAACTTTTCTTTCCAGATTTAGTTTTTTCTTCTTAAGTAGTTACTCATGGCAGGTTTCTTTTCCATTGCCGCCACGCATGAGATCATTTCAGCGTCTCTGACTTTCCACTTGACGTTCTTTGTTGCTGTGTTGCTCACCCTACAGGCCGCATACTTTCTGGTAAGCTTCCTAGTTCTTTTCCTGAATTGTGAATCATTGTTTTTCCTGTACAGCTATCTCAACACTCTCCCGTCCCATTTACTTTCTTCCACATTCCTCAGTCGTTCTTCATAACCACTCTTACTGTAAGCTAGCTTACCTCACTTCAAAACTAGTCCAACCCATATCACCCTGCACAGCTTCACTTGTAGTCTTCCCGTGAGCGCCTAGTGCGAGACGTCTCACTGACCATTGGTTGCCATCGAGTCCTGCTTGTGCCCCTGCCCGTGGTGCGAGCACGAACGGGCCGATATGGCCCATGTGCTTTGGGAATGCCAACGCGATGATGAAGAAGGACCAAGAGGAAGGGGGAAAACAGCAGGACCCTCCTCAGCGATGCACCCGGAGACCAGGAGTGGGCCGTCCAGCGGGCCAGAAACATTGCCGAGGATCTCGGAAGATTTTCCTCGGGCGATGAACCCCAGGCAGCCTAGCCCCGGGCACCAACAGCAATAACTGTTGGACAAATAAAGTTTATTCCTATCCTATCCTATACTATCCTATCCTATCCTATACTATCCTATCCTATACTATCCTATCCTATCCTATGCTATCCTATCCAAAAGTAAGTCCTGCAACCATTACACCTTTCCACATACCCGGGAGCACCTCGTACTTTTGTATTCCCATTGCGCTCTTTGCTTCATTATGGCTGCATTTCTCTTCCCCTTTACTGTTATTATTTTTTTACTGTGTTTCCATATATCTATTGCCTTCGTTTATCCATGTACCAAGGTATTTATATTATTTTAGCCGCCGTATTTCCTGGCCCTGTATTGCCACTGTGCTTTCACTGTTTTCATTGATTACCATAACACTTGATATTCAAAAACTAAACAGCACATCGCTGTTCCCCAGCGACGTGCTGGGGAACAACGCCGTCTGCGGCAGATGTCAGAGCACTGCCATTTGAAGCAGACGAGGGGACGAATGCGCTCACGGTTTAAGGTCTGACATACCGGAAAACGCATATCTGCTTTTGAGAAACGTCACCACTTGTGCGAGGCAGCCCACATTCATAGCACCATGCAGGTAGTATATAAACTAGAAAACTAGTGCGAAGTGCGATGCAAATGCCACCTACCAACTCAGCTTACCACGGTAAGCTTAGAGGTAGAGTTCCAGCATTTATTTTCCGTATGTCATTTTGCTGTGGACGTTAACATTGTCGCGTACTTAATCATGTAACCTCTGGGTATGTGCCGCAGGGGCCAACGGGCATCTGCCGCACTTGAATGAACCTATTTTGACGCCCAAATAGCGTCACTATAAATATCACAACATTACCCCGACACGGTGGCATTCATGTAGTGCAATCTTTCTTGCAAATGAGGATCGGCGTCAACGTTGTGGCTATTTTTTTTCGGCTCACAAAAAGCGCGTTATTGCGAAATATGTCCTTCAACATCGCGCTTGTGCTCTTTAAGGGGTTTTGCGTCGGTGATATTGAGCTAAGAGGCTTTCGCTGCTACCAAAGCCGTCCAAGAAAGCATTCCGATTTTCTCGTTGCTCATAAAATGACGAAGTATTTGTCAGAAGATTGCAGAGATTCCTAGAGTGACTGCTGTGGTTATGGGCGATAACACGCAGACTTGCCCGTGTATTATTCGGCTCCAATGGCAGTGCCAGCTTCGCATTTTTTGCAGCAGGCACAGCAGTCACCACTCACGTCTCTTCACCGGTCACTACATTGTCCAAAAAGTCGGGGTCCTCGTTCACATGATGAAGCAAATCCTGGCAGATTGCTCTCCTGTTGGCCTTTTGCTCCTCTGACAACCACTCGTGGCCCGAACTTCACGCACGCTTTCCTCACGGCTAAGTTTTCTTTCACCATCTCAAGAACTTGGGTTTGAGGAATGTTCATGTCATCAGCAATCATTCTGGTGGTCATCGTATGATCACTGTTCAGTTAATTTTTCACTCGCGACTTTTTTTCGGTTTTCTTCCTGGTCGAAGGGCGTCCGGATCGGTCGTCGTCTTCCACTCTTTCCCTACCTTCTCGGAACAGCTTGTGCCACTCAAAAACACGTAATGTGCCCATGGCAGCATCCCCGTAGGCCTCCTTAATGATGTCGTGAGTCTCTTTGCCCTTTTTACCAAGCGTTGCACAAAATATGATCACGTATCGCTGATCCAGCAAGCGGTCCATGATTCTCCATGACGAGGCGTTTCCACAGGAGTTCACAGTACAAGCGACTTGCTGTCTTGAACGGCCGAGCGCCGACTGCCGATTTTTCCCAGCATTCCCAATATCCCCTTTCACCGATCCTGCGCGCGCAGACCGCCTCTCGTCCGCCCGTTCGCTCAGGAAAAAAAACAGTCCTGCTACATTCAGAACAGACACTGTATACGTCACGTCCTACATAGCACGGGCTAGGGTAGGTGTGTGCGCTCTAGCTTCCATTAGGCCGCTGGAATTAATGACTCTTTTCCTTGTGTCATGACTGGAAGCTTGTCAGTTTGTCCCATTCTCGTCTCGTGGCAGTTAACGCTTTGGGACGGTTTGTTCAACTGCATCCCCGCCTCCGGGGTCGGCTCTCATTGCTCAGTTATTTGCCCATAGTAGAACGCTACGAAGACGCTGCGAAGCATAGGCGGCAAGTTTTCATTCTCGGGCCCGACCAGCTTTCCTAACCCCTATATATATGTATGTATAGGTGTCCCACGTAACTTGAGCCAAGATATTAAAAATGAAAGGCGCGTCGGAAGCGAATTGAACCGAACGCGTACGATTTGCACTGACCAATAGTTACTCAGGCAATTTTTTGTTTTCCCCGTGTCTCACTAATTATAATTAGGTTTAATTAGCCAACTTTCTAATTATTGGCTGAGCACCCCAAGTATTATACGCAGATCTGTAGAGCACCTTCAGAAACCATTGATCGAGTTATTTCCTGTACGATACGTCTCACGTAGTGCTTTTTTCCGGGTTGCAAAGGGTCATGGGACGAAGCCGTTGCGCAGTGGTATAGTGCTGCTCTCAGGCGTGCGTTCGGCGAACAAGGTCGGCTGCATCGTGACTGGCGACGGGGAAGCGGCAGGGCGTTCTTTATCTCCTCGGCAGCTCTTGGCCAGCTGCACGCATTGGCTTCGTCACCCGACGTGAGCCGACCTTGTTCACTGAACGCACGCTTGAGAGCAGCACGATACGACTGCGCAACCGCTACGTCACATGGCTCTTTTTTTATATGTCGCGGGCTTTCTTTGCAACCCGGAAAAAAGGACTACGTGAGACGTATCGTACATGAAATAACTCGATCGGTGGTTTCTGAAGGTGCTTACAAATCGGGGTATCATACTTGGGGTCCTCAACAAATAAAGAAGTTGGATGATCGAACTTACGGGGAATGATCGAGTTACGGGGAAAACAAAGAAAATTACCTGAGTTACTATAGGCCAGTGAGAATATATAAGTAATGTGACACATACACACACACACACACATTATATATATATATATATATATATATATATATATATATTGTTGCGTGCGAAGGAGACCGTTTGTAACCCTTACGGATGAAGGGGACCGTTTACTTGAAGTCGCGGAGGTGAGCGCAAGAGCGGTCAGCTGGTCTATCAACTGAGCGTCCTCCTCTTCTTCCTTCCTCCACCCGTGACCGCAAGCACGTTCACTGGTCTTCGTTTTCTTCATGCGTAACATTCCTCTCGTCGCAGACGAAGCCCGCCGGGCGAGTCAATCCATGTGTCTTGACGTGAACAATTTCAAGCGGGCGACATGAACCACTTGTGTCTTGGCAGCTCTTCTACCACTCGCCGTGAGGCGAGCTATGTTATAAGTGACTTCCGTGAGTCTGTCAATAATCACAAACGGTCCATCGTAGGTGGCCAAAAGCTTTTGGCATAACCCGCGTTTCCGTACTGGAGTCCACAGCCAGACTAAATCACCAGGGCGATAGGTTACCGGACGGTGGCGAATGTCGTAGCGTGCTTTTGATCTGTCCTGCGATGCCAAAGTGCGCAAACGAGCAATACGACGAGCTTCTTCGGCGAGGCAGAGAGTCTCGGCGACAGTGGGATTTTCGTGACTGCAGAAGGGGAAAACAGTGTCGATTGAGTACCGGGGTGGCCGTGCGTACAGCAGGAAGAAAGGGCTATAGCCGGTGGTCTCGTGCTTGGCGGTGTTGAACGCGTACGTGATAAAAGGCAGTACGTCATCCCAGTTCTTGTGGTCGGATGACACGTACATAGATAGCATGTTTACAATTGTTCGGTTGGTGCGCTCCGTAAGCCCATTCGTTTGTGGATGGTATGGTGTCGAGTGACGCAAGTGGGAATCACACAAACGAAGCAGCTCCTCTACGACGTCTGCTGTGAATTGTCGTCCACGGTCGCTGATGATCACGCGAGGCGGACCATGTCGCAGGATCACATATTGCAGCAGGAATGTTGAAACGTCAGTGGCAGTTGCGGAGGGCACTGCCGCCGTCTCGCAGTAGCGTGTGAGGTAGTCGACGCAAACAACTATCCAACGGTTTCCCTTGGCTGATTTTGGAAATGGGCCGACGAAGTCAATGCCCACTTGTTGGAAAGGCGTGCTTGGAGGCGGGATCCGCTGCAGAAGACCTGCTGGAGCAGTATATGGCCGTTTGTGGCGCTGACACTGCATGCAGCTGGCCACATACGTCTCAACAGATTGTCGCATTCCAGGCCAATAAAAGCGTTCCTGAATCCGGTAGAGCGTCCTCGCCGAACCTAGATGGCCAGACGTAGGGTCGTCGTGCATAGCACTCAGAATCGCTGTGCGAAGGCTCTCCGGCACCACTAGGAGAAAACGTGCGCCAGTGCTGGAAAAGTTCTTCTTATAGAGGAGTCCATCACGTACACAGAAATGGTTTGCTGTCGTCGAGGCGGTCGTAGCGGTGAAGAGCGGTGATAATTTACCGTCTTTTCGCTGTTCGGTTTTGAAGCAGTCGACGTCTGGAAAACGCGGCGACACAGAAGCCACGAGGTGATCGAAGTCGTCGGCGTCACAGTCCGTAGTACTAAGTGGCATACGCGAGAGACAGCCCGCATCAGCGTGTCGTCGACCACTCTTATAAGAGACGGTGAAGCTGTATTCTTGCAGTCGGAGCGCCCAGCGCGCAAGGCGGCCACAAGGGTCACGAAGATTCACAAGCCAACATAATGAGTGGTGGTCGGTGACCACTGTAAAGGGGCGTCCATACAGGTACGAACGAAACCGCTGAACCGCAAATATTACCGCGAGGCATTCTTGTTCCGTCACAGTGTAATTCTGCTCGGGCCTACTTAATGAGCGGCTTGCATATGCGATCACGTGTTCGCGGTCACAGTATCGTTGAACTAGGACGGCACCAATACCTATGCCACAGGCATCCGTATGGAGTTCTGTCGGAGCTGAAGGACTGAAGTGTTGAAGAACCGGTCGTGACGTCAGCAGGAACTTCAACTGACGAAAAGAAGAGTCGCACTCCGGAGTCCACTCAAAGGGGGTGTCCTTTCGTAGCAGGCATGTCAGCGGATACGCAACGTCGGCGAATTTAGGAATAAATCGGCGGAAATAGGAACAAAGCCCCAGAAAACTACGGAGCTCCTTGACACAGCGCGGTGCACTGAACGCTTCAACGGCTGCTGTTTTCTGGGGATCCGGGCAGATGCCATCCTTGTCGACGAGGTGCCCAAGCACAAGGGTTTGGCGGTCTCCGAAGTGGCATTTCTTAGAGTTTAACACTAGACCAGCGTTTCTGATGCAGTTCAGGACAATATCCAGACGCGAGTTGTGTTCGCTGAAGGTGCGGCCAAAGATGACGACGTCGTCGAGGTAGCACATGCAGATGTTCCACTTCAAGCCACGCAATACAGTGTCCATAAATCTCTCGAAAGTTGCCGGAGCGTTGCACAATCCAAATGGCATCACATTAAATTCGAAGAGCCCGTCAGGGGTTACAAAGGCAGTCTTCTCCTTGTCGTCAAGATGCATCGGAATTTGCCAATAGCCGGATCGTAAATCTACTGAGGAAAAGTAAGAGGCGGAATGAAGGCAGTCTATTGCGTCATCAATACGTGGGAGTGGGTACACGTCCTTTTTTGTTACAGCATTCAAACGGCGATAGTCGACGCAAAATCTCCAAGATCCATCTTTTTTTTTAACAAGAATCACTGGAGCTGCCCACGGACTTGCTGACTCTTGTACGACTCCCTTTTTAATCATTTCTTGCACTTGTTCGTTGATAATCTGGCGCTCTGATGGTGAAACACGATATGGCTTTTGTCTAATCGGATTTGCCGAACCCGTGTTGATGGTATGTCGCGTCCGAGACGCAGGGATTGCAGGTATATTGTCCTTCTGCGCAAAGTCGAATACCGAAACGTGCTTCGAAAGCACACCCACTAACGTTCGGCGTTCACTCGTGCTGAGCGATTTATTTACCATCGACAAAAGGGCCGTTTCCGAACTGTGGCCATCACGTTCTTCCGGCACATCTGTAAGTTCAGCCACTGATAAGGACGCGTGTTCCCTGGCGAAGGCTAATTTCATGCCATCTGATAGTATAACGGGCTCCTTAGAACAGTTTACGGTCCATAAGCCAGTGCGTCCACCTTTGATCGACACCACACAATGTGGCACCAACACATTCTTCTTCATACAGTTAAAGTGCATCGGTTCTACGGTAGCGTCGAAGCAGTCGGAATCGGCGCCGCAACAGACAACGGGAACGCAAACGGTAGATGATGCAGGTATGACCGTATCACCACAAACACACAGTGCAGTTTCGCGATCTACAGGGTTCTCCAGGAGTCCTGATGGAATCCTACCACTTAAGAATACTTTTCCTGTGCGGCAGTCGACAGTAGCACCACACTCCCGCAAGAAGTCCATGCCGAGAATAACATCATGAGTCGACCGAGGAATAATTACAAACTCTGTCGTAATAACATGGCCTCCCAAAAATACGTCAGCACTACACACACCAATAGGTCGCAATGGCTCACCACTCACTCCACAGAACTTTGAATCTTCGTCCCATTTAAACAAAACCTTTCGCCCTAACACGTGTTTAAACGAGACACTCATGACGGAAATTGTTGCGCCTGTGTCCACCAGAGCCATCACAGGGACATTATCTACAAGCACGCGCACTTTGTTTTTCAACATCAACACAGGAGGTATTTCTGTCAGTAGCACGTCTCCAGCGACCTCACCTCCATCGGCCGCGCTAGCTAGTTTTCCGGTGACGAAGGGGACGTGGTGCGATGCCGCGGTGAGGGAGAACGGGGAGCACGACGTTGCGGTGGGGGTGTCAAACTCCTGTCAGATGCCGGGGAGCGATTCCGGGAGCTGCTGAGCCAATACTCGTCGCCAGATGATACGTGTGCTGGCCACGGGGCAGCGTGCGACCGTTCGGAGGGCCGAGAAAACTCTGAGGGCTGGCCATACCACGTGGTCATACGCTGGTTGCAAAACCGCGATATATGACCCGGGACACCACAGGAATAACACACCGGGAGAGGTCGAAACCTTGGTTGTTCGTCGATGAAGCGGATATTATCATTTTCCCGCGTGTAGTGGGTTGGTTCGTGGCGTGTGTCACGACGATACATCGGGCGTCGAGTAGGCGTGCGTTGAGCGCGTTGGTCATAGCGCGGAGCCGGAGGGCGTGTTGTCATCCTCGGCTGTGGGGCTGCGCTGTACTCTACGGCCGCTGCGGTAACCATCGGTTGCCAAGGGGTCGAATGTGGCGTCGTCATAGCTTCACGTGACGTGTACACGCCATGGTGGTCAGCAGTTGAATGCAACTCCTCGCGGCGGGAAAGTTCCTCGCGGACGATCTGTCGGATGGTGGAAGGAAGGTCGAGGCAAGGACTCGTGTCCACACTGGCAACCGTCGTCACGTTTGCCAATCGACCAAACTTTGGCGCAATCCGACGCATCTTGAGCGTTTCAAAAGTTCTGCAGTGCCGAATGACGTCAGACACAGAACTGAGGCTCTCCTTTCCAATTAGAAAATTGTATACATCCTCAGCCACTCCTTTCAGCAAATGTCCGACTTTATCTTCTTCTGACATGCGAGCACTGACCACCTTGCACAGCTTTAATACTTCTTCGATATATGTTGTGCATGTCTCACCTGGTAGCTGCGCCCGTTGAGACAGTGTCTGCTCCGCACGCTTCTTTTTGGCGACTGAGTCCCCAAAACAAGCCTTTAGCTCGTCCACAAAATGTTCCCACGTCGTAAGCGCGTCCTCGTGGTTCTCATACCACACGAGGGCGGTATCGGTCAGGGAGAACACCACATTGGTGAGCTGAGCGGTTGCATCCCATCCGTTGGATTTGCTCACTCGTTTGTAGTGGACGAGCCACTCGTCGGCATCTTCCCCCGCTTTGCCTCCGAAGGTGGGTGGAACTCAGTAGTATGGCAGTGGACTGCTAGGCGCTGCCCTCGGAGTGGCTCCTTCTTCTGGCATGTCGAAGATGGTCACGGCTGATGGCGAGAGGCCGGCAAGTCGACGGCTTCGACGAAGCTGCGGCAGTGATGGTTCCGTTGTTGGGAGCGTTACCTTGCACCTCCACCACTTTGTTGCGTGCGAAGGAGACCGTTTGTAACCCTTACGGATGAAGGGGACCGTTTACTTGAAGTCGCGGAGGTGAGCGCAAGAGCGGTCAGCTGGTCTATCAACTGAGCGTCCTCCTCTTCTTCCTTCCTCCACCCGTGACCGCAAGCACGTTGACTGGTCTTCGTTTTCTTCATGCGTAACAATATATATATATATATATATATATATATATATATATATATATATATATATTGTGTGTGTGTGTCACATTACTTGGGCCAAGATCTCAAAAATGGAGGGCCCGTCGGAAACAAATGAACCGAACGCATACTATTCGCACTGGCCTATAGTAACTCAAATATTATATATATATATATTGTAGCGGGTAATATGCATGTGGCACTGTGCGGACTGCCACCGCTGCGGCGCGAGACACGAGCGCGGGTTGTTGATGCGAAGCGCTAGGACTCGTGATCTAGAGCTACCTGCGATCCCTCGAACGAGCTACATAAACCCCATTTCATTTGGTGGAGGTGCGGGGTAACCTCGAAAACTGGAACTCCGAAGCCGGACGCTACCGACTGCTGCGACCATGCCTGACGAAACCAGCCAGGAAGATGCACCACAGCCTCCGACGGTCATCGTTTCCGGTGCATTGCGCCAGCGTGATCCTGCCATCTTTAGCGGCACCGATGATCATGACGTGGAGGATTGGTTGTCATCTTACGAAAGGGTGAGCCAGCATAACAAGTGGGACGACGTCACAAAGTTGCACAATGTGCTGTTTTACTTAACCGGCGTTGCGAACCTCTGGTTCCGAAACCACGAACACGATTTCACAACGTGGAGCAGATTCAAGACACGTTTCACAGAAGTGTTCGGGCGCCCCGCTGTGCGCAAGCTTCGCGCAGAACAACGCTTACGGGGGCGCGCGCAACATCACGGTGAAACATTCACAAGTTACATCGAAGATGTCATTGACCTGTGTAAGCGCGTGAATCCGTCAGTGGCGGAACAGGACAAGATAAAACACATTATTAAAGGCATTGATGAGGACGCATTTCAAATGTTGCTAGCGAAGGATCCGCGTACCGTGGCCGAAGTTATCAACTTGTGCCAAAGTTTTGACGAGCTACGGAAACAACGCATCTTAGCTCGGCGCCCACCGCCTACGGAAGATTCGTTAGCAGCATTGGTTATTGGCGACAACCACACAACTTTGCTGACGCAAATAAAAGAATTTGTGCGCGAGGAGGTCGCGCGACAGCTCTCGATTTTGCCGACCACGGAGAAGCCTTCTCAATATTTGGCTCCAGCGATCCGACAGGTAATTCAAGAGCAAGTGACCGAAGCTCTTCCACCTCCGTGTCAGCCGGCTCCCGTGGCCGCGCCTCTGACGTATGCTGAAGCCGCTGCACGGGCGCCTCGTCTGCCGGGATTCTCTCCTCCGCCTTCAGCGCCTCTCCAGCCGGTGTTCTCTCATCCGCCCTCGCCTCGCCAGCAGGTCGCTCCCTTTTTCAGCGCACAGCAGCAAGGCACAAATCCTTGGCGTACTCCTGACAACCGCCCAATATGCTATGCCTGCGGTACACCGGGACATGTAGCGCGCTTCTGCCGCCGGCGCTTGCCGGCCTTCGTGGGCACCGCGCGACCACCCAGCTCCGGCTTCCGACCATACCGTATGCCTCAGCGACCACCACCGGAAGTCTACGCTGCTGATGACATACCAGCACCGCAGTCACAGCTCTACAATACTCGTCGCTCACCTTCCCCTCGTCGGCGCTCACTCTCACCCATGCGTCGTAGGCCCAGTGCCAGTACTACTGAGGCGGAAAACTGATTTCCGCAGTTCCTGAGGCACGAACTGCGTCATCGTCGGAACATCAAAGTCCTCGTTTTTCCCCCGCTAACGTTATTGAAGTGTCTGTTAATGGCATCAAATGTCTTGCCCTCGTCGATACAGGTGCTGCTGTATCTGTGATTAGTGAGAAACTCAGCCGTGAATTACGGAAAGTGACCATGATGCCTTCGGTATTATTGCTTAGAACAGCCAGTGTACAGCAAGTTCAACCAGTCGCTATGTGCACTGCCAGGGTGTTGATTCGAGACATTTTGTATCCGATTGATTTCTTTGTGCTAACTTGTTGCTCCCACGATGTGATTCTCGGTTGGGATTTTCTGTCACGCCATCACGCCGTCATTGACTGTGCACGTGCTGAGGTTCAGTTCTCCGTTCTGTGCGATATGCCATCTCACGACTTTCAAGTTCATGATGTAACCAGGATCTGTGTAGCTTCAGATACTGACCTTCCCCCTCACAGCGCGGTATTTGTCCCTCTTTCATGCGCATCGCTTGCCGAAGCGACGGTCATGTTTTCACCCGCTGCCGTCTTCATTCGCCGCCAGCCTATATTGTTGCCTTTCGCTCTCCTCACGGTTCACCATGGGGCTGCAGAAATACTAATTTCTAACCCAAATTCGTACACTTTGGCTTTGCACTGTGGCGAGACTATTGGTACCATCCAGTCTGTGGACGCTGACGTTATTGTGCATTTCCCTGTTCCCGTCGACGTGGATACTGCCAACGTAACAGCACTGGCACCCCATGTGCCATCTAACCGAGTACCACCGGATGTTTTTTGTTGCTCTATTGCCGATGACCTCGAGCCGACACAACGTGAGCGGCTTATTACTCTTTTAAATGATTTTCACGCCTCTTTTGACTGCAACCAAGCATCATTAGGCCGCACAAGTACCGTCTCTCACCACATTGATACGGGACACCACGCACCATTACGCCAGCGTCCGTACCGCGTGTCATCCACCGAGCGTCGTGTCATCGCCGAGCAAGTTGAAGACATGCTTGAACGTGGTGTTATCAAGCCATCCTGCAGCCCTTGGTCATCTCCTGTAGTACTCATTAAGAAAAAAGATGGCTCGATTCGTTTCTGTGTGGACTATCGTCGCCTCAACAAGATTACACGAAAAGATGTCTATCCTCTACCGCGCATAGATGACGCCCTAGATTGTCTTCATGGTGCCGAATTGTTTTCTTCTTTGGACTTACGATCGGGCTATTGGCAAGTGCCAGTGGATGAATCCGACCGCTCCAAGACAGCTTTTATTACGCCTGATGGCCTGTATGAGTTTACCGTAATGCCATTCGGCCTCTGCAATGCACCCGCGACGTTCGAAAGGATGATGGACAATCTTCTACGAGGCCTCAAATGGAAGACGTGCTTGTGTTATTTAGACGACGTGGTAGTTTTCTCCCCGGATTTCACCACTCACCTCTCTCGTCTACGCGAAGTTCTTACTTGCCTTACCACCGCCGGCCTTCAACTTAACTTGAAAAAGTGCCGCTTCGGAGCCCGCCAGCTGACCATACTTGGCCATGTCATGTCCAAAGACGGCGTCCTTCCCGACCCTCACAAACTTCGTGCTGTCGCAGAATTTCCGGGGCGACTACAGTGAAAGAGCTCCGCAGTTTCGTCGGTCTTTGCTCTTATTTTCGCCGCTTTGTGCGCAATTTTGCCTGCATCATCGCTCCCCTGACGAAGCTCCTGGCTGGCTCTGGTGCCCTTCGCGACTGGACTCCGGCGTGTGACCAAGCCTTCACCACTTTGCGTCGTCGGCTTACCTCACCGCCTGTTCTACGCCACTACGACCCGAGTGCACCGACTGAAGTTCATACCGACGCCAGCGGCGTTGGTCTTGGGGCCGTCCTTGCACAACGGAAGCCTGGCTTTCCAGAATATGTGGTTGCATATGCGAGTCGTGCTCTCACGAAGGCAGAATCCAATTATTCTGTCACGGAAAAAGAATGTTTAGCTATAGTTTGGGCCTTAAACAAATTTCGTCCTTACTTGTATGGCCGTCCGTTCGCCGTTGTGACAGACCACCACGCGCTCTGCTGGCTTGCGTCACTGAAAGACCCGTCGGGGCGTCTTGGACGTTGGGCTCTTCGGATCCAAGAATTTGACATTCGCGTCATTTATCGATCCGGGCGCCAACATTCTGATGCAGATGCGCTCTCTCGTGCGCCCATGCGATCCGACGAAAGGCCACCTTCATCCATAGAGTGCCCGGTTGCTACGCTTGCTGTTACTGACATGCCTTCTGAATAGAGAAAAGATCCGTGGATTGTGTCTCTCATTGACATTCTTAGCAGTTCTTCAACGTCTACATGCCCTCGAGCCATTCGTCGCCAAGCCACCCACTTCGTGCTACGGGACGCCATCTTGTACCGCCGAAACTATCAGCCCGACGGTCGCTAATGGCTACTAGTCATCCCTCGCCATTTGCGTTCCGACGTATGCACGTATTTCCATGCAGACCCACAACAAGCTCATGCTGGCGTCCTGAAAACCTACGAGCGGCTCCGCCAGCGGTACTACTGGCGCGGCATGTATTCTTATGTCCGCAAATACATTCGGTCATGTGCAGCCTGTCAGCGACGCAAGACATCTTCTCATACGACAGGCCCTCTGCAACCTTTACCGTGTCCTGCACGTCCTTTTGATCGGGTTGGCATCGACCTTTATGGGCGTCTTCCATGCAGTGCTACCGGAAATCGTTGGATAATTGTCGCAGTAGACCACCTGACAAGATATGCTGAAACTGCTGCACTTGCTTCGGCTACTGCTCGCGACGTCGCCGCATTCATCTTACGGCATTTCGTCTTACGGCACGGCGCACCGCGAGAACTGCTCAGTGACCGAGGCCGTGTCTTCTTGTCCGAAGTTATTAATGAGCTACTCGCCGCGTGCCGCACTATTCACCGCACCACTACGGGGTATCACCCGCAAACTAACGGTCTATCGGAACGATTCAACCGCACCCTTGGGGACATGCTCACCATGTATGTTGCGTCGGATCATTCCAATTGGGACGATGCCCTCCCTTTTGTGACGTACGCATACAATACCGCCGTTCAGGCTACCACAGGCTTCTCACCATTTTTCCTTCTTTATGGGCGTGAACCATCCACTACCCTCGACACCGTACTACCATATCACCCGGATGCCTCTGAATTCACCCCTCTTTCCGAAGTTGCTCGCCATGCTGAAGAGTGCCGCCAACTGGCTCGCTCGTTCACGTCGGATACCCAAGGAATCCGTAAAGATCGCCACGACAACGATCAGCCCACACAGTCCTTCGCCGTGGACTCTCACGTCTGGCTTCGGCTGCCCTTCCAAGCTCCAGGCCTTAGCCCAAAGCTTGCCCCGAAATATCAAGGTCCGTACCGGATCGTCGCGTGCACTTCGCCTGTGAGTTATGTGGTCGAACCGGTGACGCCATCTTCGGACAAACGCCGCCGTGGCCGCGAGACTGTTCACGTCAGCCGCCTGAAGCCGTACCACGACCCCCTTATCGTATCATCGCCTTAGGTCGCCAGGATGGCTCCTCTTCGCCCCGGGGGAAGTTGTAGCGGGTAATATGCATGTGGCACTGTAGTTGTAGTGGGTAATATGCATGTGGCACTGTGCGGACTGCCACCGCTGCGGCGCGAGACACGAGCGCGGGTTGTTGATGCGAAGCGCTAGGACTCGTGATCTAGAGCTACCTGCGATCCCTCGAACGAGCTACATAAACCCCATTTCAATATATATATATATATATATATATATATATATATATATATATATATATATATATATATATATATATATATATATATATAGGGTGTTTCAGCGAACACTTTCAAATTTTGTTAAAGGTTGCATGTGACAGATAGCTCAACTCTAGCTTACGAGCCGGTTACTCAAAGCGGTTGGCACCACTTGCACACAATATTGAAATGCAACGTTTACTAATTAACAAGAAGTCACTAATTAACTTTATAGCGAATTATCTTATAACCCATAGTGCAATTCAAAAATTCTAGCAGTGGACTTCGCGAGGCGGATCCACTTGGAAAGAAATCTCAGGACGACACCAGTTTCGAGACATACATTCCCAAACTTTGCGGACAAATGCATAGGCGTTCCAGTTACTTGTGTGCTTCAGTGCATGAAACGACGTTTTTTAAACAAATTAACTGGAACGCCAATGCATCTCTCCTCAAAGTTCGGGAATTTATATCTCGAAACTGGTGTCATTTTGAAAATTCGTTCCAAGTTGAACCGCCTTGCGAACTCCACGGCTATAATTTGTAAATTCCGATATCGGCCATAATGTATTTAATTAAAAACTTAATTAGTGTGCTTTAATAATTAGTGCATTTGCATCTCATGTTTTCGTGCAAATAGTGTCCGCCGCATCGAGTAGACCAGCTCATGAACTAGAATTGTGACATGTGCCACAGGCAACTTTTAAAGATTTTTGATAGTGGTGTTTGAAACACCCTGTGCATATATATATATATATATATATATATATATATATATATATATATATATATATATATATATATATTTATATATATATATATATATTGCTCTTCAAGAAACTTCGTACCCGCCGTGGTTGCTCAGTGGCTATGGTGTTGGGCTGCTGAGCACGAGGTGGCGGGATCGAATCCCGGCCACGGCGGCCGCATTTCGATGGGGGCGAAATGCGAAAACATCCATGTGCTTAGATTTAGGTGCACGTTAAAGAGCCCTAGGTGGTCAAAATTTTCACAGTCCTCCACTACGGCGTGCCTCATAATCAGAAAGTGGTTTTGGCACGTAAAAGCCCAAATATTATTATTATTATTAAGAAACTTCGTGTGACCTCGAAGAATTCTTCACTGAAGTGATGGCCTTATATAAGAATTTACAAGACCTCATAGCAGGAGACAGTTCAATTTAACAGCCTGAGTCCACTCCTAACATGAAGAACATCGGGCGTCTCTCTGGGGTGTAGTCTTCCTTCGTGTAATTGTCGCTATCACTGATACTGCTTCGCCTTTGCGGAGAAACTGCAGCATTTCTCTCTGTCTCTTTTTTTTTCTGTGACTGCGAGTATAATTGCTGCTGTGCACGACTGCTGTTGATTATGACTTCGAGTGAATCCGGCTTTGCCTTATTTTGATTACTGGGTGAATTATACAGTGTCTGCCAACTATCATGCACCACCAAGAGCAGTTGCGTTAGTCCAAGAAAACGTAGTGGATATTGTTTGGAGTAAAGTGGAGTAGCCGCCAGTAAGTATTTCGTTCCTGAAATTTAATTAGACAATTGCAATTAAATATTTAGTTCGAAAAGTACTGTTCTAATCATCAAAGTGTCAATGAGGCATTCGTAGGCAACCCCATGCAGCCCCAAATGACATGTAACTGCTTTGTCTTCGGAGACGTACAAATTGCGTACAATCTTTTCCGACTGGCAAACAAACCTAACAAAATATGAAAAATACCACATGATGGTGCTCCCACCCACATCCCCCATAAAACAGCACCGTCAAATAAGCTGACTGAAAGCAACTTTATTGCTTGTCGAAAACCCGGAGGGAGAGCGCATCACCTTGATAATGATCGTGAACGACTTGCCGTTTTAGACGCCTTTTTTCCGCAAGAACACTCGTGGTACGCGAAGACGTGTACATAAGGCATCTTGGTTAGACGAAGCGTCACAAGGTGTCACTACCAGTGCCCGGTAACTTTACCGGTAACCCGGTATCAAGCGCGCGCCATTGCGAATAGAGAGAATACCGGACTCGCTATTGACTCACTAACGGTTGCACACAGGTCCTTCTGGCGACGGCTACGCGAACCGCGCTGGGGCGCGGTCCATGCGCATGGTTCCGCTGCTGTGGTGCCGGCAGCTGTTCGTAATCCTGTGGAAGAACGTGTACTTGCAGCGCATATGCCGCCACTACGTGTTCACCGTGATCGAGGTGGTGTTCATGGTGGCCATGCTCCTGGGCATCCAGAAGGACTCGGTCGTCAGGGAGCCCCTCGTGCAACGGGGGGCCACCGTGTACAGCCCCATAGGGTACAGGGCCTTCTGGAACACGCAGCGCGACTTGGCTCGCATAAGCACGGTGAGTCGGATTGACCCGCCGAGGTCCAAGCTTTCCCGGCACTGGTCGATCGAAACAAGCTGCCCGCCCTATGTTTGCATAATATGAACAGGGTGCCTCGTTTATCGAGGACACCGGGCCTGGAAACTTGGTATGCGAGTGTAACTAGTATTACGTCGTGAGATTCTGTTTCAGGACGACAAGTTGCGTTAAGAAGGATGCAAGTGGGTGCGCTGCGTTAACGCTAGCTGCAACTTATCATTGGGCTCCGCACTGTCGTGACTGAGAAGGGCGGAACGAATTATCGCGGCGATTATAATGAAATTATTCCCATTCTAGACCCGTCATCGCTATTTCGCGACACAGCGTATTTGAGTTCTTAAATGAATAGAGCTTCCTACAGGAAGTACCGGAGAAAATTATGATTCTAATGTCTACGGGTTCTGTAAGAGCGGCGGTTCGTTCGACCTTGGGAATGATGGAGAGCACGCGGATCGTTTAAACTTAGTTCTGGCTCTAGGTGGCTTTACGACTTCGTGAATATATCATTTTCGGCAACGTAATGCGTTATACATGATACGATTTCCTTGGTATGTTTAGAAAAGCATGAGTGCTTGAATATCTAGAAAGGCAAAGCGTAACAGACGGCGTCGCAAGAACGCTTGAAGCAACAATCATGAAGATTAGACAAATTCAATCACTAACCATCATTCTCTTAGCATAGCTGTACGATGGCAGCGCTATATTTCCCGCTAGTAATTTTTGCCGGAAACGACGCTTATATGTGAACGGGACGCTTAAGCGAGAGAAGTCCTCATTCTGACGTCACGTGCAGCCATCCGACAAAAAACTAGTCGACCTGTTAAGCCATGCACCCGGTACAGAAAACAGTGCCCTACACACGCAGTTTCCAAAGAGGATAAACGCTCCAAGAAAGCCACATAGCTCCCATTCAGCTGCGAAAATAACAGCCATTGCAGGTTGTGGTAGGTTTTCTGGAACTGCCCTTTTAATCTCTTACCACTTGGCCTCCTTTAGCATCGTAACACCCGAGTTTTCAACCGACGAAACACGTTTGAGTTGTACTTGGATATAGTTTTATGTGACAATATCAGATTAAGAATTATGTTTTGTACATGAGGCTTCCGCCCAGTGCGAACACCCCATGATACTTCGCGGCTGCATAAACTCACCCGCCACGGTGGCTTAGTGGTATCGGAGTTGCGCTGTTAAGCACGAGGTCGAGGGCTCAGATCCCGGCAACGCCAACCGTATTTCGATGGAAGCGAAATGCAATTAACGCCCGTCTGCCACACACTCGGTACCCGTTAAAGAATGCCGCGTGCTCGAAATTATTCCAGAGCCCCCCTACTACGGCGTGCGTCATAATCATATCGCGGTTGTGGCACCTATGACCGCAGATCTTAATTTGCGTTCATTCAGGTGCAAAAATAGTTAAGTTCGAAAACATGTCACTTACTTTTTTAATATCCTATAGCCTTTAACCCGCTTTAACCTTTTATAGCCTGTTTTTTTCTAACTGAACAAACATTTGACTTTCTCGAATAACGGATTTCATGTGAGGTTAGAACATATTTGATGAAAAAAAAAGTTTTACACATGAAGTTTCCGACCAGGTTGAATGCTCAAAGAAACTTCACGGCTGCATTCATTCAGGTGTAAGGTTGCAGTCGTCATTTGTGCATTACTGACTGTTTTACAGGCCAACGTGAGACTCAAGATGGTTAGCCTGCCGGTTCAGATTTTGCAAAAACGCACGAATGTGCGGCTGTCAAAACATATCGTCAAGGCTAATGCGCGTGCTAGAGGCCCATTTAAGTTCCTTGTAACAAACCCACAAATTTCACCCCTAGGTAGCCAGTGGTGTGAAAGTGTACTTTCGAAAGTTCCGCCCTCACATAAAGGTACTTCTAGTGCAACTCCATTTGCTTCGCTACTGTTTCAAAGCCGCAGATTTGTCGCATTGGTGGAATCTCAAGTTGGGCGTCACCTGTCCGGCTTAGCGAGGTTGCAGCAGTAGCAGTTGACACGAGCACAGCCTCGTCGGCCTAGCTTTGTGTGCCCCGATGACGAAGGCGATGTGTGATACTTCTCTAAAGAAGCACGCTGATGAGAGGCTGCTGTGCAGAGAAGTGCGGCTCACATCTGAATACATTTCAGGCTAGCTACTGCACTCCTCGTGTCCCAGTGGCACATTCCGAGAAATTCCGGGCATATTCCAAGGTCATGATTGTATTGCGCTGAGTGTTGCACTGACAAACATAAGGAACAAGACGAACTAGGGATGTAGCAGCCCGATGTACTCAAAATAACGTTTATTCAAGCAGTGAACGGGGCTAGTTGGTGGATAGTTGTAACACTAAGCGCAAAACAATCATGAACGTTCACTAACTAACCCCGTTAGTTCCCAGGCATCGCCCAAATATTCCCAGGCATCGCCCAAGAGTGGTCACATACCCAGTGGCCATGAGTAGTTGTACACTCGGCAAGACGCCATCCATCAGCGAGTCGTCTATTCGGGCCCACGTCCAGTGCCAGATAACATTGGGCCAGGTTGTCCACATGGCAATATATCATCAGCAAGGTGGAAGGAAAAGGCAAACAAAGCGTTGCCTCAAGGAGTATTCACGCTGGGAGAGATTGAACGAGTTTCAAGGTCAGGAGGTTACATGTGTAGTTACACAGATTTGCGAAGTTGTAGCGAAAATTAGCGCGACGTCGTGACGCGGATCAAAGCATCGCTGACGTTCTGCGGCACTGAGGCTACGCATGATGGCTTTGCACATGCAGAATGTCATGGTTATGCCACCCATAGACGCAGATTTTAATTTGAATTTAAAAAAGACTGCTGCGAGTATTTTTTTTTCTTTCGAATACGCTCGCGTGTAAAAACTGTAGCGATGACAGGCACAGAGAGAGAGAGAGAGAGATAGCATGTCGTGACGTCATAGGACATCCCTCTGATCAATGCCAAAACGGCAGGATCGCAAAACTAGTATTACTGTAAATTATTTGCCAAATGTATCAATATAATCATTCTTAAAATAAATTTCTGATCGTGTACAGGGTTCGGAGTTTCTCTGACACAAAGAAAAAGAGAAGGTCATCGAAAATATCACTTCAGCACCCCGTTAACAATTGTAGAACCATGGGGGGGGGGAAGCCACTTCACCAGATTTTCGCGGAATCGGTTCATCCGTCAGCGTGCTGACTTCCCTGCACACGCCCCCCACGACGGCTCTGTCACAGAGCGCTCTGTCTCTTATTGGCCGCCTTGCACGCAGGTGTACTTCGCGCCCAGCAGCAACTACCTGTCCGCGCTCACTCGCGCCGCCTTCGCCGACCTGGGCGTCCACAAGGTGGTCGAGGTGCCCACGGAACAGCAGTTGCTCGAGCGCGTCCGCGCCGACGCCAACAAGTCGCTGCCGGCCACCAGCGTGGCGCTGCTTTACGTTAACCACGTGGGCGTCAACGACACGGTGCCCGTCAGCTTGCACGTGACGCTGTTCGCGGGACGCCTGCCTTTCGACTTGCAGGTACTACGGGTGGTCGGCGCTGGTGACGCGTTCAAAACAGTGGTGGTCGCGACGTCGCCTTCGGCCACGTGCCGTGTGCGGAAGCACGACTTTCGAGATTAGCTTTTTGTTACTCTGACGGATGTGACGCGTGACCGAGAACAAGCGGCAGCTTGCCATGGCTTCCTCCGAATTATAGGGCGAGATTGGTTTGTTACTCGGCCGGAGAGGGTGACGGCGGGCGCACAGACCCCTGCACTTTTCTCTTGAAATTATAGAAAACGAAATTTAGCCCTCACTGCTGCTCACCGCTGTAACACGTGTTTTTTTTTCAAGAACATTATAGCGAATTTGCCTGCGCCTGCACCCCTGGCAGTGACTGATGTTTCAAACTTGGCGGCTTTGTTCACTTTCGGCGTTTGAAGCACGGCGAAGCCAGGCCTTTCGAGATGGGTCGCCATTAATCACTGGGTCGTCGGGGGCACTTTCGAGAGGTAGACCAAGAGAGCTTGACATTCTTTTTAATAGAAAGCAGGTAAGTAGCAGTGCCACGTGCCACATTAAACGCTCTGTACCATAAATTGCGATCTTGCTGCAAAATTTGAGCAACAGAGCAGCGGGAAGCGCGAGATCTTCGTATAGTTCTAGAAGAAAAGAAAAAAAGCACGTACTTGTACAGTTTCCTACTAAAATTGCTTGAGGGGAAGGCATTGCAGTAATTCAGCTACCATGACAATAATGCTGATTACACACCGATGCCACTAGCGGCGAGCGGCGATGGCGACGTTTTTTTTTCTAATACTCGGAATCAAAAACGTCTACTTTTTCAAGCATTTTGTAACGCATCCTCTCGTACATTAAGCGCATAATTTCGCCCGGATGCTGTTATATTTACGTTGTTAGATATGGAGCTGTTTCCTGCGATTACTTCGAGTTCCCCAAACCACTTCGAGTCGCAGCACAGCTAATTGAGGAATGCCGAAGCAGGAAAGCACATTCCAGAGGAGCGGCCGAGCAAACAAGTTTAAGGCAACAAGTTCACGTGCCAACAAGTTCGTGCGCCGCCGGGATTAGCAGGTGGGCCTCGGACAATGGAGCATGAGCAGCCCTCCCCTTCTCCTCGTTAGAAGTGCATTGCCAGTCTGCGAGGCAAGACCGCAGAGAGCCGCCAGGTGTGACACCGCGACACGGGCGCCTACCATTGGCTGAAAGTGGCGTCATCGGAGCGGACTCTCCCATTGGTCAAACATGACGTGACTTACAGTGCTCGAAGGGCTTATAAGAAGCCTTCCAGAGATGCTGGGACATGCCCTGATTCCCTGATTCACCTCTCTCGAACTTCTTGCCGCGGGCCGCAGCGTCCGAGTTGCTGCCGGCCCGTAATGTCTGTACGACTGTTAATTGACGCTTACCTCCCTGTACATAATGGAGAATAAATCCCTCCCAAGTTTGGGTTTTCATCCCGAAGTCCGTCCTTCAACCCCTACATCTGGTTGGCAGCGGTAGGATCGCCTCCGAATGCATCAGCTGGTGGCAGCGCTACGGATGAACCTTCGTCGAGAGAGATCCTAAGGAACCGGGAAGAGCGAAGAAGAGAGAGCCTTCGCCGAAAGAGGTCCGAAGAAACTGGGAGTAGCGAAGAAGGAGCGAGCCTTCGACCCAGGGAGTCCGGAGGAACCGGCAACAGCGGACGAACGAACCGGATGGCAGGGTGCTGCAACCGTAAGTGAGCGCGTGGTTTTTTTCCTTATGATTCGCCAGACTCAAAGGTTGTGTGTTCAATTTTGATAGTTCTGGGAATCGGGAGTTTGATGCACTGTGTATTTGCACAAATTAATTAAGGAAAACCGTTTTAACCACCTGTCGGGGCAGCTGCCATGGATCTTAGAAGGTTGACGAGGTTAGACTTGTTGTTGGTGTGCGACGATTTGGGAGTTGAGGCGGACGAACGGATGAAAACGCCAGCTATCATAAAGGCGATTCAAGATAGTGGCAATGATGATGAAAGCATTAAGCTTGCTTGGGAGGTGATACAGGAGCCACGGGAGCGTGTGCGTCGTGTACGTTTGCGGGAGCGTCGTGAACTTAGGAGTAAGCTTAAGCGTGAAGAACGCGAGAATGAACGGAAGCAGGAGCTTCAAGAACTTACTCTTAGGTGTGAGCGTCACGGACGTGAGAATGAACGCGAACGTAAGCTTGAGCGTGAACAAAAGTATGAGAGAGAGAAGGCAGCACTGATCAAAGAGATACAGTATTGTGATCAGTTATTGGCTCAGAGACAACGGCTGTCTGAGAATTCTGTACGTAGTACAGAGCGAAAGAATGAGGCAGCATCGAGCGGATTTTCGCCAGAAGCCGACGAGAAGAGTAGTGCCTGTGAGATTAGCTGCAGATTCATAAGTAAAGGGAAAAGGCTAGCTGCTAGCGATGCCTTAGTGGCAACAGAGGCCGTTAAAGGCGGCAAAGAGAGCGACGAGGTGCTGTGCCAACAGATGATTGTGGAGACAGCTAGGCCAGCTGCGAACAAATTGGCACAGTTACCGCGTGTGTGCGTCGCTGGTAAGGTTAGCGAGGTTGCTAGCGAGGAAAAGGGTACTGTTGACGCGACAGACGCGAGCACCCATGTAGAGCCAGATCTGCGTGCAGAAGTGAAGTGCGAGCTGGACGGTGCAGTTGAGAATAGCTCTCGGGGTGGCGAGCTCCATAGCTCGCGAGAGAACAACTGCATTGTTCAGGGATCGGTGCGGCTCTCCGCCAGTCTAGGTAGCCTAGATAGGGATGATTCCGTTGTTAATCATTCAGACTGTGCGCGTGAGACAGCGATCGATACCGACGGGCTGTGTGCCGATGCACAGCGTGCGCTGGGCAATGTAGTAGAGGGCAGTTCGCAAGAGTGCGAGTTGTCTAACTCGAGTAAAGCCTGCTGCATTGTTCCAGAGTCGGTTGGGCTGTCCGCCAGTCGAGGCAGAGAGAGTGTTGATTTAAGTGAGAATCACTCAGACTGTGCGGGTAAGAGACCGATCCGGGCCGACGAGATGTGTACCGGCCAGCACGAGGCACGAGAAGGCGACATGAAAGTGAGTGCGAAGAGAAAGCGCCGTAAAAAGAAGCGCAGTAAAGACCGGAAGACGGTAATTAATGTAGCGCCGCCAAAGATGGCGAGAAACCCAAATGGGCAGGGCGCGAGGAAAAAGATGCGGTCGTCTCGGACGATGTTGACGCATCGAAAACGTTCAAGCCACCGGTCAAAGGGGGACCGCGAAGAATATTCTGCACGGACGCGGACAAAGGGCACGAGGCTGTTAAACTCCTCGTCGTTCCGTAGTTCTTTTCATAGCTCAGCGTGCAGCTCGAAGAAACGCAAGGCGGCAGGACGAGACCAGGTGGCGAGTAGCGACGCGGTCAATCGAGTTCGTGTTGAAAGCGGGGCGCGGGGACGCAAATTGGCAGGAGACCGTAACGTCTTGAAGGAGCTGATAGTGAATCAGCCCTTTTGTTGTCTCTCGGCAGCCAGAGTAGCTTTCAAACCACGCCCACCGCGGGTTCGACTCAAAGTATGAGTCAGACGTAAGCGTTTGGAAAGGGAGGCCAAGAGCCCTTCCGTAGAAATGAAGCGAGTTGTTTTGTTTTTTATTTCGAGCATCGGAAAGTTTTCGCGAATTGAGACTAGGATTTCTTTCAATGTGTAAGGTTTGAGCTTTGTTTGTTTTGGTTTGAGAAAGCTCCGAGATTTGAAAGACGCGTTTGTGTAAACATGTAGTCTCGCGAGATGCTCATTAATAAGTAGATAGGCTTTTTTTTTGTGTGTGTGTGAGTAACCTGAGGGTCAAGGTTACTGTTGAGAGGCCTATCGTAACGCGCGTGTGTTTTATTTAACCTTCTTTCTTTTTAAGTGTTGAATTTTCTAAGGTTAAGCGCGTAGATTTTCAGTGAGTGCATGATTTGCACGGAGAAGCGTTCTTAGTTCCATTAGCGCGTGTCCTGTGTGGACGGAAGGAAGCAGACTTTATGACTGGGTTGCTAGTGTGTGTGGAGGGCAGCCGTATTCTGACTTCTCTGATAAGTACGCGTGGAACGAGTTATTAAGAGACGCATTATTTTAAGGGTTCTGCGGAGTGTATAAGTCCCGCAAGTTTAATTGTTCGTTTAACTCACGTGTCCTGTAGGACTTTCAGGGAAGAAACGTGAGTAAGCGTAAATGAAAAGTTTGCCTACAACGCAAGTACGCGTTTTGTTTAGTGACCACAAGGCTGGTGCGCTTGTGATTACGTACTTGTGAGGTTGACCAGATTGTTCAGTGGCACCAATACGTGCGATAAGTACGCCACTGCGATAGATTGGAAACATGCTGTTCGTGTAGTTAGGCCACTTAAGTTATGTTCGGCTGTTTTCATTTGTTGTTTGCATCGTCAACGACCCTTTTGTTTTGCAACAACAATAGTACTCTGGTCTTGTCGGCAATCGAGGAGAAATGGATAGCTGTTTGGAAGGGTGGTTGGAACTGTTTTGTCAAAATTGGGGAACTAAAAGATCAGGGTTGATTTTGACTCAGTAATAGCCTGGCGAGTCAGGGGTGAAGAGCCTGCGCTTACGCGTGGTGCAGCGCTGTGTTGTTTGGTTTGTTTGACGTATGTTCTCCAGGGCCCAGGATCCCGAGGGTTGTCAAACGAGGCTCGACCCCAGTACCCTGCAGGTTCTTTCAGCGTTCCTCATGGCCAGCGAATTGAGTTCACCGGCCATTCAGAACAACCGGGGCGAGGACGAGCTGTTAGATATGGAGCTGTTTCCTGCGATTACTTCGAGTTCCCCAAACCACTTCGAGTCGCAGCACAGCTAATTGAGGAATGCCGAAGCAGGAAAGCACATTCCAGAGGAGCGGCCGAGCAAACAAGTTTAAGGCAACAAGTTCACGTGCCAACAAGTTCGTGCGCCGCCGGGATTAGCAGGTGGGCCTCGGACAATGGAGCATGAGCAGCCCTCCCCTTCTCCTCGTTAGAAGTGCATTGCCAGTCTGCGAGGCAAGACCGCAGAGAGCCGCCAGGTGTGACACCGCGACACGGGCGCCTACCATTGGCTGAAAGTGGCGTCATCGGAGCGGACTCTCCCATTGGTCAAACATGACGTGACTTACAGTGCTCGAAGGGCTTATAAGAAGCCTTCCAGAGATGCTGGGACATGCCCTGATTCCCTGATTCACCTCTCTCGAACTTCTTGCCGCGGGCCGCAGCGTCCGAGTTGCTGCCGGCCCGTAATGTCTGTACGACTGTTAATTGACGCTTACCTCCCTGTACATAATGGAGAATAAATCCTCCCAAGTTTGGGGTTTCCATCCCGAAGTCCGTCCCCCAACCCCTACAACGTGCAATATCTGAAACATTAATTTCTTTACGCAGGGAAATATGTAGTTGAAGTTGGCCGTTACGGAAACGAAATGTCTGGGAAGGACAAGCTTCCAAATTGTGAAATTCTTTTGTGCAACTTTATAGTCCCTCGCCGCCTTCGACTGCGTTGTCTTTCCCTTGACAACCATGTCGCGCTGAGAAACCACTGGTTCTCGCTCTCTTTCTCCTTGTTGTTTTTAATGCATGGAAGCATTAATGTAGAATGTACGCGTGTTTTTGCTGCTGGATAGCTGACCGTTCTCGTGGGCCAATCCCGAAGGCGATGTAGTCTAACGCAGTGTCTCAGTCAGTCAGTTAGGACTGCATTTGGAGCGCACAACTGTTATCAAACATCCAGATGGCAGTGAATGTGACCTTCGGACTCGGTAGAGTGCCGAAGAAACCATGCTACAATCACTTATTGAGGCAAAAGTCTCATGTGCCCCATGAAGCGGAAAATCTGACGAGCGTCCGGCGTTAACATCCCATGGCAAGAAAAATCACGCGACCAAGTGATGACGTCACGTTCCCGGCGCTGGAGCTGCTGTGGCTTGCACTGCAAAATCGCAGTGTGAACAGCCACGGCGTCGTACATACGCCGCGGCCCACACCCAGGAAAATGACTTTGCCCAACGCGAAATTTGAGTTGATTCACGTTCAAAACCGACCGTGGCCCACTCCCAAAACTGACTTGGCCCAACTCCAAAATTTCGGTGCCCACCCCAAAAATATGACTTTGTCCGATTCGAAAATTGAGTTGACACACTTTCACAACTGACCTGACCCACTCGCAAAACTTCCTTGGCTCACCGCCAATATATGGGTGGCCCGCCTGCAATATTGTCTTTGCCCAATTCGAGCCCACGGCCAAGTGAAATTTATCGCGCGGAAGAGTCAGAATGCTTTCACATTCAATGCACATAAGGAGGCAGAACTGCCTCTTACTTTTGCTCGACACATACGCTCTTGGATTCTAGCTCACCTAGCTGGGTTCTTCCCGAAGTGGGCATTGACGTCAACAATTAAGTACACTGGGCTTGCTCCGCCCTAACCGCTGAATCCACAAGTGAGTCCACCAGTGATGTCACCGGTGAAGGCACGGTAAAAATCGCAATCAGTGAACTGTCGGACATTGGTTAACTATGTCAGAAGATACGCATGTGTCTAATTGTACATACTCCTATGCAAAATTGTACATAGAGATAATCTCTAAGAGTGCAATTTCACATAAACATTTTCAAGTTCTGAACCTGCTGCGCACATTTCGCTTTAGAAAATTACCACGCTTCGCGAATGCGCTTCTACTAAACCAAACGACAACGCTTCGCATCACGTATCGCTGAAGTCGTTTTGTGACGGCCAAATATTTCCATAGTGCTCATTTACGAGCGCCCAGTACCTCAACGGAATGCTCCTGAGCGTGACGAACGTGTCTCTACGCCACGCAGGTGCAGTACCAGCAGAGGCTCGTCTCTCAGCCCGAGGGACCCGTGGCCGAGGAGCGTTTCCCCGAGATGAACACCCTGTTGCCGGTGATGGGGGCGCTGCAGCAGCGACACCTCCAGCTGCAGGCGGAGCGTTTCGGCTACCGACACCCGCTGGAAGAAGTGGCGCTCAATCGCTTTCCCTATCCCTCCTACTTGCAGTACAGTGACACAAAAAACTACGCCCTGGTGCTCACCCGCTTCTGCATCGGCATGCTGGTGCCGTTCACCCTCTTCGTCGCCCGCCTCGTGGAGGAGAAGGCATCCGGTGAGTCCGCGCGTGGAGAGCTTGACGCTGGACGCCGAGCCGGAGACGAAGACGAATTGAGGAAACGCTCGCGCGGTGGTATATCTTACACTCTAGAGAGGAAGAGAAAAAGAACAAGAATAAGGAGATGTGCCCAAGCATTCTGGAATGAAAACCATATATAGCATGCCTGCCCGAGTCAGCACCGCAGGCTGCTGGTGCTCCTTGTTGGCTCGGGCAGCAATTACCGCTATGGCACATTACTGGCAGCGCAAAACTGTAAGGACCGCTCAGTGGCGCTCAACGGGACATGAGTTATGAGTTGTGAATGCGTAGCTTTCGCATTCACAACTCATAACGAGGGCTTAGGTGTTTCGGATCGTTTTTATGCGACAGCTTTTCCTCGACTACTCCGCGCACCTAGGAGGGTGTTCTCGCAAGATAAATTAGAGAGGGTAGCAAGAGTAAGAAGGAGGAGGATAAGAGAAAGAGGCACCTGATTGGTTGGCGCAAGAGAAAGCCACCACGCAAGATGTGACGTCACCACAACTGCGTGAGACCCGTGCCCCATCAGCGCGCGCGCAGTTTGAGTCGCCACTATCGCGTGAGTTTGAGCATGATTGTTGATTTCATCGTACTTTCACTGTTGTCTTTCTTGAAATTTCTTGAAAGGTCTATTCTACACCGAAATAATTTTGGATAATCTTACATACTGAAACTGAGCGCATAAGGCTTGCCTTGAATCCTGGGATGGCAAGGAGATAACACTGCTACATAATAAAACTATTGCTAACTTGTTAACTTTGACGATCATCACAATGTAAGTGCCCCACATAAGAAAAAAAAATGCCTGCACAGGTCATTCTGTCTATTTCTTGCCTGCATGTAAGTTTCATTGAGGACACCTATAAACTTAATTGGAAGTAAATCAACTCGACCAAGAGAACGCTGTCTTAAAAGAATAAAAACATTCTGGTCACAACTGCGTATGTAAAATGACAGACGCGTCCTTGATTCACACAGAATCCTGAGAGGAGCAGTGTTACTCCTTTGCTTTATGCGCTGTTTTATTCAGCGCACTCTCTCGTTCCTCTTTCATCGGAGTCCAAAACGATTGTGAGCGTAGTTTTAGATGGACGTTGAAGAAATCCAAATGCTCAAAACGATGCCGGAGCTAACCATAGATCAATGAATGAATTATTCTCACGGTAGATACAATGCAACGAAAGAAGGCTTGTAAATATCCACAAACGCCAACTTTCATCAAGATCTTACTCCGGAAACGGCATGCTCACACGTACGTATGTCTGTCTATACTATCGTTAAAGTTGTGAATTTGGCTAATGTGCAGTTCACATCTGCAATCATTTACTGCCAAATCGGCAAGAACAACAAGTTCAGCAACATGCAACAATTGTGCCACTGAAAATTGATTTAAGGCGTATTCTTTCAGGAAGTCAAGTTAACCTTGCGATGAAATAATTGATGCAATGCTAAAATGCCTACGCACTTTTCTGTCTCGTTTCCTGATATTCCGGTAACGGCATACATATACGTACGTATGCATATGTAGGCTGTTAAGCCTACATTGAACTGTGAACTGTGCTAACGTATAGGCTGTTAAGTTGTGAACTCTGCTGACGTACCCGTTTCATTGTCGATTATATAATCATTGACTGCCAAGTCTAGAATAACAGCAACAAGTGAAGCAAGTGAAACAATGTGCGTTAAGCACTACTCAAAATCGATTTCAGATGTATCCTTATAGGAAGCCAAGTTAACGTTGCGATAATAGAATTGGTGCAATGACAAAATCTTGAGAGAAAAAGAGAGAACAACTTTAGTGAAAATGCCTGCAGAGTCGGTTAGGCTCCCTCCACGCAGGGAGGACAAGCTTCTACCGCATTTTTACCTCTCGTTTTCTTATATAGAATGCGTCCATCATTTGACGCCTTAGCGTCTTTCTCTGATATTGAGAATCTCGTGCATTCTATAGAGAGCCGGATGATTGTCAATGTAAGCAAATAGCCTCGACGAACGGAAGAACGAACGAACGACAGAGAGAGAGAGAGAGAGAGAGAGAGGACGAATGAACGAATATTAGAGACTTTTAGCCTGTCCCCTATTCCGGTAAACGGGAGCGGTTTGGGCGGATTACCGGATTTGCGGGGGCGTAGCTAGATTGCTGCAGCCGCCTGGTAGCGTAGAGTTCAACCAGACAAACACAGAGCTAAAACTGCAGTAACCCACTATATCCTGCTTCGCTAGTGGTGCAAATTTTTGGCAGCGGCGTAATTGTGAACACGATTACGCCACTGTCGAATATTTACACCAGCAGCTAAGCAGAATATAGTAATTAGCTCTGTGTTTGTGTGGTTGAGTTTTGCACCACCAGCTGGCGCCACCGATCTGGCAGCTCACGTTTACGCCCCCGCTATACCGGCAAACCGCCTGCACTTGCCGGAATACCGGACACGCTAAAAGTCTCTATTGTCTTTGCCGAGTCTGAACCCCGACCACCGACCGTCACAGACTTCTGACCAGCCCTGAAAATGACAGAATGAGACAAGGGAAGCTATCTGCTTTAAAAGGAACGTAATGACGTGCATATTGGAGCAAAAAGGTAAAAAAAAACGCTATGCAAAGAACACAATTCGTCGACCAGTGGTTATCATTGCCTGTTTCTAAACTTTACGAACCCGTGCCGCGGCTCTTGCGAACTTGCAGGCATGAAGGAGATGCTCCGGCTGATGGGACTCAGCGACTGGGTCTACTGGTTGAGCCACTACCTGAGTGGCTTCTTCATGCACCTCATCACCGCCACCCTCATGATGCTCTTCGTGAGCGTGAAGAGGAACCATGAGGGTCGCGCGTTCATTCAGTTCAGTGATCCCATGCTGCTCTTCACCATCCTCATGTGCTTCTGCAGCAACTGCCAGATGCACGCCATACTACTGTCCATGTTCTTCAGCAGCTGTGAGTGCTTTGGCGTGTGCAATCCTTTGCACGTCGTTCGATGTGCCCGTTCTCGCCGTGCGGCTCGCACGTAAATTTTTTCCGGTCTCTAGTGCCAGTTCTGCGCGGTTTAGAAATCGGTGTTCGAGTTTGGACGTTGGTGCGAGTTCAAAAAGGGAACATTCATAAACGCCAAAGGCGGGAGTGGTTCACCTGCGTGAGTGCACACTTGATACTCTGAGCCACCGATGGCCAGAGAGGCGATACATGAGGGGCGTGGGATGTCGGCGGGCCTCAGCTCCACGCTGCGTAACTAAATGGGCACCGCAGGTGAAAAAAAGGAATAGCTCCGAGAAATGCCGTTATGAAGTAGAATTATATCGACGAAGGAAAAGGCAGATTCAGGAAAGACTTTGGAAGGTTGGACCTCTGTAGGAATAAAACTCGAGGTTCCTCGGCAGCTTTTTTTTGTTTTGTTTCAATAAATGACAGTGAAATAATCAAACTCTACCCAGGTACCTACAGTTTACACAGCTCAAAGTTTCTACAGATGTTTCCAAATGCGCCTTTTTTCAAGCGTCATTCAAGTACTAAATGGTAATGTCGTTCTTCTCAAGAGACACGATTTTTTAGCTGCGCGGCTGCGATCAAGGTGTTACGCGGGGAATAGCTGCTTCGAGCAGTAATTGATCGCTTATTTTATACCACGGAAGTGAGTGTTCCACTTACTTTAGTATTGAAAATCCGTAGTTTATTTTGTTCGTACGAGCCTCTGCTGTGCATCATTGGGTCTTACAAGACAACTGCCGTAGGTGCCACCTGCAGGGCGTTGACCCAAGTTTCTTCAGCCCTGTAAGCTCATGCGCAGTTAAACAAGCTTCATTCATTGCCATTCTCCTTGGCCGCACGACTGGCCTACAATGCGAACACTGCTGCGCACTTGAAATACTATAGCGTATGTGTTAGCATTGAACTTCGCGTGCACGCGTGAGCGGAGCGTAAAGCTTCTTTTTCACAAACTTGCTTCACGGGTGCCGCGCAGCTTGGACTGGGAAATATTTTTCTTAAAGTTTTTGCGCTTTGCAGTCTCAGTATAGGCGATTCTGCAGCATCTAACAAATACATAGGGATATTCGGATGCCTAAGATAAATTTCACAACAGAGAATCAGTCACAGAGCACCTGTGTTAACAGACAGGGGCGTAGCCAGGGGGGGGGCTTATGGGGCTTCAGCCCCCCCCGAAATTTTTTCGTGCTGTCCATGCACCGCCGACCAAAGCGACCCCCGGCGACGGAAATCACCCTGAATTTTGTCTAGAATGTCTTTTCGACGCTCGAAAAGACATTTAACCGCGAAGATTGCAAACTCGGGCTGGATTTCGTGGCAACGCCCATACACCGGGAGTCACATAACGCCATGCAGTCCCATCCGAGCACAAAGTTTCAAGGGCGCTTTGATGGTGAGCGGGCTCGCCGCGGCATCTCACTGAGGCCACGGAATCTATGGAGCGCATGGATATCAATTGTGAAAATTTATGGGTATAAATCTCATAAGCTCTTGATGTGAAAGGTGCATTGACATTTCCAAAGTTGTGCTTTAGATTTTCAATTGCGAAATTTTGTGGGTATAATGTTGTTATAAACATTTGACGCCAAAGGTCTATTGACTTTTCTAAAGTCTTACATCGGAACATACAACGAGACAAGCCATATCAACACACTAGCAGACGAGTTGACAAAGCAGGCAGCGAGGTCCAATGAGCCGAAGCGTTGGGGTGGTTCATTTGTGCCGTCATGTCACATAAAAAAAAATATCAACATTTTTTTTTAACCTACGCCAGAACATCCATGTCAAGACACTAAAGCCAGCCAAAGTAACTACGTTCTTATTTATTTTTTCTACTTTGAATTTTATTCGCGAGGACACATTGAGCCTCTTCAATTTTTTTTGTTCTCGCTACCCTACCCGCGGGCTGCCAGAGCCAGCCAGAGCGCATACGTTTTTCTCGTATGGCCCCGACCACCGTGCGGTGCACTTCGGCGCGCGTTCGGTTTGCTCTGGCCGAGTGGATTTTGACCTGACAGAGTTTTGGACGCTTTCTGGCTAGCAGACGAGAAAAAAATGGTCGCTCGCCGCCATTACTGTAGGGACTCGAAGGATTGCACCGCATTCCTTGAGCGGAACCTTTCCGGAAAGTCTTGTTTTGCCGCTGTAGGATACTGAGCAGTATGCGCATGGTTCTCAGTGGACGAAGCGTACGTCTCATGTTTTCTTCGGTATTCCTTCCGTAGCCCCATTAGGTGCTCGAAGTAGGCATTCGATTCTGGCCAACATACTTTCCTATGCGTTTTTTTTTTCCATTTCGGTGCCTCCGCCTCACAGAAAAGAAAATACATTGTTGCGGCGCAGCGAATTGTCGCATGGTGAAAGTTCGATTTTGATCATTCTTTTGCGGAAAGTAATGGGCGACGGGACGCTTCAGTTGCCGGATACGTTTATTGTATTATTGCGAAAGTAATTATATGGACACTCCAGGCGCATTCCTGCCGTCGCCGTCGCCCTCATGTTTCGTATAAAGTCCAAGGGTGATAACATCGTGACCACGCGCTGCATGCTGTATGTGCGAGTGAAAGCGTAGGAGGGGAGGTGGAATGGTTGAGCCGACGATGGTGGCTCAGTCTTGTGTGCGCAAAGGAGAAAAGCGGGGAGCAAGCGCGCCGCCTTCCGTCGCGCGCAATACATCGGGGGGAGTGGATGGAATGGGGGCGGAATCTAGGATTCTGTGAATCGATGATTGTGCAACATGTTTATTTGCCTTGTTTGATGCATTATATACAGTTACTTCTTCTTACATACATAGACTCATTGGAGACTTATACGTATACTTAAATATCTTGTTGCGAGGTTTTGTGTATACATGCAGTGAACTTTGTTTCCAGTGATACTTTTTTCTCCTTTATCAGGCCGTATTTTCACATTTGTATATCCCATTGTATCTTTGCATTTCTAATGAACGAGGGCGAGTCAAATTAAAGTGAGCCTACCCTAACCGCGCAATAATGGTTCGGTTCATTATCTGCGAGGCATGCGCGTAGGAGAACGGCATGTCTCTTTTACAAAAGTGACAAGCAGGTGTGAAGATAAATGTTCGTTAATGCTCTCACACACTGGGTTGAATATGGTTGCATCACATAATGGACACTTCAAAAGTTTAACAGCTCGGTGTCGCGAAATTTTTGACAGCTGAAGGTGTTTCCAACACAGAAATTAATCACCATATGACTGCCGTGTACATTGAACACTTCATTTCATTGACCACTGCGAAGCGTTGGAGCAAACGGTTCAAAGGACGTTGCAAAGGCATTCCAAGACCGGGCCAAAACCATCGTGCAATCACCCCCCCCTCCCCCCCAATTTCAAAGGTTCATGAGCTGCTGAAACAAGAACGGAAGATAAGCATCGATGAACTGGCAGACCCTCTGAATATCAGTCACGGTTCGGTTCACGCCATAATTCATGAGCTTCTCGGTTATCGGCTCTTTGGTGCGCAATGGATCCCCAAGATTTTGACCCATTGCGAGAAGACGGAGAAGTTTCGCGCTGCCTTGATTCATCTGATCGGTTATCACAATGAGGATGACGACTTCTTGTTTGCAACTGTGATCGGGGACGAACCTTGGTGCCACTACTACGAGCCTGAAACTCGACGGCAAAGCTTACAGTGGAAACATTCGAATTTACCACGCCCAAAGAACGTAAAGGCCATCATTTGCGCTGGAAAAGTGTTGTTAACTTTTTTTTTCGATCGACCGGGTCCATTACTGATAGAATTTGCTAAATCTTGAGAGGCTATCAATTGTTCCCGATATTGTAAAACGCCAGAGCGGCAGCGTGTCGCAATCAAGAACGAACAAAGTGGAAAATTGACGAATGGGGTCATCTTGTTCCACGACAATGCCTGTCCCCACGTCGCTTGTGTGGTTAATACAAAACTGACGAAGTTCAAGTGGGAAACGCTGCAACATCCGCCATACAGCTCAGACCTGTCACCTTGTGACTTCTACATTTTGGGGCAACCGAAAAATCAGCTAAAGGGAACCAGATACAGACTTTTTGAAGCAGCAACCCAAGGAGTTTTATAAGACGGGAATCACGCGACTCGTTAGTCAATAGGACAAATGTCTAAATTCTCATGAAGACTACTTTTAAGTAAAGTACCCCGTTGTTGGCTCATTCATTTGACTTGCCCTCATATATCTTGCAGAACTCCTGCTTTTTATACGTGCTCTCTGTCGCGACTATAACTTCGGTGCAATTACTCACGATACACGACAAGGGACAGCTACTCCTGCGTAATACATTGGAACAAACGACAGCGTCATTGAGATTTTTCACTGGCCATTGCATATATACAAGAATGTAAGCACGGTTCTTGAATGACAAAGTTTCATTAACATATTTGTCCTCAACTTGTTCAGTTCATTGCTTTAATTTTTCATATCAGCGGCATGCACTGCTTTCCTGGTTTCGAACTGATATAGTTCTAAAGTTCGTGTGATATTTTCTTTACTTAATAAATAGACAAAAAGCATGGAAGCATTGATGTCAGTTATGTCGGGCACAATTTTTGGCACATACGAGTATAATATTTTATGAAGAAATAGATATATTACTTGTATTTACAGTGCGTAGCTTTCAAGAATTCGTTTGCAGCATGTTTGGCAATGACAATGCAGTTATTATTCATGTATTTGATCCCTCGATAAATTGTTTAAGAGGAAGCTTTAGCTCGGGCCAAATCCGACGCGGCCTCTTCAAATACTTGTAAACGCAGAAACGCTTTTCTGAGATAATCCTGCTAATCGCTTTTATTGAAATTAGTTGCATTTGAGAGAGAAAGTTAAATCCTAGTGTCTCTTGGAAACAGAACTTCGATTTAGGGCCTGGATTTTGTTTAAAATATTTTGAAAAATTCGAAAGCTTGAAAAAATAGAAGCACGACGTTTACAAACTAATAGCTATGCATGAAGAACAGATATCGTGGTTCTGTAAACGGCATTTATTTTAACAGTCAAAGCGGACAAGTTTGCTGTGTCAATTTGTATCTTACGTGAATTGGTTACGTTGTGTACAAGGGTTCTGCAAAAGCCGTTATTTCCGCAATACTAAATTTTTTTGAGATTCATGTGTAGCATATCTATTTTGTCCGCTGTAGATGTACTATTAGATGCAATTCACAGAATTGTGATATCATTTTTCATTGTTGAGTCCCGGAGTTTTAAACTTGATAGTTTCGTTTTCTGAAAATTTTCAGTTTTGGCCAAATTTGAACAAATAAGTGACCACCTAAATGAAAAATTCTAAACTAGTAGTCACTAGAAGTAAACTTTTTCTTTTAAATGCAACTAACCTCCTCAAATTTGGTGATGTGGTTGCAGGGAAAAACGAATTCCTCTTCTACATGTACTTAAATAGGAGCACCCGAGCTATATATATATATATATATATATATATATATATATATCTATATATATATATATATATATATATATATATATATGTATATATATATATATATATATATATACGCAGGAAAGAGACGACGAATTTTTTGGAAGACTTCTTTTTACTTAACGTTTTCGGCTGGTGGACCAGCCTTCGTCAGAGTACATATATATATATATATATATATATAGTATAGTATATATATAGTATATAGTATATATATGTATATATATATGTATATATGTATGTATATGTATGTATGTATATATATATATATATATATATATATATATATATATATATATATATATATATATATATATATATATATATATATATATATATATATATGTTGGGCCAGTGGCGTAGCCCCCCCCGAACAAAATTTCTGGCTACGCCACTGTTAACAGATCATAATGGCGGCGCCGCGGCATGTGCTAGAATTGTCTCTATTTGCAGCGCGTTTATCTAGGCGTATGAGTTAGTAAATTATTCTGATCCAGCATAACAGAAAAACGTATGAGTCAACAAAACCAAATAAAAGGTAGTGGAGGTAGATCGGGCCTCCATCAACGCCCGCTCTCCTGCAATCCAGCCCAGTACGCCGTCGCTGGTGCCATGATCTACTGGACCTTCAGCTGCGTGATGCCGTTCCTGGCGCTGGAGCAAGGCGACGGCCAAGGCTACTACTACATCCAGCGCGACCACAAGCTTTACACGTCCATATTTCCCGGGATGAGTCTTCACTGGAGCTTCCGAGTCATGGAACGGTTCGAGAAGTTCGGTACGACGCCGCAAGGAGGCACGATCGAGCCCTCCAGAGGGTGTTGGGTCGCACTGCGAATTCCGGGGTTTTAAGTGCGCGAAACAACGATTTGATTTTGAAGCTGATCGTAGTAGGAGACTCCGGATGAATTTTGAACACTACGGGAAGGGGGGGGGGGGGGACGTTCTGGGAACCAAACCACGGGACACGGACGTTTTTTTTTTTGCATTTCGTCCCCATCGAAATGCGGCCGCCGTCGCCGGTATTTGATCCCGCGACCTCGTGCTTAGCAGCGCAACACCATAGTCACCAAGCCACCGCGGTATGTTTGGATCGCGCTGTAGGCTTACGTACGGGGTGACAATTTCGAAGTTTTCTTGTATTTAAAAAAGAATCGCCTATTGCAGATTGCATAATTCGAGACTTTGTGCTGGAATATTATACTGAGAGGTGGACATCACATGCATGAGAAATCGAAATACCTATTCAATTAATTCTAAAATTTCGCTCGTTAGGTTTTTCCAATATTGCAATTTACGAATTGTAGCCTGTTACCTTGCAAGATTTATCCATTTGGAATGAATTTCCAGAATGGCATAAGTTTGGAAATATGCGCCAGCAAGCTCGCCGCCAGAATGCACTGTTTCACCTAATTTTTTTATCACAACAGTCTTTTATGTATTGAAACACAAAAGTAACTGGAACGCCCATGTCTTTCATCCCAAATTTTGAGAAATAATAGGTAGAAACTTGTGTCGTCCTAGATATTCACTTCAACTAGATACGCCTTGCAACCTCACCGGATATAATTCATAAATTGCAATATGTGCCGTAAAAGAATGAATTTGAATGTTAGATTGGTGAATGTTTGTTAATTAATTCAATATGCGTTTCGATTTCTTGTGCTATAGTGATGTCCGCCTCTTCGAAGAGTTCAGCTTGAGGAGAAGGATGATTCTATCTGCCACAGGCGAAGTTTAAATATTTTGAAGAGCTTCAAAGTTATCACCCCGTAGAGCGGTGCTGAGGGCTGAAGTCAGCGCCTGAGTTGACGTTTCCACAACCTAAGGAAATCTCGTGCATTTGCAAGTGAAAACACTATATGCACGTATATCAATAACGAGGACGCGGGTTCGATTCTCCGCCGCTGTGGCTACATTATGATGTCGGCGCAATGCAGGAATGCGCGTGTACCAGTGCTTTGGGTGCACGTAAAAAAAGGAAAAAAAGCAGGTGGTCAAAATTATACCGGAGACCCGCCACTAGGAGGTGTCTTGTAACACAATACGTGATTTCTGGACATTAAGCCTTAACCTAACCTAACAAGTATTCTCGGGTCAACAGGTACGCTCAAAAAGGTCAGGTTTTACGTGAAAGTAGTCCTAAATTGTCGTTCGCTCTGATTGCTACGACCTGTGCCCCAACACTATGTTCAAGAAATACAGATTTTCGGTCGCCTTATGAAAAGTGTGAAAAATGTCTGACGTCACTATTCCTGAAGCTAAGCTCTTACATTATCTCCGACCCCCCCCCCCTGCCCCACCTCCCTGCCCCTTTACAAAAATAAATGTTAACTAAATATTAAACTTTGCTTGGAGACGATGGTATATACGAATACATATTGAGTAGTACCAAGAGAATTTGAGGTTTGTGGTTAAAATGTTGCGATAGCAAATTACTAGACTGCTATACACCAGAACACCGTGAATTCAAAGGGCGCCGCCATATTGATGAGCGCCGGTCGCGCCATCTATCCCAAGCGCCGCGAAGTAGCAGGCCTGGGCTGCCACGCCGGGAGATGCGACCCGGCGCGAAAGCGAAACTTGGGCTTCTTAGCTGGGCGGAAGGCGTGTTTCGCGTTTTTTCTAACCTGTCATTTTCGCTGTCTGGATTCAATCAAACTTCAAGACCTCGTGCAAGTCCACAATGGACACACTGAGTGCTGTGCAGACTGCAGAAGCGAATACATCGGGTAGGTACGCTATTATGTTTGTACAAACCGCGCGCTATATGCTAGAACACCTGTGAGCTTTTTGGCACGTAACCTGTGAAGGAATTTACAGCACTGTGTTGGTGCCATATATTATTAAAGCACGCAGAACACTGTCATCTGCACTTTCAGTTTGGTCTTGTTTGTAATGGTCTGTACTGGGTTGGCCGCGCTTGGCAACCAATTGGCGAGGTCGTTTGACTGCCTGGTTAGCAGACGCCTGCCCTTCACCAGCTGCACACTGAAAACAAAATAGATGTTATAGTAAGAAGGGCTGTAGTTCTTTCCCATGCCATCACTTTTGCGAAGATTTAAAGTCCTCTCAAAATGAAATAGAAAATACACCAGGCCAATTGTATCGTGCAACCACTTAAGATATAACATTCAGAACAAAAGCCTACAGCACTCGAACAAGCAGCATATGATGCTAAACCTGCACTCATTGGAAAATGAGGTACTACAGTAGTTATAATGTTCAACTACATGTGCAATCAAAGCCCGTATAACAGGGCGAGCATGACAGATGCAGGTGTTGTACAGTTGCACAAACCATGACAGGGCACGTAAAATTAGCATCCCTACTTAAAGCTGCATCATCAGGAACCCTTTGGTACAAGACAACTACCGCACCTGCATTCCAAGAAATTAGCCCCACCAACTGCAGCTACCTGGTACCAGACCTGTTTCGCTTGTGCGAGGCCATCGGATTGTTGACGCTCCCTTAGAAAAGAAAACAGTAAAAAAAAACTAGTGAGAACGATCGAAATTTTGTTACAAAATACAAGAATAATTAAGCACCTTATTTTCCTCGCCATATGAACGGAAATATTTTGCGCTTTGCCCCGCATAACAGCCCGCACGCAGTTTAGAGCTCAGGAGGCTCAAATGAATCCGTTACGAATGACACCTGCAACACCAGCTCGTAAAGGTAGGTGCGCTGCAAGAACACCTTCGGCGACGAGTAGTCGTCGTTTACGTTTTTGTGGACGCATGCTACGTGACGAGCAGACTTCGGTTTACTTTCATTAGCAATAACGCTCACCAGCAAGGCCTACAACTTGTCGTTCACGCTTAATGTTAATTCCGTGCACCAGCTGCAAGTATCGCTAACCGCAAACTCAACTGTTCCGCTTAACCGTCGGGAGCTCTGCCTGAATGAAAACACGAAAAGGCTTGCCTTTTTGTTGTAGCCAAGGCGAAGCACCGGCGCGGGATTCTGCTCTGTAGGCTTGTTGCCCAGAAAGTGCTCGGAGCAAACCTGCGTATTACGTCAGTAGGGCGCAAAGTTGAACGTGGCACCAAAATATACACAGATCGAATACTCACTCGTGCATTTTCACTGGGTTGGTAGTTCTTCCTATTCACTGCAGCTATCCACCGGTGGCGCAGCTTGGCATTCTTCGTTGCGGATGGAAATCGGCGCAGGCTGAAAACACCGCACCGGCACGATTCCCTACGTGTGTGGTGCTCTTCGCAAACAGCGCTAAGCAACCTGGTCCTTTTCCGCTGGTTGTTTTGGCATCCAAACACGACGCAATGATGCCCAGATGACTTCTTCTACTTTGGATCCGTGTGAACGGGCACATTTCCGCACTTTGGAGCCCTAGAGCTGGCGCTTGCCATGTCTACTGGTCGCCGGCGAACACACTTTGGCAGCCCAGTGCAAAATAGCGCCGGTCGACCGGGCAACCCGGGTGCGAGAGTATGCGTTCGGTTAGTCTGGGTGCGAGACTAGCGTGTTCTGGTCTATATGAAGTAAGTATAGTAGTTTTATCGGTCGTATAAATTTGGTAACATTCGCTTACTTACTAAATTAAGCACGGTGTCAGTGTGCACAGGCAAACATAAACCCATCTAACTCGATGGCCGCGAACACTCGTTAAAACGTTGGCGTGAGGAAGCGCGGCAGCAGCAGCGAGCGAAGTGACCTTCGTGCTGTCTGTAGATTCAACGCAAACTCGGCGGTGAGAACACAGCACGTACAAAGGTATGATCCGTCTGCATATCGCTTTCAAAATAGAGAGTGCGTGGCCACGCAAAGCACGCAATTGCTCCCGTAGTAGAACGCCCCCCCCCCCTCCCCCGCCTACTCCCTCCTGCACTGGCTCCCCGCTGTCCTTCCTTGCGCGCGCAGCGATTGCCCCGCGATGGTCAGTTCCCCTTGCGCGCGGTCGCGAAATATGCAGTTGCTGCCGGAGAACAAGGCCCCCCCCCCCCTCCTTCCCATTCCCCAACGGTATTTCTCACGACGGAAGACGGCACGTTTTCTCTCAGATTGAGCCCCGATCGTCAGCTGCAGTCACGCGCTTTCACTCGCGCATAAGCATACTGCGGGCGGCGACGCTGTTATCGCACTTGAACTTTACACGGAACATCACGGCGACGCCGATGCCGACGGCAACTATGTGCCTGGAGTGTCCATGTAATTGCTATCGCAAAAAGAAATTCAAGAGGGACAAGGCAAGGAGCGTAGGCTAGTTTTAAGCGAAAACCCGCTGGAACTTGGTAACCACGCGGGGATAGAAGGCGACGCGATATGGCAGGTTTAAGCGCGATCGAATGCGTTCTTTACTGGTAGATATTGGCGCTCTTTGACCATACCTGGATCTTGCGCCAATAATATCTAATTATCGATCAAATAAACCTATTGGCAGGTAGTTAACGCTTTGCAGCTTCAAATTCAAATTGCGTGCCTTTCTTTCTTCATTAAGAATGTTCTAAAAAATGAATACTTTTGCTCGGCAAAGAGCGGCGCAGGAGAAGCCCTGAAGCCATTATCCGGGCATTCAAACGAGAACATCCGGGCAAGTTGCGAGAACAAAACGAGATCCGGGCAACCAGTCAAAACTTAAGGAAATGCGGGCTCTTGCCCCCAACTCTTTGTACAGGACCGCATTACATACGGCAGTTACTGCCTGAAGAAGCTGCAAGAAATGTTGCTTTTGAGTTCTTGCTGTTGTTCATTCACAACCTCACTCAAGCTGTAACGCTGAAGTTTTATTTGTAATTTCCAACAGCGACGTTCAAAAAGTAAGAAACAGGGCGCCACACATGCAATTGTCATCTTTTGGCGCTGAGACAGGGTTGTCTGTGCTCCTTCGAAGTCTAGCGGTCCGGGAGTTCCGCGGGGCAGGTTTGGCATAGCCTCGAGAGATGGCGCCACGCAGGCGCTTTTCCTTTAGCGCAGAAGTACGCTCTGTCTCCCTGGCGTCTTTCGGTGGCTGTCTTACCGACTTCAGCCGGTTATCTTCTAGCTGGGCAGTGTCCATATGGACCAGTGCACAGCATGGCGTGATGTGGTGTGGTGGGGCGTGCCGTTGCGAACATGCATTACACCCATTTTAATATTGTGGCTTCTACCACCGGCAACTACCTGCTTTGCCAGCTGCCATTGTCATGCTTTCATCTACTCTCAATTACGGGAGAGCCAGCAATTTTTTTAGACCTGCTTGTTTCGACCCAAGTTCGCTATGTGCTTTACAGTTGTAAGGCAGACAGTAGAGATTTCGGCTGGAACCACAAAAGTGCCATCATCTGTAACTCGCACGGCGGGAAAAGGTGCGAGATCACAATGTACACAATTGTGTATGTAGCATCTGAAAGGTTACCCCTTTAGACGCTGCGTTCTACCTACAGAGCAAAAATACTACTCAAGACCATTTCAATTTGTCGGGTGATGCTTCACCAACCACTGCAGACCGCATCGGTTTGCACTATCGGCTTGTCCGGCCCATCGTGCAAGGCATCAACCAGCATCCACAAAAGGGTGAGATTTTTCGGGCATAATTAAGCTTCGCCTTAGAAGGTTATCGCCGTGGTGTGGTAGCCAACCGAAGGCGGAGGGTAGAAGCTTGTATCATGCAGGCCCACATCTAGAATTCGGCAAAAGGATGCCCTGCGACAATACCATTACCTATCTTTCTTATAGGTAGCTGGTGCCTTACAAACTTGAGAAGCCAATCATTTCTTCGTATACCACGCTTAAATGCCCGCAGTGACATGTAACAGTCGCGTGCAATATGAGCTGTAACACTGTGCTCGAGGTCGAAGGCGCGCCAAGACTAAGCGGTGGCGCCGACACAGGAAAGAATTGGCTTCATAAATACCAGTAATCGGAATGGGGTTTAGTTTCGCGATTTTCGTTTGACGGCGGCGTCGTGCAATCCGGGTCGCCTTCAACCACGGGCACCGTGTCGCAGCTCATATTGCGCGCGACTGTACATGTATACATAAAGTGAACGCCGGGTTCGCAGTCGCAATAGCTGCACAGCAATCGAGCTCTGGCGAGCGCTCATGTGGCGTTTTGCGTGTGCGTATAAAAAGGAACCTTTATTTTTTTGTGACGAGAACGCGGCCTCGTCCCTCTCTACGTAGTCCCAAACGGTGCGAACTGGGGCAACTTCTACGACCGAGCCGCCACTCCCGACAACATAACGCTGGCCGAGATCCTGTTCGTGGGCCTGCTCTGCGACTGCACCATCGTAGTCTTGGTGTGGTACCTGGACAACGTGCTGCCCATTGGACCGGGAATCACCAAGTCGTTCCTCTTCCCGTTCCACGTGAGCGGTATACTCATGTATATGTAAAGAGTTCTAACCCGAAGGCGGATCAGAGACCTAATCACTTTTCGAGTCGGTCTTTACTGCCGACTGATACCACGGTCAAATGCTGGAAAGTATATCTGCCTGTACAATTCACAAAGTGGCCATTTCATCTAGTTGCCTGTGGTATTTCCGTAACACAGTCGTGGCCGCAACACCGTGCGGTGGGTTGGCATGCCGATGCTTATTCAGCCTCGATATTCACACCGTTTCGCTCTTCTTAAAATACACATCACCGTTGCTTTTCGTCGTCCGTGGTGACACGACAGTCTTTCAACTTAGCGCCAATCTTCTCGAACGCCGACTAAACCAAATCAACGCAGTTCAGCAAGCCTCTGAATCCGGGAGGAATATTTTAAGTGATCAGCTCACAGTAAAGTTTGCAAAGTGTCGAAGGACATTGGCAATATGACGTAGCCGAGGATATAAATCCAGATGCGGCCCCGTACCACGAAGGAACTTCACTAAGGATCCGTAGCGAGAGTTAAGTCCGTAGTCAAATCCGTGTAGAATAACATCGCCCACATCCGCGTTAAAGGAATGGTTAAGTGGCCGCGTTAAAAGAATGGTTAAGTGGGTGTCCTACTTCCGCAGTCCTTGCCACAAGTAGCGCCGGCTGACACTCCCAGTATAGTTTCTCCTACGCTGGCACATACCTTGTACACATACACCAATACCCGAAGAAGTGGGCCGAGAACAGCCGGCGCCGCATAGCTAAACCGGCAGAGTGTCGAATGTGTAATATGCGGAAGATGTAGGTTCGAATCCAAATGCGCTTTTTCGTCCATTTTCATTCCCTTTTGTCAGTCCTACCTTTTTTTCTTTTTAAAGCAATTTTCGCTCTTACATTTCTTGGCTTTGTTGTCTATTGGCTAAATGTGGTTGTGCTTACCGAGAGTTCTAGGACACTCGGTTCCCGCTCTTTTCGTCAATGAAAAGGAACAGACTTCCCTCCGCTTGCGCCCGTGTATACAGTGTATTGTTGGAACCTCACCGATGGCACCGGCTGTTGGAGCCTCAGTGCTGACACCCGTTATTGCAATCGGACCACTGGCGCCCGTTGTTGCAAATGGGTCGCAAGCCCCAAGGGTAGCGTTGGCCTGGCGGCCTGGGGCACACTGGAAGCATCCGAAGGTCCCGGCAAAGCATGAGTCGACTGCTAACAGAACAACTTGTTTATTCTAGCATTGCAAAAGAGCGGCCGGTCAGCTCGACCGAAGTGGAGAGACGGGAGCGCACGTTACTCAACAGAAGAAATCGGAGCCTCTCTCCTGGCGTCCGGGGGCAGCTGCTCTTATACTCTTGGCGTCGCGGGCAAGAAGGAAGGTCACGGGACGACACCACGTGACAGCGAGGCACGGACGGACTGAGAGACATGTAGAGACGAGTGTAGTGACGCATCAGCCGGGCCGGCGCCGGTCAGACCTCCTCGCTTCACACTTGGGGAGCTCCTCTCCCCGGCTGCCCCGCTTTGACAAGCGTGGGCACACACACACACACGCACACACAAAGACACGTGGCACTGAACATGCCGGGACGCGCTCGGCGGGGATGCGTCGCGGCCGCTCCGAGCGGGCCAAAATGTCCGCCGCTTTGAACGAAGCCCCGGCGTGCGTTGCATCCGCGCAGGCTACACCGCGCGTCGTAGGCGAAACGTAACAGTATACAGTGTGAGGAAGCCGCGTGGCTAGCGCGCGGCACGAAACGACAATATCAATTTTTCATCGGCGACGCTCCGTGTGTTCTTTTTTTTTTACATTTGCCTATTGCAGCGGAGTTACTGGCTCCCGAACCTGGCGGTCGTCGAATGCGCGACCAAGCCCTCTAAAGACGCGCAAAACTTCGAGGACGAGCCGAGGGACCAACTGGCCGCCATCGTGATTTCCAATCTTTGCAAGGTGCGAGCGGATTTTGACAGAGGTGGCTGACAGTGCTCTTCTAGGCAACTGAAACGTCACTTCTGGACACTGACCCGAGAAACTTTGGCGTTATTGCGATCGCTCTCCCTCCGCAGCAACGAGGCGGGCTCGTCTCATTGGCTATTCTAAAGGAACAATCATTCTAAAGGACGTCTATTATAGCAATGGAGGAACAGCCTTGTCGGCCTTAAACTTGAGCACGTGGTAAAACGTGTGAATAATAATTAAGGAACTGCATGCAAGTTATCGAAACACAAAACGAATACGGTATGACTTATTCACATAGAGTATAGACAACCACGAGTCGGTAGACGGCCGCTTTTTATCCTTAATGCACCAACTTTCATTCAGTTGGGTTGCGTATAGTCGTCTGCTGGCTAAGGATATTGGAGTTGGCTTCGAGGTAAACTTTCTCTTAACCGCCAACTGCAGCATAAGTTGCCGTTGACTAAATTGGTTGTAAATGAGTAGTATGCACTACAGAAAAGAAATCATAGCACAGCTGCAGGGCTGGAAATTGTCTCTCTGTTTCTGTTAGTAGCCTTTAGCATCTGTGCAGACGACGCGTGCACCAGGTGGTTAGCGAACAAACGCCGCCTACAAGATTTTTTAAGTGGGAATTCACTGCGGCACTTAGCCACCGTCGTACCGAGGAGCCACGCATTCAGACTCTTGCGTCACTTTCAATTCAGTTCAACTTTATTTTTTCTTGATTACACTTTTAACGAGTGGTAAATGCTGTGTTTGTTTCAGTTTAGGTATCAAAAGCATCTACTTTGTGACGCATTCGTGACACATTCACTGGTTTCGTCTTTCAAACGTAAAGTGTTGCACGGAGGCCACTCTAGGTATGTCTGCTCTATCGTAAACTATAGCCATTTTACGCGTCCAGAATTTTCATTGGATTTGACCTTTGACTTCAACTTATAGGTCGCCTGAACACTTAAAGGTATCGCAATGCGCTCGCCGTAAGGAACCTTTAGCTCGGGAGCTCGTACATAAGTATACCGTAATAGTTAAATCGTTTTTATCGGTATCCATTTCACAGAATCGGATGACATTGGTTGCAATAAAAGAAAGTGTGACCATCTATTAATTGAAGGAAGCACATTTTTTATTTAGGCCGTCAATTTGTTTACGACTGTCGAAAATGGCAAAATTAAATATATCGCAAGTACCAAGTTCACAGCTGTGTATCTTAACATTATAATAATTCTGTAAACGGCACGTATGCATCTTAAGTGTTTAAAGTTCATGTATGTTAGGCAGGGCTTTCAAATATACCGCCAATTTGTGAGTACATTTTGCAGAACCCTCGTAAGCGTTGCAAAAATACAGATAAGCCGCAAACCTATAAATACCATTTGTCCGCTGTAGATGCTCAGAGGCAGTTTGCAGAACAACGATACCCGTTTTTGGTGCACATTAACGGATTTGTAAACGTTGCTGAAACTTTGTGAAACTTACTGATATTGGACAATTTTCTCAAAAGCTCGAAGCCCTAAATGAAATTTATGCTGCTTATACAGTAGGGGGAATTTACTTGCTCTCTCAGTTGCAACAACTTTCATTCATATCTTTCCACTGCTTGTCTCATCAGAGAATTTGTGCGTTTTACGTATATTTGAACAGGGAAACTAGAGTTGGCACTGAGTTAAAGCTTCCTTTTAACATGACGTAAAGTTCCCTTTACCTGAAGTTGCGTACATTAATCTGACGATGTCGTATTGCGGGCATTGTAACGCACCCGTAATTTTTACGAGCATCGAGCGCATTCATCACCGTTTGACGAATTCGCTTTATACGCAAGGCAATTGCGTGCTCCCCACGCAAGTTAAGGTTCGCGTAGATGCTCTACGTACCCAGGCAGTACGTTGAGCCAAAGGCACAGTCGCAATGCAAAGGCCCTGCATTGTTATTGCGGCAGCAGAAGGAATCTAGTGCTTACCTTCTGGCTTGAAGGGCTGTTGCGTGGGTGTCGTGAAGCACTAAATCTTGGGGCACGCCACATTTTGGTTATAGGAGGTGTACATCAACATGCCGATGATCTGGGTGAACTGTAGCCTCGATGTGTCACCACTATACGCTTCTGTTAGAATTTACGATTGTATATATAAAAAAGGGAATTAGTCATGAAGTTTCCAGGTGCGAGGCCACTCGATTTACTCAGTGCATACACGTTGCGACCGCAGGACTACGACGGAGTGGTGGCCGTCCAGGGCGTTGACCTGCGCATTTTCGAGAACCAGGTCACTGTGCTCCTCGGCCACAACGGTGCAGGAAAGACGACGCTGCTGAATATGATCACAGGTGAGATCCTAAAAGCTGCCGGGAACCAGTGTAGTCCATCCGCTGGAACACGCTCCGTACACACTGGTCTTGTGTAGGACCTCCAATGCAAGCGCGCGCCCCGAGACAAACCTCTGACTCGCTGATTGACCGCCGTGTGCTCCAAGCGGGCCTCGACTGCGAGCTTTCCTTCGAATAGCCCCGGTGGAGCACGGCGTTGCTGCAGGAATGAAGGTCACACTGCGCCGTAATAATGCTGCTCGGTGGTTCCTTCGACGGGGAGCTGCTTGATACACATTTGCATAACGGTAATCTCAAAAGGAAACTCTGGGGCACCCATCATTCCCTTACCAGGGCAAATGAAGGACAATTTGTCTTTTCCCCGCAGGGGCGTCTGCACAAGCAGGCGTTTGGTGTGTTGCGACACCATGTGCCCGAGCACACGAGGGTTGGACCCTCCCGCGTGTAGCCGTGCGCGGCTTAGCCGTGTCTGGGGAAAAGGGGATCCTGGGGGTTGAGCCGATGCTGGGTGTTTTGACTTTTAAGGCCCCCCGGCGGAGGCAACACTCCTCTTCGGCCTCGGCTTCACATAGACGGCACCTCCAGACTGACCCACCTGGAGGACATCGGCAGTCGCCTTTTCCTGTCTCTCCCTCCTCGAATCTTCGTCTTTATCTCTCACTTTTTGACCTTTCCTGTCTCCTTCTCTCTTCTATTTACTTCCTTTTACCTGGCGGCAAGAGTTGACCCTGTGTGGCTCTCCAACCTTGGGTACACCATATTCGGTTATAGTGACGGCGTAAGACTGGCGTCGTGCAGACTTGTATGTAAGCTCTGCCGCGTCCCCTCGTTGGGCTCCGTGGTGGGCGGTCGGCGCTGTTGCCGAATGTATACATTTTTTCATGGAAACTTCTCCCCCCCCCCCCCCCCCTTGTTGATCGCCCTCAGAAACGAAGGCGCACCGAAGATGTCTTCAAGTTTTTTGGACACCAAATCCAGAATTTTCCCTGCTTCCACGTTATTCATTCTGAAAAGGCAAACAGAGCAGTGCGAAACGTTTCACCTTTCCTTGGGTCAAAGTCCTTGACTGATGTTTTTGGACCAGGTTTCCAGGTGTTGAGGATAGCAAGCGGTGACCTCCTCTTGGAGCTCCGCGACCAGAAGCAATATGACAAACTACCGAAGCTAGTGTCATTTGGGAGACCCAGATAAGAGTAACCCCGCACCGTACAATGAACACCACCCGCGGTGTTGTGTCGGATGATGATTTCCTTAAGCTGACTGAAGCGGAGTTCCTGGAGGGCTTCAGTGAGCAAAATATTATCAATGTCAGAAGAATTAAAATGAGGCGAGATGGTAAAGAGATCCAAACCAAGCACCTGAAAATCACCTTTGGTTCAGGTGTCCTGCCCTAGTCAATCGAGGCCGGGTACATCAAGCTCCGTGTTAGGCCGTATGTGCCAAACCCACTCCGTTGTTTCAAATGCCAACGCTTCGGCCATAGCTCGCAGAGCTGCCGACGCCGCCAAACTTGTGCTAAATGCAGTGCCAAAGAACACACCACTAAAACTTGTGAGAACGCTCTACTTTGTAAACTGTGATGGGGAGCACGCCGCGTACTCGCGGTCGTGCCCATCCTGGAAGAAAGAAAGAGAAATCGTAACGATCAAAGTGAAAGAGAATATCACATTCAAGGAGGCACGCAGGCGGGTAGCATACCAGCCAAAGAAAAGCTTTGCCGAAGTGGCGCGTCAGGGGCAGCGTCACAACGGCCTCCGCCGGCTGTCCGACCCACAAGCAGTGAGTCGGCAGCTGCGCCATCCACCCCCGCGGCGGTTGCAGCTAGCGCTGCTCCGTCAACCCAGAATGAGGGATCATCGACCCCGAAGGTTGGCGCAGCCGAGGCTGCCGCGGCCTCCCCGGCCACTTCCAGCGCCGGCAACAGCTGGCGCAGCCAAATCCCTCAGGGAGCCCCATTGACCTCCGCGCTGGTGGGCGCAGGGGTCTTGCCCTCCAAGGCGAGACCCTCTCCAGTAACTTCTCGCTCGCAAGAGCACGTGTCTGGCGCCTCACAAGAGGCAATGGACGCTACACCTACCCTCAAGGCGCACCAAGCGCCTAAGAAACGGCGAGGCTCCCTCGAACGCTTCAGAAAGGGCGAAACCCCGATTACAGAGCCTCGAAAAAGCTCTGTAATCTAAGGCATTACTTCCGTTTCCGTACACACAGCACTAATTTACTTGAAATATGGATACACAAATTATTCAATGGAACATGAGAGGTCTCCTTAGAAACCTTGATGATTTGCATGAACTCATCCACAAACACAATCCAAAAGTGCTGTGTTTACAGGAAACACACTTAAAACCAAAACGCACAAACGTTCTGTGACCGCACGTTTCTTTTCGCAAAGATCGCGATGATGCTGTTGCATCAACGGGTGGTGTCGCCATTGTAACTCAAAAAAGCATAGCGTGTCAACGTTTACAGCTACGAACGGCCCTCGAAGCAGTGACGGTTCGAGTTGTCCTGCAAAACGAACTCATCACTATTTGTTCGCTTTACATACCCCCACATTTCAAGTTAAACAAACCTGAATTTCAGTCCTTCATAGATGAATTGCCAGAACCGTATGTTGTTCTTGGCGATTTCAATGCACACAGCAGCTTGTGGGGAGACTCTCGTATCGATGCGCGAGGTCGTCTCGTTGAACAGTTTCTTTTTTCTTCTGAAGCGTGCTATCTCAATAAGAAAGAACCCACATATGACTCTCTTGCAAACAGATCGTTTTCGTCAATAGATCTTCGTATAGTTTCCGCGTCTATACTGCCCGAATTCAAATGGGAAGTTACGAGCAATCCTTACGGGAGCGACCACTTCCCTATACCGCTAAGATCACCTAGAGAAAATGAATTTCCTCCACAAGCTCCTAGGTGGAAGACAGATACAGCCGACTGGGAGAAATTTCGAACTCTATCTAGCATCTCATGGGCTGATATGTCTTCTTTAGAAATTGATGCGGCTGTGGAGCTTTTTTACAGCGTTCATAATAGATGCCGCATTTAAATGAATATCTGAAGGAAGTGGCTTGGCATGCAGACGGCGTGTCCCGCGGTGGAACGACGAATGTAGGATCGCTCGTAAGAAACAACAAAGCGTGGGGCCGGCTACGCGCTTCCCCCACTGCAGAGAATCTTATCAACTTTAAGGAAGTAAAATCTCAAGGCAGGAGAACCCGCAGGGAGGCCAGAAGAGAAAGTTGGCAGAACTTTTTATCAAGTATTAACTCTTTTACAGATGAGGCCAAAGTCTGGAACAGGGTAAATAGAATTAGAGGTCGACCAACGTACTCACTCCCTCTGGTAAATACACAGGGCGATACACTGAAAGATCAGGCAGACTCACTTGGGGAGCACTTTGAGAGCGTGTCAATTGCAACAAATTATTCAGAATCCTTTCTCAAATACAAACAAATAGAAGAATGTAAGCCGCTCATAAGAAAATGCCGAAAGACTGAACCATACAACTCTCCTTTTGTTATTGCCGAGTTGAGAGGTGCATTGAAGACATGCAAAAGCACTGCACCGGGACCTGACAGAGTCATGTATGACATGATCAGAAACTTACATACTGATGCACAACTTACACTACTCACAATTTTCAACACTATTTGGGCTGCAGGTTACTTTCCAACTGCATGGAAAGAAGCAATTGTGGTCCCTGTTTTGATGCAGGGGAAAGACCCATCCATGGCGGCAAGCTATCGCCCGAAAGCTCTTACAAGCTGCCTGTGTAAGGTTTTTGAAAAAATAATTAATCGCAGACTCATACATTTCCTTGAACTCAACAATATACTTGATCCCTATCAGTGTGACTTCAGAGAAGGCCGGTCGACAACAGATCCCCTTGTACGCATGGATGGATATATTCGGGACGCATCTGTACATAAGCAGTTCTTCATGTCAATATTCCTTGACATGGAGAAGGCATATGACACAACATGGCGTTACGGCATCTTGCGAGACTTGTCGGAAATGGGCATCTGTGGCAATATGTTGAAAATAATTGAAAGCTATTTGTTGAAGCGCATCTTCCGAGTGGAAATTGGCAACGTATTGTAGCGACCTTTCACACAAGAAACAGGTGTACCACAGGGAGGTGTGCTGAGCTGTACGCTCTTCATCATGAAGTTGAACACGCTTCGTGCTTCGCTACCACCTGCCATTCTTTATTCTGTCTACGTTGACGACATTCAAATCGGCTTCAAATCCTGTAACCTCTCAGTATGCGAGAGACAGGTGCAGCAGGGCTTGAACAAGATTTCCAAGTGGGCAGACAAAAACGGGTTTAAAATCAACCCCCACAAAAGCTCTTGTGTTCTTTTCACAAGAGAGAGAGGCCTGTTTCCGAATCCTTCCTTAGAACTGTGTGGACACCAAATACCTGTCAACAAAGAGCACAAATTCCTGGGTATTATACTTGACAACAGACTCACTTTCATTCCACACACTAAATATCTGAAAGAAAAATGTCTAAAAACAATGAACTTAATGAAAATTCTATCCCCGACTACATGGGGTAGTGACAGGAAGTGTTTAATGAACCTATACAAGAGCCTAATTCGGTCTCGATTAGATTATGGCGCTGTAGTATATAACTCTGCCGCCCCGAGCGCGCTAAAGATGCTTGATCCTATTCACCATCTAGGTATCCGGTTAGCCACTGGCGCTTTCAGAACAAGCCCGATTGAAAGCTTATACGCGGAATCAAATGAATGGTCCCTCCATCTACAGAGAACTTACATCAGCCTTACATATTTCCTAAAAATACACTCCAATCATCAACATCCATGTTTTATCACTGTTAACGATATGGCCTGGACTACACTTTTCCATAATCGCCCCTCTGTAAGAAAGCCTTTCTCGCTTCGAGTGAGGGAGCTTATTAATGAGATACATGTCCCAATCCTCGAGCTTCGCCTAATGCATCCAAGCAAGTTGTTACCGCCTTGGGAGTGGCAGGTCATAGAATGTGACATATCCTTTTTAGAAGTAACAAAACACGCACCAGAGATCAAAATGCGAACTAATTTCCTAGAACTCCAGCACAAGCACTCCTGCGCAGAGTTCTGCACAGACGCTTCGAAGTCTAATGCTGAGGTGTCGTATGCTGCCGTCGGCCCATCCTTCTCAGAATCTGATGTACTACATCCGGAAACAAGTATATTTACGGCCGAGGCCTGCGCATTACTGTCTGCTGTGAAGCATATAAGAAAATCAAAACTTCAAAAGTCAGCGATATATACAGACTCCATAAGTGTTGTGAAGGCCCTGATGTCACTCTATACACACAACGATCCAGTACTTAATAACTATATTCCGTCTTGTGTAAAGCGTACAGATCTAACCAGCATATCTTTATATGCTGGGTGCCTGGCCATAGGAGCATCGAGGGTAATGTTCTGGCGGACGAGATGGCCACGTCAATCGCATCGCAAGCTGTTAGCCCTACCGCTTCGGTGCCTGTCATAGATCTGAGGCCTTTCTTGCGAAGGAGATTGCGAGACCACTGGCAACGCATGTGGGACGCGGAAACGGATAATAAGCTCCACCTCATAAAATCACAGTTAGGATTCTGGCCCTCTACTACAAAATCGCGCCGAACAGATGTCCTATTCTGTCGTCTCAGAATAGGACACACGTTTGGAACCCATAATTTTCTACGCACCGCAAATGAGCCTCCAACCTGTGGCAGATGCGGGGAGAGGCTGACCGTACTCCACGTCCTCCTGGGGTGTCGGGAAGCCGAATCTGAGAGAAAGAGACATTTTTCATTAGCATACCGACAGCACATTCCCCTTCATCCTGCAATGCTTCTTGGTCCAGAACCGCTTTTTAATACAGACACAGTCCTAGGTTTCCTCAGAGATGTGGTCTTACATATTATTAGTCCCATGCATTCGTAGCGCCTCCTCTCTCCAGAGGATGCCACTGCGATAATTAATTTGCATAGCACATGCCTCCAGGCCCTTGTGTTTCAAGGGCTCTAAGGAGGCAGTAGTGCTCCAGCATTTCTTATAATCTAAGATATGTTACCTATCGTATCATTTTTTTATATGCATCTAAATGTTCATAGTACAAGTCATACGTCATCGCCATAATATTACTTTACAGATTTTACGCACTTTATAGCGTATATTTTAAGGCCTCTTTACAGCTACGTCACACCAACTTCACAGCAATCATAATTACACTTCAAACTCATTAGCACAGGCATGGCGCTCTTTGGCCATACCTGGCCCTTGCGCCATAAGACCCCATATATCATCATCACAGGTTGTCTTGCAAATGTCATTGTGGCGTTTATATATATATATATATATATATATATATATATATATATATATATATATATATATATATATATATATATATATATATATATATATATATATATATATATATATACCAGAACATCTTCTTCCGACGACAATTAAAACATCTTCTTCGTCAGCGTGTCACAACATTCATACTGTTTGAGGCCGGCTTCAGCGAGTGGATAGTAGCGGTACAATGTTGACGCTGTCCTTTAGTTATTTCAGCGAGGTGTTTTAGTTAAAAATTTACTGTTGCTGTTCCACTTGTAGACAATAGTGCGTTGGGCAGCTGTGCTGCTCGAGATAAGTGGTCACCGGGGCACAGCGTACCAGTATTAAATCAGTGTATAGACTTAACACGCCCAAATGTTCATTAATGGAAAGGTTATCCAATACTGAGAAAGTTGAACATCAGACTGGGTCTTTGTCAAATTTCGTGCCATCACCTCAGTTTTGGGACGTCATGCTGTGCGCTTTCTTCTTTATTTGGGTTGTTTCTGGCGCAGGAAATACTCTCTGAATTTCTTATGGTGCTCAATGTGTTCTATCGTCTAGAAATAAACCCCGAAACGAAAGTTGAAGCTACTGAAATCGGGAAATGCAAAGTGCACGTGAATGTTTACTTGCTATTGTAACTTAGACACGCCGCGTGTAGTTCTTGGTATAGAGTAGAACAAATAAACACGAGTTTGAACCTGTCAGCATAGCCCATGCATCTATTGTGTTTGTTGTACTCCGTTTTCGCACATCGCCTCTACTGTACTCTTCTCAACTTGTAAACGCTCGCTGTGGCATGTACGGAGCCTATAATGTTTCGATGGCATTTTCGGTTTTTTAAGTAACGTTAAATGCGGCGTAACAACAGGGGAACTTCTTTGAATACTTGTGAATGAGGGAGTGCGCTGCATCCGTAAACGCTGCGCAAGACTCGATGACAGCGCAAACTATTTTTTTCTCGTCCAGGTTTCTTGAACTGCACGTCGGGCGTCGTGCGCGTGGGTGGATACGACGTCCAGACGTCCACCAGAGACGCGCGCGACAGCATCGGATATTGCCCTCAGCACAACATTCTGATAGACGACCTGACCGTCGAAGAGCACCTCATGTATTTTGCCATCGTACGTCGATTACTTTTCGATGGCTCTCGTTGCGATGTTCCTTTCCAACGTGGAACCGCGAGTCCGTCCGTCCTGTGCCACAGTGGAATTCGTGCTGCAATGGTTTCGATTTGGGCAGCATGAGCAAATTTGTGGTGGTTGTGATGTCGTGGCTCTTTTTGTAAGCTTTGCTTTCTGGCCGGGTAAGTACACGGCTTTGTAGGCTCATCGAATGACACAGGCGTGGCACAAGATGTCGTGGAGCAAATTTTACAGGCTCGACTCGTAGCTTACGTTTGTTGTGTCCGTGTTGTGCGGGTTGTTGTGTCCGGGTTGCACTGCTTCCGTGGCGCACACCAGGAACACTCACACGTAAACACAAAACGAACGCGGGCCTGTGCACTTGTTTGTGTTCGATTCTTGTTTACGTGTTCGTGTACCTCTGTCTACCACTAAAGCATCACAGCTTACTCAATAAAGCCACGACATAGCAACTAAAGACACCACTGAAGCTATTCTTAGCTTATTGCGTTGTGTCCACAAATTCCACTCCTGACAGTACAGCGAAGAATGACTTCCCATCGGGCGCTTTTATGATTTTATGACAAGTTGTAATGCGCGAAGGGGAGGAAAGGTCGAGAGCATAGGGAAATCGAGGTACGTAACAGGCGGCGACAGGTTTGTTCGCTCCCCCAATGGGAAGATGCAGCCGCGTGTGGAGAAGGAGTCAGCAGGCGCAACCAGCAGCAGCGTTAAAACGTAGGCCAGCTGTGCTGCCCGCTACGCACCCCTTGTGTTTCTGTTCCTGTTCGTGAATAAGGACAGCAACGCATAGTTTAACCACGCACAGCTTAGACTTCTAACGCGACAGCGTTAAGGGCTCCGTGTCGAAAGAAATTTGGCGTCGGCATACCGCGTCCAGCGTCGACCATCTTTTCGCGAAGAATCATTCCGAACTTCGCAGGCTCTCCGTGTGGCACAATGAAGTTGCTGAACTAATCGAATTTCTCAAAGTAAAATGCATCAGAAAAATCGTAAAGTACGACTTACATGCAACCTACCGTAAGGATCGCGTCCGATTGCAATTTGAATATTCGAGAAAACATAATTCTGTTACGCAGAAACTGAGAAACAAACCCCTTTTCCTTCGTTCCTTCCATTCATAAAGCGGTGCTCGCCCGGTTCCTTGCAACACCTCCAGATGGCGCTCGCCTCCCATATCGCTAAAGCCCCTCAATCTCCCAAAGTAGCGCCATTCACTTCCCTCCTCCTCCGCTCGGCGCGGCCTCGACGGTGGCGCCGCTGGTGGTGGGCCTGCCGTAGCAGACGACGGCTAACACGCTACGGTAGGAAATCCGCGGAAAAGTTCGTTCGAGTCCTGCGGAGCAGTTTTTTCAATCTAGATCTTGCTTCGTCAGTCGGTAACTGGCCTTAAGAATGTCGTGTCGGATTTGCGGAAGAAATAGAGAAAAGCACCATTATTCAAGGCGTATTTAAGGCGTAAAGCGCGCGCACGTTGAAAGTTCGTGTTGCTGAAACACGACACAAGCACGCGGTGTGCTCAGACACGCGAGTAATTACCAGAGTTTCAGGTTTTGACAGCGCGAAAGTATGTGCACGTGGTTTCGTAGGTTAATTTACGTACCTGCAGGATGCTTTTGTTCGGCTGGCGCGTGAGAGATTCCGACTGTCTGCGGTCAGCAATGCCTGGCAGCAGGGCCGTTTCTGTTCCGCGCCTTTTACAGATGTACGTAGCTCATGCACAGGTTGTGGTGGCCATGAGCAACGTTTTCACACATAGGCGGTATAGATAATTTTAACAACGTGCCAGCATATGAAATCATTATTTATTTATTGCAGTGCAAATGGTTAGAATTTGATAGAAAAGAAAGAAGGAACTTGATGGGACAACTGGAAAGAGGTTCAGAAAATAATTATCCCCCTCCCTCATTGGCACCAGCAACACTTTTGTTGAAGTGCTAATTTTATCTCTGTATACTACGTGCGTCTGTATTCTTTTGCGTTGTAAGTTTTCACAAGGAAGCAGTGTTGCGTTAACTGGAACAGTCAAGGCACACAAGATAGAAGAAAAGTTGATTCTTGGGTTTTACATCCCAACACCACGATCTCATAAGGCACGCCATAATGGGGGCTCTGGATTAATTTTTTTTGCAGCTGGGGTTCTTTAACGCACCCCCAATGCACTGGACACGGGCCCGTTTTGACACGGGCGTCAAAAGAAGAGGTTGGAGGAGCCGTGTCACTTCACAAAGCCGCGCGTTCTTTGCCATTTGCTCGAAGTCAGCCCGCCCGATCTTGTGAATCCACACTTTTCTTCGTTTTGCGTTGCGCCCGGCGGATGGTAAAGCAAAAAGCTTTTTGCCGTCACTGGGTCTGTTGTGGCAACCGTAGGCGCAGCAGCACGGCATCGCAATTAAGCACTCGGCCCTAACACATTGTATAAAACTACCGCGCTCCTTCAAACCGCCTGCGGTACTTCGTCGCGTAGGCCCAAGAATGGGGGTCGCAGGCCCAAGATTGCGGGTCGCAGCGCGCTGGAAAGAAAAGATTTACAAAAGCGCGGCGCCTGCTCTGCGCCGGAAAGAAAAAAATATACAAAAGCATGGGGCCCGCTTTCACGTGACACAGATTGGCCAATGGGGGAGCGGAGGAGGCTGGGGCGACAGGAGGAGTGGAGGAGGAAGCGCCTGGGTGAGCGGGGTGGCGGAAAGATCTAAGAATGGCGCTACTTTTGGAAAATTGAGGGGCTTTACATATCGCTAGGGAGCCTGCATGCAAGCCCTGAGTGTAGGCTCCCCACGTATCGCGGCACACGCAAGAAGCCGCGTTTCTACCAGAAAGCCCGCCTTCGTGTGTAGCGTTCGCCGCCAGCGTTTCCAGATAAACAACAGTTTCATAAGGCACAGTTGCCGGGAAGCGGGAGAAGCAAACAGAAATCTTTCAATGCTATCGCGTTCCACTCTTAAAGGCGAAGCTTAAGCGTCCTCCACGTTTTTTTGTCAAATGTTCGCTATCCACTAACGGCATATTCGGATGTTCGTTTGAGAGCCCTCAGGCTGTAATACAAAGGTGGAGAAAAACAGCGTTAAAGCTGCATTACTCGAACAACGAGGTATGGAACAGATGACTCCGCTTCCTTATCATTGGTGAAGCCCGCTTAAAAACTCGTTTCTTCATGGCCATCAAATTCCGAGGTTTTATGCGTGCCAGAACTGGGATATGATTATGAGGCACCCCGTATAGTGGGGGGCTCCCGATTACTTTTGACCACCTGCTGTTCTTTAACCTGCACCTAATGCACGTTAGACGGGCGTGTTTGCAATTCGCCCCGATCGACCTGCTGCCTCCGCGACCGGGATTTGATCCCGCGACCTCGGACTTGGTATCGGAAGTCTGAAGCCGCTGTGCCACCACGACGGGTCAGAGCGATCTGAAACAACCGAGTGAATATATCATAGGATAACTTACGCAAACATAAACACCGCGCAGGAGAAACCTGAGTACTCGTTTGCGTCGCTGGCGGTAGAGAGCAGTACTTCGCTGGCAGTGGGGCATAACATGTATTTCAGGATTGACTCATTCCAGTGATGGTGGAGCTTGTAGGAACACGATGACCACTGTAGCCTAGGCAAAGAGAAAAGCCCCTGTTGAGGCATTGGCACCAGGCTAACGGTCCTGCTGTAATCTGATTTAAAATAAAAAACAAACATATATATGTGTTTACCTGCCCTTTGCCTCTTCCTTTCGAACCCCGACTTGCCGGTGCGGGAGCAACTTATCTCTCTGCCCGCCTCTCGCGCCAGATCAAAGGCATCCCGATGAACAGGACGCGCCTCGAGACGTTCACCCTCCTGTGCGACGTCGGGCTCATGGAATACCGCACAGTGCTCGCCTCGGAGCTCGCACCGGGGCTACAGCGACGGCTCTGCACTGCAATGGCGATCCTAGCCATGCCCAAGGTCAGTATGTAATGACTGCAGATTCTCTGAATGCTTCACCTCGATGTGGAATTGCAGTGACACTTGCAGCTTGGCTTCTTGGTACCATTGCTCAAAGTAGAGCCTTGAAAGACCGTGTAATTACGCGGCCCGAAAGTTAGGACGCAGTCGGGCCGGTTTCGAAAGTAGAGATTAGCCTAGGTGTAGCTATGACCACTTTGCTCTTGTTCACAGCCAATCTGAAATCCCAGACGATCATTAGCACAAGTTTGCAAAAATCAGTTTTAAGTAGACCAAGCAATGGAAACGGCACTGGCACCTATAGTTTGTCTGTTACTGTAGTTCTCACAGGGAAAAAAAAATATTGTCATACTTCGCCAGAATTTTGCATAATTGTTTTATTTAGCAAGGAAATTGAAAATCGCGCATTGCGAATACCTTTTGCTCCCGCCATAAGGTAAAAAAATTCAGCGCGGCAGTTTACCGCACCCCGACCGTGTGGATCATCTCATTGCTATCTCACCTCAGTACACGCCTTTTTTCTTTGTTATAAGCTTTACGTAAAGAGTGTGTCCAAAGCTAATTTTGTAGTTTTTGCTTAGAAGTCATGTTCGGAAAAACAAGTAGCACTCAAAGCAACGCGATAGCAGCGAAGCACAGTCGTCGAAACCTATTCTTGCGCCGGCGAAGGCCGTCTGATATTTACACCTGCGTCACTGTGCATTCCGGAGTTATCGCTTAGGAGTACACTCGACAATGTGCAACGCTATTCGGGGTACCCGCGCATTTTGATTAGATAAGGGAAGGATAAAGTAGGTGTCAGCATTGAAAAAGATTTGGAACACAGTCGCAAATATTGAGTTACTCTGGAACGCGCGGTCATACCTACAGCGCCCACTTCGACCTACGGATCCACTCAGATTCTCTTTATGTAATTTGTAGAAGATGTACACTTGCGAATTTCCGAATTGTATTGGCATTCTACATTTTCTGAACTAGCGAATGGTAAGCACAGCCTTGACATTGCGGTCAGGAGCACCGCAAGCGGCGTTGTAGAAGTGCGTCACTCAACTGCTGCCGAGCGCCACAGACAATAGTGCTGTAATTTGCGCGAGTTGGTATGCGTTCATGTCGGAAACTTAAAACGAGCGTTGAAAAAAAAAATACACCGACGATTACAATGCTCCCTAAGATGAATTTGGAGCGCAGCTTTTTAGGTGTTTTGAATTCGCGATATATTGTGGCAAAGAATTTGATTCTGCAACGACAGGGCGCTCTCGGCGGTGGCGCTGAGTCTCTGCTGGGGTGGCTCGTTTAGCTGCATCGGCAGACGAAGTATCGTTCATTGTTCACAAAGAAAGCGGGCACACGGCAACGTGTGACTAGCGCGGAGCTGCATTCTCTAGAGGCGGCGTCGCCGCAGGCGAATTGTCGCATGCGCAATTGGTCCGGTGCCCACGCCTGCGCTTTATTTCTGCGCTCGCCGCATGCCTGCGCCGGCACTCTGCCCACCTCCTCACACTTTCGTCATACTCTACTACTCCGCTTTCTCCCGATGCTTCTGGTGCAGCCTCCTCTTCCACATTCTTCTTCACGCTCTCTTCGTATTCTTCGTCTTTCATTCTTCGCCGGGCTGAAAGCTGGCTTGGAATTTATACAAGTACCACCAGCCCAACTGACGTTAGTCCACGTTGAACCACCACGACAAGCGACGTACATCCTCATTCTTCCAGGCCATCCGCCAAGCGAAATTATTGAACTCATTGACATTTATTGAACGAAATTAATGCTTAAAAATGAATTGCGTCAGAAAATGCGTAAAGTATGACTTGCACACAAACTGCAGACTTGTTAGCTTCGGAGTGCAACACAAATATAGTAGAAAACCTAATTCTGTTACGCCGAAACTGAAAAACAAAGCCGTTTTCCACCTGCTTTTCCGCAGGCGCATTCCAAACAACGCCGTTTTCCTAGAACATTATTGAACTAATTGAATTTCTCAAAGTAAAAAGTGCCATAGAATTCGTAATGTACGACTTACGCACAACCTTCAGACATGATAGCATTGGATTGTTATTCAATGTTACGAGAAAACAAGTTTATTACGTGGGAACTCAAACGAAAACTCCTTTCCGAGCTGCCGTGGCGGTACATTTATTATAGACAGTGTTTCTCATAGTGTCTATTATGGTCGCAGCACATGCTTTGCGACAGGTGCAATGGGCAGAGCGGCCGCGCATCAAGGACAAATACATTGTGTGCACGCGTTTGACACGCGCGCAGGCACTTGTGTGAAAGTGCAGCACACGTCCTTGTTCTTGCAGACACTCCGCCTGGCGCAAGTTCGTTTTAGGGCGCAGCTATGACCACCCTTAATGACCCTTAATCCTTAATCCTTAATCCCTTAATATCCATCGGTTATCTTCCCTCCTCATCACATGTCCGGCCCATGCCCATTTCTTTTTCAAATCAAGAAAAAGAAATGGGCATGGGCCGAACATGTAATGAGGAGGGAAGATAACCGATGGTCATTAAGGGTTACGGACTGGATTCCAAGGGAAGAGAAGCGTAGCAGGGGGCGGCAGAAAGTTAGGTGGGCGGATGACATTAAGACGTTTGCAGGGACAACATGGCCACAATTAGTAAATGACCGGGGTAGTTGGAGAAGTATGGGAGAGGCCTTTGCCCTGCAGTGGGCGTAACTAGGCTGATGATGATGATGATGATGATGATGATTATAGGTGGCCGTTCCTGAATTTAGCGTCGGCGTCCCTCGGCGAAGATAGTGCGAGGAAGAATGTGTAGGAGGAGGGTGCAGCGGAACCGCGATGCGGAATGTAGGGGAGGAAGGTATGGCGAAAGAGTGAAAAGAAAAGCGTTGTGCCCGTCTGCGGCGACGACCGCTACGATATGGCGCCAGAGTAGCGCACCGTCGTCTGTTCACCGATGGCATGCGGCGAACGCGTCCGCCGATGCCATATATGGAATCAAAGCGCTGCATGAGCGAAGGTCTGTCTGCGGCGGCTGCTGTGAATCGCGCCCACGCGTCATGAACGCGCTGCCTCCCGTGATCTCTCTATTAGTGAGGTAGACGCGTAACATTTCGCTCCGTTTGCAATGTACCGCATGAGAGAGATTTTTCTCTGCCAGCCAATGTATCACGAAATCAAAAGACGTATAGAGCTGCGCTAAAACGTCGCATTAGGGGGTATCGGAATAGTCGGTGAGTTTTGAACTAATTGAGTTTAGTAAAATCTGTCGCAAATTTCAATAAAGTTGATAACAGCAGCGCTTTCATCGTTTGTTTCTCTTCCCCCCCCGTCTAGCGTTTCTGTTATTACATCAATTATATGCACACCCCAGGCGCATTTTCGGCGTCCCCGTGATGTTCCGTATAAAGTCCAAGGGCGATAACGCCGTCATTACGCATGGTATGCTCTATGTGCGAGTAAAAGCACGCTAGGGAAGCCGATGGTCACGGCTCAGTCTGGCGCGCGCGAAGGAAGAAAGCTCAGATGAAGCGCGCCGTATTCGTTTGCGCGAAAGGCCGGGATTGGAGAGAGAGAGAGAGAGAGAGAGAGAGAGAGAGAGAATAAACTTTATTCAAGAACCCCGGTCCGTGTTCCCCCGCTGTGTTCTAGTTGTCTGCCAAGCCGAGCGTCGTGATGAGCTCGATCGTTGCACGTACGTAGTCGGAGGAGGAGTCCGCCAGCCACTCCTCAAGTGTCGTAGGTCTACGGGTGGGTGAGAGTTTGGCAAGGCTAGCCTGAATTTGGAGAGAGGGAGGGAGAGGCGGCGGCGTTGTGCGTCGGCAGCAACTGCGCATTTCGCGACCGGACGTAAAAAGAAATAACGATCGTGGCTCAATCTCGCGTGCCATATTAGACAGTTTAATGCCATCTTCGACTGGTCGTTTCTGAGCGCTCTGGAGCGCTCTCGCGAGCGCTCCAGATTGAAAGAGGGTGTGCGCCCTGCGTTCGGCTGGTTCTTCTCGATTGCTCTCCTCCATCTTGGAGCGCTCTGAGGCGCTCCGAGCCCTGTTGTCGGAGCAGTCATCGAGATTGAAACGTCATCGCAGTGCCGCGTCGCTGCTGTTGGCGACGGCCCACCGTAATCTTGGCAACCTAGGCCACTGCATGCTAGCGTCTCGACGAACGCTCGTCCCGCCGGCACGTCCGCCGGTTTTTCCGGCAGCGCCGGGAGCTTTGGATAGGCGAATCATCGGACGTTGGCAGTAGTCACGTGGTTTCGCATCGGCAATTTCCTCCTCCGAGAGCGAGTCGCACGTTCGGCTTGCGCGCTTCTCCTCTACCCTTGAGCTCGGGAAACGCCCGATCTACCCGACTCTGCTTCGGGGCATACAGGCGACCAGTCGAAGATACCATCAGTTACACGTACGTAGAGGCTTTGCGTACGTAGAGCTTCTACGTGTGAGCAGTGCGCATGCGTGCGCATGCGGGCGCGCGCGCGTCTCACGGACGTACATGAGACTCAATTCTTTGCGTGCGTTTCTTGCGTACGTAGACAGCTTCGCGCGGGAGTTCCGCAAGATCACGAACAAGCGATAGCGGGCCGCGCGTGCGCAGACGGCTCGCATCGAAACACGGTGACAGGATTTAATTGGCTACCGCCGTGTTCACATTTCCCGATAGATGGAGCTACGGGGTCCCTCTTGGCGTGCGTCGCGTACGTGTAGCTAAAAGCGTTTCACACGGCGTGCACGTAAGGTACGTTAGCTTTTCACGTTTGCGTACGTGAAACCTCTACGTACGTGTAACTAAAACTGTCTAGTGACCCTTTTCGCGGAGCAGTCTGTTCTAGAGAAATGCGGCGGCACTTTCGGGGGTGCGCCGCAAGTCGCCTCAGCGACAGAGCGCGAATACGAAACCATTGCCGCTTCCACATCGCTTCTGGGTGATCAGCTGTCGGAAATGCAATTGAGTTTTCGCTAGCGCACTGTGCTCTAATCGTACCGGATTGAATCACGTTTGTTGAAGACGTGTGCAGAAGTTGGCAGCAAAAGTAGTGACCGACTTATTAACGAATGAAGTGAATATGTGTAGCCAAATTCGGCGAACCGCTGCTGCAGCTGTCCGTACGTTTACGGACACTTCGAGATGTGCGGCTTTCCTCGAGGATACATAAATTTGCTCATCCGCCAGCGTTGTATCGCTACCCTGCAAAGAAAGGGCTTCAGCTCCGGAACGTCGACAAGAGTGAGTACCGCTCGTTAAACAATCACGAAGGGAGTAGCGCCGCTTCCTGTCATAGCACGTTTCGCGTACAGTATCTCTGCACATCTACCCCAACTGGAACGGAATCTTGCACCGACTTTATCGTCAATGTGTCAATAAGTGAATGGGCGTTCACCTGAATTTTTTTCCCTGCTGCTTGTAGCTTTCCAGTCACACGCAACATTGGCTTGCGGTCATCTCTTTGTGATAGAAATACGTCTTCCTCCCGCATCACTGTCTTTTCCCACCATCCAGGTTATCATCATGGACGAGCCGACGTCGTGCATGGACCCGGACGGTCACCGCGAGATGTGGGAGTTGCTGCTCAAGATTCGGCGCAGCTGCTCCATCTTCCTCACTACGCAGCACCTGGACGAAGCTGACGTGCTCGGAGACCGCATTGTCATCATGGCCAATGGAAAGATCAGGTACACGCCGCATGCTGTCACCAAAGAAAAAGAAAAAAAAACAGAGAGGGGGAATAAACAACCGACCGCGAAAACCGGCCGAAGGACCAAGATAAGCTATTAGCTAAAAAAAAAAAAAAACCAACGCAGAACCTCGTGGCCGCTGTTCGGCATCGTAAAGCACGTTATACGTACGACTGCATTCTCGGGGCCAGTGCAACGATTCGGCTCACCCATGGAATTACGCAATAAAACAACACTCGCTGCGCAGATATCCTCACTGAAACAAATATACGCCTCCAAGCTAATCGTTTCTTTGACAAGGGGAATATAGCTTTCTACAGAAGAATTTCCATTCGCTTATATTGACTATTACAATACACGGTTTCTGCACAATTTTCTGCAAGTCACTGGGACTTCCCGAAGGATCTGGGGACGAGCACGGCAGTTGAAGTGTGTAAACATCAACTGGCCCACTGTCCCATATCAGGTCAAGTAGAATCGTTGCCCTACGATGATATTCATCATGGTGCTTTGCGCGATCGGCAGACAGTGTTCAAGTTGGCGATACGGGCAATGACTCTCACAATGCTGGCGTCTGCGCGTGTGTTTCGGAATCAACAGTAATCAGTAGCGTTGAGTGCTTTAGTTTCGGACCACAGTGTTATTGGTATTCAAGACGCCGAGCTGATTACCTTGTTGGTATCCCAATTTTCCCGTGGTGCTGTTTCTGGCTCTCCGTGTGTCTTGGCGTGTGTGATTGTGCGGCGTATTTGGTAACAGTAGCGCAGGCCAACCTACCGACCGAGCAGAAATGCTAACAGCCTCCTACAAAGAACGTCTCAGCCGTGGAACACAACTGGTCCCCGAGTTCAGAAGTGCAGGCGTCCCTGCCTATGTGGCCATATTGTTACTGCTGCACATACTCGGTGTCTTATCTCCATTATCGCAGAAAATGCAGCTCGTGAGTCGTAACAGATTGTTAGAGGAGAGCTCCGACTGAATGCGTAATTATTTCGAAGAATCGCGTGTCTTTTGAGCACTCGCTGTAGCCCTAGATGCTTGAACTATTTCCTACCGAATCGGTAACGGTTATGATTCTTTATTAATTCAGGTTCAGACGAGCTATAAGGGTACGGGCTTGGGTTCAGATTCGGTTCTGGCTAAAATGCCGACTCGGATACTTTCATTGGCGCGGTTCGACACTCCGATTTCTATAGCCTTTTGAAGAAAATAATTTTTTTTGCCCACCTTGCTGTCGGCAGTGAAATCAGGTTGCGCAAAATATCAACACATGGTATTTTTCTATACTTATAACAGTAACTGCCTTTGTAGGATAATTAACTAAGAAAGTAGGGTTAGTTGGTATGCGTATTTGAGAATTAAGGCATTTAGCTTGCGCAAAAGGAACGTGAAATAAGAACGAGAAGCACACAGGACCATGACGTCGCGTTCTTTCTGTTTGAGGCTCTTGTTTCGCGTTCTTTTGGCGCCATTTCTCCTCGTCGTCGAGTGAAATAGCTTTGCTGTATTGCTGCGTCAAACAGAAATATACGCATGAAACACATATCGAAAGAATATGTATTTCGTTGTTTTTCGCAATGTTAACACAGGTGTGGTGGCTCGCCCACGTTCCTGAAGCAGCGTTTCGGTACCGGCTACCACATGAAGGTTCACAAGCTCCCTAGTTGCAACGTGAAGGCTGTTCAGGATCTGCTGCGCAATTACGCGCCGAAAGCTCGGCTGCAGAGCGACTCGGACAACGAGGCAGTTTTCATCCTGGGACAAATCATCCGCACCCGCAAGATCGTCGCCATGTTCATGGTATACTTTGCAAACCGTCGCGCCAGTCGTCGAGGCAGCTTGAACATAACCCTGTGATGCTTCGTTATGACGCCTCGCCGTGACGTCATGAATGTCCAAGTTGGCGGGGCGTCATGACGTCACGACACCTGACGTGACGTTATGAATTTGGACAGTTTCCACTTTGTTGATACTTTAACGATAAAGATGGACCACGCTGCATTGCAAACGAATCGGAGCCAGCATAACAAACTTCAAAAACACCTTCCCGCGCTCAAATTGGTACATTATTGGCGAAGAAAATGTTTCGGAATTTTTGACGGCCACGAGCGCGCAATCGGCGCTCGATCGCTGCAGAGCGAAATATGAAAAATGGAAGATCGCAGTTTGCTGTCTTTCTTAACAAATGAGGCTTTTCAAGATTGAAAACAGATTTTTTTATTTGTTTCCAAGAGTACCTTAGGTGCCCAAAACTTACTGGTGCTCTTTATGGTACCTTTTCTGCCATTTCACAGTGGTAATCGCGTCGACTTTGTTGCCGTTTGTCGAGTCGTTACAATTAAATCACTTGTGTTAAAACACCGATGGCCGATTCGGAACGGGTGACGACTCTACGGGCCAGCGTACCTTTGTAGCTGTTATCGGCACCTCCGGTTCTGCGACTGAAACGGGAGCGTCGTCGACGGAGCAAGGAACGGGGGACTGCAAGTGTTGAAGCCCGTGAATGAACACCGCGAGCGCGTACGACAAGCTGATCATGACCATCGTTAATGAACCCTTGAAGGCCCCGATGACAATGATGTGAATGCCAATCGAGCCCAAAGGGTGAAAGATGGTAAAACAAGCACTCCTCACGTGCAGTGAAACAAGCGCTGTTCTCGTGATAGAGCGACGCGTGGAAATAGCCACGTCTCGTGCGATGCCTCGCGACACTAAGCGCTCTCTGCTTTGCTGCCAGGACATCGAGCAGCGCAGCGCGGACCTGGGCATCGCGTCCGTGGGCCTGACCGTGACCTCCCTGGAGGACGCGCTTGTGAGCGTGGGTGAGGACCAGCACGTCCACGGCAAGCCTACAATCCTCGACCACGAGGAGTCCCCTGCAATCGACGCCGACGGTAAGTCGCGGCGTGTGGCAAACATTCTCGTGCCATACACCCCAGACACTGGTCGAGTCGACGTTTCAGCAATGGGACTTGTACTCTCGGCGCAAATACTTTTGTGCGAGCGTTGGCTTCAGTCTGAGACATCCCTTGTTCGACCGAAGTTGGTAACTTACTTTCTCGATCTTTTCGTGGCCTGTCGAAGACGAGCCTCGGTCTTGAAGCGCTGGTTCCAGCCTGGGACTTTCCTTGTTGGACTACTGTCGATCGTTTCAAGACTGTCTTCCTGTAAACCTGACAAAGACTAATCATGCTGTAGAAACGGTGGCTCCAGCATGAGACATAGTTGTTTAATTGCTGTTGATGAGATCAAAAATTCTCCTTGCGAGCCTGACTAAGACAAATCCCGTTGTTGAAACGCTGGCTCCAGCCTGGGACCTTCGTTGTTGGACCACTGTCGATCGGTTCAATACCATGCTTTGCTGTGAGCCTCACAAAGAAGAATTACGTTGTTGAAACGCTGGTTCCAGCCTGGGACACTCCTTGTTGGACCACTGTCGATCGGTTCAATACGCTGCCTTGGTGTGAGCTGACAGAGAGGAATTCCGTTGTTGAAACGCTGGCTCTAATATAAGGCATGCCTTCACGAATTTACTGCAACGTACGTACTGCGAATGTACGCAGAACAAAAATAAATGGATAATCTAAAATTTGGACATGGTGGCTTGGACATGGTGAATTCAGTTGCCTAGTGTCATCAGCTATATGTTTCATATGTGACCATGCAATATATCTGTATGTGATTCTGTGGTCAACATCAAACCTTATGGCATATCAGGAGACAGAGTCAGGCGCAACTTCGCTGGCAAAGTAATGATCAAACACGATACCTCTCTCACAATGTGCTAGGTTGGTGTAATGCTGGTAGTTGTTGGTATAGTGAACTACTCAACCTCGCTGCCAATCGCAATGCTTGTCTTGAAGGCACCGTACGGAATGTCGTATTGTAACGTTCCATTTACCCTTGCCGCAAACTATCCTGCAATCAATGCCACACTCGCAGCACAGTAGTTCTCCACCTCTTCAGTCACACTGGAAATGTCTGGCTTGAACCATAAACCACCCAACATGGTCCACGCAGCTTAGAATTTGTCCTCAATTAAATGTTTTGAAGGGCTTATTGGCAACAACACTCAAATAATTTTCTGATGGCGACGCATTGGTGATGAGCTTTACCTCTCGGGCGTATAGCTCCTCTTCCTTTTCATTATGATGTCATGGCTACCTGACATTGCCTGTGGGCTTCAGCCACCTGTTCCAGTCACCATTCACGTGCTTCCTTAGTTTTGGTAGCATAACCGTCACGCAGCTTTCTGTCTCTTCTAATCCTCCGAGGGTGAGAAGGTGCTTAGCTGTGGCGATGCCAGTGCGTGTTAAATCGCAGTCAGATGCTTCCATTCGATGACCATTGAAACGAAATGACAGTGGAGACCGCAAGCACCAATGGTGTCTGTTCGCACAAAGGAGCCGGTTGGGCAAGCGAAAATCGATGGTGTTTTGCTTGAGTGCTCACTAAGATCGGAAGTGTGACTGGAGTATTATGAATGTAACTTTAAGGTGAGTATGAGCGTGTATCCTGGTAACCCGGCTGACGTCTTTTCCGGCGGTGAATACAGGCGGTGAATCAGCGGGGACCTAATACCGTGCTCAATTATGTAGCGGGGATGCTGGCGCTGTTAGGTTCACGTCAGTGCTCACGCTGATGTGGTGCGGCTGCGGCCTGGCTAGCGCCCCCCACCCCCTTCCCCCAACTTTTTTTTTTATCATGTCAGATGCTCCATTTGAAGTGGGCGAGGTAGCTAAAAGAGACTTCACTGCATTGCCCAATAAGTGTATACGGAGGCTGTCGCAAAGGAATTTCAGAATGAGCACTAGCTTCATTACAAAGGAGTTGCCATTGCCTCAGTGCTTTGCTGCCGAAATCTGTAATGTCACAGGCAGCAGAGTTTATTAAATGCGCGGAACCTCACGCTGCAGTGTAAGGCTCATAGTGCACGCTTTCACCCTCTAATGCCCGATCTATCGAATGCGCTTCGCCGAGTTAGATGCCTCTAAATGTTGATTGAAGCCTGAAAAGTTCTATGCAAAGCCCATACCCACTGTTTTATACGCTGGATCAAAGTTTCACATGTGGGTGGTTGACCAATCTGATTACAGATTCATTACTATTCATCGCAGACTGATCATTTTTAACAGAATATTGCATTATGCTCAAGACAGCAAGTGGTGTCCAAATTCACGCCGCAGTAGCCCAATTGCCTCAGTTATAAAACAGACCTTGAATGCGGTGCTTTTTCTGACTGCATGCGGTGGAAGTCAATGTAGAACCGGAAACACGTTGTGGCCGCCACGTTTCAGACATCACCTATTCGCAGCGAGTATACGTGCGCATAGACTTGTTACCATCTGCATAATGGGAAAATAGAATCGCTTAGAAAAGTGGCCGCAAAGCGGTAGATAAACCATAGTAAACACACCCACAACTACGTCAGACAAAACCGCCGTGGTTGCTTAGTGGCTATGGTGTTGTGCCGCAAAGCACGAGATCGCGGGGTCATATCCCGGCCATGGCGGACTCCATTCGAAGGGGGCGATGTGCGAAAACAACCGTGTACTTGGAGGGTTAATACTTGGAGGGTTGGAGGGCTTGGAGGGTAGGTGGAGGGTTAATGATCCCGGGTAACCCAAATTTGTGGAGTCCCCCACTACGGTGTGCCTCATAATGAGATCGTAATTTTGGTACGTAAATCCGAAAATGTAATTTTTCTATGAGACAAGTCAATGTACTATAACTCTTGATTTGCGAATATTTCTTGAACTTTCGCGTAGTTCTTCGCGCATTGGCGTTTCTGCTCACAGTTTGAATTCCCCTCTTATCTTTTCTTATATATCAGTTGGTATAAGCGCTTCATCGTCTGTGCTCGTGCTTATGTTGTTTGTACACCTTAAACTCTTGTTGCGACACCGGCTACTTGAACCTCAACCGGCGGCACTACTGGGGAGCGTGTCGTTGTCGGCAGGCCGGAGTCATCCGTAAACCAACGCGACCCAGCATGGGCGAGACGATTCCTAGTTCGAAACCTGCACTGATTATTTAATGGTAACAAAGTAGAAAAGCAAGATGGGAATACGAAAAAGATTCATTGCGGGGCCGCTTGAATAAGCCCGCTGAAATCCTAAGTGGGATTTCGCTCACGCCGACGTCACATGGTAATTACGGAGTCCGATCTGCAATTGGCCGCTGCTCCTTCTCTCCTATGCGACGCCGCACGTGCTTGCATTCGCTGGCGGTAACCCGTGGGTGAAGTTTGGTTCGAGGAGGGAGGGCCTCCCTTTGATTCGCACAGTCCGCAGAAGGCGGCCCTCCCTCCTGTCACGCAGACACACAAAGGGGACCGTAATCACTGCGGGCTGCCAGCCAGATGGGGAACCACTTGAGACACCCATAGAAATTTGGGACTACCTGGCGCTTTCCAATTAGGCATGGTTTTAAGGCGAAAGCCTTAGATCTCTACGTTTCAAGGTCGCGTTGTTAGGTACAGAAGAAACGTAGTGCTCCGGAAAATGAACATAGCAGCGCCGAAGGAGGATTCTGAGAAAAGGCAACGGAGCGTAGTCGGAGAGTTTAGGGAAATGTCAGCGGTGGCGGTGGAGGGCGTTGAGGGAAATGTCAATGGCTGCGCCCGTATAAAGTTCTGGAAACGGCGTAAGCACGTTCCCAGTGCGGTCGCAGTCCGCTCGCCCGCGTTGTATACGTCGCCCCGTGAGCTCAAAGCTTCATTCTACATCGCTATCGGGTGACGACGAACCAGGCCCTAGTCGCGGGCGTGGAAGGCCGAGAACGTAAGCCATGGCGGAAGAGGCTAGAGCAGCTCGAAGCGGCCCTCGTTTTAAACCGCCGCCGGGAGGAAGCGGGCACTGATCAAGCTTCGGCACGAACAAGAACGAATTTGACAAGACGTGCACCTGCACCTCTGTCTCCACCAATTCTGCATTCCCAGAATGCCTGCGTCGCATTAGGACCGCATGTTGGTGAAGGGGAAGAACAAAGCTCTGCAGCAGATGAGCAGAAAATGCGACAGGAAGCTAAACAACAGATTAGCAGGAAGCATAACACAAAGTTCTACAGGAGATAAACGGAAGGTCCAACTAGGCTTTCGCCTTCACATCATTACAAAGTTCTAAGCATCGCCCGTATTTTTCGATCGTCATTTTTGCGCTGGGTGCTTCACACTAATCGCCACAGCAGATACTGCTATTTGCGCTGGGATCTTCACGCCAATCGTTACACTCTGCAGCCCCCTTTATTCTAAATATACTAGAATCCTCTTTAGCTGAGTAGCTGATTGATCGAAGAACCAAGTTCCCTCTAGTCGGAAGTTCCAAGGTCTGCACATAGCCTCCCAGATCGTGCAGCCTAGTCTCGAAGGCATTGATCAGCATGTCCTTCTTTTTTTTTGACACAGTGCCCATGGTGAGGACGTTGGCGAGCGCGAAGGCCAACGAGCCTTCGCTCTTGGGCTGCGTCTGGGCCGTGGTCTTGAAGCGGGCTACGTACGTGTGGCGCCAGAAGAAGGTGCCACTGTTCAGCTGGATGCTTCCGCCGCTACTGCTGTCGCTGCTCTTCTTCCTCGAGGACGTGAGCCTGCACGCCAGCGGACACAACGTCGAGCACGTCGGCGACACTCTCAGCTACACATTCCCCCACGTGATGGGACAGGCAGAGGTGAGCGGCGTGAATAGAGTTAGTGTGCTAACTCTAGAGGAAAATATGGGTGAAAGAAAGTGGCAAGCATGAAGGCGCCGCCATGTTGCAACGACTCATTTTTGTAACGGTAAAAAATATTCAAAATGTTAAGCGAAAAACAAGCATTTACACTTAGCCCGCAAGTGTAAAGAACGTGTAAAGTTCATTCCATATGTGTCTCAGGAAGATCGGTTGGTTGCTGAGTCGGTCACACCGGATTAAAACTTTTTTGCCCCTTACGGCGCTCTACCTTCTAATAAAAACCATCACTGTCTTTTCCGGGGGAGCAGTAGGGGCCATAGTGGAGGCCCGGCCTGCTCTCCTGGTGCAGTATCTTCGCTTTTGGCAGACTTTTCGTATGATGCTGTCCGCGGCTTTTCAGGAGCATTTTTGAGTGGTCCCGTTTGAGTTAAAGAAACGCACATGGCCTTAGCAACCGCGGTTGAACGCCACTATTTGATGTCACGCTGTGAGGATTATTGATTTGCGTTTCGCCCACGTTAGGTTAGGATAGCTTTGGTTTGGATAGCTTAGGGTTGCAGAATCAAGCGTCTTTCCTTTCTTTAGATCGCTATGTATCCTCCGCGGCTGCTGTTGAAGAGGAAGCTTTAACTCGGGTGCTCCTATCTAAATACATGCAAAAGGAGAATTAGTTTTTCTCGGCAACCACTGCACCAATTTTGACGAGGTTTGTTGCACTTAAATGAAAAACTTAAAATCTAGTGACTGTTTGTTTCGAATTTTTTGATGCACGTCATCATTTGTCTCAAATTTTCAGAAAACCAAACCATCAAGTTTACAGTAAAATTCCGTCTTTCGGCAATAAAAAATGATATCACAATTCTGTGCGTTGAATCTAGCAGTACATCTCAAGTGGACAAAAGTGATATATTACACATGAATCTCAAAAATATTTAGTAATATGGAAATACAGCTTTTGCTGAACACTTGTACACAACGTAACGAATATCGAATTTGTGCGCCTTGAATGATCTAATGGATGTCGTTTACAGAACCGCGATAGCTGTTGTTGATGCGGAGCTGTTAACTTGTAAACTTCGTGCTTATATTTTTTTTCGCACTTTCGAACATTCGAAATTTTTTGAAACAAACTTCAAGCCCTGTATAGAAATTCGTTTTCCAACAGTCACTAGAATTTATCTTTCTCTCTCGAATCCAACAAATTTCTTTAAAATCGATCCACGGGTTATCTCAGAAAAGCGTTTCTGCCTTACACATCTATTTGAATAGGCCGCGACGGAGTTGGGCCCGAACTAAAGCTTCCTCTTAACGCGCGGCCCGGCGGGCGCCGTATCTTGGAAGCGATCTGCGACGTCGCCTGTACAGTACTGTACACGGTCAATGTCATTGGTGGGTGACTCACCATGCCAGACAGACAGTAACTTGGCCAACCTCACTGATTGGTCGGGATTGACGACGTGCCTGATGCATGCAAGGTGGCCGTATTCGCGCCCGCAAGGTAGCTCTCATGCAGCGGGAATTGCCGCTTTCCGCGTTGCTGCTGAGCATGTTTAGCATTCGCAGAAGAGCTGGGTGCTATCAAAGCTACCACCTCTATCTCTATAATCTATCTATCCGCCCTTTCTCCTCACACAATCCTTCTCCACACTGCTAGCCGGTGTTCAGGTGTCAGCCGCAAGCTTGGCAGTGACGATGTGGTCAACATGCTTCCTTCCTTCTAATCAATCAATCAATCAATCAATCAATCAATCAATCAATCAATCAATCAATCAATCAATCAATCAATCAATCAATAAGTCAGTCAGTCAGTCAATCAATCAATCAATCAATCAATCAATCAATGGCATGCAGGGATTTTTTGTTGTGGACAAGGACGAGGCATTCAGCGAGCAGTGGTTGCACCCGCTGGTTCTGAATCCGGAGCAATTCTACATCGAGAATTTGGACCCGGAGACAGACATCACGGCTTCTCTACTCAGTGTGGCGAAGGAGACGCTGCGAAAATACGTCTTCAATATCCACTTCGGCGTGCAGATGACCGAGAAGGCCGGGTTAGTATCGTTCGGTCGTCACTGGAACTCAGCTGCGGTATATTTAGAATGGCAGTGTTGAACCGTGTTGAATGGGATAATGACATGCAAAAGCGTGCTTGTAGATAGAAAACGAAAATACTTGACAGCAAAGGAAGACGATTCTCAAAGGAAATGACACACTTTTGGCTTACAATGTGGAACACCCACTTGACGCTTGACGTTTGCACGTTTGAGCTTCTGCGTGCTTGTGCTTGCCAGGTAGTGGAGGGCAGGGAAGCGTTGTTTAGAAAAGCTGGGCTCTGCGAAAGGCCTGTCCGGCAGCATGCAGGACAAGACTACGGAAAAGGCGACATGTGACGTTTCGTACCGGGCAGTTACCTCATGATTAATCCCCCCTTGCCCCCCCACCATCCCAGGAAATATAAAGAACAGCGATGGCTCCATCTGACGTGAGAGAGTTGTATCCATGGTACGTAAGCATGGACGAAAGCGACGGATAAGAGACACACAGGCGCTGACTAACAACTTCCTTTCACAACATGGGCGCTAACAAATTTACATTTCTACTGTACCATTACTAATGTCGAACCAACTAGTCCGAGCTTCAATCTTGGTGACCACATCCGATTGTTATTGCGTGTACCTACTTGCCTCGCTGTGACTTGCTAAAGCTGCCCACTCATCTCCGCCTGACCAATTCTGGAGGACGAGCGCTCGCATCTCTGGTCAACTGATATGTGCGAAGAAGTTGCGCAGTTGGGCGGTAACGACGCGACCACGTAACCGAAACTTCCTCTGCGCTTCACACAGAGGAAGTGCCACCTTTATCGCGCCAGATTCACCTGCGCACACTCTCTACCATAGCACACAAACACACCGCACTCTTGCATAGGGCACCGACTGATCAACTGTAAAATCTCATCGGGAGCACTCAGGGTGGCATCAAAATGCTATGAGTGCCAGTATTTAACTCCATTCATGGCACTACTATATTCTAAGGGTATGCCAAGCCCTTGTCCTCCCCGCCTTCCGGCGTTTAGCCTTCAATTACCTCTTTCACCAGACTGCTGCCATATTCTCGCCAGAGCTTCCGGGTAGGATACATACAGGAATACATGAAAATGTTCTCCAGTGGAGCTCTGGACTGTCAGCACCTCAACCTAGCGGTACATTGTAGAATATTCTCATTCGCTCGCTCGCTCGCTCGCTCGCTCGCTCGCTCGCTCGCTCGCTCACTCACTCACTCACTCACTCACTCACTCACTCACTCACTCACTCACTCACTCACTCACTCACTCACTCACTCACTCACTCACTCACTCACTCACTCACTCACTCACTCACTCACTCACTCACTCACTCACTCACTCACTCACTCACTCATTTTCAATTCACTTTGAAGCTATCACTCACATGGTACTTACCGAGTGGTGTTTGTTAGACCATGCTCATATCCCCGCGAGACAGATGCCATCGTAGTTGAAACGTGGTCAGACAGGAGCTTAGTACGGATTGAAGGGAAAGCGTAAATGTTCGAAAGAGAGTATGTTTTTTACAGCGAATCTGTTTATGGATAGATCCTGGCGGGTCTCTTATCCGTGGACATGGATAAACAATTTTTCGTACGTGGGCCGATCCCGAAGAGATTGCGATGCCGGGCCGACCCGCGGCGGAGTTGCAGTTCACCATTAAGGGGCGCTCATACACAGCTTCGCTGGTCATCCTTCGTCCCATAGTGAAGGGTACTGAGTCATTTGTTAATAAAGAGTTCAATACAGCACGCTGTGCGATGAAATTTTGATGAGAAAGCTTTTGAGATTTTTCTGCCCGTTTAAATGATTTAAGCATCATGAGAAGGCACCCGGTAGAAGGGTCACTTTCTGTTTAGTATTTAGCCAAGTAACGCAGTCTATAAATGCCGGATTGCTTCGTGCGAATATGGAGACTGGTCTCACAAGGCGGACAAACTGCCCTCAATGTAATATACTTCGTGTCATTGTGAGGCCGTAAAGGCTTCGTGTTTGTGACTCGTGTCCTATGTTCAGTGCTCTCAACAATCAGAGAGCTAATTGGTTATGATACTTTAAAAAGCACCTGTAAGAGACCCGGGTTTCCATGGTACTGTCATATGAGCGAGACTATCGTAAACATGCTTCAAAACCTCTGTGCAGATTCCTCCGTAGCTGTAGTTGGGATCACAGGTTTTGCTATATGATCGGCATAGCCGACAGCTATAACACTCTGTTATAACTCCGAAAATCGGCTAGGAACGTATTCATTTATTGAAAACAAATGTAGGCTCACGGCGAAGAGTAAGTTTTGCCGATGCCCTAAAGTGTTCCTCAGCGTGACTAATAATGACGTTCTCCATGTCCGAGATTGTACAGGCGTGCTCCAGTCTTGTTAACGCCTAGTCGGCACAACAACGGTGCAAAATATCAACTGAAAAACATGCCGCGAAGCATGGAACGACGGGGCCGTTCCCGAGTTTGATATATTCAATCCCCACTTCATTACGAGGGAGTCATTTCACGTTAGCATCAGTCAGTGAGTTCCGAATGTTCGTTATAGAGAATAATTCGCTCTATCGAGGTTTGTCGTATTCGGGGTTGACGGTATGCGCTTCCGCCGTTGACGCTGTTCGCAGGAACGTGCTCTGGTACAACGGCCAGATACAGCACGTGGCACCGCTGGTGCTGAGGCTGTACAACACGGCCCGGCTGCGCAACGTCACAAAGATGGCCACGGCCGAGTTCAAATTCAGCGTGACGTCGCGCGGCTCGGAAAACGTGCAAGTGACGGAGGGCGGCCGTCGGTACCAGCGGTACAACACCACCAGTGGTGGCAGCCAGTACCGCACGGTGCTGCGGAAGGTCTTGCGGTCCATCTTCTTCCCGCTCGTGTCTAGCCTGATGTGCAGCAACTTTGTGATCTTCCTGACATCCGAGAGGGTGCTTGGGGTGCGTGTACACCACCTTCCTTAACTGTTTCGACAGCCTCTGGCAAATGTACGCTCGAGTTTTGCCGCACGGGTGCTTAGATTCTAGTGCAGGGTCTAGCGTGAGAACTGTGCACAGTGTAGGGCAACCGGAAAACGCGAGACGAAAGTATGCCAGCGACACGGCGCTACCGTCAACACGGGGCTTTAGTGCACGTGGTCATTGTATCGTTGTGCAAGAAAAAATAGACGAAGCGTGACTAGCAGGGTTATATAGTAAAGCCATGTGGGGCTGGACACCATTAAAAAACTATATACCTTGTTTTCCTTTCTGCTTTCTTTTTCCTGAGGAGGCAGACTGGGCAGCCCACGAAGTTACCAATTATGTCAATGCTTACATATTCCATAGTCTGTTAATTAAGCATTCTGGGCAGCAGTTAAGTGTTACTGAGCAAAGCATTGCACCTACAACGCGCAGTATGGGTGGAGACATGACCTGTCGTACACGACAAGCTTGCACACGTTATTCAGGGGTTTCTCTGAATCGTGCGTCCTTGCCTGTTCCAGGTGCCCTATACTGCGCTTAATGCCATAACAACTAGCCCATAGGTTTGTCCTATTGAAGAGCAAAAAAGTCGGTTTGAGCAGAAATGCGTGGAAAGGGAAGAATTACTCTCTAGGGCGGCATAGGGTAAAGTGATCTTAGAATATTGCGAAGGAAGGAGAGGTTCGGAAGCTTGTAGGCTTAAGGATAGAATCTGCTCACAGATGACAAAGACAAAAGGAAATAGAGGGAAGGGGCCTTTGTCTTGCAGTTAACATAAAGTAGGCTGACGATGATGATTATGATGATGATGATCGTGCATAGAGTTTCGTTGTCAGTCAAGGAAGCCGAGTGTGGTTGTCCGTACGGTTGTCATATATGAAGGGAGTAGTAAACTCGGTCTTTCCTGTTAAACTGCCTGGGTAATTACCTGTTGGCGGAGTCACTTCGAATTTGGGGCAGAGCTACAAATTCTCTTCGCTCCACCTCTACCACTCACCCTAAATGCATAGAGGGTCCAAGAGCGAGCCCTATAATTTTCTTGCTCCGCAACGGCGCTCCGCAACAATAACCGCAATGGCCGAAGCATTCGTGATGCCACTTTCAGCCCTTAAGACATTACTGGAACGTAAGAGAAAACAGCGCACGCTAGACGACGAGTATATTAGCACAGCCTTTTCATGAGCGCCCCCTGACTATTTCCTGCTTTCCTAAAGCGATAAGCGGAAGTAGCTTTTGAGTAGCGAAAACAAATGTACTAGATTCGGCGAGGACTGGCTTATCAGGATTTTCCTACGCCGAAGAGAATCTCGCTCTTCTAGCGATGCCGGATTATCGATTATGAACGATGTGACTCATCAGCCGCCACCTGGACACAAATTGGTCACTTCGCAGGTCAAGCACCTGCATATGATCGCTGGCATGAGTCCATTGCTCTACTGGGTGACAAACTTCGCCTTCGATTTCATGTTCTACATGGGAACTGCCATGATCGTGCTGCTTCCACTGCCGCTCGTTCCCTACACTACGCTCGACGCCGAAGACTACAGTGAGTTCGCCCTCTCCACATCTTGCGCGTCGGTTTCACGTGGCCGCAAACCGGAGCGCAGCAGTAAGACAGACGCAGTTGGTGCGCCGACGCCATTCATTTGATCCTTTCGGTGTTCTCTGAAAGACACTTCTTTTGTGCTGCAACAAGTAAAGGCGCCAGTGAATAGCGACCTTTAGCTCAGCGCGCTTACATTTCGCTCCACTCGTAGTAGCCGGCGGAGGTAGACGGAGCGCGAGCGGGGCGTCGCACGGGCTAAGTTTTAGCCCGGCGATCCTTCGCCTGCTCGAGCAGAGTAGAGTGCTTCGATGTCCTCCTCGCCTGCCGCCCACCGGCGGTTGAGGAGGGCATCGAATAACCTTAGAGCGGAGTAGAACTAATCTTTAGGTTCCCTTTAAGGAGCCAGAGTTGTGCCGCTGCCTTCGGCGCGTCGCTCGCGCCGCCTCCAGCGATTCTAGCGCCGCTATTGGACGAGCGCCGTCACGTGATCAAAACGGAATCCGCTGCGTTGTGGAGAAACCAACAACTGGCAGCCGCGTCAACGCACTGCAGGAACCGACCGACCGATCGCAATTGACAGTGGCACTGTTAATATTATTGTTACTTCTGTTATAACACCTGAACGTGTTACCTTGTGTTATAATAACCTGAACGTGTTATTCTAGACGTCAGAAATCATGTTCGCCAGCTTAGCACATGATCTGTACGTGTTATAGTAGATGCCACAAAAGCATGTGCGCCATCTTAGTACGTGATTTATACGTGTTATAGTAGACGTCACAAAAACATGTGTGCCAGCTTAGCACAGGATCTGAACATGTCATTCCAGACTTCATAAAAACATGTGTGCGAGCTGCGCACATGATCTGTACGTGTTATAGTATACGTCACACCAGCTTAGCACATGATCTGTATGTGTTATAGTAGACATCACAAAAACATGTGCGCCAGCTTAGCACATGATCTGAATGTGTCATAGTGGACGTCACAAAAACATGTACGCCAGCTTTACACGTGACCTGAGCGTGTTATTCTAGACGTCATAAATAATGTGCGCCAGCTTAGCACATGATCTGTACGTGTTATAGTAGACGTCACAAAAACATGTGCGCAGTTTTACCACATGATCTGTACGTGTTATAGTAGACGTCATAAAAACATGTGTGCCAGCATTGCCCATGATTCAATTCGCACTGTCGCTACAGCTACCATTCTTACGCTTCGTTTAATATTCTATCATGTTGCTATCGCATTCATTGTTTCCCTCTTCAGCGATGCTTAGGTGACCTTAATGACAACTGAGGCTTTCCGAATACTTGGTGACTTTAATGTCTTGTGTTTTCAAGGGAGGCACGCCGTAGCGTCCTGCAGAGCCTTCGGTAAAAAGACGTCATCTACAATGCCGCTAGGCCACACTTTCACACGTATCTGCCTTGTTCCAAGTTTAACTATAGCTCCGTGTGGCACAATCGGCATGTGTACGAGACAGTTGCATTGGCCATGAAACGTGCCGTTTGCTTGTCGTCGTCATCGGTCAAATAAAAATAAAAATAAAAATAAAAAATAACTGGCCATCTACACGTACACTTGATATTTCGCTTATCTATGTATTTTTGTTGTTTCCCTTAAAAAATTCTGCACGCAAAGCATTACAAAAATGTAGTCATTGCCATACGAGGAATTCGCAGCGGCAAGTAAGCTTCAAGAACTTTGCCTGAAAGGAAAAAAAAGTAAGGTTATGTGAGCCCATTTGGATTTTCCCGTGCTGACCTACTGTAATGTCATGTAGGTTGTGCCTGCAGACAGTGGCGCTCCATTTTACTTTGGGTTTATGGATACGAAACCACCTGACCCTCGATGTACTTCCTCACTAAAAGGCGCGTGGATGGCATGCCGTTATGTGTGTGATAGCATACCAGCCTTTGCTGCGTTCATTACTCGACATTTTTTGTGCCGATGCGGGAATTACGCGATGTGTTTTCGTCCAAGGAATTTTACGTCCCGCACGATTGGTAAAGTAAGTTGTTTCGAAATTCTCTCGCAGAACTGATATTTGTGCTCAACCTGCTCCACGGATACGCCGCCCTTCCGGTCGTTTACATCGGCTCCTTTTTGTTCGGCGACCCTGGCTCGGCGTATTCGACGCTCGTCATTGTCAAGTTCATCATGTGTAAGTAGCCGCGGTGCAACCCACTCTAGAGTCAGTAAAACAGCCACCCATACTGTTTCAACATTCACTGGACACAATGATAGGGGCTGGCAGATTATAAATGGAATGGTTTCAACAATCAAGGGCACAATGCACACTAAACATTTTAACACCCTTAAGGGTGTAAATCAGTTTGTCGCCAGACGAACACCCTAAGGGTGCTGTTGTGTAAACCCTACAGTTGGGGTGCCATTATTGCACCCTAGAGGAAGGGTGTCCAGCAAAATAAATTTAGGGTGTAAGGACGTTCGTCCAGATTAACACCCATCTGTGTGGGTGTTGGAAGGGTGTACAGCCTTTTATTTCTAGTGTGTGTGGAAGGCAGGTTCGGCAGCACACGCCTTCAATTACAACTATGTACAGCGATCCACGCGCAACTATTGTGTGTGCCAGAAGGTTCAAGTTCGGCTACCAAACGCACCGTTGAACAGCCGTCCTTGAAGCTTCGATGGGCATACACAACACCTATACGTGTGGATCACATTACATATTAGTAATTCATGGTGTATATTGGACAACCTGTCTTCGCTGCACAAATACAACCTAGCAAACTTGACACTTTTGAGCATGTATATCAACACCAAGGTTATCACGATTTCCATATCCAAATAACATGCAAAAGACTGGTAAGATATATGCTGCATTTTCAAGAAAATGCAAATATATTTATTGCATGCTGCAATACAGAGCACATATGCATAAATCACATGAAATATAAACATGCACTATCACCAAACACATCGGTAAGTACAAGAACATGTACATTTCCCACAAAGGTATTTAAAATATATGTATTGATCAAATCTGTTATTAGAGAAGAAACTATGTATAGCGGCACTGAAAGAGCCTGGGTTGATTCGCAGTGTTTTGGGCCACATAAAGGAATAAATATTTAGTATTAGGCTCCAGTGAACGAAAATTCAAGTTTGGATGCCTTAAAGAAAAGGCATATTGCAAAGGTGAATTAGGGAAGCAATTGAAATGCAGAGCAAACGCACAAGAAAGACACCTGTTATTTTGTACACTAATGTAATCGCAAAGCATTATGAAAAGTTTGGAAAGTCGATGTAAAGCATAACTGGCCAACATTTTTCAGACTGAAACAATACTTTCCAAGCATAGACATGCTTAAAATGAGGTTTAAGCCAGGAGCCTTATTGCAAATTTTCTATTTCCAACAAGATTACTTGAGCACAAAAATACGTAGAATTCTTTAGTGCCTAGATAGTTTGTCCTCTTTTGTGAAACGAGAGTTCTCTGGGCTAAAGGTGCTGTGTAGTGGTTTTTCTAACTACAATACCAGTTTCTATAAATTTTTGTTTTGTAACTCGAAGGCACTGGTACATATACAATATGTAGTTTGAAAATAGGTTCTTTTCTTACTATAAATCAAAAGAGTGCATATTCCACATCTACTAGTGCCTGGGCGCAAAGTGCAGTAGGAGGCCTGATAAAAACAAACCACTGCTGATTAAACGATTTTGCTGAGCACAAAATGTGGACAGTGTTTTAAAATACATAGTAAATTTCTAAATTATTTGCATTTAGATGCAGTAATTCAAGATTAAGGCATGCTGTAGCATGTGAGCATGCAAATTAGCAAATATGGTTTAATAAATTAGCCATACTCTGGGTACTAAAAGAATGCAGGCATAGGCAGTCATGCAGAAGTTCAAGTTAAATATCACACTGTTAACATTTGCCAGCAAATGGTCGTATCAAACATTATAATTATACTGAACAAGGGTAGTTTCTTGGGATAGTTTGCAATTAATGAGATAAAATTACGTACAGCTTGAATGACAAGAACTGCGAGAGATGACAGACTGCGCTGACTTCCAACAATATTTCATTACGTTGCCACATCATGTGTAAATGTACAAAAGCGGGCATGCGCGGAATATGAGTCACAAGGGGTGTCTAACAGCAAGTGACTGTACTAAGAACATCGTCCTTTGAAAAAATAAGCATTAGAATTTCTATCTGTTGAGATACAAGACTTCACTAAGGGTCAGCACAATAGAGGGGTCACTAACGCACACACTAACCAGTTTTCTAGTGAAATCTGCTTCTATGGTTTCCCGGATGACCTGTGACTCGCTAAAGCTTCCGTACCTTCAAAGAGGGGCACACAGCCGCAGTCCCAGCAATGGATGCCGAAGTGGCCTTGAACAGTGTTATGCACGTTGTTAACGTGCTCTCCTAAATGATTGTTTAGGCGCCTGCCTGTCTGTCCAACAAAGTCAAATGAGATATTGTAAAGCTTTGCCTCCTTAACAGCCTCAATAAATCTTGCTCACACGAGATGCAACATAGTGTTGCTGCACAGGCTGATTGCCTTTCTTCGGTTGGCTACCCTTTGGCCTTAATATCAGCCATAGCGGAATAGCTTCTGAAGTGCACAAAACATGATGAGCGCGCTCGGTCAAGGAACCAGCCTGTTGAAGACACAGGTTTGCAGTGCTACCGTATGTTCATGATGTCTCCCATAGGCTAAAAAAGATTGGGGAACCTGCAGGAATCACAGTCCTTTTCTCAGCCCCGGAAAAGCCGGCAAGGCTCTGTAAGCATGTAAACGCGCCTAAATCGCGTCAGAGTTGTTGCTCTGCCGGGCACAGAAAACGTTTTGCGTTGTGTGCAACGAATGTGGTTTCCCAAATTCCAATTTTGAGGCAGTAAATATATGGACAAACAGGCAGGCGCCTAAATGATCGTTTAAGAGAGCACTATAACAACGTCAATAACACTGTTCAAGGCCACTTGGGCATTCATTGCCGGGACTGTGGCTGCATGCCCCTCTTTAAGATACGGAAGTTTTAGCGAGACACAGCTCACCCGGTAAATTATTAAAGCTGATTTCACCAGAAAACTGGGTAGTGTGTGCGTTAGTGCCCCCTCTATCACGCTGACCCCTAGTGAAATTTTGTATCTATACAGATAGAAATTGTGATGTTTTTTTTTTCAAGTGACCATGTTCTTTTTACAATGACTTGCTGTTAGAACACCCCTTTTTACTGGCTTTCATTTTCTGCGCATGACCCCTCTTGTGTATACACACACGATGTGGCAAAGCAATAAAATATTGTTGAAAGTCAGTGGAGTGTGTCACTCACAGTCCTTGTCCTTCACGCTGTACGTCATTTTTTATACTGAACAGCCAATATTGATTCAAAATTAGCAAAAATATAGTACACATCTGAGCTGCAAGAATGCAAGTGATGCAGCAAATGGCCTTTAGCTTTCCAAAAGAAAAAGAAATGTTCACGGTTAACCACGAGGTGCAGGGACTCCATTCTCTGAGCATCTTGACCAATAAGTGCAGCGCATGGCATTGCTGGAATCTTGAATCCTGCATTAGCAAAATAAGAAGAGAATCATGAGAATTCAGTCCGTGCAATTACCCATGTACTTTGCGGGAAATTTGATAAAGCAACAAGCTCCTCAAAGTAACAAACTTAATGTGACTGGGCAGAATGCACCGCTCAGGCAACTGGGCAAGACAAGTGAAAGGTAGGAGAAGTTTCTATTTTGCAAATTAAGGAATTGCATGTTACTGTGAATGCTAAACCACTATGTCATTGTGAACACAAGGCACATACAGCAGCAAAAACATAAATTTACAGTAGCCTTTTCACCATAGAAAATAAGAGTGAATAAAATTTAAAGACTACCAATGACATCTCTCAACAACACATTTGTACAAGAGTGTGTATGTGACCTTAACACAAAATTGACATTATGAAATCTGCAATATATCTGCATTACACTTTATAAGTACTGCAGGTGAGAAGCTTACGGGATATGGCACATTAGGAGTGAAATGCACAAGGTATTAAAAAATCACTGTTTTTGCACAACATTATTACACTAGGAGACAAGGAGTACTGTTTTACTGTTTAAATGAGGGAATGCCCACTGGCATTCTCATTTGCCCTGCAATACATGCATCCAGCCCAACAATATCCAACTCTCCTATGCACTTTATTAGACACTTTCTGCATCCTAAAATTTATCGTGTATTTCTTATTTACTAATTTAGTAAGAATTGGCATTTTGGCATACTTTCCTTGAAAATTTAGCATGCGTTGTCAACTATTTTTCTTAGAGCACGCCCCCTTTCAATGGGTTAGCTTGGCAACGCACTGACAAGTAGTATTCTTTTACTTAAACTTATGATCCTTCCTCATGCTCCCACTTCATGCTCTAAACTGTGATGCCCCTCTGACGCAGTTTATGTTAATCTGTGACTATTTACATGGTCCTTCTTTCTGTAGCCTCTCAACTAGAGCCTGAAATTTGTTGTCACCTAGAACAATCGTCTTTCTTGCCTAAAACATATCGCACGGTTACCCCCTGTAGGGGTTGGAGTACGGACTCCGGGATGAAAAACCCAGAACTTGGGAGTATTTATTCTACATTATAAACAGGGGACGCGAGAGTCATGTAACAGGCGTACACTCATTACGGGCCAGCAGCAACTCGGACGCTGCGGCCCGCAGCAAGAAGTTCGAGAGAGGTGAATCAGGGAATCAGGGCATCTCCCAGAATCTTCAGGTCTCTCTGGAAGGCTTCTTATAAGCCCTTCGAGCACTGCAAGTCACGTCATGTTTGACCAATGGGAGAGTCCACTCCGATGACGCCACTTGCAGCCAATGGTAGGCGCCCGTGTCGCGGGGCACACCTGTCGGGGCTCTCTGCGGTCTTGCCACGCAGACTGGCAATCACTTCTAGGCCGGAGAAGGAGGGGGGCTGCACCTGCTCCATTGTCCGACGCCCACCTGCAAATCCCGGCGACTTGGCTCCGCAGCGGTGGCAACAGCCTTCTTCAAAGACGAAGGGGGTCGAATGAGCTCCATTGTCCCAGGGCCCCTTCTAATCCCGGCGGGACACGACCTGGGGGTCGCAAACTTGTTTGCACGTGTCGTCTCTGGAATGCGCTTTCCTGCTTCTGCATTCCTCAATTAGCTGTGCTGCAATCCGATGTGGTTTGGGGAACTCGAAGTAATCGCAGGAAACAGCTCCATATCTAACAGCTCGTCCTCGCCCCGGTAGTTCTGAATGGCCGGTGAACTCAATTCGCTGGCCAGGAGGAACGCTGATAGAAGCTGCAGGGTACTGGGGTCGAGCCTCGTTTGACAACCCTCGGGATCCTGGGCCCTGGAGAACAAACGTCAAACAAACAAAACAGCACAGCGCTGCACCACGCGTAAGCGCAGGCTCTTCACCCCTGACTCGCCAGACTATTACTGAGTCAAAATCAACCCTGATCTTTTATTTCCCCAATTTTGACAAAACAGTTCCAACCACCCTTCCAAACAGCTATCCATTTCTCCTCGATTGCCGACAAGACCAGACTACTATTGTTGTTGCAAAACAAAAGGGTCGTTGACGATGCAAACAACAAATGAAAACAGCCGAACATAACTTAAGTGGCCTAACTACACGAACAGCATGTTTCCAATCTATCGCAGTGGCGTACTTATCGCACGTATTGGTGCCACTGAACAATCTGGTCAACCTCACAAGTACGTAATCACAAGTGCACCAGCCTTGTGGTCACTAAACAGAACGCGTACTTGCATTGTAGGCAAACTTTTCATTCACGCTTACTCACGTTTCTTTCCTGAAAGTCCTACAGGACACGTGACATAAACGAACAATTAAACTTGCGGGACTTACACACTCCGCAGAACTCTTAAAATGATGCGTCTTCTACTAACTCGTTCCACGCATACTTATCAGCGAAGTCAGAATACGGCTGCCCTCAACACACACTAGCAACCCAGTCATAAAGTCTGCTTCCTTCCGTCCACACAGGACACGCGCCAATGGAACTAAGAACGCTTCTACGTGCAACTTATGCACTCACTGAAAACTACGCGCTTAACCTTGCAAAATTCAAAAATACTTAAAAAGAAAGAAGGTTAAATAACACACACGCGCGTTACGATAGGCCTCTCAACAGTAACCTTGACCCTCAGGTTACTCACACACACAAAAAAAAAACCTATCTACTTATTAATGAGCATCTCGCGAGACTACATGTTTACTTAAAACGCATCTTTCAAATCTCGGAGCTTTCTCAAACCAAAACACTAACAAAGCTCAAACCTTACACTTTGAAAGAAATCCTAGTCTCAAATCGCGAAAACTTTCCGATGGTCAAAAATAAAACAAAATAACACACTTCATTTCTACGGAAGCGCTCCTGGCCTCCCTTTCCAAACGCTTCCGTCGGACTCATACTTTGAGTCGAACGCGGGGTGGACGTGGTCTGAAAGCTACTCTGGCTGCCGAGAGACAACAAAAGGGCTGATTCACTATCAGCTCCCCCAAGACGTTACGGTCTCCTGCCAATTTGCGTCCCCGCGCCCCGCTTTCAACAGGACCTCGATTGACCGCGTCGCCACTCCCCACCTGGTCTCGTCCTGCCACCTTGCGTTTCTTCGAACTGCACGCTGAGCTGTGAAAAGAACTACGGAACGACGAGGAGCTTAACTGCCTCGTGCCCTTTGTCCGCGTCCGTGCAGAACATTCTTCGCGGTCCCCCTTTGACCTGTGGCTCGAACGTTTAGGAAGCGTCAACATCGTCAGTGACGACCGCACCTTTCTCCTCGCGCCCTGCCCATTTGGGTTTCTCGCCATTTTTGGCGGCGCTACATTAATTACCGTCTTTCGGTCTTTAACGCGCTTCTTTTTACGGCGCTTTCTCTTCGCACTCGCCTTCATGTCGCCTTCTCGTGCCTCGTGCTGGCCGGTACACATTTCGTCGGCCCGGATCGGCCTCTTACCCGCGCAGTCTGAGTGATTTACATTTAAATCTACTCTCACTTTGCCTCGACTGGCGGACAGCTCAACCGACTCTGGAGCAATGCAGCAGGCTTTACTCGAGTTAGACAACTCGCACTCTTGTGAACTGCCCTCTACTGCATTGCCCAGCTCACGCTGTGCATCGACACACAGTCCGTCGGTCTCGATCGCTGTCTCACGCGCACAGTCTGAATGATTATTAACTGAACCATCCCTCTCTAGGCTATCTAGACTGGCGGAGAGCCGCACCGATCCCTGAACAATGCAGTTGTTTTCTCGTGAGCTACGGAGCTCGCCACCCCGAGAACTATTCTCAACTGCATCGTCCAGCTCGCACTTCATTTCTGCACGCACATCTGGCTCTACATGGGTGCTCGCTTCTGTCTGGTCAGCAGTACCCCTTTCTTCGCTAGCAACCTCGCTAACATTACCAGCGACGCACACGCTCGGTAACTGTGCCAATTTGTTCGCAGCTGGCCTAGCTGTCTCTACAGTCATCTGTTGGCACAGCACCTCGTCGCTCTCACTACGGCCTTTAACGGCCTCTGTTGCCACTAAGGCATCGTTAGCAGCTAGCGTTTTCCCTTCACTTATGAATCGGCAGCCAATCTCACAGGCACTACTCTTTTCGTCGGCTTCTGGCGAAAATCTGCTCGATGCTGCCTCATTCTTTCGCTCTGTACTACCTACAGAATTCTCAGACAGCCGTTGTCTCTGTGCCAATAACTGATCGCAATACTGTAGCTCTTTGATCAGTGCTGCCTTCTCTCTCTCATACTTTTCCTCTCGCTCACGTTCGCGTGCCTTCTCACGTTCGTGACGCTGACACCTAAGAGTAAGTTCTTGAAGCTCCTGCTTCCGTTCATTCTCGCGTTCTTCACGCTGACGCTCACTCCTAAGCTCACGACGCTCTCGCAAACGTACACGACGCACACGCTCCCGTGGCTCCTGTATCACCTCCCAAGCAAGCCTAATACTTTCATCATCATTGCCACTATCGTTAATCGCCTTTATGATAGCTGGCGTTTCCATCCGTTCGTCCGCCTCAACTCCCAAATCGTCGCACACCAACAACAAGTCTAACCTCGTCAACCTTCTAAGATCCATGGCAGCTGCCCCGACAGGTGGTTAAAACTGTTTTCCTTAATTAATTGGTGCAAACACACAATGCAACAAATTCCCGATTCCCAGAACTATCAAAATTGAACACACAACCTTTGAGTCTGGCGAATCATAAGGAAAAAAACCACGCGCTCACTTACGGTTACAGCACCCCGCCATCCGGTTCATTTGTCCGCTGTTCCCGGTTCCTTCCGGACTCCCTGGGTCGAAGGCTCGCTCCTTCTTCGATTCTCCCAGTCTCTTCGGACCTCTTTCGACGAAGGCTCTCTCTTCTTCGCTCTTCCCGGTTCTTTACGATCTCTCTCGACGAAGGTTGATTCGTAGCGCTGCCACCAGCTGATGTATTCGGAGGCGATCCCACCGCTGCCACCAGATGTAGGGGTTGGAGTACGGACTCCGGGATGAAAAACCCAGAACTTGGGAGTATTTATTCTACATTATAAACAGGGGACGCGAGAGTCATGTAACAGGCGTACACTCATTACGGGCCAGCAGCAACTCGGACGCTGCGGCCCGCAGCAAGAAGTTCGAGAGAGGTGAATCAGGGAATCAGGGCATCTCCCAGAATCTTCAGGTCTCTCTGGAAGGCTTCTTATAAGCCCTTCGAGCACTGCAAGTCACGTCATGTTTGACCAATGGGAGAGTCCACTCCGATGACGCCACTTGCAGCCAATGGTAGGCGCCCGTGTCGCGGGGCACACCTGTCGGGGCTCTCTGCGGTCTTGCCACGCAGACTGGCAATCACTTCTAGGCCGGAGAAGGAGGGGGGCTGCACCTGCTCCATTGTCCGACGCCCACCTGCAAATCCCGGCGACTTGGCTCCGCAGCGGTGGCAACAGCCTTCTTCAAAGACGAAGGGGGTCGAATGAGCTCCATTGTCCCAGGGCCCCTTCTAATCCCGGCGGGACACGACCTGGGGGTCGCAAACTTGTTTGCACGTGTCGTCTCTGGAATGCGCTTTCCTGCTTCTGCATTCCTCAATTAGCTGTGCTGCAATCCGATGTGGTTTGGGGAACTCGAAGTAATCGCAGGAAACAGCTCCATATCTAACACCCCCATAGGGGGGTACTGTATATGAGTTTTCACATATTCAATGAACCTCAGAGACACAACCATTTCTCAACCTGTGTTGCTACTACCCGCATGAGTCACAATGGTTGTAAGTTGGCTACCTGCCCTCTCTCGCTTAAAAGTACATTTTGCCATGTGGGAAATGACCACAAGCATCACATTTTATTCAATGAGTGCTCCTGTGCATGTCTTTTTTTTCCGTCCTCTAATGGCTAGGTTCCACATGTTCAAGTTGTTTGAAAACTGTCTAGCCTCAACCAATACTTTGTGTAGTTTCAAAATTATGAAACATTCATTGTTCAAAACTTGTTCCAAATTAAGTATGAGACATTTTCATGATGCAAATGAGGTAAGGTTGTGCTTAGAGACTATGATAGGCCTGCTATATACTGCAAAACTGTGTGAAATGAAATATGCTTGCAATTTTCATGAGCAGCTAGCTCAGTACAATTAGGCACATTACCTGCGGAAACGTTCTTTTAACACTCCCGAGAGGTCCTGGTTTTTTGTAATTTCTTCAAGTTCCTTGCAGTCTATATTGCAATCCAGTGCATTTTGATTTTGATATGGTATTCAAAATAGAAACAGCTGAAATTTTAAGGTTTTGATAATTATATGGGAATAAATTAAAGGTAGAAGAGTGTAATGCAATGGGCAAATAAGAAGCTCATTGCAGAGAGTAAACATTCCTTTCCTGCAAATAAATTGGTAGCAGGAAGGTCATACGAAATTAGCAGTGAATGCACAATAAAGAATATGATGCTACAATGCCCCGGCATTCTGTGAATATTCTTGCACAAAGAAAATCCTCATTATGAAAGACCATCAAGAAAATGCAAATGTATATTTTGGATCAGCAGTAATACCTGCAGTATGCACTGTACCATCGGCAATATTTACAACCACAGACAACTGCACATCATATCAAGCTTAGGCGGCCAAGGAGCCCGAGTTTTATATTATAACTTGACTTAGTATATTACACTACACAACTATATCTACTTACAATGTTGTCTTCTCAACCGCTTTCAAGAAGACATTAACCATCTGTCTGAAGGCGAACGCAAGTGGCTTGCTCTTAATGGGGGGGCGCCAAGGCTGGGCATTGTGAAATTGCTGCTACCATCTGCACGACCTGCGAGAAACGACGCTCTAAGTACAAGATAAACAAATGCTATTGGAGCAAAAGACAAGATCATTGGCAATGAGTCTCGTTTTGGTTTGCACGAGAAAAGCCAAGAATATGGTCTTTGTGCTGCTTACTGAAGAAGAAGCCTCCTTCCAGATGTTGCAGTCATGCATTAAGATTGTCGCACAGCTGCATGCTCTTATGCTCATATGCTGCTGTCGCCAGTACGCTTTGAAGTTTATTATTTCAAGTTAAATTGATTATTGTGTTTTCTTGCCAGTTCTTGGCAAACAGACCAGCAATGAAGTAGCTCACTTACACACATACTCCCTTTTGAGGAGCGAATTCACACACACGCACGCATGCATGGGTGCACACACACACACACACACACATGCCTCTACCACATGAGCAGCTTCCTACGCTTGACACACATACATCTTTTTTATCCTGTGTCACTCCTACTGCTAAGGCATAAAAAATCCTTTGTGTTAAGAACTCCAAACTCCTCAACCTACACCTCCAGCTTAAACACTTTCTCGAGAGCCACGATAAGCCTTCTAGCTTCCCCAGTGCTCCAAACTGTAGTTACGAATTTCAATAGGGCTATAGGCGACAGCTCTCGAAGGGCATGCAAACTACCCGGAGACCTAAAGCTTGTATATGATACCTCTAAGGCACAACACTTCAAATTTTCAAAATGCAAAAAAGCTCCTGAAGACAATTGCTATATACGTGGAACGTCTCGAATAACCTGCCGCTAACAATTTTAGCGGTTGTGTGCATCAAAAGAAATGTGGGCTAATGGGAAATCCACGTCTTTAAGATCGGAATTAGTGTAATGGCGAAACACACTACCAGATTTCTTAATCATTTATTTATGCTCTGGATGTAACGTTCCTTTCACAGTAACAATCAAGGATATCGATTCATCAGGGCATGGGAGGAAAAAGGACGAAGCGTACACCTGGCGCCTTCCCACTGGTCCTCCCGACAAACGGCGCCTCATACAGTAGTTGTCCAGGGTGGCTTGAAACCAAACTCTGCTTTCAGGCGGGAACACTCGCTGCACCAAATCGGAAGAGTTTTATTGCGAGTAAAACTCTACCGGCCTCATGCAATACAAACGCACGCACACAAAACGCACTCACACGCACACACAAGTATACGCACTCTCAAAGCGCAGACACAAAAGCGCGCACGCGCACATTGATGAACACAAACAAGCACACATACATGCATGCAGGCAGACACGCTAACACGTGCACGCACACACAGCAAGCCACAGACAACACACTCACAAAACACGTACGCACTAGACACGCGCAAACACGCCGGCCCATACAAACCGGCATGTACTGTACGCGCGCGCGCGCGCGCACGCACGCACGCACGCCCGCACGCCCGCACGCCCGCACACACACACACAGCGAGCCGAGCGCACGCACGCACACACACACAAAGCGAGCTGAGCTGAGCGCACACACGCACGCACACACAAATCGAGCCGAGCGCGAGCACACGCACAGACAAAGCGAGCCGAAAAAATGCTGAAGGCGTCCGGCAAGCAGCAACAGCAGCACGCGACCGCAACAGGGAGAACCAATACCGCGCCGGTTCTTTCGAAAGGTGGATAAGCCAGTCGTCCTTTTTCTACGCGACGCAAAAGTGGTCGACCACATTTAACTTAAGTGCGAACGATCGTATTACAAGCAGCCGCGCTGAACGCACAAGAGAATCGCATCAATAAATGCTCAAGCGCTGAGAAACAAAGCGGAACTATGCAGGCGCACCAAGCCCGATGTAGATTTGACAAACATTAGTCACACGGGACGCGTTCGAGGTAGTTAACTTGGCCTAGTAGGAGTGCAGCTGCTCTTCCTCTTACATTAGCGAATTATGAATTATGCTACGAGATCACAGTGAGATATTTCTAAAGCGAACAAAACAAATACCAAATAAACGGGCACTTGCCTGAAAATTTCCATCATGCCAGTACTACCGACCGGGCACGTTGCAACTTCTCGTTTCAGCCTTCGTGGATCCATCTTCCAGTGCGTACGAACGCTTTGCTTTGAAGTGGGGCACGAGTAATACACAAAGCAAGGGCCACATCTTTTTCTACCCCACGCGCAAAACTAATCACACGTTTAAAATTATTTCGCACAGCGGGAGACGCGAACGCATGCGAAAACTAGCATGATGGCGCAGCTTCCGCCTTCCCGTCCTGCCGCGCGCCGAAGTGATGGTACAGCGTCGCCCGTCACTTCCGGTCGCTTTTCATTGGGCATGGGGCGGCCGCGCAAATTGAACGTTTATTCTGACAGGTTTGCGTGCTCGCAGGGCCGCCTGTTTGCTGCTGCTTCGTTGTGATCTCTAACTAGAGCGGTGAGGCTGGTAGTTGCTACTACGTTTCGTGCCGAGCATTTTATTATGGGGTGGGGGCGCAGTCTGTGCTGCATCACTTAGGGTACAGTACGCAAATCGGGACCGTGAGCGAGACGATCGGCGCTCTTCTGCTGGTGCGATTAGATTACTCGCTGCGTCCGAACGAAGCAACTTTGCGAGGTCACAGCGTAGTTTCAGCGATATCGTGGCTCGATAAAGACGCTCACATCTTGGTCGTGCGACAGCGACGCGTAAATATTCATGAGGAGACTGAAGACTGCGTTTGCAAGTGCGTATGCTCTGGATAAGAAATTACAGCTTTGATGACACCAGCCCCTTATAGGCTCAGCCTTGCAAACTGTATTTGAGGATGCACTTAGAAAGCAGATCAGTAGCTTAGTAAACCTCTGAATGAATTAGGCAAGGTACGTGGAAATTCGGCTTTGAGAACTTCCAACGTGATCTCGCCTCTACAAGTCTTTTTTATGGATTCACCATGCAAATTGTACGTTGATGCCATTGTACAGCAGAGGCTCGTCTAACAGCACGTCCCTGTTTGTTCAGCAATGTATCTAAACAGCTTCTTACATTTTACCACTTTTTGTTGGGCTATTAAGGGCACCGAAATATTAGTGCAGAATTGCGCAAGTTGCTCTCGTGTTCTCGCTCTGTTACTGCAGTTTTTCTAGAAGTGTTTAATTGCATGTTAATATTCCTGTAAGCACGAAAAATAATCATAATGGAATTGTAAGTGAAAGGGCGTTCTTTTTCTGGACGATACATTTTTGGAGTGGCCGTCATGCCAGTAACATCAGAATCCTTGATGAAATATCGACAGTCACTTAGGAATGCGAAAACTTAATCCCTTCACGCATTGACACTTGCAATTGTCACGTGACCATGATACGTTAGTTCATACATTGTCACGTGTTCTTCTCAATTCTACCTTAATGTCCCGTAATCCACCATGCTATAGTTTGTACGAACCTTAATCCAATTTATTCCACCCTTATTCACATTATTTCACATTATTTACCACTAATTGCTCATAATTAACGTTGTTGTATTTACTACCTTCTGTATCACTACTGACGTCATACAAGACAGTGATGACTTCACATTTTATTTATTTATTATACATACATTCAAGGCCTAGTAGGCACAACAGAAAGAAGTGGTGAAAATATGCAATAATTGCAATGCAACGCAAGAATAGAAAATGAAACCATAAGATAATTTGAACGGCGACCTTGAATTAGTGGTGTCACAAATTGAGACTGTGGAGGCGGGAAGGCGGTTGCATTCAGTGGCTGTTCTTGGAAAAAGGAAGAATGGCACATCAATTTTGTGTTGATGGTCGATGCGAGACGAGAACTTGGTGTGGTGAAAAGATTTTCTTTACGAGAAGGGTTAAATTAGCATATTCTATGAAAAAGACAGAGGCGAAAGTATTTTCGACGTAACCAAAGGTCAGGTTCACCTAGTGTTCTTTTCATGGACGTGACGCTAGAATGAAGTGAATAATTTGAGAGAATAAAACGGGCGGCGCGGTTCTGAATGCTTTCTGACTGCTTTCAAGGGAAATGACAAGATTGGCATGAGCAGGGTCCCGTATGGATTGTTGTTGCGGAGAACGCCACCTTTCCTACCTGAAAGGCCATGAAACGCTTTCGCATTAGAAATGCAATACATACACACATTGCTCAATGCGTGGACGTGTACACGTTACTCAGATTTATGCATCAATACGTTCAACACCCTACAGGCGTCGATTTAACACCCTTCTTAGAGCAAAGTCACACCTTATGTATGGTATACACCCTAGTGATAGGGTGCTTTGGTCGAAAAGGGTGCTAAAAGGGTGTGGGCATGGGTGTAAATGCCGAAAGCACCCTATTAACACCCATAAGGGTGTAAAAAAAGTTTAGTGTGTGGCATAACATTGGGGCATGAAACGTACGAGAGGAAACGTTTGGATCGGAGAAAGAGAGCTCTTAGTTGACGAGACAGCCACGAATGAAAACAGCGAGTCTTTTAGGAACCCGAGCCGGCTCGACAAAAATGTTGGAAGCTTCACTTCAAGCTAAATGGTGACAGGGCACACGTCGTACGACTCGGAAGTCAGGCGCCGCTGTGGCTGTGTCGAGAATCATTCTCTATCCACGGCGCTGCCGGGCTGGCGACTTCGCCGAAGGCGCGGAGAGCAGAGTATGTTCTTGCAGGTAGTTCCAGCGGAGTGGTTTGGAGAATTTCATCAGCGAGTTTTGTTGCAACCCCCCTCGTGCTTCCCTTTCTCTAAACGACATTATAAATTTAGAAAAAGAAAGCTGCCAGATTGTATGTTCATGCAAAACCTTAAGGCACACGTATTTATTATCGGAGGGCAACTGTCAATAAGTGCAAGCCGTACGTTATATGTATCCCTAGTTGGGAGATCGCTCCCTATTTCTGCAGTGGTCGCGCGAACCCTTTTCTGCGCTCGCGGCGCCATCTCGTGGATAACTTTCTTAGAAAAGCTGACGCTTTAAACACTTTCGACCACTATTCTGCGGCCTGAACGTGATGTATAGTTTGGCTTTAGTGCCCCTTTACACTTCGTAACTGTGTTTCCTGATTGTATGTCGCACCGTTGCATGTCCCACCAGCGACGGCGGGCTGCCTGGGTGCGGTGTTCGTGGAGCACCACTTCGTCGACGACGCGAGCGACACTGCGCTCGCCACGTTCCTCCACGCGGCGCTGCAGATACTGCGGCTGCTGCCGACGTACTCGTACTCGAGGGGCATGACCAAGATCCTGCAGCTGGCCAGAGAGAACGGCCTCTGTCGAGCGGGAGGCATGCCGTTGGAGAGCCGCTGCCAGACCAAGGAGAACCACGCCCGGCTGTCGCTGATGCGATGCTGCATGCGTAAGTCTCCAGTCTCAGTGTTTAGTTGATTCATTCTGTACTAAACCAGACAAGAAGCGGAGGGGGGGTGGGGCGGTATCGCATGCGTGGAAAAGAGAAAGGTGTGTAGGCACCGTAACAGATTCACCAGCTGCCCTGACGGCACCTCAGCTGTTCCCCGCGGCTTCAAGCTTCAAATCCGTCAAGCCATTCTGCCTATTCCTACGACATCGGCGTATCACCTACTTATCGCTTGTCATCGTGGCACTGCCTGCCTATGATTTTTCCGTAAGTGTTTAAATGCGGCTCCCTTCATCACGCACCTTAGATTGTACGCGGCGCGCATGGTCGCAACGCATCGGCCATCCACTTCAAATTTCACGCCCACCTTCTCACGCTGCTGCGCTTACAGCCTAATTTTTGTTATGGGCAGCATCGGACTAGAACGAATTTAACCACCAAATTGTATCTATGAATTGTTCAATTGTACGATGGTGCTTCGCACGATATATATATATATATATATATATATATATATATATATATATATATATATATATATATATATATATATATAAACTACACATATAATGTAAATCGTTTTATTTCAATAAAAAACGAAATATAACTCTCACCCAATTGCTATATTACCCAGGGGCCTTAACATAAAGGCTGGGGGTTATAGCTAACGCTGGGGCGCTTAAGGAAATTAAACGGGACTGGATAGCAACGAGAATAAGTAATGCGAGGCGAGATATGGTGATGGCGATTAGGTATGAAAAGTATTAGGTAGTAGGTAGCTTGGAGGGTGGATAGGAGAGGAAGATGAGTTCGGGAGAACTGGTGGTCCTGCTTTTCGGTAGGCATCCCGTGCTGTCACGCTGCAATTCGCCGTAGAACGTGAAACATGATAAACATGATGATCATGACGACGATTTGTTGGCATCCCTTTGAATTGGGCCCCGATAGGAAACTTCTCTATCTACATTGCACCGTGACCTATGCCTGTAATGGATCCGGTGGTATCAATCTCTTTCCTGCTTTTAAATCCACGAATACTCTAAACGTTTGTTGGTTATCTCGGCTGTTGACTGGTTGATGCTTCCATCCACTTCAAATATAAGCGTCCCTGGACGGTGCACTATACCTACCGGTTTCACTGCTTGAGCACCTTCGCATTCGATTGGGATGGGCTGAGTGGGCTCTGCATGCTTGCTGCAGCAGACACATGCCTCCCCTTGTGCGAATGTTTCCTCCGGTATGCTTTCCTCCTTCGGAAACCAGCTCCAGCCTAAAATAGCAATACACCCTCGTTTGTGCCATTGTACAGATTTTTTTTCTAATTTCTTTCTTTCCATTCTTGAAATCTCCATGGTATTTTTTGTTGCCATTTTTTGCATTCAGTTCAGTGTCTTTGTTTCTCCCACTTTCTTTCTCATGACTTCTGGATGCCTATTTGAAGTTTCAGTCACCCTATACTTGCTTATCAACTTTCTTGACATCTTCCTCCATTCTGTGTCCATGCTTTTCAGGTGCAGATACTTGCGCACTTTAGTGGCCCGTGTATTTTCATCCATGTTCCTGAGTTGTTCTTGAAGACCGATTTTGCTCGGCGCTTCTCTGAGTGCAAACAGTCCCGAACCGTGGCAACCAGTGCTGCCTAATTTGTGGTTTTGCCGTAGTCGGCAATTTTCGGTTAAGTTCCAACCCCGGCAAGGTATCTTATTTTATGCACAGAATGGCGTTTGCAAACGTTAGCGGTGACACCATTGCTTCTTTCCGAATTCAACGCACCACGTCATATTGTGGCCCCAGAGTGCTCTGTGGTTCAGTATTGCTGCATTACTCTTCCCTTGTACCTCAAGGTTATCTTGGTGGAAGCTTGAGTCATTATTTTCTTTGTTTACGTATACGTCAAGCTGTATACCGGGTGTTCTTTTTCAGGAGGTCCAAAAGGTTTTAAAAAATTCCGCAGGTGGACAGCACAATTCTATCCCTTTTTCTGAATTACTGGAAGAGGCAGCCCTTAGTACTGCGACAAAGGGAAATGGCTATTTAAATTATAATATAACTACCCACACTAACGTTTTATTGAAATATCTACGCCAGATGTATAAATCTACGAACTATAGCCGGTGAGTCCGTGAGGCGTATATACTCGGAAAGAATTCTTAGGGCTGTTCCGGTTTCCCAGTAATAATTTTCAAATTGTCCGACGATATGCATTGGCATGTGCTTCAATGCATAAAACAGCATTTTCTTCAATTTTGACTATGAGTATGACTTGCTGTTGAATTTATACCGAGTACTTTCACGTCTCTTCATTAAAAATCGTAATTTTCCGTTTCGCTCTGCTGAATTTAAGGCCTATATTGTCCCTGCGTTGCCACACCTATTCGCAAGTCTCTGTGTATCCCTTGCATTGAAGGCTAGTAGCACTACGTCGTCCGCGTACATCAGTCCAGGGACCTTCGTTTGCACCATTTGTCCATTACGTATGTAAGGTAAGTCAAACCTAAATTCACTGTTTTTTAATCGTCTTTCTATGCCCTTAATATACAGCGTGAACAACAATGCAAACAGGAGACATTCTTGCTTCAGCCCTTGGTGAACGTCCACCACTTCATTTCGTTTCCGGCCTTCCCATACGATTTGTACTCGGTTGCCTCTACATATCTCCCATCTCCCTCAGCAAGTCAACGAAGTCGTCATCTATGCCTTCGTGCTTAAGAGTACCCCCTAACTTCTCTGTCTACGTTATCGCAGGCAAGCTTAATATCTGGAAATGCTACTCATAAAGCTCTATTCTGAACTACTGAAATCTCTATGCACAGAGTTAGTACAACCATACTATTGTCTAAGCGTCTGCCTAGCCTGGACCCACTCTGATGTTCTCCCAGCATATCACAGTTCTTTACCCACTTCGACAGTTCTAAGTATATGCATTTATTTAGATGGCACGGCGCTGCGTGATAACAGCGTCATCAAGGCAGGTCAGGAGACGTACATGTGCGCGAGCCCCGCATGTGACTGTGCTTCCGGGCAAGGGGACAGCGGGCGTTGTTTCAGTCGCGAGCCGCCGATTGCGGAAAAATAGTCGGGACGGCTCTACGCCACGCCCAATGATCTAGCCATGCATACACCTCCAAACGCATTCGTATTTTAAGGACGTTGTGGGGAGACGTTTCGCAGTCAACAACAGCCTGAGAGCACTGACTCTGTACTCCACGTCATACATAATATTGACCGCGACGATGCGGAGGCTTCGCAAGCAGTGCGGTCTTAAAATATCAGTCCGCGCTTTTCGCAGTGTAATTGTTCTTTTTTTGCCCTGCATGCTTTCTGCGGAACAACTTCACTTGGTTACTTACAACTCCAACTTGGAGTCTTAAGATTACCACGTCAAAACACGCTTTATTAGGGCTTCATAGCGCTTCCAGTGTGCAACGTACTTTGATCTGATCGCGACCGCAAGCGATGCGCTGCAGCCGCTGGCCGCAGGAACCTGTCTCTCCGCTCGTACGGTGGTAAATACATTCACATCTGTTGTACCTTTCATGCGATAATTAGGTCATGTTTTATGGCACAAAAGGTATAGGATTTATTGTTAGATCAGATTACTTGACGCATACCTAAATCTTTCCCATGTGACGTGCGAGCTGTGAGATCTCTAGCCCTCGCAGCGTAGCGTATCTGTTATGTGTGCTAAATGTAACTAATCTCTTCTAAAAACACTCCAAATGACTCCAGACAACTACGAACAATATACCGACGGTGTCGATGACAGAGTCTATTCCGCCTTTAAACAAAGACAGCTTAGTTCCAGTTCCGTCAAAGACCCGGTGTATATATCTGTTATTATAAACTAAAACGTGATGTTCACCATGGCTCGACCATGTATGCTACAATGTGCGCAACCTAATATCGCTACCCAAGCCGTAACAATGTCCTCGAATGTTCTGATACACCAAGCACATCTTGCGCCGGATCGATGGCATGATTGGAGTGAAAAGTTGATCGGGGAGATTACCCGCTCAAAGTAAGACTTTGTCTTTGCAATACGAAGAAAGTGCTGTTACCACAACCACGCGATCAATATAACAAACTGTCCACGTCCTGGGAGAGTTACTTTCATGCAATATTTACAGCACCTGTTAGAAGAAAAACAAAGAGGAGAGGAACACCAGCAACTCTTATCTTCAGCTGTTCTTGCATAAAAGATTTAGAACATGTGTCAACAGAAGTAGGCACCACCAGAACAAATGCCTATCGCTACTTAATCCCGTATGCGCAGCTCGTGGGCCCTTGACGGAGATGTCAAGTTCTGCGTTCGTTAAATGATATGAGGCACTTTTCATATAAACATCGTTGCACCGTAAATACCACCGTTCAATTAGTTTAAACTGTCAGACCATTTCAATCATGGCGTGAAGCAAAGTTTGTCTAGCCAGTGACGTACTTCGTGACGCACTTCCAACGAGTGTACGGTGCTTGCAGACGTGGACTCTCCGGACCCTTCCGAGTACATGATCCATCCGTTGGACGTGCACCCATACTCGGCCTTTTACGAGTTTCTCACTCTCTCGGTGGAGGGCCTGGTACTGTTCGTGCTTTTGCTGTGCCTCGAGTCTTGGCTCCGCAGGCTGGACCGGTCCTTCAGCTCGCCGGACCCTTCCGCCTACCACGAGGGCGCCATGTCGCCCCAGCGCCGCACGGGTGGCATCGCGCAGGGCCTGGCGCTGGAGGAGAAGGCAATTTCGTTTGTGCTTTTTCGAGTTAAAATCGTCTTTGCTAACTTTACATTGGTTTCGCGTATCTGCGAGCTGGGTATCTTGCAAACACTTCCAGAAATAAAAACGGCCCTGTCGCGATTGGAGAGCTTCGTAGCGAAAGCTATCAAAATGTTGGTCTCAAGAAGACTAGAAGCTAGAATTGTTCATAGAGTAGCCAATTGTGATGGCATGGGTGTATTTAGCGCCAATGCTATAGGAAATCGTAGAACCCATTGCCTAGTGCAATGCCGGATCATGCACCCAGTGTCGCGCTGGATCGCAGGAGTGGAGCGCAGGAATGGAGTACTGGTAGGAAAAGCAGCTCGAAAGCGGGAAAAACGTGACGCCTGCTTAGCGTGTCTATTTTTTAAAATAAAAAAAAGCGAAAGAGTGCATTTTAGTGTAACAAAAAACAGAAATTACAGCACAAGCCCTGTATTTAACACTGCACCACTCCGGAAGGTGCAGATGTGAAAATAATTTATCACGTCAACGCACAAACGCAGTTTCAATTTGTGCATAGATATCGCGCACAGACATGGCAGAAGCGCTTTCTCCCAGTAACTAAACGCTGATGTACAAAAATAAATGTTCTCCTTATCAAATAGAATGCAATGAAATGCCGCAAAACTGATTTTTTCTTACGATTTGTACTTTGAAAAAAAAAAACACAAATGTTAGGAGCCGCCGATCCGTGAAGCAGTATTGGCGTGAATTGTGGATTTTGATAGCCGGTCCTCGTTCTTTGCACCAGGGAAATCTAACGTCATCTAAGCTCAACAAAGCGTTCAAAGCGGCAGGTCTGCTTAGTCACATGTCAGTCAGGGAAGCGTCGATGACTGCAGCTGGCAGCTTTCGGCCAAAGCTCGAAGGCGTTGCATCGGCGCTCACCGCTACTTGTGGACACACACACACACACACACACACACAAACACACACACACACACACACACGCACGCACGCACACAAAATAGCTCACTTCTAAACAGTAACGCCAAAGCTGAACTATAGAGCGATTTTTCCGCGTCAGTGTTGTTTCTTCGCGATCCCGGGTGGACCTATTGCGTGTAGACGGACTCAGTCGGCGGTACACGAGGCCTAACCTTCGGTGGAAGGGCACGATCTTTTACATTGACGCCTGGCAAAGGCTAAAGTGCATGTAGCTGCGTTTCGGAAACTTTATTTACTATTATGTTTTAGTATACTATGGGCAGTGGAAGCGCAGAATTTTTTGCAATGTGTTTAATTTTCGACAACAATGACGGTAATTCCGCCCATACCGTTACTTTCGTCTACTCTACCACTAACTCTCGCTTCTTTATGGCACCAGCGATGCCGCCATGCAGATGCCATTGCCTCACACCAGCACTGCTTAATCCAAGTGAACTGCCTCAATTCCTCCTAAAGTGCGTGCCAGTGAGGCGGCTTTGCGTCAATATAGATATACCTACCGCAGTGCATACTTTACAGGGGTGTAGTGCAATGTGGATAATTTTGTTATCGCAGCTTTGTTATCGGTGCGATATCGTCATTCCGTGGCAGGCTTCCTGGGCTCCGTTCGAACGCGCTCGTATGACTGCTCGGTTCTCTTATTTCTGGTAGTCTGCAAAAATTTGCGACAACTTGTAGTCATCGCCCGCGTCAGCGTAGCCAAAGGCTAAGAGAAAAACAAACTCGGTGCCCTTCCACTCTGTAAAGAAAGATGACCAGCGAAGCTGTGCTTGTAAACCGCGTAATGGTGAACTGCACCTTCGCCGCTGGTCGGCCCGGCATCGCACTATCTTCGGGATCGGCCCACGTATGGGGAGTTTTGTGCCTACACACTTAACTAACCAACTAGCACTTAACTGCTTCGCTGTAAAAACCGTCACAGCAACATGTCACGTGTGCGACACTGGCATAAGAATTGCGGTGAACGTGAAGGAAAAGAACATGCACCACTGCTGAGCAATAACAACTCGTCGGCGCCGCAGGAGTAATAATAAAAGGAAACTACCAAAGAACGAGGAGGTATCTGCGTTTTCGTATTTTCGTTCAAGTACATAGCTATTTGCACAGTCAAACGAGAAACGCGAGAAAGAAAAGTTAGCTTTGAATGTCAAATATGCATGCGTAAACGGAGCTGCTCAAGCAACCTTATTCCAAGGTGTGAAACGAAACACACATTTCTGACCTCAATATATAGCGTTATTTCGCACAGGAGACTAACATTTCTTCAGAAAATTGATCAAACATTCAATGTTCAACACTGCCTGATGTTTACGCACAGAATCTGTAGCGGCAATAACGCAACCAGTGCTGTTTACATCAAATACCAGTGCGCCCCAGCGTCATAGCACTGGAACTACCGTCTCGTCCGGCGTGACCCAAAATTTTTTTCGGTGACCTCGCCGCTGTTCACGTCACTCTAAGCAAAGCCAGTCCCAAACGAAATCCCGTGTCAAAAAAGAAAAAGAAAAAGAAAATTAAGGACACTTCACGTTTCGCCTTTAACAGTAGAACACGATAGCATTCCAGGATCCCTGACTGGTTTTGACGGTTCCCGGTAACTCTAACTTATGTAAACCGTAAGTGCACTGGGAAATGCTGGCGGGGAACGCTACGCACGAATGCTAGCTACGCGGCAGAAACGCGGCCTCTTGCGTGGGCCGATACCGGAGGTAGTGCAGAGCCGCGCGAAAAAAAAAAAAAGATTTCTAGGTTTATTTTATTGTTTTGAATTTTGAATGTTTCAGTCTGAGAAGATTTAACATAAGAGGCACGCGCTTTCGGTATTTGGTTTCATGGTATTTGTTTGTTGGCTGTGATTCTGAAAATTCCGAGCAATAACTCTGTCGAGAATGTAAGAGTAGGTATGAACAATTACGGGGATAGAATGGTGTGGCAATATAACCCGCATATACCGCATGGGATATTGCAAGGCGTGGCATATATATGTACCAAAATATGTACGGGAGATATCGCTCATAAGGATACCGACGCCAGATTTTCTGCGAAACAGGGCGCTTAACGCTGTCGCATTAAAAACGCGCTTGTTGCGAAGTGGAATGCGCTGCTTCTCCCAGTAGGGAATATGATGAAAAAATTAACCACATTGCACTACACTCCTGTAAAGGATGCACCACCGTAGCCAAGTCCTTATTGAGGCAAAGCCGCCACACCGGCGCGCACTTTCGGAGAAAGTGAGGGAGTTTGCTTGGACTAAGCAGTGTTTGCGTGAGGCAATGGCATCTGCAAGGTGGTATCGCTGGTGCCAAAAAGAAGCGAGAGTTAGTGGTAGAGTAGACGAAAGTAACGGTACCTGCCGAATTAGTGTCATTGCTGTGGAAAATTAAACACATTGCACCATAGATTCTGATATCTCTGGGAAGGACCGTCCTGACATCTTAAACAAGTGTCGACACTAAAGAAGACAAGGTCGACGTAGTTGCACGGAAAATACGATACGAGTAAGATACGAAGTGAGTGAATAATGAACCTGAAAAAAAAAATTTAGTGCCGTTTCACTCTTCGAAGAATGATATCCTGCGAAGCTGCTTTGGGATGACTATGTTGACAACTATATTGATTTATATGGTTATTCCTATAGCCATTGAATAAAGACACATACACGCAACTTCCTAGTTTTTATCGTCTTTATTTTACTTCATTCATTACCACAGTGACGATAGCTTTGTGGTTGCTGTGGTACACTGTGATCGGTTGTACTGCTATGCTAGACACGTTCATGCCAAATATTAGATCTATTACAGGAGAGGTGATGCGTTGTCGGCACATTGACGGCCGTGTAGCACTCATTTCCAAACCGTTCCAACAGAAAGGATACAATTCACTTGCCGTCGGAGCACACTAGGTCCGCTACCCTTGTACACGTTCGAAAAGCCGACGTTCGATTTTGCCTCGCGCGATTGTCCAGGCTGCGCCGATATCGCGACCAAGGCCAATCTAGTCCAATCGCGTGAGGCGAAATCGAACGTCGGGTTTTCCAACGTGTACAAGATAGCTGCCTAAGTCTACGGTAATGTCGACGATTGGTGGCGACACTATTTCTTTTTATGATTCTTTTCAACCCTCCAATGAGAGTGAAGGAGCGGCGCCATCCCACGTATTCGATATAGCCATGAAGGTCATGCATCATAAACATGGTTCATAAAATAACATTCGGAGCCACCGCCACGACTTCCTTTCGCGCATGCGCATGGGATTGCGCCTGAGGAGTTTTCGGCGTTTGGCGACAGACGGGCGGACGGACGGTCGGACGGATGGACAGGCTAGCCAAATACAGCTTTGCTGTAAAAGGCAGTAATAGACATAGTTTCCGCACTAAAACACGTTATCAAAGATGCAAGAGAAAGTAGTGACTTTGCGGCGGCTAAGCGCACATATTGCACAACATTACATGTTCCATAAGGTGAAAGTAAACACAACTGTTCTCGTTGCCGTGAGTTGTATATCATCTGTTTGCACGCTTCAGACCGCTTCAGAACAGCTTCGCTATGCGTAGATTCCAACAAGTGCTTCGGATCTGCTATTGTAAGTGATATCAATCTCGGTAATTAAATGAAATACTGAAATAACTCTCCCAAATAGTCACTTTACCGCCGCTGCTGAAAGTCAGCAAGACAGATGCGTCAGTGCTTACGAAATGATCATTAGGTGAGAAACTTGAGACTAGAATCAGTCCCAATATGTTTTATTGCTATAGCAATTATACGGCCACTCCAGGCGCAGTTCCACCGTGACCGTCGCCCTGATGTTCCGTGTAAACTCCAAGTGCGATAAAATCATGGGCGCGCGCCGTACGCTGTATGTGCGAGTGAAATCGAGCTAGAGTGAGCTCACGATGGCGGATCCATCTTGCGCGTGCAAGGGAGGAAGACTGGGAGGAGGCGCGCCGCCTTCCATCGTGCGCAAGCACCACGGAGAGGGGGCGGGGGTGGAAGCGAGGAGTGCGTTCTACTCCGGCGGCGGCCACGCATGCCCTATGTTGAAAGCAATCTGCCACGGGGAGAGAGTGCGCAGAGTGCTGATTGCTTCGTGCGCGCTTTGTTTTCACCGCTTTGTTCGCGTTGAACCTAGAGGTAGCACGAAGGTCAATTCCCTCGCTCTGCTGTCACGCTTCCTGGCGCTAGAGTCTTTATGGCGCCTGTCTGTAGCTATCGACTGACATGTGTTCATGTTTGCTTGTGTGCGCGTTACACCATGCTTGTCAATTTATTTAGTAAGTGAACGTTTACAAGTTTTTACGGCCGATCAACCTTATATCCGTATTTCACATTGCTGTATAATTGAAATGCAATCGCTGCTTCGCCTTTCGGACGAAGCGGCGACTTTCTTTATTCGCACTACATATATTGCTGATCGTGAACGTTGTCGCTTTAGACAAGTTTCCTCCGTAATCGCTGCGGAGAACTTTCCACTAAAAGGGTTTTTGAAAATTGAAGCGAAGATTACGGTCGAACCTGAGCGGCCATGTATCTCGACTATACGCTTCCTGTGTTATTTACTGTGGCGTCCTTGCTGTTTAGGCTCTGCCTTCACAACGTTCCGTGCGTAAACCAAATGCGGTCACACCTGTTTACGGTGCCGTGGAAGTTGTTTCAATCTGTTATCACGATAAGATTTACTGACCCGCTTCGTTGCGTGTGGCACGCCTTTTGTTAGCGTCGCTCTGTCCTCACGCATTCCCCCTGCGACTTATTCACGCAAGGATGGGGACCTGGATGTGGTGCTTGAGAATCAGCTGGTGGCGGCCCTGGCAAAAGGTGACCTGCCGGCCACCTCATCGCGCCCTTTCATGGCAGTGGATCACCTCTACAAGGCCTACGGCTACATCGGCAGCGTTCCTGTGCTTCAGGTAAGTTCTGGCGTGATATATATGCGCTGTTTTTGTTTCCTTTTTGTGGGACCAGCCGTCTTCGGCTTGTCTGCGAAGAAGTTCTAATTTTTTAGGCATGGTCACATCGTATCACACAAACACAGAACTCATGTATATTGTCAGGAAGATAACGAACCTGCGCACACTGTCAGCAGCATCGGCAGCATCAAGCGCGCAGCAGAGGCTCGAGCTCGTGAACTGCTCAGTGCATCCGAGAACCGACGGTCGCTACGAACCCCAATAAATTTCTTTTATAAGTGGTGGAGGTACTGGGTAACGTTCCATTCTACCATCCTGGAACTCCGTTCTCGGACGCTACCCTCCGCCATTCCGGACGCTGACCAGCAGACTCTTCCATTTCCACCTGTCCCTTGCGCTGGCACCGTTCGCCAGCGGGAGCCTCCTATATTCAGCGGAACCGACGACAACGACGTTGAAGAGTGGCTGTCTTCCTACGAACGGGTGAGCGTTCACAACAAATGGAATGACTCGGACAAACTGGCTTACGTATAATTCTACCTCGCGGGCGTAGCCAGTCCCTGGTTCAGAAATCATGAAAGGGATATCCGAACGTGGTAGGCGTTCAAGACGCCGATTACAGAAGTATTTGACCGACCCGCCATCAGGAAACTCCGAGCCGAGCAGCGTTTGCGTACACGCGCACAGGACAGAGGTGAGACAGTCATCAGCTATATAGACGACGTTCTAGATTTGTGCAGGAGCGTGAACGCTGCCATGACGGAAGCGTAAGCCATCAAGCACGTCATGAAGGGAATCGATGATGACGCGTTCCAGGGGCTTCTGGCCAAGGACCCACCAACTGTTCGCGACATGATCAGCTTGTGCTAGAACTATGATGATTTACGCAAGCAGCGAGCTCTGACAAGGTGACATCCCACACCAAATGCGGCGTCACACTGCAGCCTGACCACCGGCCCGGAACAAACCTCTCTGATAACCCAAATCAAGGATTTCGTGCGTGAAGAAGTCGCACGACAGATATCTCTGGTGTCCGTCCCTCAGGAGTCTGCCAGCACTTTGTTGTCTCATCCCCGTCACGTGATCCGTGAAGAGGTCATTGAAGCACTGCCGGCTGTTCAGCAGCAGGATGTCGTTGACTACACCAGTCACTTATGCTACGGTTGCTGCAATGGCCCCTCGCACTGTGCCCGTGCGTTGTTTCCAGCAGCCTGTGCACCGCCCTCCCCCTCCCGTCCCCTGGACCACCACTGCCGTTGCTAACCCATGGCGTACGCCGGACAATCACCCTATATGCTTCGCATGTTGGTATCCCGGTCTTGTCGCAAGGTTCTGCCGCCACCGATCGCAGGCGTTCGATGACGATCGCAGAGCGCCCTATGTGCGGCCTGATTCAAATGCGCCTTACGGACCCTTCGACCCACCACCAGCTTGCTCCCAGACTCATCGCCGTCCTCGGTTCGAGCGCCTCCGATCACCCTCCCTACGTCGCCGATCGTTTTCCCTTATGCGTCGATGACCCGTCTCTAACGAAGACGGAAACTAGACAACGCAGTTCCTGAGGCAAGAACTGCGGAAGCGTCGACATGCCGAAGTCCTCCTCCTTTACCTGTTAGTGTCATTGATGTGTTTTTCGAAGGTGTCGCTACAGTCGCCCTCGTCGATACCGGTGCTGCTATTGCAGTTATGGATGCCAGGTTTTGCCGTTCGCTTCATAAAGTGACGACGTCTCTGTCTGGATTGTCGCTTCGAACGGCGAGTACCGCTGCTTGTACTGCCCGTGTGACCATACAGGACGTTTTATACATGATTGAATTCATAGTTATTTCATCGTGCTCCCACGCCGTAATTCTAGGATAGGACTTTCTCTCACGCCACTATGCCATCATCAATTGCGCTCGGACTGAGATTGAACTTTTCCACCTTGGTGACCTGGCCTCCGTCGATGCTCATCCTGCCGATAAAATTGTCGTGAAAGAAGACATCTGTATTCCCCTGTGCGCTTCAGTATTCGTACCAGTATTCTGTAGTACCATATCTGACGGGACGGTCTTCTTCATGCCCTCTCATCACTTTGTTACCCGAAAAAAGCTTCCTTTGCCCTTTGCAGCTCTTGACCTTGCCGCCAGTGTCAGCACGATGCCCATTTAGAATCATCTTTCATGGCCGCTATCACTGCTCCGCCGCGAATGCCTTGGTTACGTCGAGTCGGTCGATTAAACACGAATTGTCTCCGTCCTCGACGAAGTGCCTTCTACTGCCGCCCATGAACTGAGTGCCCTCTTCGTACCAGACTCAACATGGACTGCTGTGTTCAGCCCATTTATCGCCGAAGATCTGACGCATTCGCAGCGATTTCGACTTCTCGCAATCCTTCAGCACCTCCGCCGTTCTTTCGCCGTTGCGCAAACATCTCTTGGCCGTGCATCGACGGTCGAGCATTGCATCCATACTGGTTCTCACTCACCGCTGCGACAAAGACCATATCGCCCTTCCGCTATGGAACGTCGCGTCATTGCAGACCAGGTCTATGACATGCTCCGTCGAGGCATCATTCAACCTTCCCAATCCCATGGGCCTCTCCCGTGGTCCTCGTCACAAAAAAGACGGTTCCATCCGCTTCTGTGTTGATTTTCGATGGTTGAACAAGATCAAGCTGAAGGACGTCTACCCATTACCACGAATCGAAGATGCTCTGGACTGTTTGCAGGGAGCCGAGTTTTTTTCTTCGCTGGATTTGCGGTCAGGCTACTTGCAGGTTCCGATGGCAGAGGCCGATCGCCCGAAAACTGCCTTTGTAACACAAGACGGCTTGTATGAATTCACCGTCATGCCTTTCGGACTTTGCAAAGCACCTGCTACGTTTGAAAGAATGATGGATAATGTTCTGCGTGGCCTCAAATGGAAAATCTGTCTTTGCTCTCTTGACGACATTGTGGTGTTTGTCCCTGATTTCGCAACGCACCTGCTCCGCCTCGAGCACGTACTCACTTGCTTGACCAACGCCGGGTTGCAACTTAACCTGAAGAAGGGTCGATTTGCTGTTCGTCAGCTCACAATTTTAGGTCATGTCGTGTTAAAGAAGGGCATTCGCCCGGATCCCGAGAAGCTACGTGCTGTTACTGCGTTCCCAAGACCTTCCACTATGAAAGAGTTACGCAGTTTTATCGGCCTCTGCTCTTACTTCCAGCGATTCGTTCGAAACTTTGCGTCAATTATATCGCCTCTCATGCAGCTCCTTGGTGGCGCTAGAGATCTGTCATCATGGTCTCCAGCGTGTGACGACGCCTTCACAACCTTGCGCCGTTTTCTCACGACGCCACCCATTCTTCGCCATTTTGACCCTTAAGCGCCAACCGAAATCCATACCGATGCAAGTGGTGTAGGCGTTGGCGCTGTGCTGCCACAGCGTCAACCTGGCCAAACAGAATATGTCGTCGCATACGCGAGCCGCACGTTAACCAAGGCGGAGACCAATTACAGCGTTACAGAAAAGGAGTGTTTGGCCATTGTCTGGGCGCTTGGCAAGTTTCGCCCATATTTATACGGCCGATCGTTTGCCGTAGTGACCGACCACCACGCACTATGTTGGCTATCGACGCTCAAAGGTGCATCGGGCCGTTTTGCCCGCTTGGCATTGCGAATCTAAGAATATGGCATCCGCGTGGTTTACCGTTCCGGGCGAAAGCACTCCAACGCTGACGCGCTATCCCGAGCGCCGCTTCCCCCGAAGGCCAGTCACGACTCCTCCTGCGAGTGCACATTATCATCTCTGGACGTGGACACTATCGCTGCTGCACAGCGTAATGATCCTTGGACTGCATCTCTGCTAGACCTTCTCTCAGATACGTCGAAAGCTCCGGCGTCACGTACGCTTCGGCGCCAAGTTCCTCATTTTGCACTTCGAGACCAGCTACTATATCGACGCAACTATGCTCCAGAGGGACCCACCTGGTTACTCGTCATTCCGAGAATCTTGCGACCAGAGCTCTGCTCCTCGTTCCACGTCGACCCTCAGTTTGGCCACGCAGGAGTCTTCAAGACCTACGAAAGGCTTTGACACCGCTACTACTGGCGGGGAATGTACAATTTCGGTCGAACGTTCGTCCGCTCTTGTCATGAGTGGCAACGCCGCAAAGTGCCACCGCACAACTCCGCGGGTGAACTCCAGCCTTTACAATGTCCGCCCTGACCCTTTGATCGCGTGGGCATAGATCTCTACGGGCCACTTCCGTTGACTCCTACCAGCAACAGGTGGATAATCGTTGTGGTAGAGCACTTAACTCGTTATGCAGAGACTGCTGCTCTACCAAATGCTACAGCGCAGGAGGTCGCCAATATCATACTTCGCCGTTTTCTTCTTCGTCATGGAGGTCCACGCGAACATCTAAGCGACAGAGGCCGCGCCTTCTTATCTGAAGTCATCGAACAACTGATAGCTCAATGCGCTATTGTTCATCGTAAATGCACTGTTTATCACCCACAGACTAACGGTACCACGGAACGCTATAATCGAACTCTTGGTGACATGCTCGCCATGTATGTCTCACCTGATCACTCTAACTAAGACCTAGTTCTTCTGTTTGTCACCTACGCATACAACACCGCAACTTAGGCCACTACCGGATTCTCACCCTTTTACCTTCTTTATGGCCGTAATCTTTCGCACACAATCGACGCAATTCTGCCCTACCGGCCGGACCCATCCGAATGCCTGTCGATCTCGGAAGCCGCCAGACACGCCGAGGAATGTCGCCAGCTGGCCCGCCGATTCACCTCGGACGACCAGAACCGTCAAAAAGCCGTTCACGATGCCCAGAACTCGACTCCCACTTTTCTTTCCGGCGATCTCGTCTGGTTGTTAGTGCCACACCGCACGCCTGGGCTCGCTTCAAAACTCCTTCCGAAGTCCGACGGGCCGTACCGCGTTCTCAAGAGAACATCACCGATTAATTACCTGGTTGAGCCGTTAACGCCGCCGTCCGACATGCGACGTCGTAACCGCGAAGTCGTTCACGTTCAGCGTCTCAAGCCGTATCACCATTCTACCGTCCTTCCAGAAATCTACGTCGCCAGAATGGCTCCTTTATTTCGACGGGGCCATTGTAAGGAATATAACGAACCTGCGCACACTGTCAGCAGCATTGGCAGCATCAAGCGCGTAGCAGAGGTTTGAGCTCGCGAACTGCTCAGTGCATCCTAGAATCAACGGTTGCTATGAACCCCAATAAATCTCCTTTATATTATAACCGTTTTCATATACAGGTGGTCGACTGTAGTACCGTGCATTAGCTTCTATAGTTGTAAGACGCCCATGTCCGCATTACGTAATGGTTACATTCCAGGGCTTCTATAACCCTCTGTAGGACAATGGGACTCACGCGTCTCACTTTGTGAGGTACGCAGAAAAGATTCTCACCGGCAGACACATACTCATCCGCTTTGTTTGTTGCTGTCTTCTTTCTGTAGGCTTCAACACTTTATGTGAGGCTAGTTTTTGCACTAGCTGGCGACAAGCATGCAAGAGCCCGAAAAAAAAGTATTTTTTTTTCATTGTTGGACTGCTTCCCGGATATGGCTCACATTTGCTGATGAAGAAAGTTCTCAAGATGCCCAATAAGTTATTTCCTATTCCTGTATATATATATTATATATATATATATTATATATTTTATATATTATTATTTATATATTATATTTATATTTATATTTATAAAATATTTTATATATTTTATATATGATGTTCCGCTAGCCGGAAACGAGGCGGCCCACGCCACGGCTCGAGGTCTCACACGCCGAGCCGCCGCTGATTATGTGGCCGCCTCCGCCCCCGAGAGCGGGGCATCGGATCTGCCGGATCGGGACACTACAACAGAAACACAGCAACAAGAAACACACTGGGCGTCGGGCGATCGCCTAACCACGTTCAGAGACCTCACCCAACACTACAGACTCGAAAGACGCAGATTCCCGCCACCACACGATAAACTGAACAGGAACGAGGCCGTGACGTTACGCTTGCTCCAGACGCACACCTACCCTAGCCCCGCTATCTTACACCACTGCTATCCGCGTTTGTACCCAACAGACGCGTGTAAAACATGCGGACGCAGAGCAACGCTGCGACACATGCTCTGGGAGTGTACCGGCAACAACGGTAATCAAAGCAGCTCCGTTGGCGACGCGTCCATAATCGCGGCTGTTGCCAGAGTAGAAGGCTCGAGCTCCGTTCTTCCCGACGCCGCCCCGGATGCGGGAGCCGCCGGGGACCTTCTCCGTAGGCGTCGCCGCCGCTGGGAGGCGGCTATCAGAAGTTCAGAGCTGGCAGACCAGCTCTGGGCCGTCCGGCAAGCCGAAGATGCCGCTCGAGTCCAAGAACTTCGAGCCGTCACCTGAGGCCACCACATCAAGAACTGCCGGACTATTCTTTACTAAAGTTTCTTCTTCTTCTTAGCAATAAGCGCCAATTTTTGTATCTTGAGGTAATAGCGAGTTCGCAATACTTGCCCTACTGAATGCACAGGAATAAACACGCACGTGCAGAAAAGGCTCCGATACTGGTGGTGTTCGACCTCCGGACGAGATGTGCGCGCAATATTTTTTAGAGCGCAGCTCTTTGGCGTCCGTTCCTGGGTTTCGCGTCGTCGTCGGCGTTGTCGTCGGCCTCGTAACCAGCTCCGCCCCCCTTTCATCCCCCCAGCGCTAGCAGCGACCGACTGATACCGCTGGATGCCGCTGACGCCGCTAGAGAGTCAAGATAACGTGACTGCATAGAACACCGTCGCCGCCATGCAGAAAGAGGAGGAAAGCGTCCCCCCCCCCCCTGTTCTTGTGTGGCGGATAGGGTGCTCTTCAGTTGCCGACGCGCCGGTTATTTCACGTAGGCCCCGGCACGTCGACGAATACGTGACCACCTTCCCACGATTAGACCTGGTTCTTAGCGCTGCGGAAGCGAGGGTATCATATTGTTTGTGTCGGCATCGGCGGCGTTGTCCCTGAAACCAACTCCGCAGCTGGTGTTGACTCACTATCGGCGTCAGCGGCATCAGTCAGTCGCTGCTATCTCTTCCCTCCTCCCTTTATCGTGTTGTCCGCTTGCTGCGCGCGCTTCTGCCCCCATCGTTTGCCGCTGGGTGTACACGCCGCCCCCCTCCCCCCTCTTCCTGCGAGTCTCCGGTTGTCAAAGCGCCGGCTCGAACTTAATTCCTTTCTTCGCTCCTCCTCCAATGCAACCCCTGTGCGGTGGCAATCAGAGAGCCAGATCGGTGGCGGCGGATCTGTATATGTGCACCGCCCGAGCCGAAATCGCCGCTGCCGTTCGCCCTGTGCGGTGGCAATCAGAGAGCCATCGTAACGCGTCCCACGGCTGTGACAACCTCGCGAGGCACTTGTATAGATCTCGTCTTTGAGAATCAAGCATTGGTGTACCAAGTCGAACATATATCAGTCTATTTCTCCGACCACAAAGCTTCCTTCATGACTGTCAAGAACTGTTAGTGGAGTCTTTGTTAAAGGAATACGTGTGAAAAATTTAAAAAAAAATTCTGTGATAGCGCATACATGTGTTGCTCGATTTCTTTGCCTCAATCTATCGAAAAGGTGAAACAGCTTATTTGCTGCGCTCAAATTTCGCATTAGGAAGTAACGTAATCGTCGGTAATTTTTTATGTGTATCACGCAAAACACACTCCAGCTATCGTGCAGCTGCCACTTCTATGCTGTTGCGAGTTGAAAAGGGCCCCTAAGAGGAAAACTGCACTGTGTCTTCGGAGCCACTACGAATACGCGCTGAGATATCTGCCGAAAGAAACGGTGTGCGTATCATTCTGATCTGGGCATCGTACACTGTAGAATAAATTGCACCCATAAATGTGAATAGCGCTGCAAATCGATCTAAGCTCTCCCCCTTACATTCTTAACTGCATATTAGGGCTGCAAATCGATCTAAACTCGCACCATTACATTCTTAACTGTAAATATGTGTGAAGTATAATGTGAACTCTACACCCTCATTCTCTTTAGAGGTGAGAATTATTCTACAGTGCAGATCCGTATTCACGTAATGGGCTTATGTGCAGGGGCTGACCTTCACAGTGCGGGCCGGCGAGTGTTTTGGCCTTCTCGGCGTCAACGGTGCGGGAAAGACAACCACCTTTCGCCTGGTCACGGGCGAAATTCTGCCACACCATGGCGACGCGGTCATTTCCCACTTTTCTATCGTCCGCGAGAGGCAGAATGTGAGTGCTTTGGCTCAGGTTTACAAATTCAGCGCTTTAATTTTGCCACGCCCACTGCTGTCGACATTGCAAGTCTTTTTTTATTCCTTTCTTATGATAATCGTCGACGTTCTGGTTCCCCCCCCTCCCCTTTACTACAGCGCAATAGCCTCCTGTGACCCCTCGTACATAATGCTCATTGTCTTTGATCTTTTTCAATGTTATTTACGAAGCGGCTACGTAAAATATTGATCCCTGATATAAAATCGGCTAAAGATGGGGTTGAATTTGTGTAGGTGTGGCCTGTTAGGCACCCTGTCGCAGCAGTTCTCGCGAAAATTGATAACGATGCGAACGTTCTTTTGTGATCGCACGGGACGACTAGCACCCATGAAGTGCGTTTTAAATACCACAGGTTGACACAAATATCCAGTGTGTTGCGTCAACGCGCCAACCAATTCACACAGTGTCACACCTTCGTCTCTGTGTTTAGACAAAGAAAATGTTGCTTTAACGACAGAAAACCTCAGGAGACGGTTACCTTCTCTACGTACATGTAAACGCTTCTTTCAGCATTTAAGTGTTTTTTATTACGATAGCAATTTTAGCGACACTCGACCCAAGCGTATTTGCGTCATTGTCGTTGCCGTGATGTTGCGCATAACGTCCAAGTGCGATAACATCGTCGTCATGTGCCATATATGCTGTACGTGCCAGCGAAAACGTGCGAGGTTGAGCCGTCAATGGTGGCTAAATCACGTGCGCGCCCAAGGGAGGCAAGCATGCAGTATGCGCGCCGTCTTCCATCGCGCCCAAGGCACGGAGGCGGGGGGGGGATGCTGTCGTCTACTCCGGCGGCGACTGCGTATGGTGCGGCCGCGTGGACCCCATTCTGAAAGTGATCTGGGATAGGGACAGAGTGCGCCGAGAGCTGGTAGCTCTGCGTGCGCAGTGTTCTTGCCATTTAGTTCGCTTCTCGTTGCCCGAAAGTCAATTCGTTTACTGCTGCTGCCGCGGTTTTTCACTCAAGCGTTTTGACCGCGAGTGTACGTCGTCATCGAGGGAGATGTGTTCATGATTGCTAGTGCGCCCGCGACAACCTGCTTGGTAATTTAGCTAGTAAGCGAATGCTTACAAGTTTATACGGCCGATAAACTACTACCCTTACTTCATATAGCTGTCTGCTCCTCTTGGGCGAAACTGTGGCTTTTTTAACTAATAAAGAAGAGGTTATCGCATTCGTAGCATACATCTGGGAAGCAAGAACCGACTTGAATAGGGATTGTCTTTCAGCCGTCTTAGGGTCTCAGGAGGATATGTGATTATTTTAAAGAAGCACTGTAATGTGCATAAACGCTTTGCGTAACTTTAATGGAAAAAGTACGATATTCAACGACTGAATACCGAGAACAAAGATTAGCAATGTTTGTTTGGTGGCAAATATAGCGCCCTAGGAGGCGGCAGATGGTTCAAACATACTGTCGGCTGACCAGTGGCCCTCACAATATCACAACTCGGGTTATGTCTTAAATCTGACCGCATGCTGGGCGAATCGGTGAACTGGCGCTATGCTATTCCATTGATCAGCATATGGGTGCTTGCATATACTTTATTTATTTATTTATTTATTTACTTATTTATTTATTTAGCAGGGCTAGTCTATTGACAAACACACAGTGCACGGTTCAGAGCCCACGTTTTATGTCTTCACTTGTTTAGGCATTCTTCTGGCAGCTGCGCTCTCGAAAGATTTAACATAAGTTGCAACAATAATCTTCGAATGCAGAAACTCTATAACATTTATAAATTTGGCGAGACACTTGAATTGCTCGGTTGTGTTAGAAAACTCAAATCTGAAATGGCGTCCTCTTAACAAGATGTCGGTTACGAGGATAGCGTTGTTTAGTTGTGGCAACCTTGATGATGGAATAAGCAGTTACTCATCACGTGACAGTATAGTTTTATTGTTGTAGATAAGGACGAAGCTGCAGATGTGGAGGATTGCTCAGGTGATAAATTAGTAGATCCGGCTTTGAAATACAAACCCATACGGCTTCCATTTGAAAAAAAAAATCTTGCTGCATTCAGCTGAACGTGTTACACGTCAGCCAGGGTGGGGTGATGTTCGCCAGGTCTCTCTTCATTGGTAGCCTGTACCTATGGTACCAAACAACTGGTCTTAGGCACTGCGTCTTGCCGCTAACAGCCTGGTTATTTCAGTAGTCAGAGCGTGCAATCTGGTCACAGCTTCGGTTCTTTGACCTGAATGTGTTTTCCCTTCAACGGGCACGAACTCTGTTTAACACCTTGTCGATTGGAGTGTTTGGTGTCGTAAACGATAGCCGCATAAGTCGAGGCGCAGACAGTTTGAGTAACACACGCTGTCACCTGTCGACTTTTGACGCAAAGGCGTAAAAAGTAGAGAGTCTCAGCGTCTCCGTAAACGTATTAGCGTTTGCGGAATACCGCAATACAGGAGAGCTGTACGGCAGCTGCAACGCTGATAGTGACACCTTGTGAGGTGGAGTTAACCTGAGACCACAATAAAGAAACACTGCAGTGACCTATTATAATCTTCTTAATGGTCGGTGTACAGACTTTGGAGCGTCATAATGGTTAACCTGAAGTCGTTTTATAGTTTTTCGTCGACGAGACCATTCACGTGAGAAAAGGTAATTTTTCGTGGATGTAGTAGTTGTACAAAGCATTACAAGAAATCGGTAACAGCATTGCTACTGCCGTCGACGGCTCCGGTATAGCCTGATCAACTGCAAACGGCTTCACGGGAATTGCTACCCGCGCTCCCGTCGCAGTGTTGGCGCTACATGGGCTACTGTCCGCAAAGAGACGGTCTGCTGGACATGCTGACGGGCGACGAGACCCTGCGGCTCTTCGGACGCCTCCGAGGCGTTCCCATGACAAGCGAGTACCTGAGAGCACTGCTGTACATCTTCCGCCTGCAGGAGATAGCCGACTACCTCGTCGGCACGTACAGGTACACGTCGTTTCGTTGCGCGCGTGTTTTAACAGGAAGCAGCTCACGTCGGTTTCACGTCTGCCGGTAGTTCTATCGGTCCGTATTGCGAAATTTTAGGGCACTGGGAACCGGCTTTTATAACACGCTACGTTGACCGACGAAATCATGCCGGTGAGCTCACGTTTGTTATGCGCAGTAGGACAATGAAGCACGGCATAGAAGTTGTACTTATGACGTCGGCTCTCATTGCTGTCTGAAGCGTGCAGGCCTCCCAATAAAGCTGGTAGTGCCAATATACGTCGCCACTGGCAGCTGCTTAAACAGCGGTCTTCTTCTAGCCTGTCATGGAGGACACACTCCGAGATGTCACAGAGCACTCCGAGATGTCCACAGTCCACGGCAGTGTCCGACTATTCAAAATTTCGAATGCAGATCGAACAGTCTCTGCTACTGAATTTCCATTCAATTCGCGAATGCACTCTAAGATGTCGAGTATTCGCTTCGTTCTAGTCACTAAGTGATAAAAACGATTATTTGTGTCTCGAGGGAAACGGAACGACGAATGTGATAACTGTTCCGAATGATTCTGCAGCAGGATCGCTGCGGTCGTATAGCAGGGGCACCAGTTAATTTGGGCGAACGCATGGAGCACATCACATGTGCTCAGTAATTCCAATCCAATCATTCGAAGAATGGCAATCTTTTTGTCAGACTGTGTAGGAATGTGTTCTCATTCATTATTTAGCCGATTTCACCATGTTTTCCTGCGCCTAAAGTAATGTGCCGTGCTTTATAGTGTGCCATTTCTCTCCTTTAACGAATGCGACTCTGCACGTTCAGTTGCCACCGACGTGAACGGGAACACCAAATTCGTACCGAAATAAAAGCGTTCAATGAGAGTAAATGTTGAACAGGAAAACCATTTGTCACAAGTCAAGTTCATTGACTAGAACCCACGCATAAGTAGTTAACGTCGTTTTTAAAAAAATTGCTGTTCCCCTTCATACTGCTGACGACGGTTACCCGCTCATTGCCATGCGACAAAGGGCAAATAAGCACTAGAGCTTGTGCTCTGCAAAAACGCCTGGCGTTTATTCAAACATTAGTTTAGGGCTTGTTGGCTCTTATATACCTTTATGAGCGGATTTGTTTATTTTGTGGCATTCTACTGCCAAGCCCAAGGCTACTTCTTTATTCCTTACCGCGTCGGCTGCATTTCGTTTGGGCGAGGTATAAAAGAAAAATAAAACGGGCAAGAAAACGCCCTTGTACTAAGGTTTACGAGGACGGCAAAGAAACCTAAGTGCTCAAAATGGACCCACATTTTTCCTACTGTGGTCTCTCTCATAGTCGCATTTTTGCTTTAGGACCTTAACGCCCACGAATCACGTATAATCGAAAGAGTCACGTAATGCACTTTTTGGTTTGCCGTCAGCATAAGTTGCAATGTTTTAAAAGGGCTGGACGTCTTCTGTTCACCCGCTTGTAAGGAGCGGTTATTGAGTATAGCCTCCATACGAGAACCACAAAGCATAACTGTACCTTGGGAAGATCGAGTTCTGGCACATAGAACACACAGGTACAAGAAAAGACACTTGAAATACATATACCATGAGCTACATTCAAGAGCCAGCTTTTGAGGAAAGTAGTGCCGCGTGCGTCTATTTTGAGTGTCTTCCCTTATCTCTATGCCTCTACTGTACCACAACCGACCCTTCCCAAAATGATTAACCCACAAGCCCACATTCCCACTCTTTCATTTGCGCATGTGCTCTGGCGCCGAAGCTCTTGATAACCGTGAGGCTTCTCACCACTGGGTGATCGGCCTGTCTCGTCGGTGGCATTGCCTTGCGCTGTACCTTTGCTGCTCCGCAGCAAAGACGTGAAGTGAAGCTAGGCTGAGGATTGAAATCTAGGTACATTCGGGAAAGTAGTTATGAGCTAGGAAATGGGACGTCGTGGTGTCCTGTGTGTGAGTGAGAAATTAATCGCCTGCGTCACCGAGGCAAGGCTCGTGACATTGATGATACGCCGTTCGTAGCTGGAGGAATTATTTAGATTAGTGCTCAGAATGATACGCAACGACCGATATTAGCGGACTGCGGTTATAGATGGTTGTGAAATATAAAGTAGCAGGCCACGTGGTGGCTACGTGCTGCTCCAAGACAGCAAGCAAGAGTTCGTGCAGCCGCAGGACACGGAAGAGAAACTGCAGTTTTGTGCTGAGAAACCTTAACTTTCCAGTCCGGAATACTTAAATATGTTAGGAATTTTCGCTGCGTGAGGAGCTGAGGAGTTTTCTAATATAAAAATGGGGTGGTACTCATATAATTTGTGTTTCAGACTGATTTTCGCAGTAATATAACGCAGGAAAGGAAAGTGTCACTGAAGTTTGTTCTTTTTTCAGCTTGAAGGGAAGTTGAATGTAAATGATTGATTGATTGACGAGGTGGTATTGCTTGACGATCGTGTTTGTTAACGCAATGAGGAACCTTGAAAATATCTAGCTGCTTCGATGTTATGTCAACTATAAACTAACATTAGAGGTGTGCTTTAGGTTGCTCTAACAACGCTAAACCACAGCCAGATGATTGGCGCACATCAAGCTAATTGCCAACTCGACAGCTAGGGTGTACTTTGGAGCCCTTCAGTCCCCGTACGAATGCTTATTTTGTCACGAGGGTATTCAAGTTACTTACAAAGTTTATCATTGTTAGCGAACATAGAATATTCTCTGGCTACATTCATTATGGGCACTCACTCACTCACTCACTCACTCACTCACTCACTCACTCACTCACTCACTCACTCACTCACTCACTCACTCACTCACTCACTCACTCACTCACTCACTCACTCACTCGACTGTATTCAACTGCCAGTTCGCTCATTGGCCTGTATTCATCTGCCATTTCGCTCACTTGATTGATCGAATGAGTGAGCGGATCTATGAATCAATCAATGAATCAACGAATCAATCATGAAATTTTTGGCACAACTCGATTTCGCAGTGCTGGAAACCGACGAAAACTCTCTATCTGCATCTCGATGATCGGTTTGCCCCGGATTCTACTGCTGGACGAACCGTACGCTACCATCTCCACAACCGCGCGCAAGCGCATCGTCAACTACATCAGCGCGCTCCAGCGAGCCAGCAAAATATCCATACTGCTGAGTTCTCACGGGTTGGTGTGCCTTTGGTACCAGTTTCGCATAAGAATTTATGTGAATGACGCCGTGAATGCACCTTAGATTAACAAGCCGTAAACATCTTCAGTGTTTCAGTTTATTTTGTCTAGACTGACTACGTGAAAGGCATTATGTAAGGGGCGGGTTTACACGCTGCTGCTTCATTGAAATGCAAATTTTGTTAACTTTTCCGAAAAAATCGATGCACAGCCAACAGGTGCAACTTGGTGACGAAGTACGCTGCAGTCTGACGCTGCCCAAAAGAAAAATGAGGCTGAAAAAGTAGCAGTGTGGAAACCTGTTCGGGAACCATGAAGTGGATGGGCGATGCGTTGCGATATATGCGCGCGGCATACAGTACAAGGTGCATGAAGCACTGAGCTGTAAAAAGACAGAGGCTTGCAATATGACGGCGATTTGAAAGAAGTGATCATTGCTTTCCGCTTTCAGATATGATACACTGATGTTGCAGGACGTGAAAGATTGTATGAACCTATAGATGCAGGATCTTGAAGTTCTTCCAGGTTATCTTTAAAATATTCTTGATAATGGTTCCGCATGAGTGAGGGGGGTGGTGCGATATATCCTAGTATCAGTCAGATAATCAGATAAGGATCGGCAAACGTTTCAGCAGGTTCTAAGCGCGTGGAAGTGATTTATGGTTTCCCACAGATTAAAAAGCTTGGGTTGTCAAGCCTCCCGAAACTGTAGACCATTGAAGGCGGAGCAAGACAATTAGGCCCATTCGCGGGTATTCACTAAGCACGCGTCGCTGGCACGGATGACACGGCGTCCGTACCCCTGGCTTCTGTCGGTCTCTGCCTCGCTTCGTGACTTGCTGCTTGACGAAAAGACGAAGTGGCCTGTTTATGGACGACCCGTGTCGGGCATACGGGCAGGCATGTGTGCAGGCTTTCGGGCCATTGCATGCCTGTGCACATCTCTACATTTTATTAAAGCTAACCGTTCGATGCGAACCGTCCCAGAGATTGCCGACTGTGGCCGCTGCCGCTGCCTTGCTGAATAACTGAAACGCAGGACTGCAGCCGCATAACGAATCGACCTAACTGCTTCTACCTATACTATACCAACACAGGTATACCAGCGACCGGGTACATTTTCTGCGGAGTTACACTGTGAAAGAACGCGCGATGCTTAAGTATCCTCCCTGAAAAAAATATACGTGTCGAATCGCATAATGTTCGTAATGAAGCGATGCTTTCTAGAGCTTCTTTCTACGCCTTCTTTCTAAGCCTTCTATGGCTTCTTTGAAAGATCAGTTTCTCTGCAAGCGAAGTGGGCTGAACACGGAGACAGTGGGCCTCTTGAATGTGTCGTCGCGGGCTGTCCAGGAGTGCCGGAGACACTGCATACGCAATGCTCATTGGCTGAAAACACCGTCTCGGGAACTCCGGCATTGTCGCGGAGGAACAATTAACAATACCCCATGTAATGCGCGCATAGCGCGGCTGAGGTGTCTGCGTCTTGCCGTTGCTTCCGGGCAGCGCAATTTTCTGAATAACTCCATACTTTAGTACACGATGTGCGTTGGATATCTTTACGTGTATTCACCTTCTGTTTCCGCACGCACCGTGGCTGTCGCACTGTGCAGCCTGTCGGATGTAGAGTTCCTCTGCAACCGAATCGCCATCATGGACGCTGGGAAACTGCAGTGCCTTGGCACGCTGAGTCAGCTGAAAGAGAAGTTCGGCAAAGGGTACACCATTACTGTCAAGACGTACCCCGACAAGAAGCAGGACTTCTCCTACCAGCAGGACGTGGTCAGCGACGTGTGCAAGGTCTTTCCGGAAGCAGAGTTGGCAAGCAGTTACGAGGTGCGCATAAGTCAACTGCACTTCCTATAATCACCGCTCGTTATGAAGTGCGGCTTCAGTATTAGCCTCACAGCCGAATTAGTGCAGCTAAGCACCAGGACACGAACACATGGAGGGACGAAACACAGACAGCGCTCCTTCTTGTATCCAAGTACTGTCGTTGCACTAAGCTTGGTTCCTGTTCAGTATGACTCATAAATAAGCCTACATCGCCAACATCGTCGCCAGTTTCGAAAGCTGGCACAAAAACTTTGTTTTCAAAAGCGTTAAGCTTCTTTTGGGGACTACGCGCGCTTCTGTCATGACTGCCCAAATGTCTTCGTGGGAAATCCTGAAGATATAGCTAGCAGATAGGAACCTAACACAGCGTTAAAAACCGCATGGTAGTACGGTACCACCAGTGTTGGGTGCTGAAACTTAAGAACGCTTTAAATTTGTTCGGTTGTTGTCCAGCCCATTTCCTTTTTTACTTGTCATCATTCCGACCAGGCGGGCTTCCATCATACACTAGATGATGAAAACTGTACCGTAATTTAGGCAAAAAGCACTGACGGGCCCTGATACCAGTTTTCGGTACTCCATGGTTCCAAGGTGGCGAGGTGAGCTTTCACGTCTTCTTTCCTCGCGACAGGTAGCCTTTTAAGACGCTGTCGTGTAGACGCTGTGCTATTGGTTGAAGATGTAGGTTCTCTCACTGGAAGCGCTGCAGCTCGGCTCATCGCACGTGGTTGCAGACATTGCAAGGGGCTTCGAGCTGTCCCTCCAGAAAGTGGAGATCGTAGCATGAGTTGGTCCACGCGTACGGGTAAGGTACGGTGGTAAGGGGAGTGGCACCCATGACGCATAGTGCAACATAGCGCCACCAGCAGCAACCTCCCAAAACATGTTAAACGCATTCAAGGATAGCAACGGGAGATGGCTCATCATGAATTTCTGCATTCAGGACTGATCGGGGCTGACGGAAATATAAGTATAGGAGAGAAACAACACCTTAAAACAGTATATAAAGGCATTTAAAACTATCTTTTAAAGTAGTCTTTCTGTATTTCTTATGTATGGAATTCTACAATTGAGTATTATTTAACGAGTACAATGGGGTTTTTGACGTTTATCAGTTCAAGAGTTACAGACATTTTTTTACAATCCTCATGCGCGCGCTTGAAACGGAAACTAGAAGCACCGGGTCACAAAAACAGCCGAAAAGGTTTCGCGCGCTTAATGTCGCATCACGGGAGAGCATATGGGACTGCCTTTTCGTGCATCGCAGGGCCTGCTGGAGTTTCGGATGTCGCGGGTCGATATGTTGTGGAGCGAGATGTTCATGCGCATGGCGCGCATCAAGCGGCGCCACAAGCTCCAGGACTTCTTCGTAGCGGACGCGTCGCTGGAACAGATCTTCCTGAGCGTGACACGCAAGGAGGCCAGCGAGGCAGCGGCCGCCATGGTCCGATCTCCGAGCGGCGTCCCACCCATCGTGGCGAACACGCTAGGACTGTGAACCCGGCATTCGCAGGTTCCGTAAACTTCCGATGCGAAGGAGTCTCTCATGGAAGCGCTCTCGCCGCAGTCCTATAAAGAGACAATGATAGGAGGAGGCCACTGCTGTGTGCTCTTATTTTGTTCAGTGGTCAAGGAGTCATGAAATAAGATGGAACGGAGTTGGACGGTGTAAGAATGCGTGGGGCGGATAACTGATAAACCATCAGTGTAGGAGAATGGGTGCCAAGCAAATTATGCGCAGTCGAAGACTGTTTCCTCATGGAAACAAACCTGAAGATTTAGCGGGCTGCCCCAAAAATACATTGGTTATGTGCTGCTTTTTAAAGAACGCCTTTCGCGCCAACGCTTTAGCGATCTGCACCACAACTGGGCATGTGCTGCTCTTCAATGAGCCTGTCTCCAACTTGGGTTTCTATTTATGTGTCACTGGGTACGCGGGAAAGCGCGGGTACAGTTTCGGCGTTCACACGCACCGGCATGCAACGCTTCTCGTCTCGGAGCCCATGCGCGGATTTCTCAGCAGCGCCTCCAGAAGGCGCTACGCGTTTAGAAATAATTCGCGATAGGACATGCCGGTTGCCGCATGATGCGTTTCCGAGCACTGGCATGCACCGGTGCGCCATGCATTTCGGAGGCCACCCGCAGGCTTCGAGGCGGCACCGCTAGATGGCATCGAGTGTCCCTAAGAAAGTGCGAAAGAGGAGGCTCGCTTGAGTCCACACCTCGTAACTCGTTTCGACGGTGCCAAAGCGTTTTGATGGTACAATAAATTCAATGCTCCCGCATTACCGTCTTCAGTCATCGTGAGAAGGGTTCTGCCGATTCCTTTTCCATTTTCCACTCCCTCAAGGCACGGTTGAGGTGTCCACCTCTAGTGATTGTGTTTTTCAAGGAGGCTGGTTTAAATGTGCCCGGGTGCAAGAGTGACGGTCAGTCAAGCATGTTCCCACGAACAGTGACTCCCTCCCGCGTCTTTATTTTATCTCCTAGTTCCTTAACCTCGCGCCCTCCCCTGCATAGGGTAGTTAACAGGACGCGCGTGTTTGTACTCCCTACCTGTCCCTACACTCATCTGTCTCCTTTTTGGAGGCAAATTGTGATTATTGCATTGTAGGAAATGAAGCAGGCGGCGACCGGAGGTACATTTATCGTCTTCTCAGTGTTCTTCGAGAATCCCTATGTCAGTACCTTATGGCGAAGGCGGTCGTCTTTTACGTCATAATCGTTTTACAGTTCCTGAACCATGACACCGGTTGTCGGCTGCAAGTCATTTCTAGTAGCTTCGTCAGTTCTTTCGTCAGCAGTGACGCATGCTTCTTCGGAAAACCATTGAAGCAAGAAAGTATTTTCCTTATGCTGCAATTTTTCGGCAACAGCTTGTAGCTCGGTAATCCGAGGGATTTTGTCTGTTCACATTGCACGCATCCTGACGACATCTTGATAATCCACGGGTACTTCGATATGCCGTTGAGCTGATAGAAGAAGAAAGTTTATTAATGAATGGTTCGGCAGTTTCTGTGATAACTTTTTCTTAAATGGCACAGCTTGCGCCTCGCTGCATATTATTTGATTAAGTGCGTATGGTCCTTCGCGAAGAAGCTCCACAAGTTGTTTGTGAGCAGATACTTGTAGGACCAGTTTTGCTTCGTGTAGGACGCCTTTCATTTTAGCTTGTCTAATGTTCGTAGAGTGGAATGACGAGCTCCGTGTGCTTAGATTTGGAAAGTTTTTCAGGTATGGCACAAGGGCACATTGAAATCGCTCAGAGATGCCTTCGGCACGCAGGCGAGGCATGGCGACGAACTAAAAGTGGAGAAAAAAAAACGAATATGTAAGTGTTCAGAAATGCGGCAGCTGAAGGTGAAGGCGAAGAATCATATAATAGAGGAGGAAGTGCTCATGAAAGAAGATGAATACTATGAATTATCACCACAAATATTGATAATCTAGAAAACGAAGGAACCTTGGATGAAATGAAGGAGAGTGGACGACTGCTTTTTCTCGTCCTGCTGGTTCACCACGCTACGTCCAAGATATTTGCTCGAGATCCCTCGCAGTGAAGATTGTTTGCCATGAGAACTTTATTGCGTATCGTTGCCACTCAGGTTGTCAGTGCTGCTGCTAACTTAGCCTAGCGATGCATTACGTTGAGAGAGGTGCCCTCTCTTATGTGAACGCTTTCCTCTTTCTCGAGATCACGAAAAGGATACTTTAAATGTGTTTGGCATTCTCATAGCAATTCGCGCACTTTACGGCGTCTAGCTATTTATGCATGTGTGTCACCAACCGTTTTTCCGCCCACCTTGGTAAGCAGCGCCGACGCGGGTAGCTGTAGATGCGGGACTGAGTAGGTACCGCTGGTCGATGAACTTGTTTGCCGCCGACTTGGGGTCACTGGATATGTGCCAGCAGTTCTGTGCCGCTCTTGGAAGGAAGGAAATCAACTTTATTCAGGTCCTGCAGGCCACGAGAGCTTTGGGCTCTCATGGAGTGGGCGTCTCCCACGACGCAACCGGGAGGTTGAGTTTCCTGGAGGCGTCGTGGACCTGCTGGACGGCCGAGAGTTGGGGAGCGAGTTCTTCGCTCCGGATTGCTTTTTTTGTTTATGTGAGCTTGCGAGCACGGCCAGAGTAAATGATCTACGTTAAGGGATGTATTGCATTTGGTGCAATAAGACTTGTCGTCAACTTGAGTAATTAGGTATGTGCCACTGCTTCGGTGAATACGGTCCAGAATATGGCGCGTTATAATCCAGGAGAGCACGTTGTTGGCCGAGTCGGTCGTACATACTTAAAGAATGGAATTGCGCTAAAAAAGACACGGACGAGTAAGGACATGGACGGGCGCAAACTCGCGACTGATTTTATTCAGAAAGAACATATATATATATATATATATACCTAAATTTTTATGCAATCATTGCCTAAGCGCACATGCCTAGACCGTTTTCTCTTTCTTACACAAATTGATACTAGAATCGTTTACGCATTTATCACCTGACTTATCAATGTAAAAAGCCTCTGCGAGTTCACGTGCTACCTGGTTACGACTGCGCCTTAAGATTTTAGTTCTAGCCAGCAAAGGCTGGCATGCTTATCAGGCGTAGGCAAAGGGCATGCGCCGCAATGTAAGGGCAAATTTGACCCTTTTTCGTTAACCATAGAAAGCTTATGTTCCCTTATGCTATGTTCAGACTACGTTCGTAAGGCGCCGATTTTTGGTAACGTGCGTAAGCGGAAGCGCAACAAGCGTATGCGTCTAGTTCAGACTGCGAACGTAAAGGTACCAACGTGCGCAATTCACGCGGAATCGTGGGTGAGAGTGTTAAAGGGTCGGCAACATTTACGACTGTTATATTACGACCGTTGCGACACAGCCAATGACCGATGAGCTTTCAGTTTTCAACAACCGCTGACGACACTTCCGTCCTCCCGTCTGCAGACAGCTCCGGGCGCGGGAAGTGCCATTCCGCCATTCCGTGCGCACAATTAGGTTGGCTGTGTTCGTGAAAATTTGTGCAGTGCACCTTGTGAGACTGTTTTCAGTTCATCTGGTTGATCCGCCGAGGAAATCGATGGCCGCAGATGCTTGCTCCGAACTTGGATGAGTGGCCTCACTAGGTTTTCAAGGAAGCGAAACTGCTGGGGCGACATGAGCGTGAAGTTATGAAACATCACAGCGTCACCAACTCGTAGCTTGGCGAAACGGTTGTGAAAATCGCCGTCCACGGCCCTGTCGAGAAATACTTGCCGTTCCCAAACCCTTCTGCGTCGCCTTCATCGTCTTTGTGCGATTGAATACATGACTATAAGTTTGTTTTGAGCGTGAATTTCTTCGATCTCGGCCAGCGCTCGCATGTTGACAGGAGCCATATTGGACCGCTGGTGACGTCGATTCTGCAGCTCCAAATTTGATTGGCCTGTTGTAAAAGCCGTAATTTACGCTGCAGGAAATGTGAACAAAGGTGTCGGCTTAACTGTCGTAACTTTTTTTACAGCCATTACGTTCGATACGCCGAAAGAGCTGTTACGCGCGTTACGACCCCAGTGTGAACATAGCTTTAGTCGTTCATTTATACAACGGCCCGTCTGGCCATTGTAAACTTTTCCACATGTCAGGGGAATTTCATACACAACCCCGACCGAACACCTGACAAACTGGGTGGCGTGACGTTTCGTGCAGTCTCGCACGCATTCCTCGCCGGAGACAATCCGGGGGCCCAAAGAGGCCAACTTGCGCGGGGCAGAAAATACCACCGGCACACCGTAGCGATTGGCTACATTCTTTAGGTTGTGGGAGACCATATGAATATAGGGGAGAACCGCCGGTCTGGTCTTCGGTTGACCGCCACCTTCTTGAGGTGTTCTAGGTTTCAAGCTTTGCAGAAGCTTCTCTGCCACAGCAGCCACGACGGAAACGGGAAAACCAGCCTTCTGTAACCTGCCAATCTGATTGTTGAGGCTGTCCTTTACCAGGTGAACACATGATCTCTGCAGGGCTTCCTTCAGGCACAGCATAACAATGGCGCGTTTTACCGTCTTAGAATGAGCGGACTCAAAAGGCAACAGGTCTTTCCGGGCTCGTGGTGAGTACATCCAACACGTGTGATCTGGTGTTAAAGTGATGTTAATATCTAAAAACTGCAATCTATCTTGTTCCGGTAATTCGTGGGTGAAGGTTAGACCCCTCCCGTGTCGTTTAAAGACAGATACGGTCCCTTGCACTGTAACCGTGTGCGTCAAACCGGGTTGCTTCTTAAAAATCAAATAATCGTCCACGTATCTAAAAACTCTCAGAACTATCTTGTCGTCCAAATAACACACCAGATCACGATTAATGCTGGCCAGGAAAATGTTAGCCAGTACCGGTGCCACACAAGACCCGATGCAAATGCCCTGACGTTGAACATGAAAATGGTTGTCGAAAGTTACAAAAGTGGACTCAAGATAAAATTCTAGTAGCTTCATGAAATTGTCCACGGTTAGGCCGCTAGTATTCTGAAAATCTACTACACCATTTTCTTCGATGCAAGACCTAACTGCACAAAATAGGTCATCATGCGGTATCGAAAAGAACAGGTTTTCTATGTCAAAAGAGACAGCGTAACCTAATGATGAGGAACACTGTAGGAAAGAAACCACATCACCTGAATTCTTCACAACAAAAGGGTCTTGTATAACTAAATTCCTTAAACTCTCTTGGAGAAGAGCTAATATCTCTTTGCCACGTATCCCTTTCACTCTAATACACCGGAACGGCTTGTCATCTTTGTGCGTCTTCACGGTAAAAAACAGTTCTAGGCTATTGCGCTTACAGTTGTTAACAGCTCTTGAAAGTCTATCTAAAGCCAAGTCCTTGCACAATTCTATGGCTTGAGCCTTTACCTTGGAAGTCTTCACGTTTTTGGCGACAATGTTCCTTCCGACGGCCTCAACGGCGTTGTCGTGAATCATCCCCTTTGGTAGCACGGCAAATCCTCCCTCCTTGTCCGCCTGTAGAAGCATCAGCTGATGTTCTTTGAAGAAAGAGACGACTTCTTCGGCGTCCCTTTCCACAGTTGACTGTCTTAGGCACGCAGACACTTGAGGCTTGGTGGCCGTACGCAGCAGGCACTCGAGCCCATCAAGAAGACACCTTTCACGGTCCTCTTCACCAGTTTTGCGCGCCACTTGTCGATTCAACGACAGCAACACGTGCGCTGGCACATTAGGCTCCATGCAGAACTTAGGTCTTTTCTTTAGCACATCGGCTATCTTGGGTGGTAGTACCGTGTCGGCCAGCAGAGAAATCGCACAGTCAAGACTTTTTTCTCTAGGCCTGCCTTTTGGAAGCTTCAGCAAAAGGCACCCCCACCAAAATTCGACCGCTTGGGAAGTCTGTCGCCGATAGGACTGTAACCTAGCTTCACCTATCCACTCGGAGTCTGTGCTAAAGGCGAGCAAACGCAGCCAGTGATTTAAAAGTCTGATTTGGCGCCATAGCTCCGATCTCAAAATTTTGCAGAGGCGCTTTAAATGACCAACAGACGGTAACACGTGGCCAAAAAGAGCTGTGAATTCTATTGGCACTAAATACTTTTTGAGGCAATAGCCGAAAAAACGGGCACGGCAGGTCGCAGACACAATGGAGCTTATCAAATAAAATCTATCTGAATAAAATCAGTCGCGAGTTTGCGCCCGTCCATGTCCTTACTCGTCCGTGTCTTTTTTAGCGCAATTCCCTTCTTTAAGCGCGTTATAATGACTGGAGAGATGCTGGAGCGGAATCCAACCCGCGTCACAAGGTTTTCTCAAGGACAGCAGCTAGACGCTTCAGTAGGTTGTGCCTGCACCCGTTTGTGGCGCAAAATACTCTGGGTTATGCGCCTCTTTTCAACGAACGACCTCGATTGAGCAAGTGCACGAAACAAATCTGTTCGTAGATCTGTGATGCCATACTTAATATGCCTAAAAGCAGGATTTAAACCAATGCTTTCAACGAGCTGCGCCCATATGAATGCACGGGGAATCAACTCTCGTAAGCGTTCGCAGGCACTGGCGCGCAACGATTGTCTCGGAGGCCGCGCGCGGACTTCACTAGATGGCGTCACTAGATGTCGTCACTTCAGCGTCACTAGAGGGCGCAGCATTCCCGAGAAGCGAAAGAGAGGAGCCTGGCTGCCGCATGACGTTTCCTAAGCGTCCGCCAGCACGGGCGCGCCATGCATTTCGGAGGCCACGTGCATGCTCCGTGGTGGCGTCGCTAGGTGGCGCAGAACGTTCTGAAGGAAGCACGAGGGAGCAGTGCCGCTGCCGTACACGCCCTATATGCAACGTGCTTTCGGCGGTGTCAATACGTTGTCACTCTATTGCTTCTATGCTGAGCGCATTACCATCAACGTGCATCGTGAGACGGGCTCTGTCACTTTTTCTAAGCAATTACTTACTATGCAGATCTACAGCACTATGAATAAACAGCACGTGTAGCAATTCGTCTTCGAGCTACATCTAACGTGTTTCATATACACGGCAGTTTTACACCTCCGTTGCTCACACAGCGGACAAATCTCCATGTTTGCCTTGAGACGTGATGCAAAAGTCACCTCGATTGAGGAAGTGCACGAGACAAATCTGTTCGTAAATCTGTGATACCATACTTAACATGCCTAAAAGCAGGCTTTCCAATAAAAAAATGCGGTGAATCATTGAACTTCGGAGGGAACTCCTGGAAACCCTTTCATAAGGAAAACATTCGAAAACACGTCCATAAGCAAACGCAGAGGGCAGCGGAGTTCATCAGCTTTGTGATTCCATGAAGTAATGCACAGCGCTTTAGCGGAGCGTTAGTTTCTGCACATTTCGCTGAAACTTGCAATATAGTCGTTCACTTCGCGTGTCCACATTGTCAGGCATTCTATACATTTAGAATGGAAGGGTTGTAATCACTGAGAGAAAGAAAAAGTACGGTGCGCTTGGGCTATTAGAAAGCGTAATTCCCTGCTTAAACACAGCACTGTGGGTTTTCGGCGCACTACACACAAGCACTGCTTGTCTCGTTGGGTGGTTCTGGCCATGTGAAGTCCGTCACGAGTAGATTATGCGGCTGACATTTGAAGGCTTGCCGGAACGCTGCTACCGCAGGCAGGACCGCGTTGCAGATGACTTTCTGTGGAGAAGACGGGGATAGAATTTTACAGAGAATATAATGTAGGTTATAGACGCCAACTACGGCGACTGGGGGGTGTGGAGGTAATATTTGCCCCTATTTGTGGGTAGGCTACGGCGCCTAATACACACTGGTGAGCCTGTGAAATCCCCTCTTTTGAATCAAGTGAAGGAAGAATTTTAGACTAAATCGAAACCAGTGAAATACTTCTATTTTACAGTAAGGTTGCTTCCGCTTTAAGCGATCCTCGTCTGAACGGATCATACAACATTTGTAATTAACGAACTGTCTGATACGCAACAAGCTTACTACAATTGCATCTCCGTTTTAGCTTATATCAGTCTGTCTTACTCAAAATAACGTTCAAATTACTTCATGCAACTGCATGGTAACATAAACAATGATATCACTGCGCCACACTCTACGTGGTAAATCTCGATATTAAGAAAACCAATGGTCGTGGTGGCACTTGTAAAGCTTTCCGTCTTCGTTAATGCTTTTGGAGGATGCATTATCTAACATTTTTACGCAGTAAGTCTTTATCAACTGCATGTGTTCATTATTCGTGGCGATGTGCTAAAAATTTATCTTCATATAAGTCCGGTAACGGCCAGATGTTAACTATGGATTAATTGTCTTGCGAACCTGTCGCTCTTGTAAAGTAGTCGAATATATAATTTATAACCATATCATTGGCTACCTGGAATCTGACGTAGTAATTGTCAGCATGGTTATTGTGGTCTCGACACAAATACAACAACTGGTTGAATTCATTAGCGGCATTGCTAAAGCATCAGATCTCGGTAAACAGGTTGACGCAATCTTCGTAGATTTGTTCAAGGTATTTGACACTGTGCTTCACCTTGAGAAACGGTACAAGATCAATATCATAGTAAATAATTCTACACTTGTTGACGGGGTAGCTAGCTTCTTTTCCGATGCTTTATTTCATCGTCAATAGAATTTTTAAAACACACATGTAGAACACAGAACAATTTTACTTTGTGAGCTGAATTTTCTGAAAGCTAGATATTATTTGGCTGAGAAGACAGAATGAATATTTGAATGATGAACAAATGCTTAGTAGTGAATGTTTAGATTGATTACTTTCGAACACATCGCAATTTCTTAATTATAGCTGGTGTCTTTATAACTTTAAAAGACACCAGCTACAATTAAGAAATTGCGATGTGTTCTAAAGTAATCAATCTAAACATTCACTACTAAGCATTTGTTCATCATTGGAATATTCATTTTGTCTTGGAGTGAATTCTGAGAATGACATCCGCCTCGAGGTATGCGTTCTTAAGGTGGGCGAGAAACGGCATTGATGTTTCAGTAATTTTTCAGCTTCAATCCGTAAACAGGCGTTTTGGTAAAAAAGTAAATGTAACAGTGCATTTTTACCTGAAGTTTAAAAACACTTATCTCAGAGCTGCCGTTGGTTTCGAAATCCGTTTCAAGTGACTGCGCCTTATAAAATCGCTGGCTTCAATTCGCGCACTGAAACATGTGAGCTGCAGTAATTAGTTAAAAGTTTGACTGGCGTAATTGGTAATTTGTCAATTATGCATAGTAAGTAATGTCTACTTTTTCAAGTTATCCAGCTAAATACGTAAATATTTGCTACATATGCCACAGAGGATAAAAAAAATTCTAATCTTGAAAATACCCTTGCAAATTCATGCTAAAACTTCTAGCTTCTGTAGCGATTACGTCTCAGCTGACGTATACCGCAGGACACTGTTTTCAGAATATGTGTATACCGAAGTGTAACGACGACTTGACGAGCGTGCCGATGAGCTCGGGTCTCGATGCTGGGGACTTGTGCGGCCAGGGAAGCCCCACCTCTTGCAAGAATTTCGGAATAGTCCACGAGCTCTGCCTGCAGCCCTGCGGTCCCGAGCAAAACAAATCGCACCTTCTGCCTTGTGTCCACGCCTACGTACACGCCATTTGTTTTTGTTGTTCTACTCTATATCTTGGAAAAATCACCTGTGGATTACACACTTCAGATGTCGCAGTGTACAGGTGGCTAAAGATGCTATCTGATAATTAACCAATAAATAATTTACTTAAAACACATGCTCAAGTCGCGAAATCGAAGGCGAACGTGTAGTGAAGTCATGTTTAAGAAATTGTAAGACTAGCACTTCTTGGTTATTTTTTTGTTCATATTGTTCATAGATGTTGCGGGCTCTTAACAGCGGCCTAGCAGGAGTGGATACAAAAAGATAAATAACAACAACCAAAAATGTTGCAGAACCCATCTCACGATGTCTGTTGGCGGTAAGGTATTTAGCATTTAATAAATGTAAACACACAAGGTACTTCCAACGTCGCAGCCAGGTTTCAGGGTGTAGAAACTTAAGCTTGATGGTTTTCTTAATATAAGGCACTGGGAGGCACGCGAAGACCACCTGTGCAGATAGGTTATGTGGTGAAGGGTACACAAAGTGTGATGATAATTATCGCTGGCACACGCCCAAACGACTATTGAATAACTCTGTTTTTGTTGACTGCAGTAAGTAGGCATGGTTGTATTGAAAAGTTAGAGGCACTCGTGTTCTTACACAGTATCAGTTGGAAGAATGCTTCTATCGTGTCTGTGCTCCGGGATATCCGACTCCAAATTTTAATTGTCGATCGCATGATTACGCATGCAAGAGAGGGACGATCGGCTCAAAGGTCTTCCTTCATGTGACGCGGCTGTTACGTGCGGCATTTAGTCTGACAACAGGGTAGAGGCACAGGAAAAGATGATAACTGTTCCACTTCGCCACTGAAACATGAGTCCCGCGGTAGTTCCCGCCTCATATGTAACTCGTGTCGATGGTCGCAAAATGTTTTGTCGCTACATTGACTGAATGTTAACGCATCGCCTCTGATAGTCATCATCAGATTGGTTGTGCCGCAAGTGTTCTTTTTCTTTTTGTTTTGGTGACAGAAACCTCTTCCATAGAGTTATCCTTTTTTGCGGCGCGTATTTTATGGGCGTTGGCGTCACGGATAATATTTTCTTCCCAGTGATCGCATAGAGCCGTGTTTTTCTGGGCTCCGAAAAGTCGTTCCACCTCTCTCGGAAGATTTGCCTGATATAAATAGGTTTTGTCTGTTTCGGCTCGGCGTGTTTCTAGTCTCGGAATTGATGCCTGAGGAACTTGCTGAAGATGAACTGATTCCTTGAAACCCTGGCTTTTATCCCCCCCCCCTCATGAACTTCACTGAGCCGGTCAGAATTTCTAACGAGCACGAGCTACTGAGAAGTTGAGTTGTTCTACAGGACTTTGTAAGTCATGGTAATGGACACGCACTCTGCCACCGAGACGATGCTGGTGGAAGCGTTGGCCATAAGATTCAATGCATACATCACGGAACACAGAGGCCAGAGGCAGAAAATACCATCTTTATTTTCTTCTAGGGGTGTGCGAATATTGAAATTTTCGAATACGAATCGAATACGAATAAGGCGAAAAACTGTCTTCGAATATCGAATCGAACATCGAATATATGTGTAGTATAAAAAAATTGCAGAACGAGGTAACAATAGCTTCATTACCCTTTTAAAAATAATATTGCATATTACGAGGCTGCTTCAGGTTAAAGATGCACTCATTATAGGCAATGCACTCAGGTAATGTCAGGTAATGCTCTGTCAGGTAAATGCTTGTTACAGATTATCGCGAAGGAAAATATACTGCTCAACATGTTCAGAAAGTAAGGGCTCTCTATGCACTGTGACAACATTTGTCCAGGTAATATTTTCTAGGTGCATATTTTATTGCGCATACCTACAAAGCCCGAAAGTGCATCATATATTGTTATGAAAAAGCCCTGGAATAAAGCTCGGTAAAAAAAATCGAAACTGATCATGTCTCACGGGCCTGATGCAGATAGACTGGAACAGAGCGTACACATTCATAGTAACGTTCGTTACAGCACTTAAGATCACAGTGCTGTAACGCTGTGTCGTCGTTTTGTACCTTCTTTTGTCCCTGTTTTGTGTTGCGCTGTAACGAACCTTACTATGAATCCCAACAAACTGGCCCAACTTGCCATCTTGATGTAGAGCATACAGATAATGAGCGGATCATGTGAAGCTCTCAGTGAATAAACATGTTTTTAGGAGAATGTGGAGCAAGCATATAATTCGTTAATTGCTAAATTATTCACAGTCTGTCCGAATATTCGCCGTTTCGACCATTATTCGGCCGTCCTCGAATATTCGGGAACTTACGAATATGCATTTCTCGAATCGAATACGCTTCGAATAAGGAAAATATTCGATTGGTATTCGAAATTTCGAATATTCGCACACCTCTATTTTCTTCACTCACTTACGAGCTAGTGGTAGTTACTAATTTTACAAGCACAGAGAAATATTGTGGCACCATGGTTGGCTACCGAAAGACGAACGACAATGTAGTCGTGTTGAAAAGCCTTAACAAGAGATTTCCAAATGAATAAAGATGGATAGGTGGGTTCTCGGTAATGCATTAGTATGAAAACTCGAGCGCTATAAACACACAGGACGTAGAGAAGCGACACGCACCACACGCGCTTGGTGTGTGTTGCTTCTGTAGTTAACGGCAGTAAAACGACAGCGACGCCCTCTCGCTTACCCGGCTGAAACACTTGAGCAGCAGCGCCGTTGCCTTGTCTCGTGCCCTGTGCGAGTGCTTGGGGAGGGAATGCAATAGGTTGTGCTTGACCACGTGACCGGCGAAAATGGCTTTGTACTTGCGCAGCGGCGGGCTGCGACGTCGCGAATTGGCGTCCCAGTTGCTGCAGACGTGCCTTCGGAAGAGGATGGCGGCCATATTGTCTCTGAGGATATTCTTTCTCAACTGAATTTGGTTCGACTTAACAATTTCGTTCAACTGAATGACTTGAGATACACAGCATGCATGACAGGACAAGGATGACATGCAGGCGTTGCATGCGTGCGTGACACGACGTGAACGCGATGGCATGTCATGACGTAACAGAAACGACATGTCATGACATGTCGTTCCATAGCGTTTGTATTGTGACGTGAGTTGAATGGCATGGTTGACGTGGCATGCGCCATATGAGATGAATGACAAGACATGACATGTATGTTGTGGCATGCCTTGCTTCTGTCAAAATACCGACGCAAAAGTAACTTGCAATTGCTTATTTACACAAACACGTTCGCCCATTAGCTAGCTGAAAAACCCCGTCCATTTTTGGACCATTGTTGCTGCCTGCAAAATGGGTACATTAACATCGATTCCCACACTACGCGAGGTCTGCATATTTCTTTTGTTGTCGTTGCTTAGTAGAGAAATTTCGTGCATAGTTCATATATTGCGCAATATCATAGCAAAAACGCGTTTCCCCTATTATTTGGATATGAATCGCAGCAAGTTAGTATACTCGACATAGACGTATCATGACGACAATGTCGAGTTTATTTCATAAGCGGTATTATGGCGAGAATATGAAAGCAGCAATAAATCATAAAAGATTGTCTTCCTATTCATACTGAACATCCCTTCCTGGCCACATGGGCACGTGGTTGTCACGTGTGGCGCCAATGTCACCCTGTGAAGCCGATGCCGTATATAGCCGCGATGACGACCCAGCAATCACACTACATATATATATATATATATAAATATATATATATATATATATATATATATATATATATATATATATATATATATATATATATATATATATATATCAGTTAGCTGTATATATATACAGCTAACCGAAAAACTGAAACTTCCTCCTTGCTGCGCTTAAAAAATAATATTATGTTCGGAGTCTGTACATTCCAGTCATGATCTGATTATGAGGTATGCCGTAGTGAATTAACTACCGGGTGTTCTTCAGCTTGTACCCAATGCACTCTACACGGGCGTTTCTGCGTTACGTTCGGCAGTAAAGGCGAACAGCCGCGCCACCCCAACTCACCGGTAGAGGTCGTCGCACGGGTGCACGCTGTGGTCGCGCGAGCGTCGCAGGTCTTCGTCCAGCGTGAAGTGGTCCCGCCGCCACGGATCGAGCTGCGTCAGCAGCAGCGCCGGCGTGGCTAGCAGCGTGGTCGTCGTGACGAGGACGGCGAGCAGCACGAAGCAAGAGTAGCGCGCGCAGGACGCCTCGCAGGACCTGTCCTTGGGGGCAGGACTGCGCCGCCGGAGCGATAGCGGCGGCTGTACGGGCGCAGGACGGCGCCGAGGACACGGCGGCAACTGCACGGGGCTCTGGCCGCGTCGCATGCCGTTGTCACCGAATCGAACGACGACTGCGACAACGCTGCTCGAGGTGGTCCCGCGGTTGAGGTCGCCGGTGGGGAATTCCGCGCGAATGCACATAAGCTATTGCTCACAGGAAATTTAACAACTCGCTGCCTTTGAGAAAGTCCCGTGGAGGTTTCAGAGCTAATCTCTGTTTGTTGGGGCACAACCAAGATCCAGGAACTTTTTTTCCACAGAGAATGGGCGCCTATCTGAAGTGCTCAGACCATTGTGAAAGAGATCTTGGAACTGGCCATGTTGTTGGCGCTCGGTGAGACAAGGCGCTTGGGACCCTTTATAGCAAATATATCGGTGCCGTCTGTAAGATACACCGATGGTGAGATCTGCACGTATTCGTGAGCGGCTTTCCGTGACACAGAGGAGCACTGAAGCGAAACTGTGAATGAGTTTGGACAGATAAAACATTCTTTCAGAACTTTATTTTTGTTAATTTCCCTCTAAGTGGTTTATTGCTCCAAGAGAAAATGAAAGCCGAAGTTCATTAAAAAAAATTCCTATAGCTCCGGCACGTAAATGTGATGTCACGGATTTCAAAGTATTTTCCCCCCGTTTTCGGGCCTTTGTGGCTTGGTAAAGGTTCCAGAAGTTCAGTTGGGATCTGAATGCAGAAACTACGAAGAGGAGTCGTCACTTGCCTATAGTTTTTGCGTGATTCCCGGCCTACCAAGCCCTCTATCTCGGTTACAGTGCCTTTTTCGGTACTGCAGAAGTGTAATTTACTAATACAGATCAAGTAATTGTTCCAAGGTCGATCTTGATCGTTCTCTTTAGCGTCTCGTTAACGCGAGCCGTGTGGTATTGCTGCTACTTTCCAGATCGAAGGCACGTTCCGGGTCGACGTTCCCGTGGTGCTCCTGGGCTACGCCCACGAGGCGAAGCCGTGGTCGCCGGCGCTGGACGCGCCTGCCTCGAGCACCTACGTGTCCTTCTACATGACGGTGGAGCCGGGGTTGCAGTCGCCCGAGGTGTTCAGGGCGCGGGTGAGTGTTTGCATCGGGATCGTCCGGGACGTCGCCAAACAGCTTTGGCGGGCTGAGACCCAAACTCTGTGATAAGGTAGACCGCAAGGTCACGGGTTCCATTACGACATGCAGTGTGTTCTTTCTTTTCGCTCTGTGAACGCTCACTTCACCGTGTGGTCATACGGTTCTACGTCGCTACCTGCGCCACCGTGGGAATTTAGTAAGAAGCCTGCAGTTTGAAGTCGGCTTGCAGACGGAAGCGGCAGTGGCCCAAGTTGGCATCCAAAAGTTCCACCGACGAGTGGCACAAATGCAGTGGTACGCACTCAGTGCCCCAAGTTGCCAGGAACCAAAAAGGACTGACTAAGTAACATTACAGCAGGACCGTGTTGATCCTCTCCCACCAACTGTCTGCAGTCGCTACCGCAACTCTACTTCGACCTTAAACACCGGTCATTTTCGGACAATGCCTTATCGCAGCTCCACCTCGGCCCTATAAGCAGCGGCCAGTTGCGGGCATTGCCGCCCTGCATTCAACAACCCTTCGCTGTCCACCTCTGCCTCCTGCTCCGGGATGTACAGTGAAAGCAGTGCGCCTGCGACCCCATCGTTACTGGCGGGGAGAGTCTCCGCCCTGAACAAGCGCTTCCGCGGATGGCACTTGCCGCAACCCGGGTCACAACCGTTGGTCCACAGTTCCTGCCGGAAGGCGGGTCCACCTCGAGACGAGGTTTGTGAGGTAAATCCTCAACCACTGCTCGAACCCGCCGCCTACCCACTCGGTTATCAGAGGTGTGGTTCTTGCGAACCAGCCAAGTTTCTCGTTATGCTATGATCCTGATCACTCGGTAACCGAGGAGGTAACGATACCGGAGGAGTGGGACCTTATGAATGGTGAAGACAGAACAACAGTATGGATGGATGGATGGATGGATGGATGGATGGATGGATGGATGGATGGATGGATGGATGGATGGACGGACGGACGGACGGACGGACGGACGGACGGACGGACGGACGGACGGACGGACGGACGGATGAATGGATGGATGGATGGATGGATGGATGGATGGATGGATGGATGGATGGATGGATGGATGGATGGAACCCATTGGCTCCACATCATCGCCTCGCGTGAGCCCAGCTCAGGTCAAGCGAACTCACTCAATTTCCCAAAAGTGTGCAGTGTGGTGGCTTCGCCTCAACGTGCCTATATCTACGGCGGTGCATCCTTTACAGGAGTAAAGTGCAATGTGGTTAATTTTTTTTATTATATTGGGGCGATTTACGCCCGTCCCGGTCATTTTACCTTCTCTCCAACTAATTATCGCATTGTTTCTCGTTGAGACCTGCATTTTGATACCTCTTTTGCGAGTGGCTACGATGCTCTGAAGATGCGAAAGGGCCGTCCTTATATTTTCTGGAAGTGGTTACAATAGCACCGAGATGCGACAACTCCGCGTGTAGTCAGCTAAGTAGATTTTGCCTTCAAAACGCGGCAGTATTTAACAATATTGTTACGTGTAGAAAGACACAGTCAAAAAAGGCTATTTACAGACTATTTACACTAGACTGGAGCCAGAGCGTCAGGCCGACATTCACTCGCGCCAAGGGCACAGACCCACTTCGTCGTCGTTCTCACGGCGGCTCGTCTCTCGGGTATCTACCGATAATATCGTAATAATATGCCATATTTTTCCTTCGCTCACTCAGTGTGACAGTAGCGAGCCCCCGCAGCTGTTGCAGCAAGCCGAGGAGTGGCAGAGCTCGTTCGAGTCCCGCTACCCTCGCCGCTTCCTCAAGGCGCTCGCCATGGACGCCTCGGGCAAGTGGGTGTTCGTGCCGCGGTTCCTGCGACCCCTGGCGCCGCCCCAACAGCTTATGGACTCGGCCAGGCATCCTAGCTTCATCGAGGACGCCTCAGCTACGGCAAAAGACATCATGGTGAGTCCGTGGGGTGTAATTTATTATATATTTCATACGTCGAATTCCGCCATTTTTGTCACATTGTGAAATGGCGACATTTTAAGCCACTGGTAGAGGCTGTAGCAGCCCTCTGAGCCAATTGGGGCTAAGAAAATGGCGAATTCGACGATATGACGAAATTTGGACAATCTCATGACCTACATCTCTGATCGAGTCGAGGTGACGAGCATGTAATCTGGCCTATAGGAGAATGACAACAGTGATTCATGAGGTTAAAGCAGTACTGAAACTTAGTTTCGAAGTTGTAGAATTTAGTGCACGCTTTTTGCACGTAAAAAGATGCCACTTGGAAAGTACTTGGGAGGCACTCACAAAATATTTTAATATCACACTATAGTTGGTCTCTGAATGCCAGGCCTCGCGTCTATGGCATTACCGTGACGTCATGACGAATAAAAAAGATTTGCTGACATCACGTATCAATAAGACTAAATGTGATGACGTTGCTTGTGCGTGGGAGCCTCAGCGATCGCATGAATGGAGCGGCTCGGCGTGTCATGACATCATGACGTATTCACTTCACGGGTGACGAAACCAAAACTGGTTAGTAGAAACAAGTAGTGTAGTAATAATTTATGGTTCTCCGGCGCATGCCAATATTTTCTTTCGAGGTTTAGAGGGTTCGCATCGCAATTTAACGCACAAAAGTGACAAGTCGTAAATGTCATGGCGATACTCCTTCAAAGCGAAAAAGCCTTGAGCACTCGTCGAGTCGCGATTTAAAACTGTCTGGACCTAGACTTACGAGCAGTATACGTATGTGTTTCTTCGCCAGAGCCGCCTGGTTCTTTTCTGTTTGTAAAAAAAAAAAAAACACTTTGGGTGATTTATTGAAGGTGATCCGTGTTTTATTTATTTATTATGCCCTCAAGGCTTTACAGCATCGTAGAGTGGAGGGGCATATAAAGAACACTTACATATTTGATAAGGTGCACTGACGTAAAACAGAAAATAAGAAAAAAAAGCAACAACAACAACAACAAAACTAAAATAAAATGTGATGGTATGTAGTCATAAGGTACACGGAATGACGAAGATGGTGACACACAGGTCATTGCCCTGTGCACGCATACACAGGCAAAAAGAAACAAAGTCAACGAAAAATAGATCTAAAAACAAAAGGAAAATACATCAAAAGGATCTGTTAGGTTCTTCATGCAATCTGTCAGGGTTAGTAATACTGGCGGTTTAGACGGGCAGCTGATTCCAGTCACGGCACGTTCTGGGTAGAATTTTTTTCTTGGGAATATGTTACCGTATTTCCTGGAGGAATATGAACTTTGCAATGATGATCAAAGCGTCAAGATACGAAACAAGTGGGTTGTATCCAGCGCGATTGAAGTACGTGATTTTGATAATAAATCTTTTGGAAGAAGGCAGAGGCGAGAGCCTTTTCGGCGCATGACAGGGGAATTAAGGGAAACTGACAATTTTTTCAAGGTAGTTACACTGGATGTTCGATGATAGTTCGGCCTTGTGAGACGTGCTGAGCGACCTTAAAATGCTTCCAGCCTTCCGTAGCTGTTCAAAGCTTTCGAAGCAGTTTACCTTTCGTTTGAGATAGGTTTCTTTCGATGCGAAGAGGGAGCTTTGGATCTAGGCGCACACTAATATCCCCCATTTGGGTAGGTGTGAAAAGCCGAAAGAACCGCCGAAGCGATTGAAATGAAATTTTCTGCATTTAACAGAAAAAGCCGAATTCTATCGACTATGTGAAGCAATATTCTGGCTTAGGACTCATATTTTAAATAAATTGCTGACTATTGGTAAACTATAGTAGTGTCGAAGCAAAATGCTTTCCACCCTGTCACTTTGGGCCAGAAACAGATAGGCCGAGGCGAGAGACTTTTCGGCGCATGACAGGGGAATTAAGAGATACTGGCTATTTTTTCAAGGTAGTTACCCTGGATGTTCGATGATAAAATACTCTGTAAACGTCATAATATAAGTCGATCGAAACGTACACGTGTGAAGTACAAACGCAGAGCTTGTGATGTCGCGATATTGCTTTCAAATTGATGAATGGGGCTGTTGTAATCTTGATGCTTCTGATCTTTTTTTTTTCATATTCTGCAATTTGTAAGGAAAGAGCATTCAAGGTATAGTCAGAAAAAGTCTAGTCCCAACTGAGTTGATTTTGTTTTTCCTAATGCAACGTAACATCACAAAGATAACTACTTAAGATGTCCAGAAAACAACAACAGCATATTTTTATTCTCGCGTATTAGACAGGACGTTTCGCAGTGTTTTTTTTTTTATCACAGGCGCTGGCTGCTCGCTTCGTGTCCCTGATACCGACGCTGTCAGACAGCGTGCTGTTTCCAGGGCTCTGTGATATTTGGAGCACCTGCGACGTGAGTATACTGCCTATTCAAAAGCATTTGAAGAGCAAGGTTAAAAAATAATAATAAATTATGCGGTTTTACGTGCCAAAACCACTTTCTGATTATGAGGCACGCCGTAGTGGAGGACTCCGGAAATTTTGACCACCTGGGGTTCTTTAACGTGCACCTAAATCTAAGTACACGGGTGTTTTCGCATTTCGCCCCCATCCAAATGCGGCCGCCGTGGCCGGGATTCGATCCCGCGACCTCGTGCTCAGCAGCCTAAGAGCAAGGTTGGTCTCACTGATCTCTGCCGTGTTTTCCCGGATGTCGCTTCGCCATTCGCCGAGCCCGTAACAGGCGAAGCCAGCGCAAGTGCGGTGTCGTGCGGCGACGTGTCCCGGAAGCAGGGCGTACATGCTGCGGTCAGATAATATTGCGGCCGTAGCAATTTTTCTTCGTGTTTATTTTTTTCACCGTGTTATGAGGTGTCGTTGTCTCTACATGTCCGGCAAGAGCTTTTAACGGTAATCTGAATCCGTATGCGTTTTTTTTTAATTACGCCATGAGTTTTCTCAATCACCTGTGTTTCCAGCGCTCGCCACTCGAGTTAGCGGCGCTGTCGGCGCTTCGGTGGAAAATTCTGCACATTTTCCCGAGAGAGTTCTCCGGCCTGCTTTGGTATCTTTCTCCAAAACGGGCACGTATTTCAAGGGAAGAGAATAAGAAATGCCGAACTCACGTGCACATGAAGCCCCAACTTCCGGGACAAGGCTGGTTTCAGTAGAGGGCGCTCGATGAGCTATCCTGGTCTAGATTGTACGTTTGCAACCCCTGTAACATCCCATAACCAAAACGAAAACAGAGAAACCAGGATAAAAAGCACGGTGCTAGGTCCTGTTCGCTGCTTCTCCCAATGCTGCTTCATTGCCTTCGCGCTGCAGTATAAGCTTTGGTATTTAAGCCAACGGTACTTTTCGGGCATTGTCAATAAACGTATCTTGTTGCTGGACGATGACCCCGTGGAAACGTGTTCCGATTGTTATTCCGCTGTACGAAGCAGGAGGAGTTCCTTCAACATTTCGGAATCCCTGCCGTTTTTCGTCGTTGCTGTCCCGCCCCACTAAACATGACTATTAGTAAGGTTGTTTTAAACGTCAGGACTAGGAAGTTCCTGCGGAATGAGAGTAAATGTAGAAATTCCATCGCTACTGTGATGGTGGAGCCATTTAGTGGTGCGGAAGAATTGCACCATACAACTATAAATTGACGACATAAACGAGAAGAAAGGGGGTTAAGCGAGGGGCCCGATTTTTATTAGTCATATCATAAGAAGCCAACAAGCACTCACACCAAGGACAACATAAGGGAAGTTACTTGCGCTTAATAAATAAACTAAAGAAACTAGAAATTAATGGAAATTTTCATTAATTTATCGTTTGGTTGTGGGATCGTTCCCCAACTGCGGCAAGCTGTTTTTTCATCCACTTTCATTTCCATGAATTTATCGTTTCTTTATACTCATTTATTAAGTACAAGTAGTTTCCCCTATGTTGTCCTTGGTGTCAGTGTTTGTTGGCTTCTTATAAATTGGTGATATGCAGTAAGTAGAGATCCACATATGCAGCAGACGTGGAGAAAGAGACGGAATGAGTGACAGGACACACCGTGGGCAGAAATTGAGTTTATTTCAGAGCTCGTGACCGTATTTTGTGCCGGCCAACACTAAGTGTGTCTCAGTTCTCTGTCTTTCGTCCACAACCCGCCACGTCTAATGCTCCCAATGCAGCTCGCATTGACAATATGGCTTCCCAGATTGGTCGGCGTGGCGCACCGATCTTGGTGGCCAAGTCGGCGTCAGAGCTGAGCTCAGCTCCGTGAAGGGCGCATCGACCGAGTAATTTTTTTTTCTGCGTCACCACGGCGGCACAAGTTCGAGTGCATTGGGCTGGATGACTAGGTTTTCAATTTGCGTATCTTCTCTGTCTTACCAAGCCTGCGAATGTCTCCTCCTTGTATTCAACCGTCAGGCAGCGTTGTTCTTTTTATTTGTTTGTAACTATATCAACCAAATAGGCCTTCAGTAAACCCTTTATCAAACCTTATCTCATGGTAAGGGTGACCAGGCTGTTAGGCTGTTATTTCAGAAACTAAACTAATAGAGCTTGTCTTTATTGTCCCTTTACCGTACTACGCGGAGCACTACGTTCTGTGAGGTTGCGGAAAGGTGATAAGTTGCGATAAGGCGATAAGATGCGGATATGGCGATAACGTACTCGAGACTCTCCGGGCGAGAAGTTGGGGGGGGGGGTGGAGGGGGTTGCACACAAGGACGTTGGAACGGGTATGTGATGGAAGTTTGTTTCCCGCAGCAATTCCTGCGCGTTCTGACGGGCGACGAAGAGGAGCACGCCCTGTTGCTCTGCAACTACTTCCTGCACCTGGGCGCCGAGGCGTACCTGTTGCTGGGCAGCGGCATTCCCGAGGGACAGACCGCGTACGTGCTCACCCGCGAGCACAGCTCCGCTAGGAGCCGCGACGGCGACGTGCGCATCTGGAACGCCGTCACGGGACGTTCGTACAGCGCCACCGACAGCTACGGGCCGCTGCACAGCGTGGGGTGCCTCGTCGGCAACGACAACGTGAGTGCAGTCATGGAATTGAGGACGTTAATGGAAAGCATAAAAAAATTGGCAATGGCTTAGCTCGGCTATGCCAGGATATACGTAACGAAAGCTAAGGCATAGCATGGTTAGCCTTCGTTAATCTTGGTTGCAAGTCCATGTTAGTCTGGTTGCCTAGCTATGTTGCGGCGCTTAGCCAGTCGTTAGCGCGCTGTTCGTCTGTTTCCTGGGCGATTCGTTTCCTCTTCATCTCGTTCCGATTTCGATTCCAGGCCTCCTCCTGCTTATCAGAATTGTCGCCGTCCATACTGCCGCCTCAACTGTGGTTGCGGCGCCGGCGAGCTCTCCTTTGACATGTTATCCTATCCTCCGACATGTTATCAGGCATGCGACGCAGCTGGCGAAGTGAGCGGAGGCGAACACAGCGACAAGGAACGCGGTGTGACGTCATACGAAACGGCGGAGGAGGAAAGGCGCGGCGCCGCGCAGAGGCGGAACACCTGTGGCTCGGTGCTACTAGTGGCGCATGCGCAGTAGTGACGAGGGAGCGAGAGAGAGAGAGAAATATCTGCGGCGAGGCTCGCGTTGTGACGTCATGTGCCTGCCGGAGCACCGGCGCGGCGAAACCGCAAGTTCGCGGCCAGTAAAACTGACGCTTTAAAATCTTGTCAGGAAACGTATTGAACTTGGTGGAATTTCGGATATCCGGAGACGTAAAGGTGCGTGGCCTGGTTGGCGGCGCCATCTGGTAGCGCCCCGTTTAACCAGAGAGGACACAGACCGGTTATTGCGTCAACCATGAATATTCTGTTTAGCTGCTGGTGTAAACTGTCAACAGCGACGTAATCGCTAATATGCAACCTTCTTTCTTTTTCTTCGACAAGAGCAACTACTTACCAGGACAACGTCCCTAACATGCCTATGTTGGACGAAGCATTGCAAGATGTCGTGACCAGCTCCCTATTTACGCGATATTTTGTCGAGGTTAATGTTAACGCGTTTACGAATAAGCCGAAAATCCCTAGTCAATGCCGTTTGTATAAATCGTATCGACATTTACGGATTGCCGGAATGCTGGACATTGACGTGAGCTGGTGGTGATGACCGCTAATGGCATCTATTTTCTATCAGGGTGACAAGAAATAGTCAGCTAGCCTGTGTGCATGAGCTACTTACGTGCTACTATTACGTAATCTAGCGTTCTGCATATCTCTGCTTTGGCTCTTAGAGTTACTTATGCCTGCGATAAACTCGTTCCCCATCTCTTCCCTGCTTTCCCCCCGCTAATACTCGCATGGTGCCATCTGGTGACGTTGATGTCAACGGGAGCGTACGAAACCGTTACTTCAATGTCGGGCTATGTCCTACGCAGTCGCTTGTGTAAAGACGTCGCCAAAAGCGCGATCATGAATCTATTGCGTTTTATTCATTGTTTTTCATGAATGAGAACAACGGGAGATGGAAGAATGTTTCTTCTGACACTGCGTGGTTGAAGCAGCTGCCACAATATGTCACTGGTAGTGCTGCGGCAATTCCGTACAGATAGGCCAGTCGGTTAAGCTTAAGCCCCTTAAACTTCGTAAAGTAGTGCGAGGCTTTGAAGAATGCCGCCTCCTCCTCGCGCGCCCTGGCCGAGACCAACGCCGCGTCGCTATTGGTCTAATAGCATCACGTGGGGCCTCGCGCCGTGCATCAGTGCCATTCTTGCTCGAGAAGCGTCTACGGAGTGGCGAGGAGCTCATGTTGGCGCCGTTGCTACGTTCGAGCAGTGTAGGCGGCGCCACGGTCGAGGACGGAGCGTGAAAGAGAGGATAAATGAGGAGGAGTGAAGGAGGAGGAGAGTGTCGCTGCTTTACGAAGTTTAAGGGCCTTTAGGTCAAGCTGGTGCCGGACAAGTCCAGTCCGCACCACGTAGCACGGCCAGGTTGGAGCGTATAAGCGCGTGTGCGCATTCAAGCCCTGTCCTGTTACAAAGCTAACGCTGCGCATGCGCCCTACACTTGTACGTAGCTGCGGTCTGCTGCGTAGCGTAGATCTCGTGGCCGCCGCGGGGTGCCGCGACGACTCCGCTGGCTTAGCGCACTGCGCCTCGCTAAGGACAACTGCGTTTGGCGCGTCGTGGGCGCCAAAATCGGAAGTGGACGTGAACGCCCAGAATCAAATTTGAACTGCGCGCCACGGTAACGGTCAGTAGGTGGAGCGCTGTGGGCACGTCCCGCTCCCCCGTAGCCTTCGCAGTGCAAGTCATTGAGGAAGGAGTGGAAGCACAGCGACGGGGGTGTTTGATTACCGATAACTCTGCTTCTGTTGAACTCATTCAAGCACTTTTTTCCGGCATTTCTTTTTTTGTCTGAAATAGCCTATTTTAACATCAAATGCATTGCTCGACTTCGATAAAACGGGATTTGAGGCCCTTTAACGCTGTCTACTGAAGTGCCGAGTACAGCGTCGCCACGTGATACCACCAGCGTTGTCTGTACGCGCTTTGGTGACTGTACTTTGCTAAAACGGTAATGCGTAACCGAAAATGGGTCAAGCAGCTGCGTAATGAGAACGTCTGTTCTGTGTTTAACACGCATTCGAATTGGGGAACACGGTATGGGTCTTACGTAAGCTAAATGCATGAAAAATGGAGAAAGAAATTAGCTCGGCATCCGTCCAACCGATTTCAACGACGCTTGTTGAATATAATTAAAGAAGTATCACATAGGAGTTCATTTTACGTCAGCGCCATCTCTGTCTCCTTTTTAACCTCTTGCCTGGCGTGTGATAGCCGAAGTTGCTTACGAGCCACAAAATCTCGCAATACCATTCGCATTGTCTCTTTCCAGATCTGGGCAAACGTGCAGAAGCACGAGCACCCATCGAGGCTTTCTTACAACTTGAGCAAGTCGAGTCACTGGAAGCCGTTCTTCGCCAAAGGAAAAGTGCCCCCGACCCTCGACTCCGTGCAGGTGCGAACATTCTCCGTTAAGCACCTGATGAATTACAAGCATTATGCTTTGGTTCTGGGCACCACGCACGTGCCAACACACATCCAATTTCTCTTTAGTTCTGGAATCATTAGCGAATTTTCATGCTTCCGGTATTCCGGCAAGTGCGGGCGGGTGGCCGGGTGAGCGGGGTAGTAAAGGTGAGCGGCCAGATTGGTGGCGCCAGCTGTTGGTGCAAAGCCGCCGCCGAAAATCAGCACCAGCAGGGAAGCAGAATTCGGTAGCTTACTGCAATTCCACCTCTGCGTTTGTCTGGTTGAGCTCAACGCCACCAGGTGGCTGCACCGCTCCGGCCACTCACGTTTATGCCCCCGCCCATCCGGCAATCCGTCCAAACCACCCCCGTTTGTCGGAATAGCGGACACGCGAAAAGTCTCCATTACTTCGCTAACTCTACGGCGTTGCTGTGATCGCTCACGTGTGCAGGGAAGAAACATACGCGCACTAACTCAAGCAACGATGGTGACTTTTCACTTGTTGCTCATTTACCAGCTGGATAGTGGAATAGGCTTCCAGTAGTAGTGAGTGTATAGGAGAAACAAAAATAGACAAATCAAACGTTTCTGTTGCCTCTCCCATACATTCTCGTACAAGAATTACTGGAGGTAACTGAGGTTCTTGTGTTTACGGGAGCCGTAAGTACGACTATACAGCCGGTAGGTGGGTCGTACAATGATTTGCATAAGCTTCTGCCTTCTGGCTTCGAGCGGCCTAGTGAATTTTTAAAATAATTATCCTCAACAACATATTCTAAGTACAACAATGCAGTTTGTGCAGAAACATATTGCCGTGAAGCGTTTAAAAATATATAATTGCTTTAGAATTTAGAAAGATGATGCGTCATAAATAACATCACGAGAATGTGAGAAGCCACAAGCACGAATTTTACAGACAAGTCCTTGTGCTACCCATCATTACCATGGCATTTGAATGACGACGATAATGATTTGTGGCCTGTCCTTTGTAATGGTTTCACACAGAAGCTGTGTCCTGGTCAAGGTAGAAAAGTAGAAGGATGGAAATAAGAAAAAGAAAAGGGAGATAACGGAGAAAAAAAAACGAAAGGAGAGAGCACATGAGCACAGTTCACCGGCTTGCACAACTTCCAGAGGGCAACGATGCAGCTCCCTCTGGTGACGTGTGTCAGAAACTCCATGGCATCTCCTGTTCAGGTTCTCTATACTTTAAAGCATCAGAACATATAGAGAAAGCAGTGGTCGTTTCGAATAGATACATCAAAGCGGTGCATTTCCGATTTCGTGTTGGTAAGCTGTACTTATTCAAACGCACCTTCAGCGAAACGTTTGCTTTTCTCCCCCTCAATCGTGGCGCAGCCCAGCGAGCTTTCGTACGAGCCGACGGACAACTCGTACGTGTCCAGGCTGCAGCAGAAGATCGAGTATGCGCTGAAGGAGAGCGTGATGGAGTGGCGCGAGCGGTTCCGCACCTCCTGGAACCGCTACGCGAGCCAGGTGCTCCGCAAGATACTGCCCAGGCAAGCGCCGCGCCACGTCGGCGCTGTTGAGTTCCGTATTCGGTTATGCCTGCAACCGAGTCTGCCCACGCCGTTGGTAAACATGCGCGGAGAACATCGGCTGACTCACGGAGGAAGGAAACTAAGGAAAGGCCCTACCCCCTCCGCGCGCTAGGAGAAAAGTGTGGCGGAAATGACGTAGTAGGTTCTCATTTTTTTGCTGCTTTTTAATTTTTTTTTGCTGCATGGCCACGCCTTTTGGGTCACGATGGCGGCGTTGTTCTGATTTTTTGAGCGCTCACACGTGTTGCTCTGGTAGGTTTCGTGCCGTGGCAAAGGCGCTGTGTGGGCGGGTTTGCCTTAGTCACCGTGTCTTGTTGCGCTGTGTTACGTGCACCCTGCTCTGCCGGATGTTGCGCGAGTGCGCGCGCTCCGCGCGTGACACCACGCGCAGCGCGGCGTGGTTTCGCGAAAGATGTAAACAAGAGAGGAGGGTGGCACGAAAGGCGGAGCATCGCCATGAGCAACGCCAACTTCCGGCTTCACTTTTGCTTCACAAAGAGTGACGTCAGGGCCTCTCCTTAGTTTCCTTCCTCCGTGGGCTGACTAAACCAATGCCTCCTTTACTAGATGCCTGCCGCGTTGTCCAGTAGCTCGGTTCCGGGCCCTCTCCCTTTTCTCTGCTACGCGAAAAGGCAACGAGCGCCTCTCTCGGCGAACGCCTGCAACTTGCAATCACCTGCTGCGGCCTCTGAGATTAACATGGCATCTGTCACCGTCTCGGAGGCCCGCGATAACGCTCGCTAACAGACGCCGGCGCATATAACGCGCCGGCGGATGCATTCAGCCGCCGCTGCCACATCCGCCGGAAGGTGAAAAGGCAACGAGCCTTTTCACTCACGGAATTTATGCTGAACTAACTCCAACTAAGGGAACCGCCGCTACAATGGAAAAGCGAGCAACGCGGCGGGCATCTAGTAAAGGAGGCATTGACTAAACATGCCAGTGTCTCCTTATAATTGAGTCATTGATTCCATTTGAATCTATCCGCAAGTCAGCACAGCCTGTTGGCAACTGTGCGGGGTAAATTGTGTGTGGTCATAAGGTACTTAGGAGGGCGAACTGTGGCACTAGTGTCTATGGGGTCTGCAAGCAGGGCAGTTCAGTCAGTATGGGGATGGTGGGTAGGATACATGTATTTGACTAAAATTCGTCCTCCTGGCTTTAAAACGGCCTCAGGACTTTGCAAAGTTATCACATTTAAGAAATTACTGTGTTAAAAATAATTAAATAAACATTATTGAAATTGATTTACGGGAGCTTTGGAACAAAGGACCTCAAACAGAAGCCCGATATTGGGAACATTACGCCATGGACCCATGAACAGGCGGAAACAGGGAAATTTGCAGCGATTATGAGTGCTTGCAGACTCTTGTTATCTCCTGCATTAAAAAAAGTATAAAATACTTTGAAATTTACGCCAGCTTAGGTCCAAATAAAACGTAATAAACGAAGCCACAAGAAGGTGTGAAGCCACATGCACGCAGATCAGACAAATCCATCTAGCACCCACGATTTCCGCGGCGGCTGAACAATCGCAACGCCAGAGTTGCTTTTAGTAATTATTGTAGGAAACAATGCTTGAGTCAACCCGACCTTGATCTACATAATTCACACGGCTGTCTTTATATTTGTAAAAATGACGGACCTACCAGTTTAAGCTGCAGTGCTCAGTTTGAGCTTACTAGCTCGCTCTCAAGCTTTTATGTTCAGCTCGAAGTACGAGTCACATACCTCACACACTAGAATAATCGAATGCTTCTCTTATTCAAGGATAACTTTGTAAAAGCAGTTGATGCCACGTTGCCTCCATGTGAGAATGGGCCAGCCGCACCATTACCCTACTGATATTGTTCTATAGGCAGTATCTCTTCCTTTTGCCTTCTGTTCCATGTAGAGCAAGAACAATTTTGGTCTCCACTTCTGCACTTATTTTATCACGCCCAAGTACGTTTCCTGGTCGGATCACATCGACCGTGTCATAGTAGCGTAAATCCCCGATTGCAAGGGAGCGCCTTTCTGTTTTCCAAGCACATGTTCCCATCAACAACAAAAGTACGAGAGGTTTCCACCATAGAGTCGTCCGTCTGTTCAACTTTCGCACAACTTTTTTTTCCAGGCTCGAGTCGATGGCGTCGACATCGACCAGCACTGACGACATCCAGGAACTCTCCGAGATACTCACTTCGTACAAGGTGATTCATGTTTCCTGCTATTTAGTCCGCTCTGCGTCTGGAAAGTGTGTGGCTGTTAAAAACAAAACAAAAAAAGAGTTGAACTTTAGGGACTGGTGGTGGCAAAATCTTTAATTTGATTTCATTCACCAACGCATGAAGTGCACATATTCCGAAAAAAACATCATGAGCCATTTAACTCTGAAGGTTGATGACCAGCCCAGCTGCTTAGCACATGATACAGATGTCAGTCAGGGTCTTGAACAGCGGTACGAATAAATTCATTGTCCTGATCGGTGGTCACCTTGACGATAGGTACGCAAACACATTCTCGTATCACCTCTGATATTAAACTCCTTGGTCACATAAGCCAATGAATGGCTCATACCCTATTAAGAAATGCTTCATACCACCTTAAATAAAAAAAAATTAACGCGGCCTCGCCATTATGACGATGCAGATTCCCCAAATCTCGCAGCGACGACATGAGCGCAAAGTCGACGCATGATGCATGAAAAGGAAACGACGCTGGTAAGAGGTGTGTGCGCAGAAAACTGCGGCACATATCTAAATACAGTTACGGATTTTGTGACCTTCGTGGCGCAATTTCACACACGAATTACAGGAGGACGTGACCAGGACGGAAACATAACCCAGTGTAACACGTCCACTGGCACAAGAATGGGTCCAGACCAAACATAAAAAAATTAAAAGAAATCGCGTAAGCCGTTGACAATCACATACTATTTGGTTAAAGGGTCTTGGTCCTTTAGAGATACCTACAAGTCATATGTGCTAAATGAGCTGAGACACCTTATAGACCATATCTGGTACAAAATAATAGCAAAAATATAAATCAAAGAACCGGTTATGTATCACGCTCTTCCATTGTGATATTTTTGCCCCTTCGAAGGAAATTATGACCTTATACCACGTAACATATGCTTTATATTGTGCCTTATTATTTGCTTACGCCGATCAGACGTGTGCTCGATAACGCTAGTTTGTGTCGGTCAAAATTAAGCCATACCACCTGGCCCGACGTGTCAAGAACTCCCGCGCCTTTATCCCGATAAAGATTCGCGCTAACGTTTTGCAGTGCACAGTAATATCGCGTCGCTTCTCGCTTTGCAGATGAGTGGCTTTCCGCTGTCGATGAGCTTCACCGACGTGGAGACGGTCATCGAAGGCGTGCTGTCCACCGGAGTCCACCTGACCGAGTCCAGAAATGTGGAGTTTGCCTTGGCCGTCCACATACATCCCTACCCGTCCGTCGTGCTCGCCATCTGGGTGTACATCGCGGCACTGACGAGAAAGTCCTGAGCACTTGGAATGTCTTAGTAATCGCGGCATTCGTGTGTTCAGCGTTGGTCATTGTCAATAAATGCAAATAAATAAATAGATCAAAAAAATTTCAAAAAAATAAAAGAAGGATTTCCAAATGTCAGCTTATTCTTCGCGTACACCTATTATAAGCACACGTATTATCGCGGGGAAAGATTTAGGCGAGAAAAACGCGCTTTTTGGGAGAAGTGAAAAACCTTCCCAGAATCGAAATTTTCTTGCCGCAAATGGTAAATGGTAAGCCTATTTACCGCGTTAAACGGGCTCTGCGCATGCCCTGGGACTGATCTATGCGGAGAACGCGCCCATTATAGACACTTTAGTTTACGTCAGAAAAACTATTTCCATGGGCTATATAGGCTTACCATTTTTTCAATTTTAGGGGGAAAATTATTCTTTGCCTAATCGTTCATTTCTTGCGTTAACCAGCCTCTGTGCATGCCCTGGGACTGATCTATGCGGAGAACGCGCCCATTATAGACACTTAAGTTTTTGTCAGAAAAACTATATTTCCATGGGTTATAGGCTTACCATTTTTTCAATTTTAGGGGGAAAATTATTCTTTGCCTAATCGTTCTTTTATAACCTTAAACGACCTCTGCGCATGCCCTGGGACTGGTCTATGTGGAGAACGCGCCCATTATAGACACTTTAGTTTTCGTCAGAAAAACTATATTTCCATGGGCTATAGGCTTACCATTTTTTCAACTTTAGGAGAAAAATTATTCTTTGCCTAATCGTTCATTTATTGGGTTAACCAGCCTCTGTGCATGCCCTGGGACTGATCTATGCGGAGAACGCGCCCATTATAGACACTTAAATTTTTGTCAGAAAAACTATATTTCCATGGGCTATAGGCTTACCATTTTTTCAATTTTAGGGGGAAAATTATTCTTTGCCTAATCGTTCTTTTATAACCTTAAACGGCCCCTGCGCATGCCCTGGGAATGATCTATGCGGAGAACGCGCCAATTATAGACACTTTAGTTTTCGTCAGAAAAACTATATTTCCATGGGCTATAGGCTTACCATTTTTTCAATTTTAGGGGGAAAATTATTCTTTGCCTAATCGTTCTTTTATAACCTTAAACGGCCTCTGCGCATGCCCTGGGACTGGTCTATGCGGAGAACGCGCCGATTAGGGACACTTTATTTTTCGGCGGAAAAACGATATTTCCATGGGCTATAGGCTTACCATTTTTTCAATTTTATGGGGAAAATTATTCTTTGCCTAATCGTTCTTTTATAACCCTAAACGGCCTCTGCGCATGCCCTGAAACTGGTCTATTCGGAGAACGCGCCCATTAGAGACACTTTATTTTTCGTCGGAAAAACTATATTTCCATGGGCTATAGGCTTACCATTTTTTCAATTTTAGGGGGAAAATTATTCTTTGCCTAATCGTTCTTTTATAACCTTAAACGGCCTCTGCGCATGCCCTGGGACTGATCTATGCGGAGAACGCGCCAATTATAGACACTTTAGTTTTCGTCAGAAAAACTATATTTCCATGGGCTATAGGTTTACCATTTTTTCAATTTTAGGAGAAAAATTATTCTTTGCCTAATCGTTCTTTTATAACCTTAAACGGCCTCTGCGCATGCCCTAGGACTGATCTATGCGGAGAACGCGCCCATTATAGACACTTTATTTTTCGTCGGAAAAACTATATTTCCATGGGCTACAGGCTTACCATTTTTTCAATTTTAGGGGGAAAATTATTCTTTGCCTAATCGTTCTTTTATAACCTTAAACGGCCTCTGCGCATGCCCTAGGACTGGTCTATGCGGAGAACGCGCCCATTAAAGACACTTTATTTTTCGTCGGAAAAACTATATTTCCATGGGCTATAGGCTTACCATTTTTTCAATTTTAGGGGGAAAATTATTCTTTGCCTAATCGTTCTTTTATAACCTTAAACGGCCTCTGCGCATGCCCTAGGACTGATCTATGCGGAGAACGCGCCCATTATAGACACTTTATTTTTCGTCGGAAAAACTATATTTCCATGGGCTTACCATTTTTTCAATTTTAGGGGGAAAATTATTCTTTGCCTAATCGTTCTTTTATAACCTTAAACGGCCTCTGCGCATGCCCTAGGACTGGTCTATGCGGAGAACGCGCCCATTAGAGACACTTTATTTTTCGTCAGAAAAACTATATTTCCATGGGCTATAGGCTTACCATTTTTTCAATTTTAGGGGGAAAATTATTCTTTGCCTAATCGTTCTTTTATAACCTTAAACGGCCTCTGCGCATGCCCTAGGACTGATCTATGCGGAGAACGCGCCCATTATAGACACTTTATTTTTCGTCGGAAAAACTATATTTCCATGGGCTATAGGCTTACCATTTTTTCAATTTTAGGGGGAAAATTATTCTTTGCCTAATCGTTCTTTTATAACCTTAAACGGCCTCTGCGCATGCCCTAGGACTGGTCTATGCGGAGAACGCGCCCATTAGAGACACTTTATTTTTCGTCGGAAAAACTATATTTCCATGGGCTATAGGCTTACCATTTTTTCAATTTTAGGGGGAAAATTATTCTTTGCCTAATCGTTCTTTTATAACCTTAAACGGCCTCTGCGCATGCCCTAGGACTGATCTATGCGGAGAACGCGCCCATTATAGACACTTTAGTTTTCGTCAGAAAAACTATATTTTCATGGGCTATAGGCTTACCATTTTTTCAATTTTAGGGGGAAAATTATTCTTTGCCTAATCGTTCTTTTATAACCTTAAACGGCCTCTGTGCATGCCCTGGGACTGATCTATGCGGAGAACGCGCCCATTATAGACACTTTAGTTTTCGTCAGAAAAACTATATTTCCATGGGCTATAGGCTTACCATTTTTTCAATTTTAGGGGGAAAATTATTCTTTGCCTAATCGTTCTTTTATAACCTTAAACGCCCTCTGCGCATGCCCTGGGACTGATATATGCGGAGAACGCGCCCATTAGAGACACTTTATTTTTCGTCGGAAAAACCATATTTCCATGGGCTATAGGCTTACCATTTTTTCAATTTTAGGGGAAAAATTATTCTTTGCCTAATCGTTCTTTTATAACCTTAAACGGCCTCTGCGCATGCCCTCGGACTGATCTATGCGGAGAACGCGCCAATTATAGACACTTTAGTTTTCGTCAGAAAAACTATATTTCCATGGGCTATAGGCTTACCATTTTTTTCAATTTTAGGAGAAAAATTATTCTTTGCCTAATCGTTCATTTATTGCGTTAACCAGCCTCTGTGCATGCCCTGGGACTGATCAATGCGGAGAACGCGCCCATTATAGACACTTTAGTTTTTGTCAGAAAAACTATATTTCCATGGGCTATAGGCTTACCATTTTCTTAATTTTAGGGGGAAAATTATTCTTTGCCTAATCGTTCTTTTATAACCTTAAACGGCCTCTGCGCATGCCGTGGGTCTGATCTATGCGGAGAACGCGCCCATTATAGACACTTTAGTTTTCGTCAGAAAAACTATATTTCCATGGGCTATAGGCTTACCATTTTTTCAATTTTAGGGGGAAAATTATTCTTTGCCTAATCGTTCTTTTATAACCTTAAACGACCTCTGCGCATGCCCTGGGACTGGTCTATGTGGAGAACGCGCCCATTATAGACACTTTAGTTTTCGTCAGAAAAACTATATTTCCATGGGCTATAGGCTTACCATTTTTTCAATTTTAGGGGGAAAATTATTCTTTGCCTAATCGTTCTTTTATAACCTTAAATGGCCTCTGCGCATGCCCTGGGACTGATCTATGCGGAGAACGCGATAATTATAGACACTTTATTTTTCGTCAGAAAAACTATATTTCCATGGGCTATATATAGGCTTACCATTTTTTCAATTTTAGGGGGAAAATTATTCTTTGCCTTATCATTCTTTTATAACCTTAAACGACCTCTGCGCATGCCCTGGGACTGGTCTATGTGGAGAACGCGCCCATTATAGACACTTTAGTTTTCGTCAGAAAAACTATATTTCCATGGGCTATAGGCTTACCATTTTTTCAATTTTAGGGGGAAAATTATTCTTTGCCTAATCGTTCTTTTATAACCTTAAATGGCCTCTGCGCATGCCCTAGGACTGATCTATGTGGAGAAAGCGCCCATTATAGACACTTTAGTTTTCGTCAGAAAAACCATATTTCCATGGGCTATGGCTTACCAATTTTTCAATTTTAGGGGGAAAATTATTCTTTTCCTAATCGTTCTTTTATAACCTTAAACGGCCTCTGCGCATGCCCTGGGACTGATCTATGCGGAGAACGCGCCCATTATAGACACTTTAGTTTTCGTCAGAAAAACTATATTTCCATGGGCTATAGGCTTACCATTTTTTCAATTTTAGGGGGAAAATTATTCTTTGCCTAATCGTTCTTTTATAACCTTAAACGACCTCTGCGCATGCCCTGGGACTGGTCTATGTGGAGAACGCGCCCATTATAGACACTTTAGTTTTCGTAAGAAAAACTATATTTCCATGGGCTATAGGCTTACCATTTTTTCAATTTTAGGGGGAAAATTATTCTTTGCCTAATCGTTCTTTTATAACCTTAAACGGCCTCTGCGCATGCCCTAGGACTGATCTATGCGGAGAACGCGCCCATTATAGACACTTTAGTTTTCGTCAGAAAAACTATATTTTCATGGGCTATAGGCTTACCATTTTTTCAATTTTAGGGGGAAAATTATTCTTTGCCTAATCGTTCTTTTATAACCTTAAACGGCCTCTGCGCATGCCCTGGGACTGATCTATGCGGAGAACGCGATAATTATAGACACTTTAGTTTTCGTCAGAAAAACTATATTTCCATGGGCTATAGGCTTACCATTTTTTCAATTTTAAGGGGAAAATTATTCTTTGCCTAATCGTTCTTTTATAACCTTAAATGGCCTCTGCGCATGCCCTGGGACTGGTCTATGTGGAGAACGCGCCCATTATAGACACTAGTTTTCGTCAGAAAAACTATATTTCCATGGGCTATAGGCTTACCATTTTTTTCAATTTTAGGGGGAAAATTATTCTTTGCCTAATCGTTCTTTTATAACCTTAAACGGCCTCTGCGCATGCCCTGGGACTGGTCTATGTGGAGAACGCGCCCATTGTAGACACTTTAGTTTTGGTCAGAAAAACTATATTTCCATGGGCTATAGGCTTACCATTTTTTCAATTTTAGGGGGAAAATTGTTCTTTGCCTAATCGTTCTTTTATAACCTTAAACGGCCTCTGCGCATGCCCTGGGACTGGTCTATGTGGAGAACGCGCCCATTATAGACACTTTAGTTTTCGTAAGAAAAACTATATTTCCATGGCCTATAGGCTTACCATTTTTTCAATTTTAGGGGGAAAATTATTCTTTGCCTAATCGTTCTTTTATAACCTTAAACGGCCTCTGCGCATGCCCTGGGACTGGTCTATGTGGAGAACGCGCCCATTGTAGACACTTTAATTTTGGTCAGAAAAACTATATTTCCATGGGCTATAGGCTTACCATTTTTTCAATTTTAGGGGGAAAATTATTCTTTGCCTAATCGTTCTTTTATAACCTTAAACGGCCTCTGCGCATGCCCTGGGATTGGTCTATGCGGAGAACGCGCCCATTATAGACACTTTAGTTTTCGTCAGAAAAACTATTTTTCCATTGAAAATGGGCTTACCATTTTTTCAATTTTAGGGGGAAAATTATTCTTTGCCTAATCGTTCTTTTATAACCTTAAACGGCCTCTGCGCATGCCCTGGGATTGGTCTATGCGGAGAACGCGCCCATTATAGACACTTTAGTTTTCGTCAGAAAAACTATTTTTCCATTGAAAATGGGCTTACCATTTTTTCAATTTTAGGGGGAAAATTATTCTTTGCCTAATCGTTCTTTTATAACCTTAAACGACCTCTGCGCATGCCCTGGGACTGGTCTATGTGGAGAACGCGCCCATTATAGACACTTTAGTTTTCGTCAGAAAAACTATATTTCCATGGGCTATAGACTTACCATTTTTTCAATATTAGGGGGAAAATTATTCTTTGCCTAATCGTTCTTTTATAACCTTAAACGGCCTCTGCACATGCCCTGGGACTGGTCTATGTGAAGAAAGCGTCCATTATAGACACTTTAGTTTTCGTCAGAAAAACTATATTTCCATGGGCTATGGCTTACCATTTTTTCAATTTTAGGGGGAAAATTATTCTTTGCCTAATCGTTCTTTTATAACCTTAAACGGCCTCTGCGCATGCCCTGGGACTGATCTATGCGGAGAACGCGCCCATTATAGACACTTTAGTTTTCGTCAGAAAAACTATATTTCCATGGGCTATAGGCTTACCATTTTTTCAATTTTAGGGGGAAAATTATTCTTTGCCTAATCATTCTTTTATAACCTTAAACGACCTCTGCGCATGCCCTGGGACTGGTCTATGTGGAGAACGCGCCCATTATAGACACTTTAGTTTTCGTCAGAAAAACTATATTTCCATGGGCTATAGGCTTACCATTTTTTCAATTTTAGGGGGAAAATTATTCTTTGCCTAATCGTTCTTTTATAACCTTAAACGGCCTCTGCGCATGCCCTGGGACTGGTCTATGTGGAGAAAGCGCCCATTATAGACACTTTAGTTTTCGTCTGAAAAACTATATTTCCATGGGCTATGGCTTACCATTTTTTCAATTTTAGGGGGAAAATTATTCTTTGCCTAATCGTTCTTTTATAACCTTAAATGGCCTCTGCGCATGCCCTGGGACTGATCTATGTGGAGAACGCGCCCATTATAGACACTTTAGTTTTCGTCAGAAAAACTATATTTCCATGGGCTATAGGCTTACCATTTTTTCAATTTTAGGGGGAAAATTATTCTTTGCCTAATCGTTCTTTTATAACCTTAAACGACCTCTGCGCATGCACTGGGACTGGTCTATGTGGAGAACGCGCCCATTATAGACACTTTAGTTTTCGTCAGAAAAACTATATTTCCATGAGCTATAGGCTTACCATTTTTTCAATTTTAGGGGGAAAATTATTCTTTGTCTAATCGTTCTTTTATAACCTTAAACGGCCTCTGCGCATGCCCTAGGACTGATCTATGCGGAGAACGCGCCCATTATAGACACTTTAGTTTTCGTCAGAAAAACTATATTTCCATGAGCTATAGGCTTACCATTTTTTTCAATTTTAGGGGGAAAATTATTCTTTGCCTAATCGTTCTTTTATAACCTTAAACGGCCTCTGCGCATGCCCTGGGACTGGTCTATGTGGAGAAAGCGCCCATTATAGACACTTTTGTTTTCGTCAGAAAAACTATATTTCCATGGGCTATAGGCTTACCATTTTTTCAATTTTAGGGGGAAAATTATTCTTTGCCTAATCGTTCTTTTAAAACCTTGAACGGCCTCTGCGCATGCCCTGGGACTGGTCTATGTGGAGAACGCGCTCATTATAGACACTTTAGTTTTCGTCAGAAAAACTATATTTGCATGGGCTATAGGCTTACCATTTTTTCAATTTTAGGGGGAAAATTGTTCTTTGCCTAATCGTTCTTTTATAACCTTAAACGGCCTCTGCGCATGCCCTGGGACTAGTCTATGTGGAGAAAGCGCCCATTATAGACACTTTTGTTTTCGTCAGAAAAACTATATTTCCATGGGCTATAGGCTTACCATTTTTTCAATTTTAGGGGGAAAATTATTCTTTGCCTAATCGTTCTTTTAAAACCTTGAACGGCCTCTGCGCATGCCCTGGGACTGGTCTATGTGGAGAACGCGCTCATTATAGACACTTTAGTTTTCGTCAGAAAAACTATATTTGCATGGGCTATAGGCTTACCATTTTTTCAATTTTAGGGGGAAAATTGTTCTTTGCCTAATCGTTCTTTTATAACCTTAAACGGCCTCTGCGCATGCCCTGGGACTAGTCTATGCGGAGAACGCGCCCATTATAGACACTTTAGTTTTCGTCAGAAAAACTATATTTCCATGGGCTATAGACTTACCATTTTTTCAATATTAGGGGGAAAATTATTCTTTGCCTAATCGTTCTTTTATAACCTTAAACGGCCTCTGCACATGCCCTGGGACTGGTCTATGCGGAGAACGCGCCCATTATAGACACTTTAGTTTTCGTCAGAAAAACTATTTTTCCATTGAAAATGGGCTTACCATTTTTTCAATTTTAGGGGGAAAATTATTCTTTGCCTAATCGTTCTTTTATAACCTTAAACGGCCTCTGCGCATGCCCTGGGATTGGTCTATGCGGAGAACGTGCCCATTAGAGACACTTTAGTTTTCGTCAGAAAAACTATATTTCCATGGGCTATAGGCTTACCATTTTTTCAATTTTAGGGGGAAAATTATTCTTTGCCTAATCATTCTTTTATAACCTTAAACGACCTCTGCGCATGCCCTGGGACTGGTCTATGTGGAGAACGCGCCCATTATAGACACTTTAGTTTTCGTCAGAAAAACTATATTTCCATGGGCTATAGGCTTACCATTTTTTCAATTTTAGGGGGAAAATTATTCTTTGCCTAATCGTTCTTTTATAACCTTAAACGGCCTCTGCGCATGCCCTGGGACTGGTCTATGTGGAGAAAGCGCCCATTATAGACACTTTAGTTTTCGTCAGAAAAACTATATTTCCATGGGCTATGGCTTACCATTTTTTCAATTTTAGGGGGAAAATTATTCTTTGCCTAATCGTTCTTTTATAACCTTAAATGGCCTCTGCGCATGCCCTGGGACTGATCTATGTGGAGAACGCGCCCATTATAGACACTTTAGTTTTCGTCAGAAAAACTATATTTCCATGGGCTATAGGCTTACCATTTTTTCAATTTTAGGGGGAAAATTATTCTTTGCCTAATCGTTCTTTTATAACCTTAAACGACCTCTGCGCATGCACTGGGACTGGTCTATGTGGAGAACGCGCCCATTATAGACACTTTAGTTTTCGTCAGAAAAACTATATTTCCATGAGCTATAGGCTTACCATTTTTTCAATTTTAGGGGGAAAATTATTCTTTGTCTAATCGTTCTTTTATAACCTTAAACGGCCTCTGCGCATGCCCTAGGACTGATCTATGCGGAGAACGCGCCCATTATAGACACTTTAGTTTTCGTCAGAAAAACTATATTTCCTTGAGCTATAGGCTTACCATTTTTTTCAATTTTAGGGGGAAAATTATTCTTTGCCTAATCGTTCTTTTATAACCTTAAACGGCCTCTGCGCATGCCCTGGGACTGGTCTATGTGGAGAAAGCGCCCATTATAGACACTTTTGTTTTCGTCAGAAAAACTATATTTCCATGGGCTATAGGCTTACCATTTTTTCAATTTTAGGGGGAAAATTATTCTTTGCCTAATCGTTCTTTTAAAACCTTGAACGGCCTCTGCGCATGCCCTGGGACTGGTCTATGTGGAGAACGCGCTCATTATAGACACTTTAGTTTTCGTCAGAAAAACTATATTTGCATGGGCTATAGGCTTACCATTTTTTCAATTTTAGGGGGAAAATTGTTCTTTGCCTAATCGTTCTTTTATAACCTTAAACGGCCTCTGCGCATGCCCTGGGACTAGTCTATGTGGAGAACGCGCCCATTATAGACACTTTAGTTTTCGTCAGAAAAACGATATTTCCATGGGCTATAGGCTTACCATTTTTTTCAATTTTAGGGGGAAAATTATTCTTTGCCTAATCGTTCTTTTATAACCTTAAACGGCCTCTGCGCATGCCCTGGGACTGGTCTATGCGGAGAACGCGCCCATTAGAGACACTTTATTTTTCGTCGGAAAAACGATATTTCCATGGGCTATAGGCTTACCATTTTTTCAATTTTAGGGGGAAAATTATTCTTTGCCTAATCGTTCTTTTATCGCGTTAAACGGCCTCTGCACATGCCCTAGGACTGATCTATGCGGAGAACGCGCCAATTATACACACTTTAGTTTTCGTCAGAAAAACTATATTTTCATGGGCTATAGGCTTACCATTTTTTCAATTTTAGGGGGAAAATTGTTCTTTGCCTAATCGTTCTTTTATAACCTTAAACGGCCTCTGCGCATGCCCTGGGACTAGTCTATGTGGAGAACGCACCCATTATAGACACTTTAGTTTTCGTCAGAAAAACGATATTTCCATGGGCTATAGGCTTACAATTTTTTTCAATTTTAGGGGGAAAATTATTCTTTGCCTAATCGTTCTTTTATAACCTTAAACGGCCTCTGCGCATGCCCTGGGACTGATATATGGGGAGAACGCGCCCATTATAGACACTTTAGTTTTCGTCAGAAAAACTATATTTCCATGGGCTATAGGCTTACCATTTTTTCAATTTTAGGGGGAAAATTATTCTTTGCCTAATCGTTCTTTTATAACCTTAAACGACCTCTGCGCATGCACTGGGACTGGTCTATGTGGAGAACGCGCCCATTATAGACACTTTAGTTTTCGTCAGAGAAACTATATTTCCATGAGCTATAGGCTTACCATTTTTTCAATTTTAGGGGGAAAATTATTCTTTGCCTAATCGTTCTTTTATAACCTTAAACGGCCTCTGCGCATGCCCTAGGACTGATCTATGCGGAGAACGCGCCCATTATAGACACTTTAGTTTTCGTCAGAAAAACTATATTTCCATGAGCTATAGGCTTACCATTTTTTTCAATTTTAGGGGGAAAATTATTCTTTGCCTAATCGTTCTTTTATAACCTTAAACGGCCTCTGCGCATGCCCTGGGACTGGTCTATGTGGAGAAAGCGCCCATTATAGACACTTTTGTTTTCGTCAGAAAAACTATATTTCCATGGGCTATAGGCTTACCATTTTTTCAATTTTAGGGGGAAAATTATTCTTTGCCTAATCGTTCTTTTATAACCTTGAACGGCCTCTGCGCATGCCCTGGGACTGGTCTATGTGGAGAACGCGCTCATTATAGACACTTTAGTTTTCGTCAGAAAAACTATATTTGCATGGGCTATAGGCTTACCATTTTTTCAATTTTAGGGGGAAAATTGTTCTTTGCCTAATCGTTCTTTTATAACCTTAAACGGCCTCTGCGCATGCCCTGGGACTAGTCTATGTGGAGAACGCGCCCATTATAGACACTTTAGTTTTCGTCAGAAAAACGATATTTCCATGGGCTATAGGCTTACCATTTTTTTCAATTTTAGGGGGAAAATTATTCTTTGCCTAATCGTTCTTTTATAACCTTAAACGGCCTCTGCGCATGCCCTGGGACTGATATATGCGGAGATCGCGCCCAATTTAGACACTTTAGTTTTCGTCAGAAAAACTATATTTTCATGGGCTATAGGCTTACCGTTTTTTCAATTTTAGGGGGAAAATTATTCTTTGCCTAATCGTTCTTTTATCGCGTTAAACGGCCTCTGCGCATGCCCTTGGACTGATATATGCGGAGAACGCGCCCATTAGAGACACTTTATTTTTCGTCGGAAAAACGATATTTCCATGGGGTATAGGCTTACCATTTTTTCAATTTTAGGGGGAAAATTATTCTTTGCCTAATCGTTCTTTTATAACCTTAAACGGCCTCTGCGCATGCCCTGGGACTCATATATGCGGAGAACGCGCCCATTAGAGACACTTTATTTTTCGTCGGAAAAACGATATTTCCATGGGCTATAGGCTTACCATTTTTTCAATTTTAGGGGGAAAATTATTCTTTGCCTAATCGTTCTTTTATCTCGTTAAACGGCCTCTGCGCATGCCCTGGGACTGGTCCATGTGGAGAACGCGCCCATTATAGACACTTTAGTTTTCGTCAGAAAAACGATATTTCCATGGGCTATAAGCTTACCATTTTTTCAATTTTAGGGGGAAAATTATTCTTTGCCTAATCGTTCTTTTATAACCTTAAACGGCCTCTGCGCATGCCCTGGGACTGGTCTATGCGGAGAACGCGCCCATTAGAGACACTTTATTTTTCGTCGGAAAAACGATATTTCCATGGGCTATAGGCTTACCATTTTTTCAATTTTAGGGGGAAAATTATTCTTTGCCTAATCGTTCTTTTATCGCGTTAAACGGCCTCTGCACATGCCCTAGGACTGATCTATGCGGAGAACGCGCCAATTATACACACTTTAGTTTTCGTCAGAAAAACTATATTTTCATGGGCTATAGGCTTACCATTTTTTCAATTTTAGGGGGAAAATTGTTCTTTGCCTAATCGTTCTTTTATAACCTTAAACGGCCTCTGCGCATGCCCTGGGACTAGTCTATGTGGAGAACGCACCCATTATAGACACTTTAGTTTTCGTCAGAAAAACGATATTTCCATGGGCTATAGGCTTACCATTTTTTTCAATTTTAGGGGGAAAATTATTCTTTGCCTAATCGTTCTTTTATAACCTTAAACGGCCTCTGCGCATGCCCTGGGACTGATATATGGGGAGAACGCGCCCATTAGAGACACTTTATTTTTCGTCGGAAAAACGATATTTCCATGGGCGATAGGCTTACCATTTTTTTCAATTTTACGGGGAAAATTATTCTTTGCCTAATCGTTCATTTATCGCGTTAAACGGCCTCTGCGCATGCCCTGGGACTGATATATGCGGAGAACGCGCCCATTAGAGACACTTTATTTTTCGTCGGAAAAACGATATTTCCATGGGCTATAGGCTTACCATTTTTTCAATTTTAGGGGGAAAATTATTCTTTGCCTAATCGTTCTTTTATCGCGTTAAACGGCCTCTGCGCATGCCCTGGGACTGATATATGCGGAGAACGCGCCCATTAGAGACACTTTATTTTTCGTCGGAAAAACTATATTTCCATGGGCTTATAATAAGGCTTACCATTTTTTCAATTTTAGGGGGAAAATTATTCTTTGCCTAATCGTTCTTTTATAACCTTAAACGGCCTCTGCGCATGCCCTGGGACTGGTCTATGAGGAGAACGCGCCCATTAGAGACACTTTATTATTCGTCGGAAAAACGATATTTCCATGGGCTATAGGCTTACCATTTTTTCAATTTTAGTGGGAAAATTATTCTTTGCCTAATCGTTCTTTTATAACCTTAAACGGCCTCTGCGCATGCCCTGGGACTGATCTATGCGGAGAACGCGCCAATTATAGACACTTTAGTTTTCGTCAGAAAAACTATATTTCCATGGGCTATAGGCTTACCATTTTTTCAATTTTAGGGGGAAAATTATTCTTTGCCTAATCGTTCTTTTACCCGCCCTGGTTGCTCAGTGGCTATGGTGTTGGGCTGCTGAGCACGAGGTCGCGGGATCGAATCCCGGCCACGGCGGCCGCATTTCGATGGGGGCGAAATGCGAAAACACCCGTGTGCTTAGATTTAGGTGCACGTTAAAGAACCCCAGGTGGTCAAAATTTCCGGAGTCCTCCACTACGGCGTGCCTCATAATCAGAAAGTGGTTTTGGCACGTAAAACCCCAAATATTATTATTATTATTCGTTCTTTTATAACCTTGAACGACCTCTGCGCATGCCCTGGGAGTGGTCTATGTGGAGAACGCGCCCATTATAGACACTTTAGTTTTCGTCAGAAAAACTATATTTCCATGGGCTATAGGCTTACCATTTTTTCAATTTTAGGGGGAAAATTATGCTTTGCCTAATCGTTATTTTATAACCTTAAACGGCCTCTGCGCATGCCCTGGGACTGGTCTATGCGGAGAACGCGCCCATTATAGACACTTTAGTTTTCGTCAGAAAAACTATATTTCCATGGGCTATAGGCTTACCATTTTTTCAATTTTAGGGGGAAAATTATTCTTTGCCTAATCGTTATTTTATAACCTTAAACGGCCTCTGCGCATGCCCTTGGACTGATATATGCGGAGAACGCGCCCATTAGAGACACATTATTTTTCGTCGGAAAAACGATATTTCCATGGGCTATAGGCTTACCATTTTTTCAATTTTACGGGGAAAATTATTCTTTGCCTAATCGTTCATTTATCGCGTTAAACGGCCTCTGCGCATGCCCTGGGACTGATATATGCGGAGAACGCGCCCATTAGAGACACTTTATTTTTCGTCGGAAAAACGATATTTCCATGGGCTATAGGCTTACCATTTTTTCAATTTTAGGGGGAAAATTATTCTTTGCCTAATCGTTCTTTTATCGCGTTAAACGGCCTCTGCGCATGCCCTGGGACTGATATATGCGGAGAACGCGCCCATTAGAGACACTTTATTTTTCGTCGGAAAAACTATATTTCCATGGGCTTATAATAAGGCTTACCATTTTTTCAATTTTAGGGGGAAAATTATTCTTTGCCTAATCGTTCTTTTATAACCTTAAACGGCCTCTGCGCATGCCCTGGGACTGGTCTATGAGGAGAACGCGCCCATTAGAGACACTTTATTTTTCGTCGGAAAAACGATATTTCCATGGGCTATAGGCTTACCATTTTTTCAATTTTAGTGGGAAAATTATTCTTTGCCTAATCGTTCTTTTATAACCTTAAACGGCCTCTGCGCATGCCCTGAAACTGGTCTATGCGGAGAACGCGCCCATTAGAGACACTTTATTTTTCGTCGGAAAAACTATATTTCCATGGGTTATAGGCTTACCATTTTTTCAATTTTAGGGGGAAAATTATTCTTTGCCTAATCGTTCTTTTATAACCTTAAACGGCCTCTGCGCATGCCCTGGGACTGATCTATGCGGAGAACGCGCCAATTATAGACACTTTAGTTTTCGTCAGAAAAACTATATTTCCATGGGCTATAGGCTTACCATTTTTTCAATTTTAGGAGAAAAATTATTCTTTGCCTAATCGTTCATTTATTGCGTTAAACAGCCTCTGTGCATGCCCTGGGACTGATCTATGCGGAGAACGCGCCCATTATAGACACTTTAGTTTTCGTCAGAAAAACTATATTTCCATGGGCTATAGGCTTACCATTTTTTCAATTTTAGGGGGAAAATTATTCTTTGCCTAATCGTTCTTTTATAACCTTAAACGGCCTCTGCGCATGCCCTGGGACTGATCTATGCGGAGAACGCGCCAATTATAGACACTTTAGTTTTCATCAGAAAAACTATATTTCCATGGGCTATAGGCTTACCATTTTTTCAATTTTAGGGGGAAAATTATTCTTTGCCTAATCGTTCTTTTACCCGCCCTGGTTGCTCAGTGGCTATGGTGTTGGGCTGCTGAGCACGAGGTCGCGGGATCGAATCCCGGCCACGGCGGCCGCATTTCGATGGGGGCGAAATGCGAAAACACCCGTGTGCTTAGATTTAGGTGCACGTTAAAGAACCCCAGGTGGTCAAAATTTCCGGTGTCCTCCACTACGGCGTGCCTCATAATCAGAAAGTGGTTTTGGCACGTAAAACCCCAAATATTATTATTATTAATCGTTCTTTTATAACCTTGAACGACCTCTGCGCATGCCCTGGGAGTGGTCTATGTGGAGAACGCGCCCATTATAGACACTTTAGTTTTCGTCAGAAAAACTATATTTCCATGGGCTATAGGCTTACCATTTTTTCAATTTTAGGGGGAAAATTATTCTTTGCTTAATCTTTCTTTTATAACCTTAAATGGCCTCTGCGCATGCCCTGGGACTGATCTATGCGGAGAACGCGCCAATTATAGACACTTTAGTTTTCGTCAGAAAAACTATATTTCCATAGGCTTACCATTTTTTCAATTTTAGGGGGAAAATTATTCTTTGCCTAATCGTTCTTTTATAACCTTAAATGGCCTCTGCGCATGCCCTGGGACTGATCTATGCGGAGAACGCGCCAATTATAGACGCTTTAGTTTTCGTCAGAAAAACTATATTTCCATGAGCTATAGGCTTACCATTTTTTTCAATTTTAGGGGAAAATTATTCTTTGCCTAATCGTTCTTTTATAACCTTAAACGGCCTCTGCGCATGCCCTGGGACTGGTCTATGTGGAGAAAGCGCCCATTATAGACACTTTTGTTTTCGTCAGAAAAACTATATTTCCATGGGCTATAGGCTTACCATTTTTTCAATTTTAGGGGGAAAATTATTCTTTGCCTAATCGTTCTTTTATAAACTTGAACGGCCTCTGCGCATGCCCTGGGACTGGTCTATGTGGAGAACGCGCTCATTATAGACACTTTAGTTTTCGTCAGAAAAACTATATTTCCATGGGCTATAGGCTTACCATTTTTTTCAATTTTAGGGGGAAAATTATTCTTTGCCTAAACGTTCTTTTATAACCCTAAACGGCCTCTACGCATGCCCTGGGACTGGTCTATGTGGATAACGCGCCCATTATAGACACTTTAGTTTTCGTCAGAAAAACTATATTTGCATGGGCTCATAGGCTTACCATTTTTTCAATTTTAGGGGGAAAATTGTTCTTTGCCTAATCGTTCTTTTATAACCTTAAACGGCCTCTGCGCATGCCCTGGGACTAGTCTATGTGGAGAACGCGCCCATTATAGACACTTTAGTTTTCGTCAGAAAAACGATATTTCCATGGGCTATAGGCTTACCATTTTTTTCAATTTTAGGGGGAAAATTATTCTTTGCCTAATCGTTCTTTTATAACCTTAAACGGCCTCTGCGCATGCCCTGGGACTGATATATGCGGAGATCGCGCCCAATTTAGACACTTTAGTTTTCGTCAGAAAAACTATATTTTCATGGGCTATAGGCTTACCGTTTTTTCAATTTTAGGGGGAAAATTATTCTTTGCGTAATCGTTCTTTTATCGCGTTAAACGGCCTCTGCGCATGCCCTTGGACTGATATATGCGGAGAACGCGCCCATTAGAGACACTTTATTTTTCGTCGGAAAAACGATATTTCCATGGGCTATAGGCTTACCATTTTTTTCAATTTTAGGGGGAAAATTATTCTTTGCCTAATCGTTCTTTTATAACCTTCAACGGCCTCTGCGCGTGCCCTGGGACTGATATATGCGGAGAACGCGCCCATTAGAGACACTTTATTTTTCGTCGGAAAAACGATATTTCCATGGGCTATAGGCTTACCATTTTTTCAATTTTAGGGGGAAAATTATTCTTTGCCTAATCGTTCTTTTATCGCGTTAAACGGCCTCTGCGCATGCCCTGGGACTGATCTATGCGGAGAACGCGCCAATTATACACACTTTAGTTTTCGTCAGAAAAACTATATTTTCATGGGCTATAGGCTTACCATTTTTTCAATTTTAGGGGGAAAATTGTTCTTTGCCTAATCGTTCTTTTATAACCTTAAACGGCCTCTGCGCATGCCCTGGGACTAGTCTATGTGGAGAACGCGCCCATTATAGACACTTTAGTTTTCGTAAGAAAAACGATATTTCCATGGGCTATAGGCTTACCATTTTTTCAATTTTAGGGGGAAAATTATTCTTTGCCTAATCGTTCTTTTATAACCTTAAACGGCCTCTGCGCATGCCCTGGGACTGATATATGCGGAGAACGCGCCCATTAGAGACACTTTATTTTTCGTCGGAAAAACTATATTTCCATGGGCTATAGGCTTACCATTTTTTCAATTTTAGGGGGAAAATTATTCTTTGCCTAATCGTTCTTTTATCGCGTTAAACGGCCTCTGCGCATGCCCTGGGACTGGTCCATGTGGAGAACGCGCCCATTATAGACACTTTAGTTTTCGTCAGAAAAACTATATTTCCATGGGCTATAGGCTTACCATTTTTTCAATTTTAGGGGGAAAATTATTCTTTGCCTAATCGTTCTTTTATAACCTTAAACGGCCTCTGCGCATGCCCTGGGACTGATATATGCGGAGATCACGCCCATTATAGACACTTTAGTTTTCGTCAGAAAAACTATATTTCCCTGGGCTATAGGCTTACCGTTTTTTTCAATTTTAGGGGGAAAATTATTCTTTGCCTAATCGTTCTTTTATAACCTTAAACGGCCTCTGCGCATGCCCTGGGACTGGTCCATGTGGAGAACGCGCCCATTATAGACACTTTAGTTTTCGTCTGAAAAACTATAATTCCATGGGCTATATATAGGCTTACCATTTTTTCAATTTTAGGGGGAAAATTATTCTTTGCCTAATCGTTCTTTTATCGCGTTAAACGGCCTCTGCGCATGCCCTTGGACTGATATATGCGGAGAACGCGCCCATTAGAGACACATTATTTTTCGTCGAAAAAACTATACTTTCATGGGCTATAGGCATACTATTTTTTCAATTTTAGGGGGAAAATTATTCTTTGCCTAATCGTTCTTTTATAACCTTAAACGGCCTCTGCGCATGCCCTGGGACTGATATATGCGGAGAACGCGCCCATTAGAGACACTTTATTTTTCGTCAGAAAAACTATATTTCCATGGGCTATAGGCTTACTATTTTTTCAATTTTAGGGGGAAAATTATTCTTTGCCTAATCGTTCTTTTATAACCTTAAACGGCTTCTGCGCATGCCCTGGGACTGATATATGCGGAGATCACGCCCATTATAGACACTTTAGTTTTCGTCAGAAAAACTATATTTCCATGGGCTATAGGATTACCATTTTTTCAATTTTAGGGGGAAAATTATTCTTTGCCTAATCGTTCTTTTATAACCTTAAACGGCCTCTGCGCATGCCCTGGGACTGATATATGCGGAGATCACGCCCATTATAGACACTTTAGTTTTCGTCAGAAAAACTATATTTACATGGGCTATAGGCTTACCGTTTTTTCAATTTTAGGGGGAAAATTATTCTTTGCCTAATCGTTCTTTTATCGCGTTAAACGGCCTTTGCGCATGCCCTTGGACTGATATATGCGGAGAACGCGCCCATTAGAGACACTTTATTTTTCGTCGGAAAAACGATATTTCCATGGGCTATAGGCTTACCATTTTTTCAATTTTAGGGGGAAAATTATTCTTTGCCTAATCGTTCTTTTATAACCTTAAACGGCCTCTGCGCATGCCCTGGGACTGATATATGCGGAGATCACGCCCATTATAGACACTTTAGTTTTCGTCAGAAAAACTATATTTCCCTGGGCTTACCGTTTTTTTCAATTTTAGGGGGAAAATTATTCTTTGCCTAATCGTTCTTTTATAACCTTAAACGGCCTCTGCGCATGCCCTGGGACTGGTCTATGTGGAGAAAGCGCCCATTATAGACACTTTAGTTTTCGTCAGAAAAACTGTATTTCCATGGGCTATAGGCTTACCATTTTTTCAATTTCAGGGGGAAAATTATTCTTTGCCTAATCGTTCTTTTATAACCTTAAACGGCCTCTGCGCATGCCCTGGGACTGATATATGCGGAGATCACGCCCATTATAGACACTTTAGTTTTCGTCAGAAAAACTATATTTCCATGGGCTATAGGCTTACCGTTTTTTCAATTTTAGGGGGAAAATTATTCTTTGCCTAATCGTTCTTTTATAACCTTAAACGGCCTCTGCGCATGCCCTGGGACTGATCTATGTGGAGAACGCGCCCATTATAGACACTTTAGTTTTCGTCAGAAAAACTATATTTCCATGTGCTATAGGCTTACCATTTTTTCAATTTTAGGGGGAAAATTATTCTTGGCCTAATCGTTCTTTTATAACCTTAAACGGCCTCTGCGCATGCCCTGGGACTGGTCTACGTGGAGAAAGCGCCCATTATAGACACTTTAGTTTTCGTCAGAAAAACTATATTTCCATGGGCTATAGGCTTACCATTTTTTCAATTTCAGGGGGAAAATTATTCTTTGCCTAATCGTTCTTTTATAACCTTAAACGGCCTCTGCGCATGCCCTGGGACTGATATATGCGGAGATCACGCCCATTATAGACACTTTAGTTTTCGTCAGAAAAACTAAATTTGCATGGGCTATTTTTTTCAATTTTAGGGGGAAAATTATTCTTTGCCTAATCGTTCTTTTATAACCTTAAACGGCCTCTGCGCATGCCCTGGGACTGATCTATGCGGAGAACGCGCCCATTATAGAGACTTTAGTTTTCGTCAGAAAAACTATATTTCCATGGGCATTTTTTCATTTTTTCAATTTTAGGGGGAAAATTATTCTTTGCCTAATCGTTATTTTATAACCTTAAACGGCCTCTGCGCATGCCCTGGGACTGGTCTATGCGGAGAACGCGCCCATTAGAGACACTTTATTTTTCGTCGGAAAAACGATACTTTCATTGCCTTACCTTTTTTGCCGAAAAAGCAGATTTTCAAATTTCAGCTTATTCTTCGCGTACGCCCCTTTTAAGTATGCGTGTTATCGCGGGGAACGATTTAAGCGAGATAAAAAGCGCTTTTTGGGAGAAGTGAAAAATATTCCCAGTATCTAAATTTCCCTGGGCTACAGCATTACCTTTCTCCCGAAACAGCCGATTTTGAAATGTCAGCATATTCTTCACTTGCACCCCTTGGAAGCACGCGTGTTATCGCGGCACACGATTTAAGCGACAAAAAGCGCTTTTTGGGAGAAGTGAAAAATCTTCGCAGAATCGAAATTTTCCTGGCCTTACCTTTTTCCCGAAAAAGCCGATTTTCAAATGTCAGTCTATTCTTCGCGTATACCCCTGTACAGCACGCGTATTATCGCAGGGAACGACTTAAGCGACAAAAAAGCGCTTTTTGGGAGAAGTGAAAAATTCTCCCAGAATCAAAATTTTCCTGGGCGATATATAGCCTTACCTTTTCCCCCCAAAAAGCCGATTTTCAAATGTCAGGCTATTCTTTGCGTACACCCCTTGTAAGCACGCGTATTATCGCTGCGAACGATTTAGGCGAGAAAAAACCGCTTTTGGGAGAAGTGAAAAATGTTCCCAGAATCGAAATTTTTTTGCAATATATAGCCTTACCTCTTTTCCCGAAAAAGCCGATTTTCAAATGTCAGCTGATTCTTCGCGTACACCCGTTTAAGCACGCGTATTATCGCGGGGAACGATTTAAGCGAGAAAAAAACCGCTTTTGGGAGAAGTGAAAAATCTTCCCAGTATCTAAATTTTCCTGGGCTATAGCATTACCTTTGTCCCGAAAAAGCCGATTTTGAAATGTCAGCTTATTCGTCGCGTACACTCCTTGTAAGTACGCGTATTATCGCGGGGAAAGATCTAAGCGAGAAAATGCGCTTTTGGGGAGAAGTGAGAAATCTTTCCAGAATCGAAATTTTCCTGGGCCAATTTTCCTTCCAATGAGGATAGACTTTTCAGGCAGGTCGAAAAAATTCTCTCGAAAGCGATTGTTAGCTGCCTACATCATTTCGCACGCACGCGCATGCCCCCGATTATGCGATAAAGATAACTATGAAGTTTACAACTCTATAATTTAGCAAGGAAAAGTGTTACCACAATTCTGCGAATTTCAACTGATGGTACATCTAAAGCGGAAAATGTTATGTTACACATGAATCTTAAAAAGTTTAGTAGTGCGGGAATATCATTTTTGCAGAAGCCTTGTACACAATGTAATCAATTCACCTAAGGTATACATCGACATACCGAATTAGTCCACTTTGAGTGCTCGTATGGAGGCCGTTTACAGAACCACGATATCTGTTTTTGACGGAGAGCTATTATTTTTCTAAACTTCATGCTTCTATTTTTTGTTCAAGCTTTCCAATTTTCGTCAATACTTGTAACAAAGTTCAGGCCGGAAATCGAAATTCCATTTGGAACAATCACTAGAATTTAACTTTCCCTCTCAGATGCAACAAATTTCGCTAACATCGGTCCAGGGGTTATCTCACAAAAAGCGTCTCTGCGTTTTACATGTATTTGAAGAGGCCGCGTCGGAGTTGGGCCGGAGCTAAAGCTTGCTCTTGAGAGAACTGAAAAGACTCGGGTGGCTCGAGTTTTTAGTGGTCTGTAGCATCACCGTTTTCCCCAGAAAAGCCAATTTGCGCGTATGCGTTTATTCTTCGCGCGAATCGGTTGTCAGCCCGTGCGAGGGAAAGCGTGTGTGTATGAGCTGAGAAGGATGGTGCCGAGATGTGCCCAGTGTTGAAGATCACGTGATCTCTCGCGCGGCAATGATGAGCGGGGAGGTGAGCACCCGTCTTCTCTTCTAGCGCGGCCGCGGCTGTGCGTTGCCGTCCGCGTGGCTGATCGCATCCAAGGCCCATGCGCCGCATCTTGGTGGTTCTGCAGTGGGTGCAAAGATAAAGGTCGTGAATAAAGGAAAAATCAGACATCCACCTGTTCGTAGCGATTGCTACCAAGGAAACCCATACGGGTTCCTCGAAAGAAAAGCCTCAGAGTTGAAGAAAAATTCGTCCTGCTCCGGGACTCGAACCCGGGACCACCGCCTTTCCGGGGCAGCCGCTCTACCATCTGAGCTAACCAGGCGGCTAGCAGATGGCAGGGCGAAGTCGTATTTGTCAACAACTGGAAGCAAATGCAAGTGTTTGACGTAACGACGTATTACTAGTGACGTAGAACTACTACGTCAAAAGTAAAGGTCATGCCAAGGTGCCTGGCGGCTTCGTTCGCGCTGTGTGCCAGTGCACACATGTAGTGTTCGAGGTCTCGTAATCCCAGCTTTTCGAGAGGTGGTCAAGCTGTAGAGCCAGCATGAAGTGTTTCTATCCCGGTACCGGTGCTCTTCATCCCACGAGCAGTGTGACGGCGAGTGGTCGTATAGGGGTGATAAAGTGAAATCTGTTCATGTTTGCCTCTGCGCGCGTGACACGTACCATGCCTGTTAATTTAATTATTGAGCAAATCTTAACGGCTACTTGTACGACCGATAAAACCAAGAACGTTTTCCCGTGTACTTGTCGAATAAATTGCCTATCACTATCCCTATCACACTGCGACATTTTGTCACTGAAAAGAAAGACACAGTTATTGCCGTATGCCCTCTGACCGAAGTTGGCGTGAAATGAAAGCGGTTAGTTGCGTGTGATTGCTGAGGCATTCAACATAGTCAAGAACAAGGACATTTCTATAAGTCTGCCGTCAGTTTCCCTGGCAAACGTAAAGATCTCGTTCAGTGATCGCTCTTGAGTGTACGATGACCTATTTTCATGTAATGCGCAATCACTTTCACGATTTCTGGGTATATAATATTTGTTTTTTCCAAATAAAAATTTTCGGTTGTTAGTCCAGCGGTTGTCCTGGCTCCTTTCTCGTGTGTCGTATGTGTTCTCGCTGCCAAATGATGAATGATTAGGTACCGCACTGGCATAGACATAGATAAGGTGCGTTAAGTATTCCAAGAATGCTGATCGCATTAGAAAGAACGATGTAGTGCGAAGTCAGCGTTTCACAGCAGTTTGACTTTTGTGTTTAGATAACCAAGCAACACCTTGAGAGGAACGAAAATGAAGAAGCCTTATTACAGATAGGGCGGTGGCGCTGTTAGCGAAGAACCATACTACTGCGCCTATAATAATGCCTCTGAGTCTGGATGGATGGATGGATGGATGGATGGATGGACGGACGGACGGACGGACGGACGTCCGTCCGTCCGTCCGTCCGTCCGTCCGTCCGTCCGTCCGTCCGTCCGTCCGTCCATCCATCCATCCATCCATCCATCCATCCATCCATCCATCCATCCACCGTGACTCCTTGTGCTTTATTGAGTGCTTTGTGCGGTAGCGGCATGGTTCTCTTGACTAACTTATAATGCTGGGCGAGAGAGAGAGAGAATAAACATTTATTTCGTAAAGCAAGTAGAAAATTTCCTCGATGAGTGGGGCCCTCAGTCCAGGGCTCCATTGCCATGCGCGACTTCGCGAGCCCGCTGGATCAGCCGTTGCTGTTCCTGCTGGCTTGTGCTGAGCAGCGCAGACCCCCAGGAGGAAAGGGTAGGTTTGGGTATATAGGAGGAACACCTGAAGGGTTAGGGCATTCCCATATGGAGTGATACACCGTGGGTTTGGCCCCACAGTGGGGACAATAGGAAGGGTACAGGGTGGGATGAAAGATATGTAGCATGTGGAGACAAGGAAATGAATAGCTGTAAGTGACGAGGGGGTCGCGCTCGCCCTGCCATCCTGCCAAGAGGGAGTCCGGGCTCGCACGGTGAGTTGGATCCCGTGCGGCCTCGTGTGCCGGGCACGTCGGATCGACCACAGATACCTCCGTTGGCAAAGCAATACGCAATGATGACTAACGCATTTCGTTAGAATTTAGCCTCCTAATAGCACATAGAATTGATATCTTATTAGCTTGAGAGGGGCTGCATGCGGCAGGAAGCTTTAGCTCAGGCCCAACTCCGACGCGACCTATTGATATACATGTGAAATGCATAAATGCTTTTCTGAGGTAACCCCTGGACCAACTATAAAAAAACATTTGTTGAACTTGACAGAGAAAGTTAAATTCTAGTGACTCTTGGAATCTGAATTTAGATTTAGGGCCTGAATTGGTTAAAAGAATCTTCAAAGATCCCAGAGTTCGAAAAAAAGATAGAAGCGCGACGTCTACAAATTAATAGCCGTGCATCATGAACGGATATCACGGTTCTGTGAACGGTATCCATTAGATCATTGAAAGCGGACAAATCTGATATGTCGCCTTACGTCTTACGTGATTTTCTTACGTTGTGTACAAGGCTTCTGCAAAAGGTGTATTTCAATACTACAAATGTTTTTTAGATTTATGTGTAACATATCAGTTTTGGCAGCTTTAGATGCCCTATTATATGCAATCCACTAAATTCTGATATAATTTTTCATTGCTGTGCTACAGAGTTGTAAACTTGATAGTATCATTTTCTGAAAATTTTCGATTTTTGCCAATTTCTAAGAAAAAAATTTGCGGCGTAAATAAAAAAATTCAAAACAGACACTACATTTTAAGTTCTTTTACATGCAAGAAACATCGTCAAATTCGGTGCAGTCGTGGCTGAGAAAAACGAATTCTCTTTTTGCATGAATTCAGATAGAAGCATCACAGTTTATTTTTCATCTTGGGTTATACATTCACTTTCCTTTTCTGTGTTATTCATTTATTAACTAATGAAATTCATTTTTTAATCATATTAACACCCGATTCGTGGCCTATCCCCCATAGTGGGTTTATGACATTAATTAAGACTTCTTCATCATCATCATCAGCATCATCAGCATCATCAGCATCATCATCATCATGTAGGAGCACCCGAGCTAAAGCTTCCCAGAACGCGAATGGCAGCACATAAGCAGGCGCGCGGGCAGATGGAGAAGACCAGACAGGGCAATTCTTTCGTTCGGGGCGTCCACTTTGGGTTTCAGCCACAGGGATGCATGCTTCGCTGTCCAAACATTCCTTACAGAATCTAAACGAATGCCCTGCTAAATTCTATTTTTATTATTACTTTTAAATTAATTATTTCTCATTCAACAGCACCTTCCTGATTTTATTTTAGCTGGTTATTCAACCCTATTCAATGCTATTCCCATAGATAATAGGAAATTTATGCTATAAATTATTTTGGAATAATCCATCCATTTCTTGGCCAATCCCCCATCGTGGGTAGGAGCCACACGTGCCACAGGCTACAACAACAACAACAACAACAGCGAGAAGCAGCTCCAACCGTTGTCCTCAAGGATCACGATCAAGTGCGGCCTTCGCGAAGATGAGTGCGCGGCAAAACGAGGACAGGGCGTCCAAAGAGAACGCCGACGCGGCGGTGACCGAAACGGTGACGACCAGCGTACCCATGGACTCGGAAGCGTTGCGGGCCACAGCGGGTTCCACGCCACCGCTGCACCCCCGGGCCTCCCGGTTGCACAAGGCCAAGCCGTCCAAGGAGAAGAAGGCGCGCGCTCAAACCAAGGGCGACAGGCAGCGTTCCGTCCCGTCCAAGGATCGCTCGCGCTCCAGGACGAGCGCGTCGAAGCTGAGCGGCTCCAGAAGCACGGACAGTAAGCAGGCCAGGAACCCTGCGCCATCGCGTCCTCCTCCTCCTCCTCCTCCTCCTCCTCCTCATCTTTCGCTTGCTCCGCCTAAGTTGAAGGCGCAAGAGGTAAGACAGAGAACATAAGCGAAGCACGGCCTCGGAGATCGGGCAGCGCACGGTGTTAGCCCGCGCCACCGGATGTCGGAGGCCATGGAAAGAGTGCGCTGCGTTTTTATCTGCGAAACAATCGAGGGAACCAAGAAGAGAGGCTTACATTTAAAAGATAGTAACATTCTTTTACTCTTATATACGCTTTCGCGGTCGGTGGTCGGACTTTCTTGGTCGTACAAAAAGGCGCCCGTGCAAAAATTTGTGCGTTCACGCGCCGCCTATAGTTGCAGGGCACGTTCACCGTCGAACGGCAACAATAAGTAAGCCCAATAAAAAAAATGATGAGAACGTAATTCTCACAGATATATACAGGTTCTAGAAACAGCATTTTTCAACGGTAAGATCAATATTTCGTCATGTTTTGTTAAACAGCCCGTGCTGCTGCGGGGTTCGCGAAGATAAGTAAATCGGTGACAAAGCAAGGGCAGAACTCCGCTGCGTTGTTGACGTGCGGTCAGTCCTGCCTGTTTGTTCATAATTTTGTGGCTGCTGGTACTGTTCTCGTTCCGCGGTAGCGACACATCACTGTGGAAATAAACTTATTGATGGCATACCGTCTTTTTGTTATGTGGAAGAAATAATTCTAAGTCGCAGTTCTTCTGGTTGTGTGTATTTACGTTTCGGGATGTCCAAATAATCTTCCCTCTGAGCTTGCCGGCAAATGCTTTCGCGCGAGAGCTTAGGGACGTCTGAAGTTTTAGTAACGCTAGTAACCATAGTCGCTTTAGTTACCTGTGGCGCAGGCTTGAGAGGGCTCCGGCATTGCTACAGATATACTGGTTAACGGCTCTCTCATTCGCGGACGCAATGAAAGAACGAACGGTACATAAATGTCTTCGATGCAAATATGTCCATTGGTGATTTAGCGGTGAATGTTGGAGAAATGCGTCAGGAATACGTCGCACATCTTTGAGGTCCCGGATCCTTGATTTAAAATGCGCACGGCTGGCGGTGCTGCGGCGACGGCCAGTGACTGTCTTGGGTATTTATGCGTAGTAAATCTAGCCCTAAGTACGCTATAGCTTTGTTTCTGCGCTGTAGAAGTTTTTGTTAGCATTTGTACTTTGTGTTTCCTCGATAACGTGCGCCTATATCTACAACTCCTGTATGCGCTTGCATTACTACTGCATACAGGTACGTGCTTATGAACTGCCAATGTATGCTTTTTATTGTTCCTGGAGGGTAGTCCTTATTTCGGTGTGAATAACACCTTTAGCCTCGCTCTGCGTGGCTTGGTTCTTTTGTAAATGAACCAAAATAAACTTCAACCCCGGTCATAGTGACGCCCTGTTGGCCTGCGTTGGCCTGGCATTCAGGCCTTTCCGCCTCGCGGACGCAATGAAAGAACGAATCACTTGAGTCACTTGGTGGTTGCCGTCTTCTGCTCTACAAGCACGTCCGTGGTTATACCGCATTTCATTTACTTCACTTATCGCCTCACCGTACCACTCGTTTACGTCATCAACGCAGGTCCCAGCCGGTCCGCTGGCGACGCCGACGCCGACGCCGAGCGATTCTCTCGTGTCGTTTTCGAAGGAGGTGAGCAACGACGACCTGCAGCTGCCTCAGCTGCCAACGCGACCTACGAGCTCGAGCCAGAAGAAAGCGCCGGCCATGCCCGAGGAAGTGAAGAAGAGCTCGCGGAGCGACCCTAAGGGAGCCGCGATGCAGGCGCCATCGAAAAAGGCGGCGGACGAGTCGTCCAGCGGCACGCAGGCCGCCGGGCATCGGCAGGGTCCGGCCTCCGCGGATTCCAGCCGGCCATCCACGAAGCCATTCCGGGCGTCCAGGACGTCCTCTGGGACCACAAGTTCGTTCCATTTCTCTAATGCATTACGTAGCAACGCAGTAACGTATGTATGTATGTATGTATGTATGTATGTATGTATGTATGTATGTATGTATGTATGTATGTATGTATGTATGTATGTATGTATGTATGTATGTATGTATGTATGTATGTATGTATGTATGTATGTATGTATGTATGTATGTATGTATGTATGTATGTATGTATGTATGTATGTATGTATGTATGTATGTATGTATGTATGTATGTATGTATGTATGTATGTATGTATGTATGTATGTATGTATGTATGTACGTATGTATGCACGTACGTACGTAAGCACACGCACACCTTTTACATGTATTTAGGTAGGAGCACCCGAGTTAAAGCTTACGAAGCCTTAGCTCGGGTGCTCCTGTCTAAATACATGTAAAAGGAGAATTCGTTTTTCTCCGCAACCTCTGCATCAAATTTGACGAAGTTTGTTGCATTTAAAATAAAAACTCAAAGTCTAGTGCCTGTTAGTCTCGAAGTTTCGATTAAAGTCATCAATCTTTTATGAAAAGTGGCAAGTGTCGAACATTTTCAGAAACCGAAACTATCAAGTTTTCAGCTCTGTCACTCAGCAATGAAAAAAGATATCACAATTGTGTAAATTGAATCTAACAGTACATCTAAAGCGGACGAAATGGATATGTTAAACATGAATCTTAAAACATTGTAATAGGGAAATACAGCTTTCGCAGAACTCTTGTACACAAGGTAATAAATATATGTAAGATATAAATAGACATATTTAATTTGTCCGCTTTCAGTGATATAATGGATGCCGTGAAAACCGATATCTGTACTTGATGCTGAGTTGTTAATTTGTAGACTTCGTGCTTCCATTTATTTCAAGCTTTCAAATTAAAAAAGATTCTTAATAAAATTCAGGCCCGAAATTGAAATTCCGTTTCCAACAGTCACTAGAATTTAACTTTATCTCTCAAATACAACAGATTTCATTAAAAACGGTCCTGGAGTTATCTCGGAAAAAGTTTTTGCGTTTTACATGTTTTTTTTTTGCGTTTTCCTAAAGCTTCCTCTTGAGAGGAAGCTTTAGGAAACGCTCGCCGCGAACGCTATGCACGAAGGCGGGCTTTCTGGTAAAAACGCGGCTTTTTGCGTGGCCACGATGCGGCAGAGGTGGGCGCCATCTGGATGTATTGCAAGGAACTGGGCGCACCACTCCGTGGCCTCCGAGATGCTCAAGCGCCGGCGCGTGCAAATGGCGGACGCCGTAGCCAGTCTATGACTGGTAGAAACGCTGGAAAAGGGGTTTATTTGAGTTTTCGCGTTACAGAATTATGTTTTATCGTCTAGTCAAATTACAGTCCCACGCCCATCATGTCTGTAGGCTGTGTGTTAGTCGTACTTTACGATTTTTCTACGTATTCTAGCTTGAGAAATTTAAATAGTTCAGTAGCTGTCTTGCGCTACGTGGGCTAGGGCCTGAGTATAGCTGGTTCGAACATCTTTTTGCCAAAACAACGTGCCCGATGCGGGAGGCCGACGCTGTATTTTCTGCGACACGGAGCGTTAACGTTATTGCGCTAATATGAAGAGTCTCGAATAGCTAAAGGCCAACTGCCACGATATTATGTGTCGCGTAAGAAGTCTAGCTTCGGGTAGTGTCGGCATAGAGCAACCTCCGTGGAAGATGTGAGGTTTTATATACGAGCAGATGCGTCACGAAAGGGCCATAAAAGTAGACGTTTTTTGATACCAAAATTTTTACAAATAAGAAGAAAAAGAGCCGGACAGCAACGCCGCAATAATCTTTCGCCAGAAGTTGCGCATAACTTCGAATGCGCGGCTCCACAGCATGACCTCAGAGATTGGGTGTCACTCGATTCTGGAAGGCGATGTTCTGGGACTTACGTCACATCCGCTAACAACCGGGGGCGCGCGTTGTCCGCTTGGACGCTTTTTTTTAAGGGTGGCTAATGCGTCAGTTAGACCATTACCAGTCCAAGAAGCTTTGCCAAGATTGCGTCAGTTGTATGCGCAATACTAATTTATAACCAATTTAGTCAAGTCAAATTTTGTTGCAGTTTGGCTTCAAAGTGAGCGGCCGGAATAAAAGAACGCGGAGAATGTGAAGCGCTTCACTTTGTCTTCTTGTGGCACCTAACCTGACCCTTGTTGCGCTTGAGGAAGCTTTAGCTCGGGCCCAACTCCGACGCGGCCTATTCAAATACATGTAAAACGCAAAAACGTTTTTATAAGATAACCACTGGACCGATTTTGATGAAATTTGTTGCATTTGAAAGAGAAACTTAAATTCTAGTGACTGTTGGAAGCGGAATTTCGATTTAGGGCTTGAATTTTCTTAAAACGATTTTCAAATTTTTAACCGTTTGAAAAAAATAGAAGCACGAAGTTTACAAATTCACAGTTCTGCATGAAGAACAGATATCGCGGTTCTGTAAACGGCATCCATTAGATCATTCAAAGCGGACAAATTCAATATGTCATTTTATATCTTACGTGAATTTGTTACGTTGGTTACAACTGTTTTGCAAAAGTTGTATTTCCCTATGATTAAAATTTTTTATATTCATGTGTAACATATCAATTTTGTCCGCTTTAGATGTACTATTAGATGCCATTCACAGAATTGTATTATCCTTTTTAGTGGTTGAGTTACAGAGCTGTAAACTTGATAGTTTCGTTTTTTGAAGATCTTCAATTTTCGCCAATTTTTAATAAAAAATTGACAACCTAACTCAAAAATTTGAAACCAACAGTCACTAGATTTTAAGTTTGTCTTGTAAATGCAACAAACCTCGTCAAATTTGGTGCAGTGGTTGCCGAGAAAAACGAATTCTCCTTTTACATGTATTTAGATAAAAGCACTCGAGCTAAAGCTTCCTCTTAAGCATCGCGTCTATCCATGTTTTTTTTTTTCACCAACTATATCACATCGCAGGATTACTCGCGTTTCAAGATACCACACGCAAAACTTACAGGTTGTTTACAATGCGAAAATTAACGTTTTCAGACAGGTGCTAAACTAGCGTGCTAGTTAACAAGGTGTCCGTGCGGATAGCTAAGGCTCCTTTCGTTTTCTTATTTTTTTTTCTTTTTTGGTCAGTCACAAGTAAGAAATTTTGTCACTTATGCACTCAAACGTTACAGTCGCGCTTATTGCCGTCTACGCTTAGAAGTGGAACGCGCTCCAGGAACAATGTGCGCGCAGTGTACAGCCCGGTCGGAAGCGGCATCTCGCTGCAAACGAAGGCGCGGGAGGTTCCGGACCCGTACGCGATGGCGCCACTCCTGGAAGTCTTGGTGGACGACCTGAGGGAAGTTTGAAAGTTTGAAAGTTTGAAAGTTTATTTACCATAATGAACGTATACAATTGCAAAGTACACACTTTTGGGACCCAACAAATTTGTTAAGGGGTCCCTACCGATTGTTATCAGGGAAAAAACACTTCTATGGCAGCTGTTTTTTTTTATAGTGCAAAATCACACAAAACCTATATAGCTGAAGTAAAACAAGATAATACAGTAGTAGGGAACATTTCACAAATGAGATACATTTTTCTAACAATTTTCTTTGTTACGTCATCGAAAACATCGGCACAGAAAAAGAAAAAAAAGAAAAGTGAGGGCATGCGCAAGCATGCGCAGTGTTACGCATTGTTAATAAGTGAGAGTTTTAATCGTTTAAGAAATGTATGCAATGTTCTTAGAGTGGTTAGGTCACTCTCAAGCTTATTCCAAACTGAGGTACCTGTAAACTGTAGTGTTGAGCGACCGTAATTATTATTTACCTTAGGCAATAAAAAACGACAACGAGGTGTGTTTCCAACATTGCGAAGTGAGGGATGGAGCGAGACTGTTGTCAAGGCCAGTTTTTCATGAACTATTTGATGCATGACGGAGGCGATGTTGTATGTTGTCAAATCGTAAATGTTGAGAATGTTAAGGGTTTTAAATAAATCTTCACTCTTATTATGCATACTGTTGGGTGCTATAATGCGAAGAGCTCTTTTTTGAAGTGTAAACACTGGTGACAGATGAGTTTTGTATGTGCAACCCCAGCTCGCTAAGCAGTAATTAATGTGAGAGTGAACAAATGCGAAGTAAAGATTGATAAGTATGTGGGGAGGGAAATAGTTTCCACATTTCGACAGCACATGCAAGCCATATGAAGCCTTTTGAACTACGGAACGCACATGAAGGCGGAATTTTAAATGGTTATCGATAATAACACCAAGAAATTTTGTCTCACTAGATTGTTTTATTGGATGGTTATTGTAAACTACATCTGAATGAATAGCAGTTTTCCTTTTTTCAGAGTGAAATAAGATAAAAACTGTCTTAGTTGGGTTAAGGTGAAGGGCATTCATTGTACACCAACGGTGCAAAATTTGTAATTCAGAGTTAAGTTTATTAATTAGGTTGCATTCTTCATAATCTGCTATAATAAGGTTAGTATCGTCTGCATAGAGTACAGGGGTAGCACACACAAGCTGCGAAGGCAGGTCATTTATATAGAGTACAAAAAATAAAGGTCCAAGTACGGATCCCTGGGGAACGCCAAGGTTAATAACGGTGCTGTTGGACTGAAAATCACCTAGTTGAACAATTTGTTGACGATTTTCTAAGTAACTGCGAATTAACGTCAAAGGTATTCCATTAATCCCGTAACGAAGCAATTTATCGCTGAATATAAAATGATTGAGGGAATCGAAAGCTTTCGCAAAATCTATGAACAATCCCGCGACCAGATAACCACTGTCTATTGATTTTCTAATTAAGTCTGTAAATGTTTAGACTGCAGTTTGTGTGGAAAGGCAGTTTCTAAAACCAAATTGGTGCCGAGAAAGAATGTTGTGCTTGTGCAGGTAGTCATTAAGGCGCCTCGCGAATATTTTTTCGGGTATTTTGCTGAAGAACAGTAGCACTGAAATTGGACGGTAGTTTTCTATTCTATGCTTGTCCTTTGACTTGTACAGTGGCAGCACCTTGGCAATTTTCATCCGTTCCGGAAACACACCCGTGACGAATATAGTATTGACGATATGCGCGAGAACTGGTGACACGATGTCAGTTACAAGTTTAACGACATGCGCCGAAACATTGTCAATTCCAGAGGCTGTGTTTCGCAAATTAGAAATAACTGAAGCCACCTCAAGCTCATCTGTAGGGTAAAGGTAAAAAGAAGCATTTGTACGTGGAATGTACGTTGCATCAAAATCCTTACCAGTTGAGTTTATGTTGGATGAAAAATAGGCACTGAAAGCATTACAGATACCTTCCGGTGTAGTGTACACAACATCATTGTATATTATTTTTTCTGGGGGATGTGGTTTTGTGTCTCGCCCTAGAAACTGGTTGAGAAGGGACCAGTTTTTTTTCGAATCCTTCCCGTTCTGTTCAATGCGATTGCTAAAATAGGCTTTCTTTGCTGCATAAACTCTTCTATTAAGAGCTTGCGAATACGCAGAGTATCTTTCCTTCAAGGAAGTGTTATAAGGTTGCCTTTTTAATTTCCTATACATGTTATATTTCGCTTTAATAGAACGCAAGAGCGCGCCCGTTACCCAAGGATCTCGCGGGATCGCATGTCTATTGCGCACACAGTAAGTGGTGGAGGCGGTGGCGATCGCCTCAGTAAACATGTCTACAAACATGTCGTAAGTATTGTTAGAATTTTTCGAAGAGTATACACGTGACCAATCAATTGCGCGTATATTATTTGCAAATACGTCAGCGTTAAATAATGTCCGCGTAAAACACTTCTTGCTTGAGTTCAGGCAGTTTGACATTACAAAAAGCACAGGGTAGTGATCAGTAATACTAACATCTAAAACTTCCGCATATTTGCAAACAGGAGTGTTAGACAGCACGTGGTCTATAAGTGTACTACTGTGTTCTGTTACACGCGTTGGTTTGTCTACAAGCAATGAGTAACCATAACTAGTAAAATAAGACACATATTCATAACAAGAAGAAGAATCAATGTCACTTACATCAATATTAACATCACCCATTATTACTACACGAGCATTAGAACTCAAGAACGCATTAAATATACAGTCAAGGTCATCGCAAAACCCGTGATAAGATGCAGACGGCGACCTATATATAACGCCCACAATAAGGTTCTGTGACGGCTGCAAATTACTTTTATCCACTTCAATCCATACTGATTCACAATGAGGTGCTTTAAATTCAGTATCGTGTCGTCTCCTGTACGTAATGCTATCGTCTATGTACAGGGCAGCACCACCATGGGCGATGCCAGATTGGTTGTAGGTTGCGCGGCAGTTCGCTTCTAGCTTGTAACCCGGTTTATTGGGAAGTCCGACTTCATTTTCCGTCAACCATGTCTCTGATATGCCAATAAAGGAGAACTTGTTGCTAAATAGGCTAATAAAATTACGAATTTGCTCCTGGTTTTTCCGTAAACTGCGCGCATTGAAGTGTGCACCCAGCAGCACGTTTTCAGAAACTGTCTTTTGATTGAAATCGTCTACTGACATGTACGCCATGACGTCTGTGATTTGCTAGCTAGCTGATACGACTAAGATCAGCCTCACAAGTAACACGTACAACAGGGCTATCAGTTGCTTTCCGTGCTTTGATTTGACCTTGATCTGTCCAAACAAACATCCACTTCTTTTCCCTTTTTCGCTTCAGTGCCTCAGCCAACAATGTCTTGTTTTCACGTGTGAGATGCTCATTTACGTAGATTGCCTGTTTTCTGACGGAAGAAAAGGCCAGCGCATTCGTGGAAAGCCGCGCCTTTTTCGCTCGCTGATAAAATTCATTTCGGACTTTCCTTGAAGCAAAACGAACGATTATGTTTTTTTCAGTGGTATTGTGCGCAAGAGATACGCGATGGCAAACATCGATGTCTTTGCTATCAATGGGGTAACTAATTTGCTCTCCTATCTTCTGGACTAGTAATTCACAGTTCTCATTTCGTGTCATAGGTATACCCTTGATTTCGATGTTGTTGCCCCTTGAATATTGCTCCAGGGACATCACACGGCTTAACAGCTCTTCATTTTGTCGCTTCAGATTTTCGTTACTTTCGCGCAAGGTTGCGTTTTCCTTCACTATTTCATCACATTTGCTGAGAAGAGATTCAAAGTTGGAATTCATAAGCTTCATGCTCTCTTCCATGCCAATGACCTGGTTTGGTAATTGCGCAAGACGGTCCAGACGTATAGTTATGTCATCCAATCTGGAGGTAAGTGCATTCACACTCTGACTATTGGAGCTACCTGCCTGTGCGGTAGGACCCTGAATTTCGTTCTCGTCTGTCGTGGTGTTCGCAGCTGCTGAGCTACCTCTTAACCTTGCTGAGCAGCATGTCGGACACTTCCACGTCCTTCGAGCAGCTTCATTCTTTCCTTTAAAGAATGTTTCACTTGTACCAGAACATTTTCCTGCGTGATAAATGTAATCGCATTCGGAACAAGTAATCCTATTACAGTCATTGCCGATTGTCTTCTTGCATGAAAGGCAAACGTCACGCGTCATGGTAATTGTTCTCTGCAAATGGAAAACACTGACACTTTCTGGCAGCAGCGGCAGCAGGAAGGACTAGCGGAAAAGTTCTGAAATGTACAACTAACCTGTAAATACACGACGAAGCAGTTAGAACACGTCCAGTCTGCTCCACCGCCACTGCCAGAATAATGCGGACGAAGGCGCAGTCAGTGCCTCGAAGGATAGTAGAGTGGTGTCGCTGCACTCGCTTGAATGGGGCGTCAATGGAAGATAGTGACGTATTATGGCCAGGTTCATCTGCACCCAAGAAGGACAGCGTAGATCGTTCTTGCTTGTGTTCTGCGCCGAAGCTGTAAATACACGACGAAGCAGTTAGAACACGTCCAGTCTGCTCCACCGCCGCAACCACCGCCGCTGCTCCACCGCCGCAAGACTTGGGCAAGCGCTGCTCCTGGCAGACGGGCGCCCTCGAGCAGACGTCGGTGCCCAGGCTCCCTTTCGGCTCCACTTCCGGGAGCGGTAACTGAGGTTTCAGCTCCTCGATAGGACTCGCAATATCTTGACATAGGTTTAGCTGCTGCGCACATCGTGTATATAAATATATATATATATATATATATATATATATATATATATATATATATATATATATATATATATATATATATATATATCATAAGAGGCCAACAAACACTGACACCAAGGACAACATAGGGGAAATTACTTGTGCTTAATAAATGAAATAAAGAAACGATAAACTAATGGAAATTAAAGTGGATGAAATGTACAGGACACATAAACTAGGACACATAAATACCCAAGAAAGTGGATGGAAAAACGGCGCCGCGGTAGCTCAATTGGTAGAGCATCGCACGCGAAATGCGAAGGTTGTGGGTTCGGTTCCCACCTGCGGCAAGTTGTTTTTTCATCCACTTTAATTTCCATTAGTTTATCGTTTCTTTATTTCATTTATTAAGCACAAGTAATTTCCGCTATGTTGTCCTTGGTGTCAGTGTTTGTTGGCCTCTTATGATATGACTAATAAAAATCGGGCCCCTTGGTTAACCCCCTTTCTTCTCGTTATATATATATATATATATATATATATATATATATATATATATATATATATATATATATATATATATATATATATATATATATATATGTGTGTGTGTGTGTGTGCGTGTGTGTGTGTGTGTGTGTGTGTGTGTGTTGCTACGGGGCTAATAGAATTCACAAATGTAAGTACAGAATATTTACGATACCTGTAGCAGCTGACAAGATGGTAGACAGCACACGGTGTCCAGATCGTCGTCGTCTTCGGACCATGCTTAAAATGTCTTCGTCAGCGTATATATATATATATATATATATATATATCATCTGGAATCTGTGTAAGGTGAAGCTTTCGCGAAGCGGTGACCTAAATGCTACACAACTAAACGTAATGCATACGGTGGGCTTTACCTTCGGGGAACGCGCGATCTCGTGCAGTGTTTATCAGGCGTTTATGCCCTAAATATATTCCTGAAAAGCACGCTAGAGCAAACGGGGGCACAAGAAGGAACCAGAAATTAGAGCACGATCGATTGCCGCGCGTTCGTACATCCACATTTGCCCCGCCTGCCTTTAGACAACACGAATCCCCGTAACAACTTTCTCAACAGCATTAGGTCGTTTTATGAGCTACAGCAACGACAAGCTCTGCCGAAATGAAAACAGCAGTTCACGCGGAGGCACACCAGCTGTGGCACGTCGACACAAAGACGTCGCTCGCGAGGAGGATGGCGACGTCTGATGTTTGTCGAGAGATGTCACGCAGGAGATCACCGTGCTTGCCAAACGTGGTGCGGAAGATGAACAACTGTATAGCACTTATTTCACCGCTTCGATAAAGCTGCATTTCCGATAGATCCCAGCACGTGCGTTGGATCTCATTATTTTCTTTTATTGCGATAGCAATTACATCCAGGCGCTTTTTTTTTGTCGTCGCCGCGCGTCGTATGCTGTAAGTGCAAGTGAAAGCACGTAAGGGAGGTCGACGATCGTGGCTCAATCTGGCGCGCACAAAGGAAGAAAGCGGAGAGTAAACGCGCCGTCTTCCGTCGCGCCACCTTCCGTCGCGCGGGAGGCCGTGGGAGGTGGGAGGGAGGGAGCGGTAGCGGCGTTGTGCTCCGGTAGCAATTGCGCATTTCGCGACCGGGCCCAAGGGGAACTGACGATCACGGTTCGATCTCGCGTGCGCGATATGTGGAGGAAAGCGGGAAGGCAGCGCGGGAGGGAGGGGAGGGGCAGCTTCGACTCCGCCAACAAGTTCGTACTCTGCACGGCCGCGCATTGACGCGGCTACGGCAAAGTTGTTGTTGTTGTTATTATTATTATTATTATTATTATTATTATTATTATTATTATTATTATTATTATTGCATATACCAATCACTTTTGACATTCGTGGACTGAACGGTATGGAGATGAGTTTCCTGGAAGCCGCATGGCCCCTTGAAAGCGATCGTATCAACTGAGCCGGAACGACGTTACAACCGGTTTCCCCACAGCTGTCTTTTTTCCAATTTTTAAAGTTTATATTCTCTTCTTTCTTTTTTCACGACCTTGACACGGTGACGCCGACGTCACCAATTTTTTGTGAAGGCCACCAATCATTTATTAATATTACTCTTATACCACTGTCGCTTGAACCAATCAGTTATTCCCATATTTATACTCAGCAGCCCCACATTAGGCTTCTCTGCACAGAGAGTCGTAATGCGAGAAAGCAAGCTTTCAAGGCGGCCTGACGAGAACTGTTTTAGAGCGCAGCTCTTTGGCGTCCGTTCCTGGGTTTCGCGTCGGCGTTGTCGTCGGCCTCGTAACCAGCTCGCCGACGAATCTGCTCCGCCGCCGCCGCGCATGCGCGCTGTCGGCTCTCCGGGCGAGGGAGGATGATGGAAGGGAGGAGGAGACTGTGGAGGAGGGCTGGCTACACAAATGGCTCTTTGGCGTCCGTTCCTGGGTTTCGCGTCGTCGTCGGCGTTGTCGTCGGCCTCGTAACCAGCTCCGCCCCCCTTTCATCCCCCCAGCGCTAGCAGCGACCGACTGATACCGCTTTCGTGAGTCCGCTACCGCACTCACGAAAGACGTCGTGCACTTCCTGCAACTCGCATTAACCGTCCATCGATCCACACCGATGTTAGTAGTGGGGGACTTTAATGTTGATATAAAGACAAACAGCAATTTCCTAACACTTATGCGGGAGAACATCCCGTTCCTCTCGCTCGTAACGCGTCCCACGGCTGTGACAACCTCGCGAGGCACTTGTATAGATCTCGTCTTTGAGAATCAAGCATTGGTGTACCAAGTCGAACATATATCAGTCTATTTCTCCGACCACAAAGCTTCCTTCATGACTGTCAAGAACTGTTAGTGGAGTCTTTGTTAAAGGAATACGTGTGAAAAATAAAAAAAAATTTCTGTGATAGCGCATACATGTGTTGCTCGATTTCTTTGCCTCAATCTATCGAAAAGGTGAAACAGCTTATTTGCTGCGCTCAAATTTCGCATTAGGAAGTAACGTAATCGTCGGTAATTTTTCTCTCTGATCAATTTTTTTTCATTTTTTCCTTGTCGCTTATATAGCTACCAGTAACCTACACTTACAATATTGCTACGGAATAGTATTACCGATGACGAAGCGGCGAGCAGTACGAAGATGACGACAACGATTGGAGGCTAGCGTGGGCTGTTGCCTCTTGGCCAAGTGCGGCGTATTACGTTGTAAATATACTTGTATATAGCTTTTCATTTGCGTCTTCTTACGTAACAATATTATAACGATTAAATGTCTTGACCTCGCAAATTATTTATTTTTGTGCATTACATTACACCTTTCGCGTACATATTTTGCTCGGGTGCTTGCCAAGGAATGCTTACGCATTAAAAAAGATGCACTCAGTGGCCAGTTCAACGACAGCATTAAGCAGCTCCATCGCAATATAGCCTTTCACATGGCGTAGTTACCCCAATCCCACTACCGAACGAATGTTTGCACAAGCATACGCTCAAGTTACGTGCTAACTTGAGCGCCACTGTGCGCTGTTGTCATTTTGTGCCCTTGCAAGAGGAAAAAATCATCCTAAGCTTTATTTATCTTTTTTTCCGTGACTTCAAGCGTAATATTGCAAGAAACTGTGATTACACATAAACCGTGAATTACAGGGTTATCCCTATGCCTAGCTCATAACTAGGCTTCCCTGTTTTCGGTATATACCGACAAACACCAGCCGTTTTCTTTGAATCGGTGTGAAAAACGAAAAAGCGAGCATTTATTCTCTTAAGTTTATTTTCAATTCTACGACCCGTTCTTTTCTCTTATGTCTTTAGCAGCATTGCTGTTTCCAAATATTTAGGCCAGGCATAAGTGTCCGCGTGACAAGAAAAGAGGACTAGATAGTTCCCAGGACAAGCTTCTCCTCGCAAAGCTCTTTGCACGCGAGCAGGACGGATTCCTCCTCACCCTTCGACGTTTTCGAAGCCCCAATAAAGATCCATTTCTCTCCGGCATTCAAATTACGCGTCGAAAAACACCGATTTGAAGGGAGAAAAAAATGTCCCAGTTTGGCCTTAAGGGCGAAGCTTCGATTGCGATAACAAATTAGTACACAGCTATACGAAATAAGGACAGTAGTTTTATTGGCCGTGTAAACTTCGAAAAAAATTGCTTACTGTATTAACAAGCAGGGTGTTCAGCGCGCGTAAGCAAACATGAACACATCACGCTCGATTAGCGCGGTCAATGCGGTGAGAATTAACACAGCGCACGCAAAGGTATCAGCCGTCTGCGGATCTCTCTCAATATACGGCGCCCGCAACCGTGCCCGACCACGCAAAGTACGCACTTGTTGGCGGAGTCGAAACCGAACCCCCCCCTCCCCTCCTCCCTCTCGCGTTGAGTCCTCACATTCTTCCGTATATGGCCAGCCAGATTGAGCCGAGATCGTCAGTTGCCCTCGCCCCTGATTGCGAAATGCGCACTTGCTGTCGGAGCACAACGCCACACGCACCCCCTCCCTCCCTCCCTCCCTCTTTCTCTCCCATTCACTCAAGGCCTTTCGCGCGACGGAAGTCAGCCCGTTTGTTCTCCGCTTTCCGCCTTCGCTCGAGCCAGATTGAGCCGAGATCGTCAGTTGCCCTCACCTTTGATTGCGAAATGCGCACTTGCTGTCGGAGCACAGCGCCACACGCAACCCCTCCCTCTCTCCCTCCCTCCCTTTCTCTCTCCCATTCACCCAAGGCCTTTCGCGCGACAGAAGTCAGCGCGTTTATTCTCCGCTTTCCGCCTTCGCTCGAGCCAGATTGAGCCGAGATCGTCGGTTTCCCTCGCGAGCTTTCATTCGCAGGTACAGCACACGACGCGGGGCGACGGTCATATTGTAGCACTCTTCAATGAAGCACACTAAACACACTGATTTATTGTGGGCGAACTTGTGCCGGGAAACTCAATATTAAGCATTCACACACTTTTAAAAGAGGAGTCAACAGCAGCCTAGTCCACAGTCAACCGCGTCTCACCGCCGAACGCACTTCTCAAGCGCCCCGAAGGCCAAGAGCCACGCCGTAGCTTCTCATTGGACGGCAGACTCGGGCGCTGCCGTGAGCGCGTGCACGGGAGACACGCGCTGTATCGCCACGCGCGAGGCGTTGCTGGCGCTCTTCTAATGGCGATGCGACGAGTAATGGGCTTTAGCGATGAGACACTTGCAAAGGTGCCTCACGAGAGTGCTCGTACCTGGCATGTGGAGAGTTCTCTGCGGCATTAGTCCCCCTCAGAAAACGCATCGTCCCGATGCGTATGAAACAAATTTATCTATAGATGTGTTTTCATTGCCTGTCGTAGTAAGGCTTCATGCGGACTACGTGTACGACCTCCGCATGGATGTGCCGCTTTGATCGCTCTTGCTCAGGAGGGATGACTTCGTAATTCAGGTCAACTACTCGGCGAATAACTTCGTAAGGTCCAAAGTATCGGCGAAGGAGTTTTTCACTTAGTCCGCGACGACGCACTGGTGTCCATACCCACACTTTGTCGCCCGGGTGGTACTGAACTTCTCTGCGGCGCAGGTTGTAATAGCTTGCGTCCCTACGTTGTTGCTGGCGGATACGGAACCGTGCCAACTGCCGGGCTTCTTCAGCTCGTTGTAGGAAGTCGTCGACGTCGTACGGGTTGTTGTTTTCATCATCTACCGGCAACATAGCATCCAGTGTGGTTGTTACTGTGCGGCCATAGACCAGTTGAAATGGAGTGACCTGGGTTGTCTCCTGTACTGCCGTGTTATAGGCGAAAGTGGCGTAAGGCAAGATTGCGTCCCATGTCTTATGTTCAAGGTCGACATACATGGACAACATATCGGCCAGGCTTCGGTTTAGACGTTCCGTCAGGCCGTTTGTTTGGGGATGGTATGTAGTACTTTTTCTGTGACTGGTGTGAGTCATCTTCATCAAACATTGCATCAAATCAGCTGTGAAGGCCGCTCCTCGATCGGTAATCACGACCATTGGTGCACCATGTCGCAGTACTATGTTACAAACGAAGAAATTTGCAACTTCAACTGCCGTTCCTCGCTCAAGGCAGCCAGTTTCAGCATATCGTGTTAAATAGTCCGTCGCTACTACGATCCATCTCTTCCCTGACGATGATGTTGGGAACGGGCCAAGAAGATCCATTCCAACTTGTTGAAATGGACTCTTTGGTGGGTCTATGGGCTTAAGAAGTCCGGCCGGTTTCACGGGTGGTGTTTTGCGCCTTTGACATTCGCGACATGTCTTCACGTAATGCTGCACCGACGCTAACAATTTAGGCCAGAAGTATCTGAGACGAATTCTGGCGAACGTCCGGCTGACACCTAAGTGACCCGACGATGGTTCATCATGGCAAGCTTCCAAAATTTCTGGTCGCATGGCTGACGGTACGACGAGTAAGAATTTTTCCTGGTTGCGTTCAAAGTTTCTCTTGTAGAGCGCATTATCTCGGAGACAAAATGACGATAAAGCTCTCATAAACATGCGTGGGACTTGGACGTCGTATCCTTCGAGGTGTTTGATGAGTGGGAGTAATTCTGTGTCGGCCCGTTGACGCTCGGCGATTTCCGAAGCTGTCATCGCTGTAAGAAACGGGAAATCTTCTTCTTCTGAAGGAATCGACTCCACTGGTGAGCGGGACAAGCAGTCAGCATTGTTATGTTTTCTTCCAGACCTGTACACGACAGTAATGTCGTATTCTTGGAGCCTGAGGCTCCACCTCGCAAGTCGTCCAGATGGGTCTTTTAGGTTTGCCAGCCAGCAAAGAGAATGGTGATCGCTGACTGCACGGAACGGCCTGCCGTACAGGTATGGTCGGAACTTGCTGATGGCCCATATGACAGCCAAACACTCCTTTTCCGTCGCAGAGTAATTTGTTTCAGCTTTCGAGAGAGTGCGGCTAGCATACGCTATGACTTTCTCTTCCCCATTTTGCCACTGAACTAAAACCGCGCCGAGACCGAGATTGCTTGCATCTGTGTGGACTTCTGTGTCCGCTGTCTCGTCGAAGTGGGCGAGGATCGGTGGGGCTTGCAATCGTTCCTTTAGTTCATTGAAAGCAACCTCTTGTTCAGCATGCCACATGAAGGGTACGTCTTCTTTAGTCAGTTTCGTGAGAGGTTCGGCAATTTTCGAGAAGTTTTCTACAAATCGCCTGTAATAAGCGCATAGTCCCAAAAATTGCCGTACCGTCTTCTTGTTTGCAGGCTTTGGAAATCGTGCAACGGCAGCAGTCTTGTCGGGATCCGGAGCAGTACCTTGCGCGTTAATTACGTGACCCAGGAAACGAAGTTCTTGGAATCCAAACTGGCACTTTTCCGGTTTAATGGTTACGCCTGCCGAGCGGATGGCTTGAAGCACTAAACGCAGCCTCTGGACATGCTGGTCGAATGTTGCAGAAAATACCACTACGTCGTCTAGGTAAACTAAGCATGACTGCCATTTAAGACCCGAGAGGACACTGTCCATCATGCGCTGGAATGTCGCCGGCGCACAGCAGAGGCCGAATGGAAGCGCTTTGAACTCATACAGGCCATCTGGGGTTACGAAAGCAGTTTTTTCACGGTCTCTTTCGTCTACTTCAATTTGCCAATATCCGCTCTTGAGATCTAATGAAGAGAAAAATTTTGCATGTCGTAGGCGATCCAACGTGTCATCAATGCGGGGAAGGGGGTATACATCCCGCCTGGTCACGCTGTTCAATTTCCGGTAATCAACACAGAATCTCAATGTATTGTCCTTCTTTCTCACAAGGACTACCGGCGACGCCCACGGGCTGTTTGATGGCTGAATGACATCGTCCTCAAGCATCTCTTGCACCTGACTTTTTATGATCTCTCGTTCAACCGGTGACACTCGGTACGGGTGTTGGTATACTGGCCTGGTCGCTTCGTCTGTTATTATACGGTGTTTAACAATTGGTGTGCGCCGTACCTTTGACGAGGTGGAGAAACATTCTGCGAATTCATTTATAAGGTCCTCCATAATTTCTTTCTGGGCTGGCGTCAGACTTTGGTTGATCGCAACTGATGCTACGGCGTCATGCATAGTTTGGACAGCAGGTGGCCTTGACGCTAAGCTACATACATCTGTGACCGCAGTAGCGCTGTGAAGGAAGGCGATGGCTGTGTTCTTTGCGACGTGCTGAAATTCACTTCCGAAGTTCGTCAGCAATACATCAGCACACCCATCGCGTAGTTGAACAATTCCTCGTGCTACGCAAATGCCTTTTTTCAACAGTAGCTCGACGTTGGCCTCCGCTATGCCTTCCGAGTCGTCGAATGCTTCGTTTCTCACGCGAACCAGCATGCTGCATCGTGGTGGCACGGTTATGTCATCGTCGGTAATCCGCAAGGCAACGTGTTCTAGCTCCTCCGACTCTCGCATGTCTATAGCCTGCTTCGTAGAAAATGACACGCTAGAATTCTGCAGGTTGATTATGGCACCATTTGTTAGGAGAAAGTCCATTCCGAGTATTATATCCTTCGAACATTCTGGCAGCACGACAAAATCAGCGACGTAAGAAAAACCCCGAATTCCGATTCTCGCTGTACATCTACCCAGGGGCGTAATGAGGTGCCCACCAGCCGTACGTATCTGGGGTCCACTCCATGGCATCAAAACTTTTTTCAATTCCTTGGTGAGTGCATATCTTACGACGGAATAATCGGCACCTGTGTCAACTAATGCACTCAATTCATGACCGTCTATTGTAATGCGCAAGTCTGAAGAAATTCTCTGTTCACTTATCTTATTCATCCGCTTCTGTTTGTCGCGGCTGCTCGGTAAACTTGACGGAGGATCTTGGCTTTTTCGAACGTCAGCGGCCTCGCCTCCACAGGTCGCTCGCTTCAGTTTTCCGGACGTGGGCTGAGTGAACGACGCCTTGGTGAAACCGAGGATGGCCGTGGACTTGGTGATCGGTAGCGTGCAGACGTTGATGATCGGGGCTGGTGTTGGTATCCAGCAGCCGGATCTTGTTGTCGGGTCAAGTAGTCCTGAATTTCGGTGGGTCTTTCGCCATTACGGGGGCAAGGCGCATTTATCGTAAAGCCGCGAAGACCTGCTCTGCGATATGGGCACATTCTGTATAGGTGTCCGGCTTCCCCGCAGTGGAAACAGAGTGGTGTCCGGTCGGGTGCACGCCACACGTCACTTTTTCGTGGCCTCAGCTCTGCTAGAAGGGGTCCACTGCGCAGAGTCGGCTGGCGGCTGCTGGGAGTCGCGAATGGAGAACAATGCCCGGTCGGTTGGCATAACACATCAGCGTACGTTGGCACGCGACGTACGGGTGGTGGTTGGTCATGATGAACAGGCGGTTCCTCACGTCCTGGCTGCAGAATGGCATGGCGAACTTCATCTCGAATGACGGCGGCGAGAGTTGAGACTGTCGGCGTGGCTTCCGGTAGCTGCAGCTTTCGAAGCTCCTCCTTTACGATTGATCTCACCAGTTCTCTTAGTGCTTCGGTGTTACTACCTGGGCTTGCTGACAGGATATCGGCCGGTGCGCTGGTGACATCACGATTGTAGTGATGGGAACGCTGCTGTAGCGCCTTCTCTATGGTCGTCGCTTCGGTGCGAAACTCAGCAACACTGTGTGGTGGGTTGCGGACGAGTCCTGCAAACAGCTCCTGCTTAACGCCACGCATCAGATGGCGTAATTTCTTCTCTTCGGTCATGTTTGGATCCGCGCGCGTGAAGAGACGGGACATATCCTCGATATACATGCCGACACTTTCGTTAGTGCGCTGGTTTCTGGCTTGCAGAGCGTGCTCTGCCTTTTCTCGCCGATCGGTGCTGGCATACGTGGCAAGCAGCTGTCGCCGAAATTCTTCCCACGAAGATAGTGTCGCTTCGTGATTGACGTACCACGTCCTCGCTGACTCTTCTAACGCGAAGTACACGTTGCGAAGCATCCGTGTCTCGTCCCAGCCGTTGAAATCTGCCACTCGCTCGAACTGCTCTAACCAGTCTTCCACATCTTCGAACGTATCGCCGTGGAAGGACTCGGGCGTGCGTGGTGGGTACACGATGAGCTGCGATGATGCCACTGGGCTGGTCATGGTTGCACCGTCGCTGGTAACTGTTGCCCGCACTGCTGCAGCAACAGGAAGCGGTCCGAACTCGGGTGGGTCTCCTCGGATGCGGCGGCTTGTGCGCTGGTGTACTGGAGTCAGTTCCCTGGGTTCCAATCGCTGAGGGTCGGGGCTCCGTTCTTTTACGAAGTGGGGACTTCCAATCATACCCCGCACCTCCACCAGAAATGTAGCACTCTTCAATGAAGCACACTAAACACACTGATTTATTGTGGGCAAACTTGTGCCCGGAAACTCAATATTAAGCATTCACACACTTTTAAAAGAGGAGTCAACAGCAGCCTAGTCCACAGTCAACCGCGTCTCACCGCCGAACGCACTTCTCAAGCGCCCCGAAGGCCAAGAGCCACGCCGTAGCTTCTCATTGGACGGCAGACTCGGGCGCTGCCGTGAGCGCGTGCACGGGAGACACGCGCTGTATCGCCACGCGCGAGGCGTTGCTGGCGCTCTTCTAATGGCGATGCGACGAGTAATGGGCTTTAGCGATGAGACGCTTGCAAAGGTGCCTCACGAGAGTGCTCGTACCTGGCATGTGGAGAGTTCTCTGCGGCAATATCACCCTCGGATTTTACGCGAAACATCACGGCGACGGCGACGGCAAAGATGTGGCTGGAGTGTCCACATGATCGCAATCTTAATGATAAACACCGATAGATATAACTCCGAAATTTGAAGAAAAGTAAATACAGCCAACACGCAACCCTACTTATAACTACTCAGCGCAGCAAAGCGGCTTCTTTCGCGTTTACGGCTATTCGACCTACAGAAGTGTTTCGGTTCCCAGCCCAGCCGAAGCCTGCTGCAGCGCGGACCTCCGGCCGGCCGAACCCTCCCGAGGGAGGCTTGGATTTCTGCTCGTTCGCGGTGGGCACAACGGCGAGCTCCATGCTATTCATCGTGGTCCTGTACTTCTTCAAGGGCCTGCGCTCGCCCATGTCCAACTGCGGCGGGCAGACCTGCAGCGACTCGAGTGCTTCCTACGCGCCGCACAACTGACGATGCCATCCGTCAACGCGTTTCACTTCTGAGACAGCGACAATTCTTTTTATGCGAAGCATATTACGAGGGCTCAACCCAGCTCCTCAGGCGCGGCGGTGACCATGAAATCACGTGACACCGTGACGTCACGACAGAGGAGAAGTGGCTTTGGCTCAACTCTTGCAAGACGGGCTGGGTGGGAATCGAACCAGGGTCTCCGGAGTGTGGGACGGAGACGCTACCACTGAGCCACGAGTACAACGCTTCAAAGCGGTACAAAAGCGCCTCTAGTGAATGCGGTGTTGCCTTAGAAACGCGCTGTTTCTAAGGCGTGCGTCTCTTGCTCAGGCGCACATTTCGTTGCCGCGCCGAACGCCGCTTTGCTCGACGCTCACCGCGTCCAATGCGGGGCGCGTAGTCGCTGCCCTGTAGCCCATTGTCTTACACCCCTTGGCGGGTCGACGGGAACGCTGTCGCGTTCCACTCTTGAAGGCGAAGAAGTAATGCATGAGTTGTTTCTTCGTCTAGCCGAACCAAATATAGCCAAGCAACAGCAGTTCACCAGGCTAAACAGTGGTTCAACAACTAAAATAAAGGCTAGTATGCTTCGCATCCTGTGCTTAACCTAACCTAAGCCACAGCCATTTTTTTTTATATATATACATGTATAATGAAGCGAAAATCATTCACGTGGCACTGGTTCACATAGTATAGGCATCGAGTTAGCACTGCGTTCAACCGTGTTGCCAAGCGCTGCAAGACGAAACTTTTGGCCCAAGGCCATCTCGCGATACGCCCTCCGACGCAAGTGAAACGAGGAAATCGAATTAAAGATGATTGGTGGGAGTGAAATAATAAAAAAAGTGGCAACAATATACGCAGATTTTAGGTATTATTGGAATCTGTGGTAATTCGAAGGATTTGCCGCACAACGCATGCCATGAAGTGTTTTTTAATATTTTGATTTGTGAAAACCCCCGTGTACTTGGATTTGAGCCAGCGAGAAGACGACGATCCCGCCGCAGCTAGAGGCTGCAACGAGGAGCTATGACCAAGATACGCAACTTAAGGCCGTCCAGCATGTCTCGGCAGCTCTAGAGAGGCAGCGACCTCGCGAAACCGAGGAGAAGGGGGGCAGCACCCCCAGGAAGGGGGCGGCGGCCCTCTCGGCTCCACGGAAGTAGCGAGGAACCAAGACCTCGAGGAGCACAACGCACGAGACTGACGTAGTGGCCGCGTCGCGGTAAAAGCTTGTCCTCCCAGCGTGGAGGGAGCCTAACCGACTCTGCAGGCATTTTCACTAAAGTTGTTCTCTCTCTCTGGATTTGAATGCATCTTATAGCACCTCAGGTGGCCCAAGTTAACCCCGATTCCCCCGCTACGGCGTGCCTCATAAGCAGATCGTACCTTTGGCACGTAAAACGCCATAATTTAAATAATTTTTAAAGCGGTTTGTTCTAATTATGCAGCATTCTGCAGAAATTCGGCGGCCACAGCGGGAAATCGCCGCCGAGCTACGCTACTGGAAGATCAATTCAGCGCACCCTCTGATTTGGGCCAGTAGCGGCTGATAAACGACGAGCGCATCGTTTTCTCCTTTGCACATGGACGTGGCATTTGATGTGATATGGCTTTGATATGACGTTAACTTGCTTGGGAAGCTACCCACTTCTTCCCCACTTGTTGAAGCAAAGGGAACGGGAAAAGAGCGAACGGCTTTAAAGGAGACACCGAGCTCTTCGACTATGGATATTATTATTATTATTATTATTATTATTATTATTATTATTATTATTATTATTATTATTATTATTATTATTATTATTATTATTATTTTATTATTATTATTATTATTATTATTATTATTATTATTATGCCTCAGTGGCACAAGCCCACTATGGCTAAACCCACTACGGGGAAGCGGACAATGCACGAGCAGTATTTTTGCTGTTCTCAATATTCGTGGCACATAACCACAGTGGGGGATTGGCCGTGATGCGGGTGGCTAAGAGCAACAAGAAGAGAAACCTCGCTAGAAGCATATTCCTCAGACCAAGCACTCACCACTTTCGCCTTTAAAGCAGTGGCGACACTTACATTCGAAACTTTACCACGTCTACTACACTGGTGACATAGGAAGCATAAATGTTTGAGAGACAAGGTATTCTAGTTTGATAATAAAGTTGGCCTCAAAGTACTGGGTTTGGGGTTGGTGACAATGTCGTGACTTTAAGACACAGAGCAAGATATGCTGACGTCGTCTGGTGATAATACTGGGTATGATGTAGTTGCTCATAGAAGAATAAGCAAGGATGCAGCGCGCCCCTCATCCAACTGTCCTAGAGCATGAAAGGCTGCGGTGTCGAGTCGTCAACCTTACATTTATGCATGCACCGATCTGGTTTGGGGATTTCTCTTTGTGCCACTTTTGCAACGAAGTAGAAACAAATAGAAGCAATTGAACATTACTTACGGCACTATCGGCGTTTCTCCTCATTGAGGAAACGGACATTGCAAATCATAAAGCAACAGCTCGGCCTGGCGTTGAACTCTTCGGGGCTGCTGTCTTTCAGCAGCTTCTGTGCTGCTGTCCAGCGCCAGCGCAGCGGTCAACTCATAAAACCGCACTTTCCCGCAGCTGCTCTGCTCTGGGAGCAATTATTGGGCTTTGGCGTGACCATATCACCACAGAAACTTGTGAGCCAATATAAGTAAAAAAGAAAGCATTTGTCGCTGAAAAAGACAATCCCGTGCGACTATCACTGGATGTATTTATTTAGCAGTAACGTGAAGCTTGGTCTTTTCAAGCAAACCTTCGGCTGCTGCATGAAGGTGTCCGTTGCTATATGTGCTCATTTGTGAGACCGCTGCGCGTCGGCCTATGGAAGTGAAGTTTCCACCACAGACCATCTTTCAACTCAATGCTTGATCAGAGCCGCCTTCGGGTACTTGTGTCAGGTTGCGCGTTTTGCAAGAAAAACGAACTCCTGCTGCAGCAACGTGCTGAAGCTCAGCAGCATCGAAGCTGGCGCGCGGTGTCACGTGCTTGTGCTTTACTTCTTTCGGGCTTTCTTATTCTCACCAGACGACTTGGGCCTCGAGGTTCCGGGCTTAGCGCTCTTCTTAGGTCGCTTAGCTGCCCTGGCATTTCGCTTGGCGTTGGCTCTGGCACGACCTTTTGATTCCACGGAGTCAATGGCCATCGCGAACTTCAAGTTCTGCCCGGCCAGAGTGCGGCAAGCGGGGTCCTTGACAGCGCCGATGAGCTTACTGGGCGACGAGAACCTAACCTTGCAAGGCCCGGTAGAGGACACCTTGATTACGTCGCCGGTTTTAAAGACAGCTGCCAGCTTCTCCTTGTTGAGGAACTCGCTCGGCACGTTCCATATGTCCAGCGTGCGGGACGACACCTTCGGGCGCGTTCCCGGGTCGTTCCAACGCTCAGCCATGAACGTAGCTTTGATGGGAGATCCTTTGATCACAAAGCCGTCCAGCGTTGCAGCAGCCACGACGGCCTCTTCGACGGAGTCGTACACCGCGAAGACGTGGATCAGAATATCGCCCTTGGTGAGGTGCTTGGTTTCGACGGCGTCTTGGCAGTAGATGCGCAGGACGTCCTCCGTCTTAACGCCCTTGGCGAAGCAGGACAACTTCACCCTGCGCGTGTCCAGCTCCTCGTAGTCGACGACCTGAGACTCGGGAATGTATTTTTGGAGTCTGACCTTCCTCCTGGAAGGTGAGTCGCGACGACCATCCCTGGATTGGCGCTTGGAACCGATCGGTGCAGGTGGAGCGGGTGGCTCTCGCTCCTTCGACGTCTCTCCCGCGTCGTCGGTGGCTGGCTTCTGGCGCTGGGCTTCAACGTCGGCGGCGACCCGGTCTTGACTCGAAGGACCGGCGCCGTCTTCCGGCAGGGAGTTGGCCTCGCGCCGCTCGTCGCTAGTCTCACCCGACTGCGCACGGGTCGACACACCGAGGCCAACTTTGCCACCGTCCATCTTCTGGGCTTCGTGCGCCTAAAGAAGAGCCAGCCCTCCCGATAGGCTTCGCGACGCCGTCCTCGTTGTCGTCTTTAACACGTGGCGCGCGCCCACGACACTGACACGCTAACACGCGCCCACGATACTGACACGCTAACTTTTGGTTGGATAGCCGTGGCACCCATCCCAAGGAGTACTCCAAGCGGGAACCTTGACAAGAACGTTAGGCCTTCACAGGCCAACACCATTCAACGGAAGTGCGACCATTCACATGCGACACTAAGAATGGCGATGGTAAATGCTGAGCCATATATATGCTTGCGGGTCGGGTGTCAACGGTGGTGTCCTGTTGGTTGGCTGCGGTGTGGGGACTGAGGCGAGGGCCCAGTGTTGATGTTGAGCCAATTCGGGGCGAGACGGGGTACCGCATCACCCCGCACTGGAACGCAGCACCGGAACACGCTGTTGTTCCACATTTCAAGTAGGGCCGTGTGCAATACAAACAGCAACAGAACAGTCCGAGCAATGCTTTCGATTCCCGTACTTCAGAAATGCCACAGTGCGACCATGCGACATTTAAAACGCACATGTTTTCTGAGCTTGGTGTGTTTTTTTATCTAGCCATCGCTTAATGTCGTTCAGCCGAACCGAGCCGATCCGCGATTTTTACGGATACCTGTACCCACCGAAGGCTGCAACTGAAACGCACCTGTTTCGGAAAATACGGCGGTGGAATAACGTGCTGCGTCGAACTCGATAACTTTCGATTTGGAATTCATGCGTATCGTAAAATTGCCATATGAAGTCAAAATATATTTACTAGTTTTTCCCGCTACGCGTAGCCGTTTCACCGGAAAAAGCACCGTTTTTAAAGCGCTTAAGGTTTTTTTTTCTCTCTCCACGCAGCTGCTTTACAGCCAGAGTAGCATCTTCGTGCGCCCGGTCATAGGATCACGCACTACACATGTTTTTAGTACAGTCTCGTGGAAAGCAGCCATGTCAGGTTCAACTTATGGCTTCTGGCTCCATTCCTCATCAAAACAAGAGCAGCTTGATACTGTACACTTATGTAGCAATCCACCTGTTTCTAATGCGCCAGGTAAAATACTTAGGCATTAAAGTCACGGGTAACCTTAACTGGAAGCCACATATCTCTACCAAAAGTCTCAAAAAGCCGAACGTAAGCTATCAGTGGTCATGCTTAGAATACCCTGATATAATCTGGAGTCCTCATCAAAAATACCTTATCAGTAAGATAGAACGGATACAAAAGCTTGCAGTCAGGGTTGTACACTGAGATTACAAAAGGAAATCAGTGTCTCAGGTCTCATCGCAAAGGTAAACCTAAGATCCCTCTCAGGAGAAGAATAATTTCTCGACAAAAACTTATTTATAAGTTATATCATTGTCATTTACAGATACCACGTTCTCACTACCTGCGTGATCATTCTAGACGCTCTACCAGACTCAATCATTCTAATACAATCCATCAACGGCTAAGTCGTGTTGGCGTTCGTAAACACTCCCTTTTTCCGTCAGCCATTTCCCAGTGCAGCATGCTGACAATTGATATTGCATGCTGCAATGACATCGACTCTTTTACGAACCTCATTCAGCGTATTGACTTCTCACCATGAATTTTCTTTTCTGCATATGCGCTCGCATTTACCACTACATTTTTGGACCACTCCTGCACGGGCCGTGAAGGGCCTGCAGTATATTCAAATAAAAAAATATGATTGAATAGGCCATTCGGCTGACGTGCGCCAATATCATATGCACTGAAATACGCTCCGTTACGCAAACACGCCGATCGCTCAACAGGACTAAATGCATCTGTCGGCCTTAGCACTGATCACGTCCTCTTTCGTTGATATTTATGTTCACAGCTCGCATAACCTCCATAAGTTTTATTTTTGAGTCGTCGTTTCTTTCCCGCCTTCTCTTATTTGTATACATAATTTTGGTTTATATTTTCTGTTTAAGATTTCTTTTCTGTTGGAAATGTTTCTAAACAAAAGGAAAGAAACATTCACAGATATGTAAACATCCCTACCGCTAAGGCACCAAATACAGCGAAGCCTTAACGAAGAAGCTATCACAACCTTCGTTTTAGGCATTGAACTACCCCACCTTTACTTCAGTCTTTGCAAACGATTCACTGTGTGTCATGGAAGTGCTTGGCTGAAGACGGGGTATATCAAATCATACTTTAAGAGGACACTAATGATGACTTTATTACTGTAAAATTATTAGGTGTTGCTATTTAGTGCCCCCCCCCCCCCCCCCCTGTTTGTAAAATAACACTAACGAAAAACACCTAATCAGTGTATCCTGAGAAAGTATTATATTATAACTTAATTTTCATTAATTTTGCAGCAATAAGTTGATAATAAAACAGAAAAAGAAAACTTTTCTTTTGTCATTTCGCTTCGGAATCCTGTGCGGGCACGTGAGTGTTGACGTCAGGAATTACAAAATATTTGTTCGTGTTTGGACATTTTTGGCTCAGTAAAAAAAGAACAAAAAAAAACTCAGACCGTACCGAGCTCAGTCTTTGGCTCCTTTAGAATACAATGTTGGTCACCTTTATTCATACATTATTAACAGACTCAGGCACACACCATGAAAATCCATGACGTCACAACACGTGCTGGTGCGGCAACTGCATGGCGGCGGCACCGCATGACTCGTAGTTGCGTCTTTTCTAGTTTAGCAAGGCTCTTGAGGACGTTGAGGGGGGGTGGGGTGTTTCAGAAGCGGTGTTTATTCGTACAGCTGAACTTAAGTTTGTCTTTAGTATGTCCTTGAACAAATGTTTCGTTACTGTTTTCGCCTTTAAAGCAAATGTCGGCGGCACGACACTCTTCCGGGCTTCACAACGTGCGCTGTCGTTGAGCGAACAGCTGCGGGTGTCAGACGAGTCCACGCAAAGTGCACGTGGGCCGGAAATTAGAACGCTCAAGCCGCACAGAGCTGCAAGCCACCGTACGTGGAGGCTGTTCGGTCACGACACCTCCGTGTGTTCCCCGATTAGTCATCTTCGCTTAACACTGATAGGCAAATTTACCTCATGGTACATGATGCCAGCTTGACAAACAAGTTTTCCTACTCGAAAACTATAAACGTCATTCACCGCAACTATCCCCTCTTCCACGCCCCCCCCCCCCCCCCCACCTGTTCCCCGCCAATTACGATTTCGTTTCTTCGGAACCGTGGTGTATGCGATGGCCGGACATGACAGGTACGATAAGGCATGGTGATTATAGGGCTAATAAACCAGAGTCACGGAAGTAACTTTTTAAGTTATTGCACTTAAGCGGCGGATCGCGACAAATAAATTGAAGTCGCCTGCCTTTCATGCTACATGAGCGATTACGAAAATTGCTATTCCTCTCGTCTTTTTAGCGCGGCGAATCTCCATACCCTTGCGATATCGAAACTCAGACGCTGATGAGCCTACGGAGACACGTCCTCAAAGGGACGACGCCACTGGTTCTGAACACGAGTGGCGTTTTAATAAGGAGGTATGGTAGGGTAAACGGTACATGTTACATTTAACGTATTATTTTAGAAACAAGTGCAGATATTTACATCAAATTTCGTACGCTCACAACAGATGCCCCTGCGTACAATATGGAACACTTTTTGTGAGCTTAGATTGTTTACCTGTCAGTTGGCCCATTCCCAAAATGTCAGGCGTGTTTAATTATTCAATGTACCTTTTCTCTGTAACCACTCAAAGGAATGCGGTGATATTAGGCAGTGTTGTTCTACATACCCATAGGTTATATCTGAACTAAAGACATGCCACATTCTTTTAGGAATTTGTTCCCTAAAAAATAATACCGCTGCATGCACAGAGGCATTGTAAGTGTAATTTCTTCCAGTGTTATCATTCATATCATCTACAATTTTTTTAGTTCCGAATATTTAGGACTGGCTAATGTACATGTGGGCAAAGTTTCACTGAAATCCGATGAATCCTTTCTGAGAAAAGGTACATTGAAACATTGAATTTGAGGAACTTGCAAAAAACACAATTTGAGAAAAATGAAGCTTTATGTTTGCATACTTCTCATGCATGCTCAAAATGCCCCAGGAGAATACATTTCACGGCTGACATTCTTGCATGTCTCTCCAAAACCCTTCCTAGAGTTCCTTTTTACCCGTCGTGTTTCCTTGCTCTCGGCAGAGTCATACAATTCTGCCCTGTCAACGCGCTCTTTGTCCATTCTGTCGAGGGCAACATCACAAAACACACCTGGAACAATTCCAAGAGCCTCTAGAACAGCTTTTCTTGCAGAGTTACCATCATTGTAGTAGGCTACAGCATCGTTAGCTGCTGTCCTCAAGGTGTCAGCACTGACAAATGTTGTCTTAGCGCAACGACACCAGATGAGTTGGTTCAGCGACTCATTGGTGTTCTGTCTTCGTCCGTGAAGGCATTTGCTCAGAAGACCTGGATCTGACAACGCCTTGAACACTGGCTTGATGACGTCCATCACGGCCTCAGGAAGGTAGCTTTTCTGGGAGTAGGTCTCAAGGCTTCCCTCAACAAGGCTGCGGTTATACCCACACCATGAAGAGGGTCCCTTTGGGCAGAGTCCATGGTGGGGCTTGGTATCTGTGGATAACTTATGAAAGTATATTGCCCACACCGCTCGTCTCATATTATCCAGACTGTCTGTATTTCCCCGAATAGCTTTGCCATAGTAAACCTGAAGGGAGTCAATGTCCTTTTCTGTGAGGCGCCCTTTCCTGGAAAGTGGTAGACCATCCGCAAGCTTTTTCCCCTTCTCAATCTTCTTGATGTTCCTGAGCCTTGTGCCCATTCGCTTCTGGACATGTCCTACACATTCATGTTTTTCTATGGCCTTCTCGTATGGCTGCGAGTCTCTTACCGAAATGTACGCCTTACTGTCTCCATCACCAATGTAACTTGTGTACATTAGTTGGTGCTTTTCAACAGAGCGCCCAAAGATTTTTACTGCTCCAGCAGATTCCATTCCACCAGATGGCCCATCGTAGGTAACTTTACATTCATTCAAGTTGTCATGTGTGTGAAGATTGCGGGCACACATGTGGCAAAACTTGGACTCTACTTCAAAGTCGTATACTTTTCCAGTGTCGGCCGATATCGCTGCTACGACGCCAAGTAGTGAAGAATAACCCCGCTTCATCCACGTCCCATCCACTGTGACCGCAGTTTCCAGCTCTCAATCAGAGGCGAAGGCCTCTTTCTTCAGTTCTTCGGCAGCTTTTGCCATACTATTACTCACAGCGGTCGTAGATGCAAAAAGAAGCCTCGCGTTGTACGATGCAAACTTTGTTGGCGGTGGCGGTAGATTGAGCACAGCACACATGATGCGACCAGATGCCAAACCTTTGCCGCAGGTGCGAAGGGCATAAACGAACCTTTGATTTACTTCAAAGACGTTGCCAGCAATGCGCCTTGATGTCTCAAGCACACTGAGAGCATCGCACTCGCTGCAGGTGAAATTTATGGAGGATGCCAAACCGCTTCGCCTGTTAATAGCTTCTTCCAGTATTATTGCACCCTTGTTGCACTTTTTACACACAGCAACATCTTGCAAGAAACTGCGGAGAAGAGCGAAGTCGATTAGACGGCAGCCAGTCGTACTTGCCCCGTCTACATCAAAGGAATCACAACTGATCCTCTCACCAAGTTTTGTGAAGCTTGCGCTTCATCGTGCCGGTTTCTCACTGCCCTTCTTGCTAGTGAACCGATTACCTTTGAAAGTTCTCTTTCTGCTCCATTTCCTGGAAGATCGTGCCATCTTCTGGGAAAGCAATACATTTGAAACACGAAACAGACACGACCGCAACCGTAATGATGCCAACAATATCAAACACGACCCACGCTAGAAGAGCACCACTAGCGGAACATCTGCTATCAAAGTAAATATTTTTAATACAATATGATCTTTTAATGCACAACATTTATTTGCCACACATACCCAAGCAAAAAAAACCGCACCATAACGAAGAAAATTGCGAAAGACAACGATAAACAAACCGGCCTCCGAGCTCCGTCCGCCATTTTTAAACGCCAGAGCGCGCGGCACATTTTGGCGCGGCATTTAAACCATTTTGAGCGGGCACTCGAGGCCGCGCTGTATGATGGATGGATGGATGGATGGATGGATGGATGGATGGATGGATGGATGGATGGATGGATGGATGGATGGATGGATGGATGGATGGATGGATGGATGGATGGATGGATGGATGGATGGATGGATGGATGGATGGATGGATGGATGCGAAACTTTAATAAGGTCCTGAGCCTTCCGCAGGTTTATTCTTCATAGTGCACTCGATTTTTCTGGGCCAAAATTGCAAATTCGATTTTTTTGAGGTTTACCCTACCTTACTTAATAACGATATGCGGCGTCATGCAGTAGAATGATAATCTAAGATAATCTAGATTAAATAAAATGCTAGCATTAATGAACCATTTTTTTTTCGGGGGAGACTTACTCATTCCTCCTGTGTGTCAGCCAGATGGCAGAAGTCATGGAGAAAACGTCATTCATCAGCACGTTTCCGGAGAAATACTATGGCGTCCTGGGAACGCTAGAGGCGGTGTTTCAACACTTGACTGCTTTAGTTCAAGTGTACAGTGAATTGTGGCATTCGGCAGTACGTGATCAATACCCTAAAAGAAAGCGCGTCTCAGTAACAGAGGAGTGTTCCAACACGAACTGCGCCGAATTTGCTAGGAGCTCTCAATAAACACGTGGAAGCGCGATCGATGGATGTGTGGTGTTTAATGGCGCCAAGGCCATTAACTAATGGCGAATCATTTGACCCGGCCAAATGATTCCTAAGATGCATATTAACTTCATCTAAAAAGATAAAAATTGGTTCGATACTCAGAAAAAATGCAGGGAAAAGTGGAGTATGCCGATGATAAGCAGAATGAAAGCACGTTTTACGCTCAGTTTCTTTTCCCCTGCACTATAGGCTCTATAGAAGACTATAAGGCATCTCCTGTCGCCTCCCCAGGCGGTGCGTGATAAGAGCTTTAGGAGGTTCATAGTCTTAAGGCATTTCGCGTTGAGATATTTCAGGTGCGGGACAATAGTTACCCTGCAGTATAAAAATGATACCTAAAAATTTATATTCACGGCTCACAGATAGCCGTTCTCCATTGATATCAATTATAGGGTTCGGCACCCGCCGTAGTTGCTCAGTCGACGTTTTTCTGCCTGAAAAGCTTCACACCCAGTTGGTCTTCAAATCAAATGGCAAAGAACTGAAGCGGTAAGGGCAAATAATGTTTTGTTTTTCTGTACGACAGACTATTTGAACTACGGAACTCCAGGCATAAACATTTGCTACTTCTTTTCACTGCAGCAGTTATAGAGGCCTGCATTAGTCAGATTGCCCACACTGAGGATGACGATAAGGACTATGATGACGTTGCTACTGCTGCCGCTGCTGCTGATGATGTTGGTGGTGGTGGTGGCCGCAGTGGTGTTGGCGTGGTGATGATGATCCTCCAAAACATGTCACGCTGATCACTCACCGTCGTCTTCGGTTGGTGAGTGACCAAATAACGTTATCCATAATTGATAATCTTCCATGCTTATTGTTCTATTTTTCTTAATTTCTACATTTAGCTTAAATATAGTAATTATCATCACAGGAAAACCCCCTAGTTCGCAGACGCGTGACGCCGTGTTTGTTAAGTTAATTGGTAAGCGAATGTTCGCTTGTTAATACGGCTGATAAAAGTATTATGATTGCTTCGTATAACTATCTACTAATTTGATATTGCAATGATGCTTCGCCGTTCGGGCGAAATTGCGACTTTATTTTTATTTCGCAACGGCGGCTCACCAATTTCACATAATTATCCATGAAGCTGGCGATAATATAGCTGTATTTTATTGCAACATTAATTATATGCACACTCCAGGTGCATCTTTGTCATCGTCATTGCCGTCGCCGTGATGTTCCGTATGAAGTCCAACGGCGATAACACCGTCGTGGCGCCCCGTATGCTGTACGTGCGAGTGAAAGCACGCGAGAGTGAGCCGACGATCGCGGATTAATCTCGCGTACGCAAGGGAGGAAAGCGAGGAGGAATTGCACCGTCTTCCATCGCGCGCGATGGAAGACGGTCATTAAGGGTGATGGTCATTAAGGGTCATGGTCATTAAGCAAGAAGGTCATTAAGGGTTACGGAATGGATTCCAAGGGAAGGGAAGCGTAGCAGAGGGCGGCAGAAAGTTAGGTGGGCGGATGAGATTAAGAAGTTTGCAGGCATGGCATGGCCATAATTAGTACCTGACCGGGGTTGTTGGAGAAGTATGGGAGAGGCCTTTGCCCTGCAGTGGGCGTAACGAGGCTGATGATGATGATGATGATCGCGCGCGAAGAACCGGGAGGAGAGGAGCCAGGGGGGGGGGGGGGCGTTGTATTTCGGAAGCAACTGCGTATGGCGCGGCCATGCACGGTCACGCGGGTTTTATCTTGAAAGCCATCTGCCTTGGGGGCACAGTCAAGGTGGGCCGACGACTCGTAGCTTCGTGTGGGCTGTGTTCTCGCCGCTCAGTTTGTATTGAAGCGATACGCGGCACGAAGGTCCCTTCGCTCGCTGCTGCTGCCCCACTTCGTCACGCCAGATTTCCGACAGTGAGTGTCCGCGTGTCATCGAGTGTGATGTGTGCATGTTTGTCTGTGTGCGCTGACACCATGCTTGTTAGTTTAGTTAGTAAGCGAGTGTTTACAAGTTTATGCGGCCGGTAAATCTACTATCCTTACTTATAATGGCGGTCTAATAATTAGCTATCGCAATCGATGCTTCGCCCTTCGGGCGACACTGCGACTTTCTTATTAGTATGAAAAGTCCAATATGTTTTGAATATAACCATGTACGTGTGAGAAAAATGCATAATTGAGAAGAAAGCTAGAATAAGTTATAATGTAAAATAACCTAAAATGAAGAAATAGAATGAAAGAATACATTGATAAGTTTGGAAATTTATTAATGTAGTCATTCTATATCTCTAATAAACATGTAAATTGTCAAAAGGGGGTCCCTGTTGCATGACAACAGCGAAAACTCCTCGTGTGAGAGAACAATTGTCGAAGTTATTGGTGGCCCAGCTGTCCAAATCGCACTTCTAATATGTTTAATTGTCTTGGAAATCGGTGACAGGATAAAAAAGGGGGATCAATAGATTCAGGTATATTGCACAAACAAATATTTTTATTATCTACTTATTCCAGTCCGATCGTCTAAGTTTGGTCGCCTGAAATTCTACATTCGAGATCCTGTGATAAACAAAGCCCTTGGTCGCAGTGGAACCGCGGTGTGCAGTGCGTGTGTATTTTCAACTTGCTCTTGCGTACACTACACAAATGCGCGTATGAGGCGTGTGTTATTTCGGCTGCTGAAAGACTGAAGCCAAGGACATGGCATACATGTGGGCAACCTGTTCGTGATTTTATAGACGCGCTCTACGCAGAAAAGCAGCGCAGGATGCGCCGGCAGTTCGACGATTTTCAGCAACAGCTGTTCCACGACCGCTCGGAACAGCAGTTCACTTTTTTTGTATGTGTAATTTTTTTTGCCTGTCTGCCGCTTGCACTGCTTCGAATCGTGAGAGCAGCCGGCGTTCTTTGTTGTAGCGATAAGATAGAGCCTCGTTAAGCTCATAGACTTCGTTAGACGATGCCGACTGGCCGGCTCCTCGCTTCCTGTGCATCAAGGCTGCATGAAACCATGAGGGAAAACACGCCGATCTGAAGCTGCCTCCCTCGAGCCGCGTAGAAGCTTCGTCCATCTGAGAGAGGACATTGCTGGCTACGGGGCAAATATGGATGCTTGCAAACAGGTGAGTACGCTCGGATTTCGGGTTTCCCGCTGTCCACATTAGAAGTCCACGAAGTTCCCGCTGTCCACATGCTCGCTGTTTTGGGGAATGACGGAATGCGGCTGAAGAAAAAGCTGTATGATAGACAGGTAATTGCGTCCTGGGGGATAATTGTACGTCTGTTGGTTTATGCTTATGAAAATGCAGTCGGACGCCTGTTCAACGCAATGACCTGCATGACGGGGAATAATTATGTCCCGGTTCTATTCCGGAGCTGTGTCTATTCAGAGCTGTGTCTTCAGAGACCTTTCCAAAGAAGCGACCTGTATAACGAACGATTTAAGACGCCCCAAACACTTCGTTATAAAAGAGTTTGACTTATATGGTCTCTGATTATATCTATGCGTGCTTCCTGTGACAACCTAAGCATCTGTGGTAAATACGCAACATTGTGACCCTTTGCGAAATGTTATTCCAACCCACTAATTCAGGGGTTCTCATTAAAAAAAGCTCACGAAAACGTACAAAGCTAGTTTAGGTTGTTAGACTCCACTTCTAGCCGGAACACCAAAATATGTCATTCTTATCGTGTGTGGAAAACGTGGATAGCCAATAAAGGCGCTTAAACGCAAAGTGGATGGCGAGGTCATCTTGTGGTCGCCGCACTGAATTAACGTGACGTCATAAGTTTGGACAGTGCGTTTTGGAGATTAGTTTATATTACTCCGATACACTATATTGCATTCTACAAGGGCCGAACACTCAACCTAGCGGGCTTGATTCTAGACTTGTCTCCGCACAGAAACAGACGAAACATGCGAAGATACCCTGAAAGCCGTGACGAGACGTTCTGGTAATGGAACTGCAGTTTGTACTTGAAGCCTACACTTTCGTTGGGAATATTCAACAAATTTTCGTGATGAAGATCATCTTACGCTGCTTACCAATACTCGCCATAGACGACTAAACAGACAGTTAATGTGACACTAGCTACATGCAGATTCATTGAAATTCTGACGAAAGCCCCAAAGAGAGGCCGATTCGCGAATGCAGCAATATAATAGAAGTAAAAATATGATATAGATCACATTCGGCTGTCCACAAAATATGGCGGCTGAGCGTATTGCTTGAAAAGTCGGTAGAAATGTGACCTGGCCATGAGAAAACGCAGTAAACGTTTTGTATGATCTCAATGTAAGCTACGTTGTTTTTTACAGGTTCGCGCAAGCAAAATCCTAAAATACAGCGATAACTTTTGCTTTTCCTATAGTTTTTCTTTTCGTCCATGCAAGCTAGCGCAAAGTCACAGGAACGCCTTCCAAATTCGTTTCATCCCTTAGTCTCGAAGTTGTCTTTTTATTACTCGAAGTAGACTTGTCTTCAGGGCCGGCCAGGAAGGACACCTGGAAGGATCATCTCCCGATTGTAAACTGATTTTATGATGCTCTTTAGTACTTCATTCTCTCAATGAAAACATCTGCTGCAATCTTCAACAAGAAAGAGACATGTATGGCCTCCATTTGGAGGAGACTCTGCAGTGACGGGACATTTATAATACATTTGATTTTAGTTATGTTCGTTTCAAGCGCGAAGAGTTGTTTCACAGCTTACAAAAAAGGCTGAAGCACGCTGAACAATTTCCGAAAAGCTCTGGTTCCTAGCACTTCTGTGGCAGGCGTAAAAAACAATTTGCAACAAAAATGCGCTCCATTCCACCCCTGCCTTATGCTTGACTGGGACATCACTTCAGAGGAATGGGTTGTATATAACGTTGCGTTAAGAACTATCTTAGGGAACATTATGAGCTGGTATGCATAGTTCCATATCAACCTTGAAGTAGGACTGCAGTCGCTTTGTTCCCTCAATTGTCTTTGGCACTTGTACCTTCATAACGCTGTCCGTGATTGGTAAAGTGGCTGTGTCTTCCAGAGGAGGAAAGTAAGGTTTGCAGATTTGCAGAAAACGGACACTGAAATAAAAGTTGTCACTGCTCTCAACTCAACTCGGTTAATAGATTTCAGACATTTTACGAAGCCTCGCAAGAATAAAATCGTCTTTTGTCGCTTCAAGAGCTTCATTCTGCCAATCGATCCGAGATATTTTGTGCTCGTCATCATAACATCATATGTCATTGATGGCATCACCGAAGGTAACGATAGCATTCCCTCCTTCACTTGAATTAAAGCCCTTTTGAATACGCCATTTCTTTTTGGATCGCGCACTGGCGTCTGTCATAGCTATGTATAGCACTATTTTTTTCACATTCTACCGTGCCAACCTCTACGCAGCTTCTTGCTCAATTGTATTCTTCTCAGCGGTATCTGCCAGTACAATTTCTCTACGTTTATTTGTTGATTTTCTTCCTCTCTCTTACGCGATGCAGCCATAGGGTAGAGCCAAAAGTCGCTTGGAACAATTCAACTTCGCGACGCAGTTGACGTCAATATTTCTTCATTTAATATGCGCGTGCAATCCTATGTGTCACCGCCCGGTCCTTGAATCAGCGGTTATGTATATTTGACGTCAGGATAGCGAAATAAAAACAGATTGGAATATCTTTACGGTATAAGGCCTCTGGAACAGTGGACATATAGGAGTCAAGCATGCCAATCACCTAGCTATCGCGCAACTCTTTTTTCTCATGCTATTAATTATACTGTATAAAATTGTGCATGCGCAGGAACTACTTACAATATTTTGACCACCAGAATGTCATAACCAATGACAGGGCAACGAATCACCTTTCATCACACTACAAATTAGAACGGTGTGTGCGTCGGTGCGTTTGTATGCGTGTGTGTGTGCGTGTGTGCGTGCGTATGTATGCGTGCGTGTGTGTGTGTGTGTGTGTGTGTGCGTGCGTGTGTGTGTGTGTGTTATTAACTGCGCGCGGTGTCTGTACTGTACTTTGGACTCATTACTAGCATTCACTGTAGTATTGCATCGTCCCGTCATTTTTCCCTCTTACTTTTCCTGTTTCTTCTGAGCCATTCAACTCAGCGGTGGAGTAAACAGATGGCAGACAAGCTTCTCCGTCTGACCTCTACATATTTCTTGTCAATAAAGGCTTCTGTTGTCGAGGAAACAATGGTCATAGCAGGAGCATGCACATAAAAGCACCGATTACGTCATTATTCGATTACGTCGATTACCTCACAATAACACGTGCCCTTTCTGGAAGGTTGGCCAATAATGGACACATATAGGCAAATCAAATCCAGTTAATTAATGTAGCTGTCGGATAATACACGTTGTTGTATCTAGAGATATTTGTGCTCAAGGTATACCTGTAACCCTAAATTATATTTTCAGGATTTGTGTCGCTGTTTACTGCTTGTTTACGCAAAACAGAGGTGTGCTCATTCGTACAGCTTCGTTATAATATATTATAGTTATAGTTATTATAGCATAACATCGTTTACGTAAGTTCCACCGACCCAAAAACTTTGTGAGTGGAACAGGAAACACGGGAGGAGGTGGGGGCCGCTAGTGCATAGGCAAAAAAATCTTCGCTGCGAAAATTCTTCTTTATTTCTTTCATTCGACGCCCATTTTATGGCCTCAACTTATTTTTCTTGAAATAGTGCAGATTTCAGTACGGTGCAAGCCACGTAACTGGCATGTGCGGAGTTGGTTCGCTTCCGCTCCGGCATGATTAAAGCACGTGGGAACTCATTTAGTTTGTTTTCGCAACCCCTGAAAGCGATGCAGTGGTTGACACAGAACGATGGCCCTGGGCTGGCAGCTGCCGAATGCAGCTGTTGACGGCGCGAGTGCTCGTGTATCGTACCTGCCGCAGGTCTGCACTGGCAATTTTTTTATTTGCTATATTAGCGGAAACTGAGAAGTACCACAAGGCCTTAATATCGTTTTCCTTCTATTTTTTCACTATCTGCAAAGAATCAAGCAAATAGTTTTTTCACAGTGACCAAGCATTGCAGTTCAATCAGTTTATCATGATGGCGACCTATTCCTGGCTCCGTTTCCTCGCAGTTGAGATAAAACTCGAAGAGTCGTGTTTTGTTGTTTCTACATCCGCAGATTTCGGTTTCCAAAAATACTGTCCGTCTCAACATCTGTGTTTGCACTTAGAATGTCCGTATTGGTGAGCTTTAGACCCTCCGACAGGTACAGTGTACGAACTTCTTACGGCTGTTTTGTGACTTAATATCCTTGTAATGTCCCTGCTCCAAACGTTCAAAATTATGCAACATTCGTTGTTTTGCTAACTTCTCAAAAACTGGATAGATCACTGCTCGACTCCAATATCTATCTCGGTATATTGATTTCTTCTGCCCTCCAAATATTTTATTCAACTAGACTCGCCTTTTGCTCCAAGAAACCTTTACTAAACTAGAGCTGCATCCACACAGCAGAGACACGCCGCAGGGGCCCAGGTGCGTTCGCTCCCACTGTTTTAATGCGTTAGCATTATTTGGGTATCTCACACACTTTCTGGGAAACAACTGTATTTATATCGATGCCTCCAACGTTCTCCCGAATGCAATAACTGTGGCGTTTTAAGTGCCAAAACCATGATTTGATTATGAGGCACGCCTTAGTTGGGGACTCTGGATTAATTTCGACCGTCAGGCTATCTTTAACGAGCCGCCAATGCGCGGGACCCCTCACCTGTGTCACTGGGTAGGTTATGGTCGAATGGGTGGCTCATTGCGCTACTGCGTTGAGGGAACAAGTTTCGAAAGCAACCGCCGGACCAAATTTGGGTAACCAAGTACGTGGCAATGCCCAAATATGTGCCGCTCTTCAGCGAACTTCCTTCCCACTGACGCGGGTCACTGTCGATGCAGGACTGGGCATGTACCGCCCTTTAAGTAAACTCTTTGACGCTGACTTGGAGCTTCGGTATGTGTCATTCGGTCTGTGCTGGTCTTCTATAAACGTATTTGATGCCAATTTGTGCCCCCGGATATGTGCCAGTAGCTGTGTGCGGCTCTTCAACAAACGCCTTTTACGCCAACTTGGGTAAATGGGCATGCACCACTGGGAATGGGCGCTTTACCGAAACAAAAACATCAGCAGAGCCCCTCTCGCGGTGACTGTCGATGGTAATGCGTTTAGCATTCAGTCAGTATATCGACGCATCGTATTGGCACCATCGAAACGGATTGGATTGGAAAAACTTTAATAAAAGTCCTGCAGGACGCACGTCAGCGCGCAGTGGGCGTCTCCCACGCAGGGACCGACAGGGAATACCTGGCGGCCGCTGCGCGAGCCTGCTGGACGGCCCATTGCTGGTCTTGTAGGAGCGGGCTTCTTAGGGTCTTCTCCCACTTGTCGGAGGTAGAGTCGGGCGGAGCGTTTCTACACTCCCAGAGCACGTCTGCGAGTGTCGCCGTGACCCCGCACGAGGGGCACGCATCGTCTGGGTAGACGTCCGGGTAGATTATGTGTAAGGTGGTCGGGTTTGGATAGGTATCCGTCTGTAATAAGCGTAGCGTTAGCGCCTGCGGCCTCCATCGAAACGGGTTATGTATGAAACGTGTACTGCAGTGGGGACTAATCATTCACGCTTGCCTAAGAACACTTGGCGCCACCTAGCCCGCCTGCCACTTGACGGGTTTCTCAGCATTCGCGAGCTCAGGCGCGCCACGCATTTCGGAGGCAAGGCACAGGCTTCGCACTGGCACCACCAGGAGGCGCCGAGTGTTCCTATGGAAGCGCGAAAGAGGAGTTCCCACTGCAGTACACGTCACAGACATAACTCGTTTGACCCGTGGAAACGTGTTGTGTAGCTATATTGTTTTTATGCTCAACGCGTTACGGTCGGTAGTCATCCTGAGGTTGTTTCTGCCGATTTTTTTTTATGTAGGCGTCCACCACAACACCGAAAGCAAAGCCCGTATTGCACATATTGTTTCTTCGTTCTATAGAACACTTTTGTCATTGTTTCACTTCTGATAATTTGCGATTTGTTCTTTGGAACACGAAGAATACTAACCTGACTGTAAGAGCTAGTTGGTTCAGGCGAAATATTCGGGCTGGTTTTGAATATACTAAGATACCGAATAAAGGCTTTACAATGAGAAGTACGAATTATTAGTGTGTAATATATTATTTGTATTCGAAACTTCGAATATTCGGCGATCCCAAACAATCTTTATTACGTTCCTATCTCAAACACAATGCCACATCTACATACCCGCACATGTCTATGTGTTTTTCTCACGTTTTGCGAAACCCTTTGTTGAAATTTTGGAAGCACCGTCTAGTAGAGTGAGCCAGGATTCCAGCAACGTGTGTTAGTATCAACGCCTTATTTTGGTATTTTAATGCGAGGAGTTATTTGCTTTCACTCCAGGCATATTGCCGTAGGCAGGTAGATTCCTGGCTCAACACGTTTTACGCCTTTTCAACTAAAACGAATGCGTAGCCAGCGTTGGCATACGACATGTGACTTCGGCCACAGCAGGGCGATGTTCGAACGATTATGCGACGATGGCAAGCGTACTCACCTCATGAAAAAGCCAAATATTTTTGAAACGTTTGGCGCGTGCGTCACATGGCAGTTCCTAGCATGTATTCCTCGCGACAGCTAGCACTTTGATGCGAAATCGCCTTCGTAATGGGCCCGCATAGCTAAGTCCTTTCCTCTTAACAACTGACGCTATGCTGTGGGGCATTGCACCGCCTTCCTGACGGGCCCAGGTCGAACAGGTTTTCAAGCTACATTGTCGGAGCGCAAATGCCATCGCCATACTTAAGCGCACCTTCATGACGTGGACATGGTTACGTATGATTGCATAACACTTGGTCGCAGGCGATGTCACAATCCGCGTTCCTCTCGCTTACGCCACCGTTGCACAACAATCAGCATGTCGAAAGCCCGCGTCAAACGCCTGGCTTATAAATGCTGCTGACGTTGATAAGCGATTGTTCTCATCGTCATCGTCGTCTCGCTGCTGTCATCGCACACATATGCTCGGCCTAACTGCAAGCTTTACGTTGATCCACCCGGTAATGCTTTACGGAGACCCAAACAGCAATGCTGGATAGTGAGCTACCTGCAATATGCTTCGCTTAACATGAATTCCCGCAGTGTTAGGGATGAGCAAATTCCTTTGCTCTTTTGAGATTTGCAATGTCTTGTTTTTGTGACCATCGAAGGCAGCTCTTGGAAAGAAAGAAAACAAATTTACACACCGCAAGAAAATATAATACCTGGTATAAGCCACTAGACTTTACTCAGTACTCCATTTGTGTAATAATGAAATACCCTGTACCTGCAGACATCTTCCCCCTCTACAAAGGCAAAAAAAAATGATGTGCGAAAGTCTATAACACAGCAGCAATAGCGAATCGAAGACCACTAGCACCTCAGTTTAGTTGCTGGACTTTACCTCTAGCTGAAGTAGCGCAATAGGTTTGTTGTTGACATAGCGGTCTCTATTCAGGGCTCTGGCCCTCTTCCAACATCGACGAGATATTGATGTCGCGGAAGACTTATGCGCCAGATTATGCGCGCAACTCACAGCTCACAACAACTCGTCACAGTCCATCATCTTCCCGCCACCACGTGACCCCCGCATGGTCTTAGAATTTTCCATCCATGAACACAAATCGGCGCTAGCTTTGTGCAACCGTACGTCTTCACCAGGACCTGATGGAATTTCTTACAGAGCTTTGTGTCATCCGGGTGAGTGGGCGAGGAGTGTTCTGCTTGAAATGTATGAGGAATTCTGGCTAACTGGTACACTTTCCCCAAGCTGGAAGACTAGTCGCGTAGTTCCGCTACTGAAGCCTGGCAAGTCTCCCTTGGAGCTTTCATCGTATCGTCCGGTTGCACTGGCGAGCTGTGTGGGCATAGTCGTGGAGAGGATGATCCTCGAACGCGTGGAGTTGTACTTGGAATTCCCAACGTCTACCTAGATGTCATGGCAGGCTTCCGATGTGGCCGCTCATAGATTGGTAACGTCGTCGACGTGGTTACCTACGTTCAGCACCAAAAAGGACGTAAACGTTTCTGCGCTTCTTTGTTCGTCGACGTCAAAGGAGCGTACGACAACGTTTCAGATGACGCCATCCTCACCGCCCTCGAGTAGGTACGCCTCGGTGGTCGGATGCTTAGATGGATACATAGCTATCCCTCTATGCGATATTTCTTTGTGAGCAGTGAGGATGGCCACACTCCTATACATCACACCTATTGTGGCGTCCCCCAAGGCGCCGTACTGAGACCTTCCTACATATAGACTGACGGCTCAGTCCTACCAAAGCGCTCTACCGCGGGTGTCGTCATTCCAGCAAAAGCCACGACTATCAAGTTGAAAACATCTCACTCGAGCACGTCGACGGCAGCAAAACTCGCAGTGCTTCGAGTCGCACTACACGTTATTAATGACGAAAAAACACACAAAAGGTCGATTTTCCGCGACTCGAAGACGGCCCTACCTTGTTTATTGTCAGTGCTACGGCGCAGTCTGCATTAACAGTTGGCATTTGAAGTCGCAGAAACCATTCACCAGCTGAATGAGAAAGACATGAAATAATTGTTCAGCGGCTATCAAGTCACTGTGGTACCATCGGCAATGAACGTGCCGATCAATCTTCTCGTTCAGCTGATGCAGAAGACAACGGCCTATCGATCCCGCTGTCTAGAACAGATGCTGCAAGGATGCTCCGCCTACTTGCACGCCAATTCACTACATCAGAGCGGGCTGAACCACCTTTTATGCGCGCCCGTTTATACACCCTGGATCCAACCTTAAGCCTCTGACTTACACCAAGACTTCCCAGAAGAGACGCGACCCTTTTGCCTTGGCTATGGTACGGTGTCGCGTTTACCACTACCTAGCCGTTCCGCATAGGGATGGCCGACACCGCAGCATGTGGCGATTGCGGCGTCGCGAAAACGACTCGTCATGTTCTTTGCTCGCAGTGCCCGCAGTACAGTGCGCATAGACAATAGCTTTCCGTCGTGCTGAACCAATTGGGCGACCAGTTTCTGTTGGAAGAAAGAATTCTGGAACATCGACGCGACTTAACATCGCATTAGAAGGCCGTGCAAACCCTACTGCACTTCTCGAGATCGACCGGCCTGTGTGAGCGCCTGTAATTGGAACGGCTTTTCTGCTACCTGTGTCCCTTTCTTTCTTCTCTTTTCTTTTCTTCTTTTTTCTCCTCTCGCTTTTTGTCATGTTTGCAACCCCCATATCTCCCACCCCAGTGCAGGGTAGCAAACCGGAAGCTCTCTTCTGCTTAACCTCCCTGCCTTTCCTCTCTTTATCTCTCTCGCTCTTGTTGACATAAAATGGGCTTCTTTTACAGCGTGAGAGTCAGGCACGCGGAGAACGTAAACACAGTGCGGTTTGTGTTTACCTTCGTGTGCATCCTTGTCTTTTGTGTCTCAAAAATGCTTCTCTGTCATCCCTGGTTTCTCGTTCCGCCTGCTGTGTCGCCCCTCGGTGCTCGACAGAATGTGTATCCTTGACGGGAAACCAAGAGAGGGCTGAACAGCAAGTGGGCGCAGCTCAGTTCAGCTTCCTGTGCAGTATAAATCATCAACGCGCCGCTTTCGACGTAGTGCGAATTCCCGTACGGCTCTTTGCGAACTGCGGATGTCGCTGCGTCAGCGCTCTTTGCACTTGCCGGTTTTAAATGACGCCAGCTGCTCTTGACGTCGATATCATTTGCGATCCAGGATCCGCCCATTTGTTGGCTGACAAATTTCCGAGAGTCTGCAAGTATGTAGATGGCCTCGTGTCACAAATACCAGCCGCACAACTTGCAGATCGGGACGGGGGATTTTGTTCGCCTTAATTATTGCACGAATGAGTTTTGACTTAGGAATTTCGTGACGCTTAAAGCCACCTGCGACGAAATTTCACTTAGGCTAAATAGCCTATAAGTGCTTAGCGCATACTACTAATTCAATGCTGGCAACGCCGCAGCGCTGTTAATTGTCTAATTTTCTTATTACCAGCTAGCCTTTGAATTGCGCCTCATGCGGACAGCGTGTGCACCTGGCAACAAGCGGCAGCGATGCTGAAATGGCGGTTTGTGTAGCGTACATCCCCGTACCCGACTGCTGATATCTCAGTTGCGCCAAGCCGCCCAAGCGCTTCGTCGCTCGCCTAACGTGTGTAAGTTGGTGGGCGTCTCTCTCGGCGCACTTTTCGTTGCGCACGTGATTTGAGCTGTTGCAAGAATGCCGACGCGTTGTGTGTCCTTCGGGTGCTGGAATGCGTACTCGAACACGAGGGATCAGTGAAGCAGTAAACAGCGTTGAGTAGAGGAAGGCCGCGCGTATCTTTGTTTGTCCCAGCTTTCAGAGCACATGCACGCAACCGCGTCGCAGCAGGCAAATGCGACGCGGACTATAGCCAACGCGTACACAGAATGTACACTGCATTTGACGAAGCTGCACAAGGTACATTTAAACAACACCTCATAAGAAGCCAACAAAACTGACACCAAGTACAACATAGGGGAAATCACTTGTGCTTAATAAATTAAATAAAGAAACAATAAATTAATAGAATTGAAAGTGGATGAAAAAAAACAACTTGCCGTAGGTGAAATCGTTGCTCACATGCGCCAAGTTGTTCTTTCCTCCCGGCAAGCGAGGTGACCGGAAGCGGCCAATGATCAATGCAGATACTGCCATGAAATCTAACATGAACATGGACATCCTAACGCCATCCTCTTCATCCCTGCGTCGTCAATACATCGCCTTCATGCCCATCGACGTCGTTTCTTCGTGGACGCTCCTTCGTCAGCATTAGTTCGTCATCATTCCTTGGTTTCCAAGCCACCGCCATCGCTCAGTCGTCTTCATAAAGCCATCGAAATCCGCCGTCGTAATGCCATCGTTATTTTGCCATCGTTGTCAATCTATCGTCGTCATTTCGTCGTCGTCATGGCCTCGTCACTAAGCCGTCGCGGCCATTGCGTTATCACCTCGCTGTCATCGTTGATTAGTCGCCTTCATTTCATCGCCGTCATTCCTTCATTGTCATGTCGTTGCCCTCGTTCCGTCATTGAGCTTGCGCAGTTCTCAATCCGTTATCGTAGCGCCTCTATAGTTGTGCCTTTATTGTCATTCCGGCTCGTCATTTTGTCTTCGTCATTCCTTCACTGCCATACCATCGTCCTCTTTCCATGGTCGTCAATCTGGCGCCGTCAATCCTTCGTTGTCACTTCACGATCGTCATGCTGTCGTGATTAGGCCGTCGCCGTCGTCGTGCCAGCGTCTGCAAGCCGTCGTCATCAGGCAGTCGTCGTCATTTTGTCGTCGCCAATCCGACGTCGTTATTCTCTCAGCTCCGCCTCAACGTTGTCATAAAGCCGCTGTCGCACCATCCTGCTTATGCCATCGTCGTCATGGTTGTTCCATCGACGTCACTGCAGCGTTGCTGTCGCATCGTCGTCGCGCCATCGTTGTCACGCCATCCTCATCCGCCGCCATTCCTACCTCATCATTTCATCGACGTCGTTCCTTCGTAATCATGCGTCGTACTCTCATGCTGTGCTGCCACAACTGTACGATTAGGAAACGTCTTTCTTTGTCAATGTTGTTAGGATCGGCCTGCAGCTATTTCAGCCCGCTGCAGGTGCGTCGATCGATCCGGGGGCGTGGCGCCCTTCAGAGAACCAGCGTGGACAGCACTAACCAACCGTGAGTTTCCTTTGGAGAACTGCGGACTACGGCAGCTCTGGAATTTAGGGGCGCCAGCTGGGTTCAGGCGTGACCACCTGACTACGGGGTCGCAAGACAATGGATACTACGACGACTGTGCTGCAAAGGTTGTCTGCCCTCGAGAGAGCACTGAAACCTGTGTGGCACTGAAACCTGTGCGGCCCGTGTGTGTGAGCCCTCCTCCTCCAAAAAGGCGTGTACTCTGCGATGACGTCGAATGATGACGTCGAACGGAGTGCTTATAAGCAGCGATTGTCGGGTGCTAGAGGGTGCTCGTGGTCGCGCTCTGTGCTCGTCAATGTACTCGTGAGCTGTGTGCTCGTTTACTGTATGCTTCGTCTTGCGGGCTCCATTTTGGAGTCACGCTAGACTGTGTAAATGTCCCCCTTGTTCAACTAGAAATAATGTAAATAAATCCTGCTCGCCTAGTCCAGTCGCCCCAAGTTCCTGCGATCGTCCTACAAGCCCGACTCCAAATCTTACAAATGGTGGCAGCGGCGAGGTCGTCTCCAAATCTTACAATGTGTCCAACTTTGTCGCGCGCTTTGTACTAGCAAATGGCGGTAAAGAGAAGTGTTCGGCACAGACAACGAAGAAAGCTTCTCCAAGACCGATTCCTACAGCGTATTGAATCCGCCCATTATTTTATTTTTTTTTGCAAGTGTATGCATTATTTTATTTATGTTCCTTCCTCGGCAGACGGGTTTCCGTCAAAAACTGGGCTTTATTACTTATTCAATGCACGCATTAAACGAGAAGCTTAACTACAAGGCTATTTTCATTTACCCACGCTATTTTATTAGAGTTAAAAAGAATACACTGGGATGTTTCGCATAGTCCTGTCACCTTTATATAAAGAGAAATTAACGTGAACCTGTAAGAGTGTCATTATTCATGCAGGAGTTGGATCTCTGGAACAAACTGCATGTACGAATCGCAATGAAAACTCGAAATAATCGCTTAACTGTGAGTGATCTAAAAGCACGCTTCCACAGACAAAGGGAAGTATGGGCTTGATAAAAGCAGAGATTCACACAAATCTGTCGGAAATAAGAGCGTCGCTGGGGAACTAGCAGAAGGCTCTCTTTATGATCCATACATGACACTACTTTGCCCATAGAGATTCCAACGTGCTCCACATATTTAATATCATTTTATTCATTCATATATGCAACAATCATGGAAATCTGTCTAATGCAATATAAAGTGAACCTCAATATGTGCATACACTTTTGGGTCGTTTTCTTTCAGTATAGAACGACCGTATTAACCTCTCACTCATTGCTTTTGTCATTTTTTATCGGTTTAGGTTTAGGGTGTCGTAAGTAGTAAAACAGCGCATCATGCATGCATAATAACAGCTACTCCGATTAAAATGATGTCAGATTTCTTCAGTTCACCTTCGGGCATGAAACTATCAAGAGTACAAGCTGCTGATTTTAAGACGACGTACCTGGAAGTAGGCGACTCACGCAAGCGTGAAAGCATGGAGTTTCGCAGGGGTAGGTCTAATGGACATCGCTGGGAGAGGGTTCTTTCAGAGTGCGGCGTTTAGGCGCCCGTTATTGCGTTTCGCATCGGCGCCGGCCCTCAGCGTAACCGAGAGAAGAAGCAAAGCGAAGGATGAAAGAGCGAACGCGGAGCGCAGCGGGCGATGAAAGACGGTGATAGCAAAGAGAGCGCGAGGAGGAAACCCGAGGAGAAGGGTATGGTGAAAGCGTGAGAAGAAAAACGTAGTGGCGCGTAAGACGGGCACTGAGGCGACGACCGCTACGAGATGGTGCCAGAGTAGTGCGCAGTCGTCGGTTCACCGATGGCATGCGGCGAGCACGTTCACCGACACCATATATGGAAACAAAGCACTGCATGAGCAAAGGTCTGTTTCCGGCCGCCGCTATGAATCGCGCTCACGCGGCAACCGCGCGCTGCCTCTCGTGATCTCCTGCTTAGTGAAGCTGTCGCGGCAAACTTCGCTCCGTTTTCGGCGTGCCGCACGAGACAGATTGGCCGCGCCAGCCAATATATCGCAAAACGAAAGCATGCACAAAGCTTCGCTAAAATTTCGCGTTAGGAAGTATCGTAATACTCGGTGATATTTTTTTTATCGTACGTTTCTGTAGCAGTGCTAAATGAAGGAGCACACTCTTTTCATAATTTTCTCAAACATGAAAACGGTCATCATATAATGAACGTAAATGAGGCTTATGATGATCACCTTAAATGACCGCCCTACGTTTCTACATTGCTCTCTTTGTTCGTGCCGCAGAGCCTGTATGCTTCGCTGCCTTCGTTGGTGTCCGAGTCGTTGCGGTGGGCCAGCCTGGTGTCCCTGGCATTCGGCTGGACCGAAGTCGTGCACCGTCCTTTGCCCAAAACCTCCAGGCGCACCATGACACTCATGGACGGCGTATTCACGGTGAGCCACCGAAACCAATTTCTTTTACGCGGGGAGGGTCCCGGTGGTGCGGTCCGAGGATCGGGTGCGTTTGAGAAGCGAGGCTGGCAATATTATTTGATGCAGGAGTGCGTCACCACAAGTCACGAAGACAAACTGCCATATTCCTTAACACTTCTCGACTCGACCCTCCACACTACTGGCTCACTCAACAAATTCCATGGCAGCAAGACCTTTCAACTGATCCGGCGATTGAGCTTCAGGAACGCGCTACGTGGTTTCTCAGCGAAAATTTTGTAACCAAGTCTCGCCAATTTCCACTCGACCTTGTTCGAATCCGAACTGAATTCGTTGAGCAACGCGTCCCGATACTAATCACAAAGAAGCATTGTTGAAGTGTAGTGTGTCTGTAATAGTTCGATTCGAGGAACAGTTTCGAGTCGAGGCCCGATTGAGGAAACGGTGGTATGAAACAGACTCGTATTTAAAAATTCAATCATGCAACATCCTCACACTCAAATGACTTTCTGCTAGCTTCCACCTTATTACATACGATACTTTAGGGCCTGGTGCGGAAGAGGAAAGTGTATTGCCAAGTGTACTTGCAAGTGCATTGCCAAGTGCATTGCCAAGTGCATTGCCAAAGTATACCGCGTAACAAACCAAACACAAAAACATATGTATCCCTCTCCCCCCCCCATACACACACAGTGGCGAGCATGGGAACCGGGCGGTCGTAATGGCCGAGTGCATTGGCATCTGTATTCTCAAGCATGCTACAAAGTGAATTGCACACGCAGGCACGCACAAACATGTTTTAGAGAAGGGACATTGCGTACGTGTGACGTCATACTTGGAAAGCAGGGTATAATGACAATAAATTTTTGCGAATGAAAGACATTGAATTTATGGACTGTACCCCGACTGTCATTAAAGCCTTTATCTAAAACAAGTGTCACCTACCACCTATTACTTCGTATCGTTTGTCCTAATATATATGGCTTGTCGTAAAATATGTTTGTCCTAATGGGCGGTAATTAAAGTCGTCGCTTAACGTTTCTCAATTATTACTTCACTTGAGAGATGGACCCGGGGCGGCTTGCACGAACATTAAATAACGAAAATAATAACCAATTCAAGAACGCGTTCTAGTGGGAACTAGATGTTTTCTAGCCGACATTTAAGAACGCATTCCTAATTCATTATTATTTTCGTTATAAAATGTTCGTGCAAGCCGCCCCTGGACAGATTATTTACGTGCAACAACTTATAGTTTAGAAATGTTTTATTGGTGTGAATTAGGAAGGAAGGATGGCGTTTTCAGTGGCTCGGGCTGCTGGTCGTCGGTGGGTCAGTAAATAATGACAACGCACAAAAATACAAAAAAAAGATGAATGCAGCGTAATAGCACAAAATCACGCAATGCTTACTCACGAATAAAAGCCGGAGAAGAAAACATGAAAACACAAATACACACAGTTTCTTTTTAGAGAAGGGAATTTAAGGGAAGGAATTCGAGAAGATGCATAGAGATAGACAGTTTTCAAGACGATATATCTAGCATCGCTAGGCATCACTATATATAACCCATAACTACATGGGAGAAGCTAAAACTTCTACAACACATATATGGATTGTGTTTAGACATCTGTATTTGTAGGCTTGGACGAAAGGCTTTATTACGAACCTAAGGCTTTCGTATTATTCTGAGGCCAGAAAAAAAAGTGCCTTTCTATGTAGCTGTTAGTTACAGGCATGTTAGTTATTCCCTCGACAACGTAACATCATTAAACCCTTTCTTAATGTTCACCTCTCAGTATTGCACCATGCTCACCCGAAAATGAGGTGGTTCACATCATTGTGTTCACATCCTGGTGAGAATGAAAGATGTGAAGTAGTTCACAGAGTTCGCTATTGCGCTGCAAACTATCAACAGATTGAATTGTATGCAAGTAGGGCCCATATGCTGCAATAAGCCGTCGAGAATGCAATAAGCTTACGAAAGTTATGCGCTGACTCAATATTAACAGGATCGAACTCCTACACTAGGGGTCTATAAACAATAATTCTGAGAACAGCGACTGCTGTTCAAAGCAGGATTTTGCCCCGACAGGATATCTGTCTGAGCAGCAGGAAATCTTGACTACTTTTACATTTCTTTTTTTTTCAATGTCGTGCGTCTATTTTGCAGCTGCACAGAATGCATTGTCTGTTGTGTGCTGGAATATCATAGTGTCTTACTATCTACTGACACGCCATAACATAATTCCTTGCGTTAGCTTTAGAGCTTTATTAGAGGGTTTAATAGGTCTAATGTGCATTCACAACATTACGGTCTGCGTTATGAAGGCATGTGATGGCGGCTCGAGAATTAGTGGCACTAAATCATTCTTGCACAATGCATATATACAGATACTATCTAGCGCAATGTTGAGAGAAATAAAGCTGTTCGGCGACGGTGGGAGATATCATTCATGATCGCCTAAATTATCGCTTCATCCCGAAGTCCTGCATGGTGAATACGGAAGCCATATATTTATAATGGCACCATCTGTCTGTAACACGTGTGAATGAACTAAGGATATAAGGAACAATCTGGTATAGTACCGGGTGCTGGGCATTAGGCATGTTGCTTTGACGAACGAAGTCACCTTAGATAGATAGAATCGTCTTTATATTGTTGTCGTCTGTTCCCGCCTTCCCGCGTCGAGGATGTAAAGGGCAAGTAAAACGGCATTCAATCATGAATCCTAAAGTTTACCAATAATTACCGATGTTGTCATCGTTTAGGGGAACCTAATATGAATCAAACTTTGGAAACTTAAAGCTAAAGTGACTCAAGCTTTGGGAATTCGCTGTTTTGACAACTTGTCGTGCATGCTGGTGCACTGTATATTTGTTTGCTATTGTCGGGCGTTTTTGCCATTTTTTCAGTCCGAACAAAGCTAAAAATTACATGGGAGCATACAGCACAGTTCGACGTGTTCAGGGGGATTAACTTAAGAGGAAGACATTATCTGTGCAATAGATCGCTATGTTCTTGAATGTAAATAAACACGTGTAAGACGAACAAACTTTCGGAATTATTTACGTCAAGGCTGCAATTCCATTTAAGGCTCAAGCGTTGCATTTTTCCTGCATAACAAAGGCAACGAAGGTGCTCAATTTCTTTTGTTAGAGACAATCATATCAAGAAACAAACAATAAAACTAAAGAAAACTCTTTTTTTTACGGGGTTCTTTGTATGTTCTTTTGTGTGCATGTTGGAAGGTTGAAAGAGAGACTAGCAGCCATGAAGTGACGTCTGCTTAACAGAAATCCCGAGACTAACAAAATTCGGCATAGTCGCCCCCAAAATATGCTGAAAATACATATACGTTCAAATTCAGATTGCTCGAACTGTTTAGGAGCCATTTTGGTAAAACTGCAGAGTGGGACATCAACTTTATTGTAGCAGAACTTAAGAACAGATGACTATAAGGTCGTGCTCGCTTTGAAATTTGGTCTGAGCAGACGTGACTTGACTACTGCTTAGTTTCAACTTCCCAAGCGCAATAAGTGTCCCAAATTCATCAAATAAAAATATTAATTGGTGAATTTTTTAATTAGCTACTTGGGCATTGCGATTTCTCGAGGAGGTGTAACTTGGTTATTTTATGGACTCAACGTGAAAATGCAGAACAGCGCCATATGTCCAAGGCGATTTAAAGAAAATCTTTACAGGCTAAAAGAACGCAAATAACCATTTCCAGTACTTCTTTTAAAAATATTTTTATTAATGTGGGGCCGTATAACGGAAAACTATTCCTATATGTTTTGATTCCAATCTCCTGATGTCAAATTTGCGAAACCGCCGACGCAAGCATCGGGCGGTCACCCGCATGGTGAGCGTCCGATGCTTGCGTAGTTTCCTGAACAAACCAATCGAATGCTCCCCTCCTTCACAGGAGGTCACTTTTGTTTGCTCGAAAAGCGAACATTGCCTGCACTTCGCGGCTTGTCTTATCTAATTGGCTCAAAAGAGGCGAGGAGCATGCTCAAGTGGAGAGGGATTCGATCGGGCCGAGCCACTGCACTGAATATCGATAACCGGATGAAGAGGGTGGTGCCGGCGTCTGCGATTGATACGCTTTCTCTTACTTCGCTTGCGGTGGCTCGTCGACAATCGCGGCGGCATGCAACGGAAGCTTAAGAATGAAGCTAAAACGGATCCTCAGCAAAGAAGAGTTGGCAGAACGAGGTCGTAAACGTGCCGAAAATTCTCGAAAACGTTAAACGGCCACGCAAAAACTTTTATTACACGCAAATAAACCCATGCTCTCCGGCAGGGGCGAGTAGCAAGTGCCGGAGCGACCGGCGGCAGCCATCTTTTATTCCTTTCGAAACGGGGCAGCCTGCGGCTATTCAGAAGAAAATTCAGTTTCGTGCGGTACATTAATGCATCTTTAATGCGTACGCGTAACTTTGACGCGGTAAGCTTTTGCGGTTTTGTGACGTCGCGTGAGAGGCAGGTGAAGTGGGTGCAGCCCGAAAACTTTAGACCAATAGCCGAGGGTTAATGCCGGAAAAGGGGTCGAATCAGAAATAACTATTTTTGTTTTGTTCGGTCAAATTATGCATAACCAGTGTCTACACTTCATATCAGAGGGGGAGCTATCACGTTTTTCCTGACGTCACGTGACAGACAGGTGAAGTGGGGGTGGTCCAAGAAAGCTTTTCACCAATCGCGGTGGGCTGATTTCAGAATTGGAATAGAAAAGCTTGGAATAGTTTTACGTTATAGCGCCCGTGGTGGCATCAGAGACATTTGATTCACCGCTGCATTACGGCGCGAATATCTATGCGTGGTACTCTAACCTCAAATAAGCACGCGTTATTTACGAATTACTGTGCAGCGAAAACTCCTTTTCATTGGAGCATCTTTAAGAAAGTAACGACAAATTGTGCCTGCACGAAACTAAAACGGGCTTTTAAGGAAGAACAACGTGGGCAACTACTCTTGAAGATTTAAGACAACCTACACCCGAGGTGTCGTGTAGTGTGGCACCAAGGAAATATGGTAAGTCGACTGACAAATCTACCCCAGCCAACAATCCCAATGTTGCGCGAAGTAATTTCTACCATTACATATAATGACACCGAAATTACCATGAAATGTGTGTAGGCCGTGACTAATCGGCTACCACAGTGGGCAAACTTAGGACATGGGAGGACAAGACGGAACACAAGATATCGTTTTGTACCGAGCGTGCTAGTGCCAAGAAAACCTTTTTCCGAGTGATTATTTCGTTGGCCCAGACGCCTAGTTACGCACTAACTCTATTAGTAGTTTCCAATGACGCACAGAATGTTGCGCCCGCGGCTAATGCGTGCCTGTGCTGCGGTGCTTACACTATCGTGCAAATCCTGAATACACGTTGTGTTTCAACCATGTGGTTTTGCAACGAAATGCTACGAAAATACAACTTCGGCGTGGCTGATTTTTCAAAAATCTTTTCTTTCTGCCTTTCTCCGCGTCAGCTCTTCAACGTGGGATCTTCGGTGACCTCGATACGGCAGGGCGTGTACATGGTGCGACAGAAGGAAAATCTGTTCGACATCTGTCCCGGCAGCACGAGGACCGCGGCTTCCAGCTTCGCCAGTTCAGCGGTCCTGGTGAGTGAGCCTGTCTACCGCTTAGAGATTGACGCCTATCACACCGAGCATGCTGTCATCCGCATAGATGAAGCAAGAGACGTGCAACTAAAAAGGAATAAGTCCTTGGCCATGTTCCACAAGCCGGTCCTTCGAGCACCTGAAGGGCAGCCAACGGATACTCTGAGGTCATCTTTATTGTACGCTCAGAAAATAGGTGCGATGAGGACGCTATATAAAATATGACCTAGTTATAAAATCGTCGCTATTACCGTCATCTGAGGCAAAGGGCGGAACTGACAGAGGAACACAGAAGCGTCCATCGCTGAGGGAGTGGTGAGGGGGGAGGCTGCTAGTTATGACAGGAGGGCACACAACAGCGGTCACTTCATTCATGGTTCTTGCTGTAGTGCTGGATTGTGACGCTTTATTCACTTGTTGCGTCCATGATTACAACTAGCGGCGAAGCCGGTCCCAACGCGCTTTTCTTCCCTTCCAGAGACCCATGATTATGGGTTTAATGCAGTAGCACTGTCACCGTCGTTAACTTAGGCTGAAAGATCTACGAATCATTTTTCAAGCCTGCAAACAATAATGAGTATCTGAAATACCGTGTTCACTGCTTAGTATACCAGAACTCCTGTGTGAGGGACAGCTCCGTGCTCCTATTCAACAGTTCATCGCTTACGTCGCGATCCTTCCCCTGTGTAATCACACGAATTCCCCTAATAGACAAAACGATGAGAAAAACGAGATCAAGGTGAAAGCAGGAGCCAACATTTCACCAAGTGTACTAGTCCTCTTCAAGACCTTGAAGCATACAAGTCCACTTTGTTCTGGTTTTGCTCATCGTCTTGAACTTCCATCTCCCGACTTCACCCTGGTTTCCTCAATAAAAAAAAGGAACCAGGCTGTGCAATTAGAAGTGGCCAAGAAGGGTACCATTATTTTTCTAATTTATGTTTTGTAGAGGTCGCCCTATTTCTTCTCCGTGAACACTTATTCACTGTAGCCCAAAGCAGTCAGGTAATTTTGAGAACGTAGCTTCATGTTACTGAGGCTGGACGGAGACACAATTGCGTGTCGTCAAAAATTTTGTGGCTTTCTCACGGGGCCTTCTTGTCACCGAAAACAAGAAACTGAGAGGCTTGTCAGACGAAATCTGCTTTCAGCTTCAAAGGAAGTGCAGTTTGCTTCTTCCTTTATTGCGATAAACATAACTAGCCACAACCAACTGGTGCATGAACCAGCGACAGTTCTTGGTACTGTAGCAGTCATTGTAAGCTGCTGTTCCGTCCTGTCTTTCGATCAGATGTCATACTCTGGCATACGAACATACTTCCCTGGTAAGCGTTACCCACTTCATATTACTGTTCAGTAATATAAAGTAATATGTTCACTAATAGGTCAGTAATGTCTTCAAGCCCAAAATCATTTGTAGAGTGCACTTGAAAATGTAATCTCCAAATAGTGCTGGGTGCGATGCTCTAGTTCCTTGCGTTACATGCAATGGAGAAAGGGGGGGGGGTCTGTCTTCGCAGCCGGGTGTGACTGGAAGTCTGTCTTGCGCAGGTGACACTGAGCTGCGCGTCAGCGTGGCGAAACAAGCATGGACTGCCCTGCTCAGCCTACATCTGGTGCGTGCTGGGCCTCTTGGCTACGGCCGCCATGATTGACGCCGTAGCCCTGGCACAACACCTGTGGTCCCTGGAGGTGAGACATTCATCGCGTCAGGATACAGCCGAGTGATATAAATAATATATACCGTAATTTTCGTAGGAAAAAAAATGAAGAGCGTACATTGGTTGCATGCTACCAGTGCTAACATGTGCGGCAGAAGCTCGGAGGTTTAGAAAGAAGCTTGACAAAAGCTAAGGACCACGCAAGGAATATAACGAAAAATAACATGCCCACCATTAAGGAAGAAGAAAATAACGGTGTGGATTAGACAACAGAGGGGTGCGGACATTAGGAACACAAAAATGCACTTCGGCAGGTCACGTAATGCGTAAGGTCCGTAATCGATGGTTCATCAGAGTTAAGAATGGGTGCCAAAAGAACCTAGAAAGCGCACTCTAGCACGGCAGTGAACGAGACAGTCTAGTAGCATTAGGAAATTTGCAGGCATACGCTGAGGTTAGCTGCTAGGAGACAGGGGCAATCGAAAATCGCTGGAAGCACCCTTCGTCCTGTAATGGACGTGAATGTGATGATGACTGTTATTATTAATAATATGATTATTAATATGTGATTTTTGTTACGTGGAAGAGGGGTTTGGTGCTTTGCTTCCTGAACAAGAAAAATAACCCTACGAGGTAGCTGGGAGTAAGGGTGCATGCTCATCCGGGATTCTGCTCCATACCTTGCGTATGGTATAGGAGGAGGGGTGTTGCAAGCTGCACGGAGAGACAAGTTTCTAACTTCCGGTAACTGCTGCCCCCAAGTACATCAGTTGCAGCGAGACAAAAGTAAATGTGTGGGACAGAGAGGGTTAGAGGAAAAAAATTATTTCAATCTGGACTACATGTCCAGAGCCTCCTCCTATGAAAGCACAGTCGTGTAACTTCGCTAGCCAGACCAAGCACGTTGGCCAGCGTGACCATGCAACTAACACTTTCTGGTGCGGTCACGGTGTCTGGTAACCTCTACTTCAGCTCTTTTGGTGGTCACTTTGTTCTATAGGCTGAAATGCATTACCGTGTCTCATTCTCAGTTCCTTCGCCCTCCCAATAAACACGAGAGTTGCGGAGTCAACGCTCGGGCTCCGAGGCTTGAAGAAACACATACATACGCAGAGTCAGCTACGACAAAGATACTGGGTAATTATTTAAACTGATAAAAAAAGGGCTGCAGTCGAACCGCAGTTTAGGAGCTCAAATATATGATCACGATAACAAAAGGGGGTAAAAGATGGGTCGGGCGTTAGCACTTGTATTCTATAGCACTACGCAACTTTTCGGTGCCAATGAGCTCCATAATTGCTCTTTCTTGATTATTTTATATCGATCCAGCTGATCTTTCTATACCTGTCGCTGCAGAGGATGGTCTTGTCTGACTTCAACTACCAACGCGGCGTAGTTCTCGTCGAGGTGCTGGCCGTCTTCTTTCTACTGGGCTCGTTCCTTTCTACTGGTCTTCGAGACCGCATCGTCTTCAAAAGACACGACCACAAGGTAGGAGTAGCGCGTGAATTAGATGGAAATTAGGCTTAACGAAATTAGGCGGAATTAGGCCTTGTGTTGTCCAATAGTACGTCTGTGCAAGTGGAGCTTTGTCGGGAAACAGGAGAATGAGGTCTTGTCTGGCCATGGTGGCGCTGGATTGTAACAGTGCTCGCATTCAACGGAGGCAATAGTTTGGCGTGCCCGCTTTTGTTTTAAATGCCTTCATCTCGTATCCGTGTGGTTTGGTTATCTATAGTAGGTGACAACCTGAATGTAAGAGGCTGTGTGTGCGCTGTTCACCCCAAATACAATGTACATAGATGCTCCTGTCGACTGCGTTCGCTTATTTCCGTGACGAGTACCTTTTTCCCAACTGTTGACCGCTATTTTTCTCGTAGCGGTTTTGCGTGTTCAGAGCGGCTATTTTCAGCACAGATCTACCTTTGTGTCGTAGGTTTTAGGATGAAACCTGGGCGTCTTGTCCTATTTTACGACTTATCCTGGTATCGATGTTCAACCAAAGGTGGCATTCTCGTTTGAAACAGCGAGCTTTTATTTTCTATGGAGCGTAACATTTAGACGAATAGAGCCAAAATAATCTATGCTGTGAGCATATACTCCAGCTGGGTCAACTTTCTTTCACAGGTGAAGGGCAGACGCAGAACGCCCTTGTTGGTGGGGTTCGTCCTTTGTCACGGATTACGTTGTCGGCGACAACCTAAGAGTTACACTCAAGCACCTCCCGCGCAATCGCAGTGCACCTCCTTTTCACGTCCGAATGAGAGCCAGGGCAGATGGAATTCGCTTACAGTTTAATGACTTCGCTCTGCTATCGCAAATGCTGGGCTAATTGGAAAATAAGGGCTGGTTGCCTAACGCTAAACTATTCCCTTTGGCTGAGCACGAACATCGCGAACACCCGCAAAATATATTACGACAGCTTGGCTTCATTCTAAATCTAGTGACGTAAAGAGAAATCTTTTGGGAGACAGCAGCCGTTTGAGAACCGCAAGACCAGTTCAAGTCACGGAAACAAGCGAACCAGATTGTATGGCACGTACGTGCAAATGTTGTTTAGGGTGAACAGCATACATATCACATTATTTATTCTTAGTTTGTCACCGACTATAGTTTATAAGTTAACATACAACGCCCGTAAGCTGACAACTTCGCTTGCCGATTCTTCATTCATACGTTACCCCACAAATCCGATGTTCGGAGAGAGATACCGCAACATTCCGGAACTCTAGCGGTAAGCAACTTTCTCGAACAAAGGATGCACTAAACAAAATTCTCCTTAAAGTGTGCTTCCCAGTAGGTTGAGCGTGTTATGACGTGCTACCGTGGACGAGAAGTCACAGTTCGTAGCTGAGGCATGGCTGTTAATCATGTATGCGACCAAAGGTCATCATCTTGCCCTTGCTTTCTCTATTTATGCAGTCTAAGGAGCGAGTCCATGACGACACATCTTCGCCGTTCGGCGTCTTCACATGCTGGCCGCTACGCACGTGAGTGCAATTATTTTTAATGCGGTAGCATAAGGAGTGTCAAAGTGGAAAATTGCGTGTGCGTGTCTGAAGGGTTGTAAGCCGGCCGCGTGGTTATATATATATATATATATATATATATATATATATATATATATATATATATATATATATATATATATATATATATATATATATATATATATATATATATATATATATATATATATAACACATCCCATCATAAGAAGCCTACAACCAAAGACACCAAGGACATTGGGGAAATTACTTGTACTTAGTGATTCAATGAAAGAAATGATGAATTGATGGCATGAAAGCGAATGAAAAAACTTGCAGCAGGTGGAGAACGATCTCACGTCTTCGCATTACGCGTGTGATGCTCTAACCAATTGAGATACCGCGGCGCCGTTTGCGCATCCACTTTCTTGGGTAATCATGTTTTTACTAGAACTAACCCTGGGAGTGTTAGCCAGCGCCACCACTCGGAAACCTTGACGGCTGATATCAGTCAGCTGTACTTCCTTCGCTCCTCGAAGAGGCAGGACGTGCGTGTGCTACGGCATGACGCTCTGCACTGTGGCGAATAGGTTTTAAATCATAGATCCGGGACCTCAAAGAGGTGCGGCGTAATGGTAACGCATTTCCGCGGCATTCATCGCTAAATCGCCAGTGCACTTCTTTATTGCCATAGCAATCATAATATATGGAAACTCGACATTCGTTCGCGCCGCCGTGCTGTGCCGGTATCGACGGCACAAGCGGTGCGCGAAAGGCGTTGCAAGGCCTTCAGAGGGGAGAGAGACGCGCGTTGTGTCTTGTTGCAAAAGAAATTCGCAGTTCCGCCGGAAAGACGAAGCATCGATTGCGATAGCAAATTAGTGGATAGCTGTAAGAAGCACGCACAGTACTTTTATAGGCCGTATAAACTTGTATACGTTCATTTACTAACTAAATTAACAATGATAGAATGCGTAAGCGTGACTCAACGAGGCAGTAGAAAAGACACACAGACACAGCACTGTCTGAGTGTCTGCTTCTTTCTACGCCCTTGTTCAGTCACGCTTGCACAATTTATCATGGATTCAAACCAACTAGCCGGTCAACGTGTTCTAACTAAATTAACCAGCATGGTGTCACATGCGCACAGGTACACATGAACACACATCGCTCGATGACAGCGCAAACTGTTTGTGAAAACGCTGGAGTTACGAATCACAGCAGCAGCCACGAGCCGTACGAAACGTCGAAAGCACAGCGCATACGAAGCTACCGGCACTACGTGCACTCTATAAGCATCGCAGATCGCTTTGAAGATGAGGCCTGCACGGTCGCCCACTTTAGCCATGTCACACACCGCTTTCAAGACACACGAGCGCCAGCAACGCGTCCCTACGACGTCCGCCAAAGGCATTTACTACGGCGTCCGCGATTCGCGTGACCAACGCCGTAGTAGTCGCCGCGGTTGTATCCACTCTGTACGGAGCGGCAGGCGAGGAGGACATCGAGGGACCGTAGCAGCCACCGGAGAAGAACGCCCCTCCTCTCTCACATGAACCTCCTTGCCTCGCCCACATCAATACGAACACTTCAAACGAAGGAGCAGTGAGAGGCCTCTCTGTCCAGCTCGGACCTGACAACCCAGCGCAGCCTGGTACAGCAGGCAAGGGCAGCAGCACAGGCCCCAGGGGCCCTGAAATGAGTTCTCCATCCGCCGCCCAAGTCTTCGACAACTACTTCTTTCCCTTCGAAATAAATGTTTCTACTACTACTACTACTACTGCTACTACTACTACTACTACTACTACTACTACTACTACTACTACTACTCGCGCACATCAGGAGAGGGCACGCATCCGAGCCGCGTTTCTCGCTCACGCACGCTAGATTGGATTGAACCGCATTCTCTGGCTCACCTTCACACGCTTTCACTCACACGGAAACTCACGGCGACGGCGACCGGCGACACTGACGGCGACGCCGATGGCTGAAATCCGCCTGGAGTGTCCATATAATTACTATCGCAATAAAACGACGTTGCCAAGTGCACGCACCTTCACGCTGCGTTTAAGGGGCCCTGCAGCGGAGTCAGGGACGCGCCTTCGCTGTTAGCACGGTCGTTGTAAGCGCAAACACAAGAGCCTTGCCGCAGAGCAGGTGTGCTCATATATCACATCGTGGTGCACACAGTGGTCTGAGCGGACCACTGGGACAGTGCACTTCAAGTTACAAACGCTAATGTCTTTTTTTTTTTCCTTCGGTCTCTTCTCGTGCGCCCGCGAGGCGCGGCAGCCGCAATGCCTCTGGTGCCGCTCTCCATCACGACTCCGTTTTGATGTGCCTCCAGGGCAACACTAACAATCCTATCTCTAACAACGCTAGCTATCGTATTCAGTGCTTCGCCTTGAATTAAACTGCCAATGTTTTTTTTTTATTTTATTTTTACACTGTAGCGGACCTTGGACAATGTGTACAGATGAGCGCCTACGCTGTCTGGTAACAAATTTCAAGATTAGTTTTCCCTATTTTGCGCAGAAAAAAAAGGAACAAGCACATCCAACGCACGGGTTGCAATATATATGAGAGAGAGAGATAATATTTAATGGCAGAAAGGTGGAGAGGCCGGCCTGAGTGAAATGCCTCTAGCCTGCTACTCCACGCTGGGGAAGTGGTGTGGGGAATAACAGACACAGGATGTGAAGAGGAAGGAAGGTGGTGAAGCGAAGCTTAAGCAAACCGGTTGAGTAAATGCTTTACAACTGACCCCAATGCGCACAATGTTTTGTCGTATACGACGTGTAATATCTCACGGAATGGCGACAGCCTAAATGGCGAGTCGGCGCACGCATCATGCGGAAGGCATCAATTCGACTCCTGCACATACGCAAATGTATCTCTTCGACCGCTTTCATTTCCTTTTACGGTATTGTTTTTTACACATGAGTTAACCATAACAATTAATGTCCCCTATGATTTCCCTCACTTCATTGTCTCTTTGTTGTCATCGTTGTGACTGACCAAAAACAATCGAGTCCCTCGAATCTGCTCGCGATTATTTTCCCTCGCAGCCACCTGGCCAACGTCGTGCTTCGCTCGAAGGCCGTCATGGAGGACCTACCCCTGCTGCCGCACAGATTCAAGTGTGGTCAGCTGCTGCTGCTGTTCAGCGCTCACTTGTCGGTAGGATGGTGAGTTTTCCTCTCAACATAAATCGCACAGCAGCGTTCCAGCTTCGGCGTGACGGCTGTGTGGAAAGATCACACACCGCTTTCAAGACACGAGCGCCGGCAACGTGCCCCTACGGCGTCCGCCAAAGGCATCTACTACGGCCTAGTGCCTGCTCCTAGCCACATTCTTGCTCCAAACGCTGCAGCAAGCACCAATTCGTAAGCCCACGTCTGCCTACAAAGAAAGTGGCAAATAATCTCTGTGCGAATTCTAAGCGTTGAATGCTATTTGTGTCCTCAACTCAATCTTAGCACTAGCCTTCGTCGTGCACCGAAGCGTGTGTGCTGCGAATATGTATAAAATTAAGTACTCTGAATATTTCTAAAGGCGTAAAAGCCGACACCACAAGCTCACGAGGAGTTGCAGTCACTTGTGCACGTAACATCATAACAATCTAACAGTCGCGGGTGTCGTCTGTGTTAGATTGGTATGTCTATGTCTATGTCTTTCTGTCTCGTATTGTTAGTATACTGTGAACCTGTACTGAAAATCCGAAATCAATACAGTGCAGCAAGTGGCATGGCGGCGTAGTACCACGGCGGAGATCAAATACGTTCATAGGAGTACATTTCTTTAATAGCAAAGTAAAGCGCTAGAATTTTTGCATTAGCCGTAGCAAGGGGCTGGGGGCGGGGTGGGGGGGGGGCGAGATATGGCAACTATCGAATAATCTCGTTGACGTGCGTGTACATCTACCTGTTTCATCCCATTATCTTAAAGTGGCGCTGAAAACCGCAGATTACAAAAACCTGTGCAACTGCAGCAGACGATATGCCTCCTCTAGTGAAAACTAAAGCAAGCATAATTTGTTAAGTCAGTCATGTACTTAACCAGTATGAGGCCAACGTTAGAGCATGGTAAAACAAGCCCATTCGTACTACATTAATCAACCAAAGCAAGAAAGTTCTAGGAAAGCCTCGAGGTTCAATATAAGGTGGTATTTCCGAACAAATTGTGTTAACAAAATTTTATGCGTGCTTGAATTAGCTGTATTATAGTAAGGTTGAAATCTGCGGAGACTGATTGCTTTCCTTACTGTCCAAAGGCTGCTTGAAAGTCCGTATCATATTAAATATTATTCTGCGGGAAAGCACTAATCACATATTGAAGTTTTCTTCATGGACAAAAATCGAATTAAACTGTTTACCTTTGAAAGTTCCAGAATGCTGAGATGGCAAAACAGTTCTGCGAAACTCCACAAGGTGGAGGAAAGTACGTGAAAGCGAAAAATTGACATACACCTGAATTGTAGCACGATGCTACAAAGGAAACCCATATGGATTTCTCAGAAAGAAACCACTGCCGTTGAAAAAAAATTCGTCCTGGTCCGGGACTCGAAGCCGGGACCAAAGCCTTTCCGGAGTGGTCGCCCTACCATGTGAGCCAACCAGGAGGCTAGCTGGTCACAGAGCGAGGGCGAATTAATTCACAACTAGAGGCATTCTTGCAGTGCCTCAAGTTCAAATTTTAGCACGTGTGGATATCTATCGATGCACAAAGCAAAGGAGTACGTTATGATGGGCAGACGATGCGATGAAGTTGTGGAGGCGTGCAAAATTTTGGCTAGGGGAATAATAATAATAATAATAATAATAATAATAATAATAATAATAATAATAATAATAATAATAATAATAATAATAATAATAATAATAATAATAATAATAATAATAATAATAATAATAATAATAATAATAATAATAATATAAACAATAATAATAATAATAATAATAATAATACAGCCAAGTCACTTTCGTGAAGGTGCAAGACGTGACAAAACTTCATATTCGATGAAATCAGACGCACACCAACCTATTCACTATTCGAGAGAAAGGGCAGTGCATGCCCTCCCATCAAATGTGCATCTGCGATTTAATATATGAAAACGACGATAAAAGAACAAAACACCAAGATTTTAACAAACTACATCCGTAATTTAATGATTAGGGGTAAAGCGAGAGGAGATTGCTCACTTGAGGTCGGACTAAATAACATGTTTCAGAGAAAAGAGAAGTACGAAATAATATTTACAGAACATTTACAATAACTGTAGCGGCTGACAAGGGGGTAGTTAGCTCACGAAGTTAACAGCGTTATCTCCGGACTAACCTTAAACGTCTTCTTCGTCAGCCGGTCGCAATATTAAACCAACGTGAGGCGGACCTACTTCGATAAGTCATATCCTATCCCTTGGGCGTCGAAGCCCGCAAAAAGTATTTGCTCCGGCTTCAACTCTGCGTATCTATTGAAAAAAAGAAAAGGCAAATCCTGCCTCTACTTTGGCATACCTATTCATGCCGGTGCACTAGACCAAATAACGTTTGTTGACTTTCAGACTGTTTCAGACTCTTTTTCCCACCGCAGGCAAAAGGCGACATCCACCGGCCGTTTTGTCGCCACGATCATGCGTGTGCTCTGGATTGACGTCATGTGGACAGTCGTAAGCACGCTCACCTACTTCGGCTGCGTGATCATCAAGGTGCCGATTCTCGAGTGAGTGAATCTCGGATGACCAGTCCTCCACGATTGACCACTCCTGCCCGGAAACAATCCTAGACGTCACTAAGGGATGAATAGTTAATGTCTAAGCAGAACATTGTTCTGATGCTATAGTCTCTGCACACCTACTGCGGCAACAACCGTAGCGTTAACGCGACGCAAGTGAAGAACAGTGCTAGGAGGAACGCAATACGCTATGTCTCCTTTCTTGTTCGTCCCGTGAAATTTCTTGCGTTCGTCTCGTTGGCACTGCGGTTATTGGTTTGTGTTGGTTCTTTCTTTTTTCCATCTTTCAGTTTGCCTAAATTATAAGAGGTCGCTCTATGGTAAAACCGGAAATATGCAGCACCACTCAATACTCACAATAGGAAATTATCCTAATCACCTCGCAATTGTGAGGGCCTGTCAATGGACGTAAAATGTGCAATGAGAAATTATGATCACATTAGAATAGGTATGTCCAACAGTGGAGCCAAGCGGGTTTACTCTGCTGAAAAGTCATCCAGAAATATCATGCCAGAAGCCAATAACCCTGGACCTATTTTCCTTTTTTAAAATTATTTCTCACGTCATGGCTGGCGCCACTAACTCGAATGAAACTTCTGGGGGGAAAATCCCTGAGGAAGAGGCTATTGTGTGAGCTTCTCGCCTTTGCAGTTTGCATGCATGCGTTTTATTTGCAGTTTGCAAATAAAATATGAAGGCACGATACGTCGCTCCCATGCTGTGCAAATGCGCATGTAACACCCGAAAAGGCGGAACACTCCTCACTGAGGGCATGCGCAGGTCGCTTATCGAGGCGCCCAGCTACTGGCCCAGGGCCACGTCGGCGGTGCTGTTCGCGGCTGCCTCGGTGGCAGACCTGCTGCTGTGCTCCTACCAAACGCACGTGGCGCTGCGCCTATGCATGCGTGTGCGTTCCATGCTCCAGGCGGCCATCTTCGAAAAGGTACAATTGTTCATCCACGGTGGTATACGTTACACTGTGTTACCTGCCCATTACGCGACTTACGCGAAGCGTTATGCAGGCGGCAGCCACTACAACTAAACGCGGTAATAGCAAACTTCATCGTCATCGTCATCATCTAATTTACATTCATCCACTGCATGAGAAAGGTCTTATTTCAACAATCTCAAACTGTTCCTGGTTTGCGCCATCCGATTCTATTTTATGCCCTGCGAATTTTTTAATTTCACGACGTGATTCTCTCTGGGTGAATCGGTGAATTCTCACTGGGTGAATCGCTTCGTATTTCGTTAGAATCTGCTCAATGATCTTCGGACTGCCGCTTACAGACGCCTCATATGGTTGGTAGTACTTGCTCCGGTATGTTCTGCTTAGGCAGCCAGCTCGAGCCTTACATAGGAAGGCACTGCCCTTTGTGTTATCGTACAGAGTTTCCCTTCTCATTTCTTTCTTCCCGTTATTGTAAACGCCACCACCACGACCCGCGATGGTCGCGCCATCTTTCAGCTCATTCCACAAGGCCGCGCGTCATTCCGCGGTGTTGGGCGAACACAGGTGGCATGTCATTAGCGATTTATTCATTCATTCATTTATTTATTTATTTATTTATTTATTTATATTAAGGATGATCAGCGAGAAGGATAAGGTTTCTGCCGAATGTAGGTTGCTGTAGTAGGTGGTTGCTGTAAAAAGAAATAAAAATGACTGTGGCTTAGGTAAGGTTAAGCCCAGGATGCGAAGCATACTAGCCTTTATTTTAGTTGTTGAACCACTGTTTAGCCTGGTGAACTGCTGTTGCTTGGCTATATTTGGTTCGGCTAGACGAAGAAACAACTCATGCGTTACTCTGCTTCGCCTTCAAGAGTGGAACGCGACAGCGTTCCCGTCGACCCGCCATTACAATGGGCTACGGCGCAGCGACTACGCGCCCCGCATTGGACGCGGTGAGAGTCGAGCAACGCAGCGTTCGGCGCGGCAATGAAATGTGCGCCTGAGCAAGCGACGCACGCCTGAGCGTTAGAAACAGCTCGTTTCTAAGGCAACACCGCATTCACTAGAGGCGCTTTTGTACCGCTTTGAAGCATCGTACTCGTGGCTCAGTGGTAGCGTCTCCGTCTCACACTCCAGAGACTCTGGTTCGATTCCCACCCAGCCCATCTTGCAAGAGCTGAGCCAAAGCCATTTCTCCTCTGTCGTGACGTCACGGTGTCACGTGGTATTGAAGGCGACACCGCCGCGCCTGAGGAGCTGGGTTGAGCTCTCGTAATATGCTTCGCATAAAAACGATCTTTGCAATGCCAATTTTCTCCGGCTTACCGTCGTCGCAGATGACACGCCTGTCGCCGTCCGCCCTGACTCGCAACCCGTCTGGCTACGTGGTCTCCGTGCTGGGCGTGGACTGCATGCAGCTGGGGGCCAGCATGCTGCAGTTCCCGCTTCCCGTGATTGGCTCACTGTGCATGCCGTTCGTGCTGTGGCTGCTCGCCATTCGCGCCGGGACCGTGCCGGCGCTAGGATGCGCGGTGTGGCTCATGATCGTCCTCTTCCTGCCCTTCCCGACGTCGGTGCTGCAGGACGCGCTGTGGGTAAGGAGTGAGTGATAATAATAATATTTGGGGTTTTACGTGCCAAAACCACTTTCTGATTATGAGGCACGCCGTAGTGGGGGACTCCGGAAATTTTGACTACCTGGGGTTCTTTAACGTGCACCTAAATCTAAGTACACGGGTGTTTTCGCATTTCGCCCCCATCGAAATGCGGCCGCCGTGGCCGGGATTCGATCCCGCGACCTCGTGCTCAGCAGCCCAACACCATAGCCACTGAGCAACCACGGCGGGTATGGAGTGAGTGATTGAAGTGAGTGAGTGAGTTAGTGATCCCTACTTCAATTTCGAAACTTGCACTACTCAGAATGTTGGTCCCAGCTATGACCGCTGGATACATGACAACAGATTGACAATTCATACACAACACAGGCCTCACAGCACACATATAATACACATATATGCTTCAAGAATTATGCCTTGAGGGCAAGCCTTCATCGCAATAAAAAAAAAAAACGTTCCGCCCTTCCGCGATCTTCGCCCACTCGAAGTGAACATTAGACAAGAAACAAATTATACCTGCGTATTCCTTGTTGACACAGGTCAACGTTGTTTTGTCCCTACCACATGGTATTCATATAGGGCACTTCCCTCAAATACCAATTAGCCATCACCTAAAGTAGCGTAAAGTGTTCTTGCGAAAGTCGCGGCACTAATTTGTTAAAATATTGCTGCCGTTCTTCGAGATGTCGCTTAATGGCCCGCCTGCTAGCTCTGCCAATAAAGTGTCTGCCCCGGAAAGGCGCGAGTGACACCTTGAAACTATGGAATAAGACGATCTTCTTTTGATTATTCTTATTTTTTAACTGCGAAGCTACCTTTCTAAATAGCCTGTATGAGTTTCAGTTGTAGCTCCGTGCTAATGTCGATTTTATTTTATCTTATTTATCTGTACATACTGCAGCCCCATATGAGGGCTACTGCTGAAGTGGGTAAAAACAGTGGTGAACAAAAAAATAAAGTGATATCAACAATGACTCTTACAACATTTGTACTACAGTCAAAGAACTGGAAAACCGCTTTTATTGATTCTTAAAAGCACCGAAACAGCGAAATACATACACCTAAAGTATAAACTAGACCTAATTTAAGTAGTTACACATACTGGTTTTCATAGAAAGCACTTTCGAATTCGCTTATGGGGAGTGAACGAAGGCAGCCAGGTAAGGAATACCATACTTCTATTGTGCGGGGAAAGAAGCTGTACTTGAAAGTATTTGTACGAGCACAGAAATGGTTAATATTAAGCTCGTAGAAGTTACACGTGCAACGAAGGCTTGGTGAAAGATATGCAAGCTGTGTTGGAAATACGATAGGACTTGGTAATTAAACTGTGCAATAATTTTAATGATTCCACATCACGACGCACTGAAAGTAATGTTAGTTTCAGCGTAGAAAGGGTAGACGAGGGTGAGAAATAGCGGTGAAAAATGAAACAGACGGCTTTTTTTCTGAACCACTTCTAGTTTGATAAAGTTATTTCGGTTATCAGACTGGCGCCAACATCGATAACGGGGCGAACAAGAGTTTTGTACATTAAGAGGTTAGTTGCCTTCGGAGCCTTTTGTATAGTACGACGTAGGTATCCAAGTTGTTCTAGTGTCTTTGAACAAGTTTGGTCAATGTGTGTAGTCCATGAGAGATTGTGAGTAAATGTTGCGCCAAGGAATTTTTATTGTCGAACTCTGGTTAAAGAGGACCCATTCAAGGAATATGTCGCATTTACAGGTGCTGCTCTTTTCGTGAAGGACAAAACCGTTTTTTTTAAATTAATCTCCATTTCCTGCTTTTCGCACCAAGCACCGAAAGAAGCAAAGGAGTCGTTCAGTCGCTTATAACTAGTCGCAGAGTCAATCACGTCGTATACGACGCAATCGTCAGCACAAAGACAGATGCTGGAAGAGCCATTTTTGGGAGGTCATTGACATACATTAAAAACAATGAAGGACCCAGGACGGATCCTTGAGGAACCCCGGAGCATACTTCAAGTATGGGTTACTTTGCTGAGCTAAAGTCGACGTATTGGGTCAAAAGCGTGGCAACTTGGGCGAGTTGGTATGTCATAAAATCTTTAGGCTTGTAGCGCAGCTCAGAAAAAGCAAAAAGGAGGGTGGAAGGGGTAACGAAAGGGAGTGGAGAACAGAGTGAGCGCTCACTCTGTTCTCCGCTCCCTTTCATTACCCCTTCCACCCTCGTTTTCGCTCTTCCTGAACTGCGCTACAAGCCTAAATAAAAATATCGACGCATTGGGACTGTTTAAAAAGGAAGACAGCAATCTAATCGGCCATACGGGATTTTTTTTTATTTCATCAAACTTCACACACCTCGCGGATTGCCGCATCATTCTGTTACATTTTTCTTCATTTCTTTCTTTTTTTATTGCCGTTCCTTGCTACAGAAACGAGTGATGCGGTTCCGCGATGAGCGTCTGAAGAGCACCACGGACCTGCTGTCCTCGGTCCGCGTGGTAAAGCTGTACGCCTGGGAGGACGCCTACCTGGGCGCCGTGGGACGGACGCGAGACGCCGAGCTGGCCGTACTCCTGCGCACAAACATGCTGGACGGTGTTATGGACTCGCTCTACAGCTCCACGTCTTCCATGGCATGCGTCTTCTATTTACGTGAAGCATACTGTAGAGCTGTCCTACGGCGTTTTGCTGAAGCAAAACCCAAACTCAAGCAAAACGCCGGCTGTATACAGGGGTGTCCCAGCTAACTTTAGCTAGAGTTTAAAGATACGCCAATGCCACGTAGCTGGACAGAACCAAGCTAACGCTTTTGCCGTCACTTGGAGATACTCAAATTATATTTTTTTTCATTCCGCTTAATTACGTAATTACTCTTAATTAGTTAATCAAATTGAAATCAATGAAAAGTGTCAATGGAAATATTGTAGAGCGACATGAAAAGCTCCCGATACAGATTTCTGTTGCTCAATGCGTGCTCCATAACAGTTTTTCTTTTGTTGTCCGAGCACGAAAGATGCCCGCAAACGTACGCGAAGTGCTTCGAGCGGCCAGTCGCACGGCAATTTTGCGTGCATGATAACTGACGTACGAGGCGGCTGTTGACGGACGTCGGAAGAAATACTTTTCTGTCTTTTCTCGAACCACACAGCGTTATGCAATTGGTTCAATGAGCTGCCGCCTCATGGTGCAGTGGTCTTCGTATATATGGTGCTCATTGCTTAACCAAGTTGATGCGAAAGACGCATGCCTCACTTCGCATGGTTAGACAGGGGTGTCCTGCGCGCATTTCCGGCATCACACTTTGGTCCCAGCGGAGTCCGGCACCACTGAACCTCGAACAACCTACTTTTAACGACATGCATGGTGATCGGGGCCCGAAATTTTGAAACCGTGGAATATCTCGAATTAACTGATTCACTAAGAGGACTCGCTGCTTTCAATGGGAACAACAGCTAAGTGTTTCAACGCGTTGGCGAATAGAGTGCATGTTAAAGCTCGTCTTGTTTTTTTGTTTCTTTGTGTGTTTGTTTGCTTGCTTGCTTGCTTGCTTCCTTCTTTTTTGGTGGATCCCGATGGCGACGTGAATGATATTCACTCTGTTCATAATGCTTGACTCATCACGCAGAGTAAATCACAACATTTAGCACATTGCAAGCAGCACAAGGTTGCAAGACTAGAAATTGCCCTAACGTAAGGTGCCATGCAGTCACTCAATACGAGTAAATACCTTGCAACGCTTTGCTCCTACAAGTACAAGCGGTCTCCCATGACGTTACACAGCGGGCTTCGTTTCCTTCGTGTTCTCAATGCAGTTGACCATAATCCTGTTCGGGCTTTTGGCTGCTGTGGGAGGGACAGACACGTTGACGCCGACGCTGTCCTTCTCGTGCCTTTACTTACTGTCGCTGACCGACATGATCACCAACATGCTGGCCAACTGCCTGCGCATGAGGAGTCTGGTGAGTTGCGGCGATTCTCTCTCCGTAGGCTTCACGAGGGGACTTCGTTCTGGTAGCCGCGTTCGCGTCGTCGGCGCCGCCACCACCGTCGTGCTGTCCTGGGGCGCTATAACGTAAAACTATTCCAAACTTTTCTATTCCAATTCTGCAATCAGTCCTCCACGATTGGTCAAAACGTTTTTGCAGCACCCCCACTTAACCTGTCTGTCACGCGACGTCACGAAAACCGCCATAGCTACCCATCTGATATGACGTGTACACACTGATTATGCATGATTTGACCGAACAAAAGACAAATAGTTATTTCTGATTAACGACTTTTCGCCATTAGCCCTCGGCTATTGGTCAAAATTTTTCAGGCTGCACCCATTTCACCTGCCTGTCACGGGACGTCACAAAACCGCAACAACTTACCACGTCAAAGTGGCGTGTATGCATTAATGAAGCATTAATATGCCGAACAAAACTGAATATTCTTGTGAATAGTCGCAGGCTGGCCCGTTCCGAAAGGAATAAAAGATGGCTGCCACCAATCACTCAGGCACTGGCTACTAGCACCTGCCGAAGAGCATGGGTTTATTTGCGCCTAATAAAGCTTTCTGCGAGGCCATGTAACGTTTTGGAGAACGTTCGGCAGGTTTACGAACTCGTTCTGCCAACTCTTCTTCGCTGAGGATCTGTTTTAACGCCATTCTTAAGCTTCCGTTGCATGCCGCCGCGATTGTTGACTTGCCACCGCAAGCTAAGTAAGAGAAAGCGGACCAATCGCAGACGGTGGCACCACCCTCTTCGCCCGGTTATTTATTTTCAGTGCACTGGCTCGGCCCCATCGAATCCCTCTCCACTTGAGCGTGCTCCTCACCTCTTGTGAGCCAAATATAAAAGACAAGCTGCTCAGTGTAGGCAATGTTATTTGTTTTTCAAGCAAACTAAAGTGACCTCCTATGAACGAGGGGAACGTTTGATTGGTTTGTGCAGACAACCCTGTGGGTGACCGACCGATCCTTGCGTCGGCGGTTACGCAAATTTGATGTCAAGAGATTGGAATGAAAACGTATTGGAATAGTTTTACGTTATAGCGCCCCTGCTGTCTATGGCACATGCTCAGCCTGCGCGTGGAGGTCTCCTGAAATGCGCAGTGCTTTCGGCTGAAATACGTACGAGGCGAAGTAGACGCACCAACCCCGCTTTGCTTAGTGGCCCTGTCAAAGCCGGGGCAGCGATCGCGGTCCCTCCGCTGGCAAAAGATTTCCATGCACACGCGCATTTGCATTCTTCGTGAGGAGCTGTGCGCTTACCACACCACGGTGCACGCCCTTTCCTAGTCAGGGCATCCACCAGCCAAGCAAGGCGAAAGCCTTGCGTGGTTGGGATGGCCTTGATAAATTGGGCAGACGCTTAAGACTGCTTACACGTGGGGAATGCGAAATCATTATACCGGTTGTAGGCCTCGGAACGTCGTCAGCGCACTCATTTCATACGCTCACGACGTGGCGCCACCTCCGCGGCAACCGTCACGTACGCCGCCCAATGACGCACGCACTGGTCAGCGAGATGGCCGCGACCTGACGTGTGCAATCAGGCACGTTCTTCGAAGCTAAAGTTGAACGCATCCTGCACCGCGGACACTAGGTAACTAATACAGTCTTTTCAGGTGTCACTCGGTCTGAGACGGATATGCAAGTTCTGCACGGAGGAAGAGCAGGAGGAAAGTCTCCCGGACTCCAAGGACCCCACAATACAAAAGGGTAAGTGAGGCCATCTTTGAGACTGGAATGCTTGAGCGTCACTACAGTAAAATACTTCCGGCAAGATAATGATGTTGGGCTAGTCGCTTCATATATTCCGAACTTGTTAACGCAAGCTTGCACATGTGTGCAAATCCTTTCAAGTTTCTCATTTGTCCGTCTTTTTATTCGATGCAGAATGGGAGCCTTAAAAACTAAATCCTCGGATTTCACGTGCCAAATCAACAACATGATTATGAGGCACGCTTCAGTAGGGGACTCCAAATACACTTTGACCACCTTGGCTTCTTTAACGTGTACCCAATGCACGGCGCACAGGCGTTCTCGCGTGTCCCCACCATCAGAATTCGGCCGCCGCTGTCGAGATTTCATACCGTGACCTCGTGCTAAGCATTCATAATCATAGCCACTATAAGCCACTACGGCAGGTGGAATGGCTGTCATGTACATGCAAGAGCAGCTGGGGAAGGCAGATAATCATGGAATGTAATGACATTAGAAAATCTGTGTTTGTGAGATGGTGTCCAGCTGGCGCCAGACAGCGCTAAATGGAGTGCCCTGGGAGAGACCCTTGTCCTACCAGTGAATAAGCAAGGCTCATGAGGATGGTTTTCTGCGCTAACGAGTACTGACCATTGTGTTCGACGGAGCTTCCTTCCGGCCCTTTCCTTCGCAGTGTCTTTAAATCTCGCTATACCCTCACATAGTGGAGGAGGTGGATGCTGAGGGAAGTCGAAATGTTCCGCATTGAGAGTGTTAGTGGTATAGAAACAAAAGGGTGAGGAAAAAATGTACCTTCTCCTGCCGGTTCTGGCAAGAAGTAGGAGCGACAAAAACACAGAAAACAATTGTCACGTGTGAGATTGCATTCTGAATCATATGGGTTCAGTTTTTTTCGTTTTGTTCTTCCGAAAACGAAATGCGGTACGCTTTCGGCTTGTTCAAGTGGACCTGAAGTTATTGTTTTTTTTTTCGTGTGCTGTAAGCTATCGCTGTGCCACATGTAACATGATGACACTTTGTTAGCGGATACTGCCATCAAAAGGTACCCGCCGCGATGGTTTTGCGGCTAAGGTGTTGCGCTGCTAAGGAGGAGGTCGCGGGATCAAATTCAGGCCGTGGCGGCCGCTTTACGATGGGGCGGAATGTAAAAAACGCGGGTGTCCCGTGCGTTGGGGGCGCGTTAATAATCCCCTGGTGATCCCCGCAGTCCCCCTCTACGGCGTGTCTCATACTCAAATCGTGGTTTTCCAGAATTTGTTGTTTCCATGAAAAGAAAGCTAATGAGGACGGTAAGACCAAAGAAGGTGATCATATACACGTGCCTTCTCCCGATTGCGTTTCCCCGATGCCTAAAAATAACTGCCCTTATGACGAGACACAATCCAAAGGGGAACCTAGACACATACCCTCATTATGCGTCGAGCGCACTTATTGAGAAGTTAACAAAGTTAGGATTGTCATTGGCTGATGCTTGTCCTGGCAGGAAGGACAGTGTGCCACTATGTGCTTTTGTCGCATAATGATGCTGAATTGTGTTTGAAACCAGTGAGCACTAGAAAGCTTAACTTGTCCGTAAACCTATCACCCTTTACATAATACCGATTACTAGAGCTGTTGGCTGCCGCAGCTTCACCGGCAGCAAGATCTTGTGACACTTTGCGCAAGCACAATGTGTTTGAATCGTTTTCGTGTTTTGTGAATGTATTTAGCGACGTAAACTCCTTAAAACATTGGAGGTAAACAGTATGCCGTTGTGCGGTTGCTACAGATGTCATGCACAGTTACGCAGAATATGGAAGGTCACAGAAACAATATAGTTGTGTCCTCTCTGGTTCCCCTTTAGGCCGCATGACGACGCTAGCAGCACTGTCACTGCCGTTTACCTCTCCGAAAACCCGGTATTCTGGAAACGGCATTACCTTTGCGGGCAAATTAGAGTTCTCTATGATCTCTCAACACGACGAAGGGAAGACTGGAAAATGTCAAGCCGAACGCTAAGATACAGGAAAACAGGGATTATGGATGGGAAAACGTCGTATTGTTAAATTCGTGTGAATCATACCTCTCGCCCGGACTCAGCCACCGCGGGAAGTTGGCATTAAAACGGAGCCTTGTGGTTGCTACATCGACGCCAGATGCAACCTGTCCTTGAGCTACGGACCATCGAACAGCCTTGTCACGACTCATCCCTTCAGGCCAGCTGCTCTCGCAGATCTACCGCAACTCTTTCATAGTTGTGCCCGACTGTGCTCATCAAGGCACCCTTGTCAAAAGTGGGGCTGCATCCAAGCCGCCCAAGTGACTTCCAGCTGTAAATGTGCACACCCACCTAGGACCTCGTCGAGCATAAGAAACGACACACGTATATATCATATGTTTGCTTCACACTTTTTTCTGCCGCGCGAAAAAGTTTCCACTAAATAAAGAAAGAAAAAATATCTGTAACTGACACTGTAGCGGAGTTAAAAGAGAAAAAAATTGGTAAATGAGAAATAGAGAAATTGGCAATGAAATATGGGTGTTTAGCAGAATAACAGCCCCGTTTTCCTTTCGGGGTTGTGGGAAGGAGAAAAGTTCGTTAAGATGTGAGAAAAAAGAAGAACTACCCTCGAATGCGTTTTTAGATGTCTGACAGCATTCACAGTGAGTAACATGAGTGAAAACTCAGTTGGTACCACCAACGATAATTGTAAATGTAATCGAATAACCGGAATCTTCAAGAAAGCTGTTCACTTTGTTACATGAATTATTCGCTCGAAGACGTATGTTTGTTACAGTGAGGATATGTTTTTAGCGTTTGTCCCCGCATTACATAATTCAGTACAGAGCCGAGCCGTTAACCACCACATCCGTAGCGGTAATGTGGATGGCTATGAGCCAATTCGTCATGCGTGTGTTGTCTCCAGTGACGCAAGTGCCGGGGCGAAAGGCAACTATACTCGCGGACAACTTTTTTTGGTTACGAAGCGAAGGCTACGCAAACTAAGCACGCCTCTTTCATCGCTGCTGGAAGTAGTGCCGCAGTTTTGCTCACGTTTTCTTACTTTGGAAATAGGGAACAATACTCGTTTTTTTACAGCACCTAATTGCAAACAATACGTAACATTTACCTGTCAGATATTGGTATATTATAGTGCTTTAGTTTGCTCTTTCGAGTCTTCGCCCAGCCGAGACCGTCGCACGTTCTGCACACTCATCAAACGCAAAACTACGCCCGTGTCTTCCGGTGAGTGTTCGTCGCTTGCTGTCCCGCCAATCAACTCCCCTGAGAGGCTGTTTACTAACTTTAGCAATTAAAGACTCTTGAAGCACACACAAAAAAAGTTTTTCCAGCGTCTGCGCGGAAACCAAGCGATCCCATCTGGAAATCCCAACCATCGCCACGTACAAACGAGTGAGCGAGCTGACTGCTGCGCCGGCTCTACCGACGGCAGCGTCGGTGGCACGTCGCCATACGGCTGCTTCGGAGCTCTGGCGCAGGCCGAGATCCTGGCTGTTCAGAACTTGGTACATATCGTATGTGAATAAACATATATTCGGAGCTCCGACGCAGGCTGTGACCCTGGCAGTTCAGAACTTGGTACATATCGTATGCGAATAAACATTGATTCACGCCGGGTTATTGTATCTGCCTCGACTAGAGAAGTTGTGCGAGGTTGGCGAAAGCGGTGCCGCGCGCGCCCGGACTACATTGCGTACGAATACAGTCACGTGCAGAAGGTCCGCCCCCGTAGCTTTCGCTTCATAGCCAAAAAAAAAAAAAAGTTGTCCCGAGTATAGATCCTCCTCTCCCAGTGCCGGAGCCCTCTCTCACGTCCACCACAAGGGAAGAGGGTGGTAGGCGAGGAACAGGACAGTCCTTTCCGAACACTCCACCGCAACATCTAAACCATCAGACGCCCCAAAGCTCTCGCAGCGACATCGCATGCGTCTCAAATAGTTATAATAGTCGGTGTGTTCGGTGAGGGACGCGTCCGGGAACCCATTTGCACGACGGTACGTGCCCTATGAATCGGCGTCTTTGCAACGCCGGTGAATGACCGACGCCGCCGACCACCCGCAAACAGGCGAAAGAGCCAAAGAAACATATTCCATCTGAAGAATAGCGTTGCCTACAGCACCCATGCCCGTGATTCATTTTCTCAGAGGCCTTAGGTGGTCTTCCAAGAGGTACCTTGAAGAAAACTTGCACTGCGCCGTAGATAGCACTAACAATCTGTTGCCGTCATATGGGAAATTTACCGTAGGGCAGCTGAGAAAGGACGTGTCATCTTTCTATGACTGCCGTGTCGCTGCGGTGGAATTGGAAACGACCAAGGGACAGCCGGGCACCCAGCCTGCTGATGAGAGGGTCAGTTTCTATGCTTTCTTCTAGAGCAGATGTATAGTGTGTAGGCTTGCTGTGCCTTCACGCGAGCTTACATTGGTTAATCGGACGTAATTGTGATGACGGTAATGACGGTTACGATAATCACGATGAAATGCAATCTGCAGCGATCGGACAAAAAAAAATTCCATGTCTGTCAGTCGTGCATAGGATTCGCGCGAGGTAACACCTGCCAGCGTTTACTCCTTTGCACGCAGGGGAAGTGGTGCTCTCCGAATGCAGCTTCTCGTGGACGCATCACTCGTGCCACTCGTCCTCTCCGGTGCCCAGCGAGCCTTCGCTCAGGGACGTCACCTTCCGAGCAGCGCCCGGGTCCTTGGTGGGCGTCGTAGGTTTCGTCGGCAGCGGGAAGTCCTCGCTGCTGGCCGCCATCTTGGGTGACATGCATCGCACGCGAGGCACCCTTCACATGTCGGTAAGTACTCACCAGCAAGCCCCATAAAACATATGAACGATGGTTGTGCCGGCTACTCCATTTGTGGTCCATTGTCATACTGTACTAAAGACAGGATGTTGTTTTGTTGTTCTGATGGTCAGAAACCTTGTAGATAGCATCCTCAATAATTTGCTTTGGCTTGTAGATATTCGCGATCTCTACTTGCACTTTGCATTTGTTTTTAGAACTCTTAGGGCAATATGACTTTCTAGTGTTCGCGTATGGCAGTGCTTTCTACTGTACAGTGAGCATCAACATCCCTTAACGCCGACTGTATGACGCTCTTTCTGCGTAGATTTCTTTGCCTTCTTTACATTTACTTTTCTTTTTTTCTCTAGGCTTAGTACGCAGCTATGTCTATTGTATTTATGTGAAGCCGGCATTGATGTGACCTACTTTTCTGTCCCTCAACAGTAATCAAATACCAGCAGCAAACAGTTTGAGGAGTTCTACTATTTCTTTATACGCGTTAGCTCTGCTTATGCCCGAGGATAGTTTCAGCTCTCGTCGACTATATAGCAGGCTCAAAATGAGTTTTGGTGGCAACCGATTATATTTAAACGACTACAACTAAAACTCTGCTTGAGCATAAGCAGAGCTAATGTCTTTCAACAAGCAGTACTACTATTCAAAAGCGTTTGCTGCCGTTGTTGTAGGGAAGCAAGGTTTGCCGAAACCGCCACGTGACCGTGGCGCTCTCGCGCCAAACACGTGATCGCCAACGCGGAGACACGAGAACAGCGAACGTGGAACTCAGCGGGGGAGGAAAGGCAGTGATAGCGAAGAGAACGCGAGGAGGAAAGCGGGGGAGCAGACTACAGCAAAAGCATGAGGCGGAAAGCCGAGGAGGAAAGTATGACGAAAGGATGAGAAGACAAGCGTACTGCCGCGCAAGACGGGCTCTGCGGCGACAGATGGCAGCAGGGTAGCGCGCCGTCGTCTGCTCACCGATAGCATGCGGCGAGCAGGTCCACCGATTCCGTATAGGAAAACAAAGCGCTGCATGAGCGGAGGTCTGTCTGCGGCGGCTGCAGTGAATCGTGCCCACGCGTCACCAACTCGATGCCTCTGGCGATCTCTTGATTAGCGAGGCAGTCGCGCCACCCTTCGCTCCGTTTGCAATGTGCCGCACGAGATAGATTGCTTTCGTCACCCAATATATCGCGATATGAAAAGACGTATAGAGCTTCGCTCAAATTTCGCATTAGGCAGTATCATAATCGTCTGTGATTCTTTTTCTCCTTCATTCATGCTGATCGCTGTCTCAAAACAGTGTTGGTCGTTTCACCGGAACGACGAACGATATAATCTACGCAGGGTTCCATTGCGTACGTGTCTCAGGTGGCGGCGATATACAACATGACCGTCAGGGACAACATCACGTTCGGGAAACGGTTCGACCCAGCTCTGTACGCACGAGTCATCAAGGCTTGCGAACTTCTCAATGACCTTAACACTTTTCCTGCCGGTGATCTGACTGAGGTCGGAGAGAAGGTGAGAGACATGTAATAGTGGTAATAATGTTGGCAATCAATGTTGGTGTCTGCTTCATGTGTTAAACAAAGCGCACAAGCACAGATACACAAAGATTTGCCGCGTAGTAATGCAGACGCGAAAAATGTGAGTGATGTTCAGATGCAGCAAACACTGAAAACACCGGCTTATTTTTGCGATCAAGCCCCCGCGAGAATGGACTCACGCTGACACTGAGTCTTGCTCTACAGATGCTACGTCTATACATCATCAGCTGGGCTACGCCCACTGCAGGGTAAAGGCCTCTCCCATACTTCTCCAACTACCCCCGTCATGTACTAATTGTGGCCATGTCGTCCCTGCAAATTTCTTAATCTCATCCGCCCACCTAACCTTTTGCCTCTCCCTGCTACGCTTCCCGTCCCTTGGAATCCAGTGCGTGACCCTTAATGACCATCGGTTATCTTCCTTCTCAATACATGTCCTGCCCATGCCCATTTCTTTTTCTTGATTTCAACTAAGATGTCATTAACTCGCGTTTGTTCCCTCACCCAATCTGCTTTCTTCTTATCCCTTAACGTGACACCAATCATTCTTCTTTCCATAGCTCGTTGCGACGTCCCCAATTTAAGTAGAACCGTTTTCGTAATCATCCAGGTTTTCGCCCCGTAGGTTATTACTTGTAAGACACAGCTGTTATACACTTTTCTCTTGAGGGATAAGGGCAACCTGCTGTTTATGACCTGAGAGTGCCTGCCAACCGCACCCCAGCCCATTCTTCTGATTATTTCCGTCTCATGATCCGGATCCGCCGTCACTACCTGCCCTAAGTAGATGTATTCGCTTACCGAATCCAGTGCCTCGTTACCTATTGTAAATTGCTGGTCTCTTCCGAGGCTGTTAAACATTACTTTAGTTTTCTGCAGATTAATTTTTAGACCCACTCTTCTGCTTTGCCTCTCCAGGTCAGTGAGCATGCATGCAATTCGTCCCCTGAGTTACTAAGCAAGGCAATATCATCAGCAAGTCGCAATTTACTAAGGTATTCTTCATCAACTCTTATCCCCAATTCTCCCCAATCCAGTTCTCTGAATACCTCCGGTAAACACGCTGTGAATAGCATTGGAGAGATCGTATCTCCCCGCCTTACGCTCTTCTTTATTGGGATTTTGTTGCTTTCATTATGGAAGACTACGGTGGCTATGGAGCCGCTATAGATATCTTTCAACATTTCTACATACGGCCCGTCTACACCTCGATACCGTAACGCCTCAATGACTGCTGAGGTTTTGACTGAATCAAGCGCTTTCTCGTAATCAATCAAAGCTGTATATAAGCGTTGGTTATATTCCGCACATTTCTCGATCACCTGATCAAAAGTGTGAATATGGTCTATTGTTGAGCAGCCTCTACGAAATCCTGCCTGGTCATTTCGTTGATAGAAGGGTAAGGTATTCCTGATTCTATTTGCGATTACCTTAGTCAATAATTTATAAGCAACGGACAGTAAGCTGATCGGTCTATAATTTTTCAAGTCTTTGGCGTCCCCTTTCTTATGGATTAAGATTATGTTGGCGTTCTTCCACGATTGCGATACGCTCGAGGTCATGAGGAATTGCGTACACAGGGTGGCCACGTTTTCTAGAACAATCTGCCCACCATCCTTCAACGAGTTTGCTGTTGTCTGGTCCTCCCCAGCTGGCTTTCCCCTTTGCATAGCTCCCAAGGCTTTCTTTAATTCTTCCAGCATTACTTTTGAGATGTCAAATTCCTCTACACTGTTCCCACTTCCATTATTGTCGTGGGTGCCACTGGTACTGTATAAATCTCTATAGAACTCCTCAGCCACTTGAACTACCTTATCCATATCAGTAATGTTATTGCCGGCTTTCTCTCTTCACGCATACATCTCATTCTTGCCTATTCCAAGTTTCTTCTTTACTGCTTTTAGGCTTCCTCCATTCCTGAGAGCAAGCTCAATTTTATCCACATTATACTTCATTATGTCAGCTATCTTACGTTTGTTGATTAAGTTGGAAAGTTCTGCCAGTTCTATTCTAGCTGTAGGGTTAGCGGCTTTCATACTTTGGCGTTTCTTAATCAGATCTTTTGTCTCCTGCGATAGCTTACCGGTATCCTGTCTAACGAAGTTACCACCGACTTCTATTGCACACTCCTTAATGATTCCCACAAGATTGTCGTTCATTGCTTCAACAGTAAAGTCCTCTTCCTGGGCCTTAAAATTTATTCGGAAGGTTCTTCTGGCTAGAGAAAACAAGTGTAAAATGATGAAACTGGTGGGAAGCACTCACAAACACATGCACGAATAACAGCTGTTGTGGAAATTAAGGTTCATGCTGGTCGGACCATCGTCCAGGTGTGAGCACCGGAAGGAGAGCTGCAAAACGAAAGCCTTTTCCGAAGCTCACCGGGTGGCACGTGCAGTTATGAATCGGGCCTATGCTATATCATGATAGCTTTTACATCTAATCTAATTACCTACTTGCTGCCTTCACAATTAAGCGCACGCCTTAGACGGGACGAAATAAGCTAGACACAAGAGAATCGCCGACTCGCCAATAAAGTTCGTTAAGGGCAGATATAATACATCCAAGGAAACAAGGAAGGTGCGCAGACTGCATATACGTAAGTGGCGAGGACTACCGTAGTTTTCTTGCGACGCATAACAATCAAGTCGCAACACTCTCAAAGCAAAAAAGAAGCCTCCGTAAATAAAATATTGATTATATTATGGAGCTTTACGTGCCAAAACCACTTTCTGGTTGCAGAAGGGCAGCGGATTGGGCGAGTTGGTGTTCCATGGTAGCAATAAAATTCAAACAGCGCTAGACGACAGGACCAGAAAGAGGAGGAGACAAACATGGCGCTGATTTATTTCAGTTGTACTTTCAGCGCCGTGTTTGTCTCCTCCTCTTTCTGGTCCTGTCGTCTAGCGCTGTTTGAATTTTATTGTTACCACTTTCTGGTTATCAGGCAAACCGAAGTGGGGGACACCGGAAGATTGGGCCACCTGGGGTTCTATAACGCGCACCTAAGTCTATGTACATGGGAGTTTACACATTTTGCCCCAGTCAAAATGTGGCCGGCGTGGCCGGGATTCGATCCCGCGACCTCGTGCTTAGGAGCCCAACACCATGGCCACTAAGTAACCACGGCGGGTCCTTTGTTCATTGCTACGCCACAACAGAGACGTGTCATCTGCACAGACCTCTTTCTGTCTGATACAAATAGCTTGTATTACCTCAGAATGGGGACGCTAGGAGGCCGCGGTTCACAGGCACGGTGCCCAAAAAATGTGATGCGGCTTCATTCCATTCATATATTAAAGCACACTTTCACTCCAAACAAGACCAGCGATATTAATTATTCGCAGTAGTGTGTTCGGGAAGGGCATTTGGCCATCGTTTCTTCGCTCATCCACGCCTGATCCTTTCCCGTCCTCGTCGGCGGTGCTCAACGCAACAGGGCGAGACACTGAGCGGCGGCCAGAAGCAGCGCATCTCGCTGGCGCGGGCCGTCTACAGCCGCTCGCACATCTACCTGCTCGATGACCCGCTCAGCGCGCTGGATCCCACGGTGGCCGCCAGGGTCTTCAAGCACGTCATCGGCAAGAGCGGGCTGCTCCGAAACACGGTTCGTGCGAATCTGTGCACGCGTGCGTAGTCCAACGCCGTAAAACAATTTACACCCTTTAATCGAATAGAGGTGTTAATTGGTTCACTACTCACACCCTCGGATTTTTTTCGACGTGTAACGGTGTAAGTTATACACCCATTTAAGCAAACCCTCATTCGCTTAATGCGTATAATGCAGTGAACTCTGCCTCTGTATACTGGATACGAACACTTTGCTGCGCAGTAAGTATCCGCCACGTACAGCACGCTGCCATCTATACAGAAGCCCCCACTGAGGGCACAGGCCTGTTCCTTAAGTTCCGTGCAGCTTGCAGACTGCGCCATAGCCAGTGTATCAAACTGAAAATTTGTGCACCTTCATGGGTGTTTAAATGGTGTTTAGTTGTCCTGTGGCTATGACGCCCTCACGTTTAGGGGGTAGGATGGTATTGTTGGTTGCGACAAATGCGTTTTTTTTTCTTGTTTGCAGACTCCTTGTGCTTTGTAGAAATCATGACAGCTCCGACAGACGACACAATCACTGCCTTAAATAAAGTTTCATGTCTTCTGCTGTCCAACTGTTGTGTCAGATACATCTGTACGCCCTCGGCGCTCCAAATTAATAAGAAGTTTTCAGCTCTTCGGCCGATCGTGTATTTAGAGTTCGTTGTCGCGTTCAATAAAAGTGCTTATAGACCTAAAGCTAAGGGTATTAGCCACGGGACAACCCAACAACATTAAAGGTGTGAATTTTATAACGCAAAATCCAACGGTCATTAGGGACATTAAAGAGAAATGCTAAATTAGTTTTGTATTGATAAGGTATTTACTCAAAAGCCAATGTTCGTGCATTTCTCTGTAATAAGTTTATAACTAGATGAGAAAGTGATGTTTAGAAGACCACTTACTTAGATTTTCCTTTCTTTTTTTTGCAAAATGCCCTTTTTTTGTTCCGCGCCGAAAACTGAGCACATTTTCGTCAGTGTGACGTTCCGGATGTCAATGTACTTTTCTTTTCGTGCTTCGGCTATCATGGCTAATAAAAGGGTTCTCAAAAATTGTGGGGTTAGCCTTTGGCTCTTTGACGATAAAATGTCTTCGGTTTTTAGCTTTAGAAGCTTAACCAGCCCCGAGCAGACGCCCCCAAAATCAATGACGTCACACGTCGTTGCAAGCACATGCAGGAACATCAAAGCGGTGGCGCCACCTGTCCCTACTTTTCGTGTCTTTTCTGGCTGGTGCGGACTCTCATAGTAAGGGTGTCTATTTCTTGTTTTCGTTAGGGTACTTTTTACTAAGGCAGTTCAAATAATGTTTCTCATTAGTATTCTTTACCATACGTTTTCTTTCTTTCTTTTTTCCAAACTGCGTTCCTTTCTGTTTTTTATTTCTTCGCCCCAAAAACGCATGCCACCACATTCATCTCAAAGCACGTGTTTGCATTATGCGGCACTATTTGGCTCTTCCAGACGCGCATCCTTGTGTGCAACCAGGGCTCCCTCCTAAAGCACATGGACCGGCTCGTGCTCATGCACGACGGCACCGCGTCGGTGTTCGCCACCGTCTCCGAACTGCTGCAGCACAAGGACACGCCGCGTACGGTGCGGGTGGCCCACTCCAGGCAGGCCAATGCCAGGCAGACGACGGCCTGCGATGTCAGGTATGGCAAAACTCGTTGCGCGAATCGCCCTTCCTCCGAACCATGGAGGACCTCGACAAGGTTCAGAGGGTTCCGCGGAGACTTACTTTGTAAGAGCTCACGTTCAATGAGCATCAGATTAGTGAGTGAGTAAAACGTCTGGTGAGGGATTTCCGGTGACAAACCTGCGCGAAAGTGCCTCCTTCGCGTTTACAGAGACAGCGCAGTAAGCATCGTTACAGTTGGTTGCAAACCGAACTTGCGACTTCGACTGTGGCTAATGTGACTGCTGACAAAGTCTCCTCGGCGTCGTTCCGGCGCTGAACTCATTCGTCGCATACCGATAGCAGCATAAGAATGCGAACAATGCGCAACCCTGGGCACTTCAGTTACAGGACGTGGTCTGGCACATGCGAGCCAACATAAGAGTTGTCACATTGCGTAACATGGATGCACGAGAGCACCAGTTCACGCCAATGATGCAACAATGGAATGGGGAAATTTATACAAATATCAGTGACCGCTTCGTAAAAGCTTGGCTTCACATACATTCCAAATTGTGCGTTGGACCTGCATATTTTTTTTTATGACATTTACGTAAAACTAAGCCAGATGGCGGCCAGAGTGACTTCGTTTATTTTTTCTACGCATAGGTGATGGTTCGAGCACATGCAAGAGGAGGCAAAGCTCACTATGGTGATGATGATTATTATAATGATGATGATTTATTGGCATCGCCCTTTGTGGGGGCAAACTGGGCGGGGTCAAAATTTGACCCCGCCCAGTTTCCTCGATTTATTCAGGTATGATGTACATGTTTCCATTGAAGCATTTTTGTATACATCTACTTAATTGTTTTTTTTTTCTTCCTCAAAACTTCTCCATCTACATCCTATCGCTACCACTGCCGGTAATGGATCCGGCCGTATCAATGTAATATCACTGATGTAAAGATGTAAATGTAAATATGTGTGAATATGTAAATGTAAATATCACTGATAGCCTAGTTGCGCCTTCCGGTAGTAGAGAAAGATTGCATAAATATCATGTAACCATATAAATCGACAGCGCGGCCGAAGGAGGGTTGTAAAACACGACCTATCAGGTCTTTTACCTATTAAACACTAAGAGAAGTGGGTTACACGCCTATTAGGCTATCTTCCTTGTTTTTATGCATGTTTTTGTACACATTATACAGTTTGCATTGGCAAGCTGTTTATATTTGCTTAAGTATTATGCTTGTCTGCTTCTTATTTATGTAACGTTCAAGTTTGGTTATCATTTGCATTCTAAAAAGGCGCTCGTATGTTTGTAAAAAACTGCCTGTAAGAGCTGCTTTGTATCTTTTCCGTAAACAAATGTACCTCGTGTAAATGTGGACCTACTTACAGGTCTTATCCGCTAGGCACCTTGTCACTGTACACTAAGTGCACATGTTCACCTAAAGTTCTAGTGGCATTGTCTAGTGCGCATAGTTCCTGTCAAGTCACATATTAAGTTTTTCACTGTGGCCCAGAGCAGCCGGTATGATGTTGAATTAAATGCATGATGAAGATGACATAGACGACGTGCCCAAACTACAGCTTGGCTCGTTGACACAGCTCCGCCTGACCTCGGTGCACATATTTTGAAACAGTAGGGAATGTGAAAATGGGGTAGAGAGTGAGAAAGGCAGTGAGGGAGTGGCAGCAGAAACATTGACTGCGCAGAACTATTTCCTTTTTAAACAACGTTAGAGCGTGTTTTCGAAAATATTCTTGAGGAGAATGCCTTTAATCCAAGAAACATTCTATAGCTTTCCCTTTTGTTGCACGGCAATTTTCTACGCCATTCGCGTCGCGCATACAAGAAATCAGATTACACAAGGTTCGGTGGCAGCTGACAGCGAATGGAACCATCGATAACATTCCAGAAACTTTCGATACATGCAGGCGCGTCCTCCGCTGTGGGATAACATTGGTGAGGCGGTGATATGCAGTCACTCGATAAAGATAAACACGTGTCGGTATTAGAAGAGTGTCGTCAGAGTGATTTTGATCCTCTAAACGGCATCGAGGGTCCAGTGGTTGCTGTTCCCCTGCCTGAGTTCAGCTAACCATAAGATTACCGCAGTAACACCAATGAGCACGAACGAGTCACAAAAGCAAGTCGCTGCAAAAGCCAAGCGAGATAGCTACATGACGGTGTTAACTGGCACCGAGGTCTGGCCCAGGTAACCCTCTGTTACTCCCTTTTGTCAGACACTGCTTAAGAATTTGGCATGTAAAGAATAAATGCGCTCAAGACAAGTTTTTTGCTTGCAATGGTGGTGTACCTCATGTTCTCACTACAGGGACGACAGGGACACTTCGGACCAGGATGAGGCCAAGGGAAGGGTCACAGTGGAGGAAAGCATAACATCGTCAAAGGTAGGATGCATGAATTATGTGCGACAATCGCAAAATGTGTTCCGCGGCGCAATGCTGAAATAAGCCACCACGTATTTCGATTGTTTGAAAACGGCGCGGTTTCTACACTAAATTTGCGTCTAGAATTCGTTCAGCTCGGATGCCGCTTTAAGCTCAAATTTAGAAGTGCGCAATCTTGTTAATACCAGGCTTTGAGTTTAACTTGAAAGAATGAATCCAAGCGTGCAAAAGAACTCACCAAAATGTTAAAATACACGTAGGAGTTTCCTACGCAATACAACGTACAGAAGGAAAATGATTTCGCCTTCGTGCGCTTCAAGCTGTAATAATTTCACATACGATCGACTAACAGCGCGCAGGCCTAATGCGACAATTATGTAGGCAGGAAAATAAAATAACAATGCAACATTAGCTACACCCTGTCTTGAAACTGCAAGAAGTAATCATTATGCTTTGGTGTCGTCACAAAAAGAGCTCAGCAGATGAACAATTGCGTAAATTTACGAAGACATGAACTCAACAGCACGAGGGAGCATTGTAGGATCGCGAAGGATTATACCAGAAAGAGGAGAGCGACCACTGCTAATGTAAAGCTAAAGCCGCTCTGCGCTTTAATGCTTAGCATTTTCAAAAAGTTCAAGCAAGCACAGGAACAAAGTCAGCAAGCACCACTTGGGCGCCAACATCATTGCAGACACCACGGGTCGCCACAGAGACAGAGGCCGTGTAATACTGCGAAACATATAACTTGATGCAACGACCTTACGTTGTATCTCGGCATATCGTAACACAGCCGAAACAACACTGAATAGGAATCACGGTCATGCTAATCTCTTATATTGTCGACCCCCCCCCCCTTCCCTGCGTCACGTGTTCAGGCGCTTATCTAGCTGTAAACTCTCACCGCCGCGACTCCCGTTTGCTCCGTGCAATGTACAGCGACGGGGTCTGGCGACGCCGGCTCTCCTCAGTACATTCAAGTCTGCCGCCAGTAGGCTCGACCGACGCACGTCTCAGTAGCACAGGAGTGAAAGGTCAAGTTGCTGTCGCAAAGTGAACTTCACCGCTTTGCCACAACGTTGCCGCTATATAGCCGTGCAATATCTTGCCAGCAGAGATTCGTAAATAAATCAGCTTACTTGCCTATGTTTCATCGCTGCAGTATGATGTGCATGTGTACCCGTTGAAGTCATCAACCGTTTGCTTAGAATTTCCTTTTTGGTCTTTGGCACCGGCCAGTATTCCTGTGCTTGCTTTTAGTCAATGCCCGCGCGCATGTATGATTTGTGCAGACTACCCTGGAGGTGGCGAGTGCCCTCTGCCGGTTGTGCGGTGTGTGCGGACCTCTGGCGTTACTCTGCTTCGTGGCGAGTGCCGGCGCAGTGGCCTGGCAGCAGCTGTACGTGAAGCAGTGGACCGACACCATGGTCGCGGGAGCTGGCTCCTCAGCCAACTGGGTTGGAGGTCTGGTCGCCATCTCGCTTTCCGACGGTAACTTTCACGGGCCGGTTGGTTGCGGCTGGCATGTTCAGCCCGTCTTCTTTCATTCCGTGCAGCTTTTAGCATCGCACGCATGTATGTTAACGTACACGTGCGCCCGAATACCTGGAAAAGGTAAACGTCAGCAGAAGAGCTAGTGGTGACGTATGGCAACCATGTGTTTCTTGATACTACTTGCCACGGCGCCCGCATTTCGATGGGGGCGAAATGCGTAAACACCTGTGTACTTGGATTTAGGTGCACGTTAAAGAACCCGGGTGGTCAAAATTTCCGAAATCCCCCACTACGGCGTGCCTCATAATCACAAAGTGGTTTGGGCACGTAAAACCCCAGAATGTTTTTTTCGAAGCGTGTTGGACAAACATATCTGCTCGCATCATGTGTCACATGACTGGCGGCAGAAACATAATGACTACAACGGCATTATTTACATTTTTGTTCCGGCGCGAAGAGTCGTGCACCACAAGCGTTTCAAAATTCGCTATGCCGATCACAGTGGCACAAGGTATCGTCAACAGCACTGCTGTTTACGCGCACGTCTCCTGGTGCATCAATACACTTTGTAACTTTGGTGAGGCAGCGCACTTGGAAAAAACACATTCGTGAAACTTGAATAATGAGGACATACACAACCACTGAACAATGGCAGAAATCATGGATCGAAGTGATGGATCAATAAGTAGCCCTTAAGTACCTGCTAAGCAAGTTCACTGTTACGCTTGTGCGTGTTGGCTTTCCAGATGTTGCCCATTATTAGCATTAACAACGGTTTAGTGAAGCAAACGATGCTGGTGCCAGTGCAGGCGAGTGAGCATGTGAGGTTTCATAGAGTGTGGCAAAAATGTTTGGATTAATGAGCGGATGTTTTGTGGCTCTGTGCACATTAGCCGAGGCAGTATTAAAAGTTGTCATCCAGTCAGATTACGCAGGTCAAGACTGAGACGTTGTAGCTATAAGCGCTTGACTTTTCGTGTCTTCAGTATCGATCATGAATTGTCCGAAATAGTTGCATTGTCAACGTGTAATCAACACGAATTCAATCGACTTTTTCTATAAGCTTAGTCACTGGCTGTCATTAAATTAATTTTCCTACAATATTTCGCTAGTACATCAAGCTTTACTTTCGTTCACGTTTACCGATCACCTAACCGAGCTACAGTTATTTTACCTTGGTTAAATTACCCACTTAATGCTCGGCTCCAAAAGCCAAAGGTTTTCGGATTAGCATTCTTGTTCGATGTGCAACTGGAGGGTTTTCATTTAGGGTAACTTTTGCCATGCTTCTTTTGTTCCTCGGGAATAACTTCTCGCCATCTAGGTTCGTGGAACAACAAACACGCTATTGTTATTCACATATGCATGTGTAATTCAAAACCTTCGCACTTCACACTGTTGCCATTTTACACCACTTATCTGCAGAATTATTCTTGTTCTTGGCTTCTTTTCGGTGATGCTTTCTTTCTTTCACGTGACTTGAAGTATAGCCGGCACTTTCTGAAGGCACAAATAGATTTTATTGCGATAGCAATTATACGGACACTCAAAGCGCATTTTCGCCGTCGCCATGATATTCCGTATAAAGTCCAACGGCAATAACACCATCCTCGCACGCAATACGGTGTATATGCGAGTGAAAGCGTGCGAGGATGAACCAACGATAACGGCTGTCTCGCACGTGCAAATGAGGAAAGCGGGAGGAAGCGCGCCGCCTTCCATCGCGCGCAAAGAACCGTGGAGGTGGAAGGTAGGGGAGCCGTTGTACTTCGGTAGCAACGGCATATGCCGCGGACGCGCGGGCTTTACCTTGAAAGCGATCTACTTCCGGGGCAGAGTCTAGGTGGGCCTTGGGCTCGTATCTTAGTGGGTGCTCTGTTCTCGCCGCTCAGCTTGAACTGAAGCGATAGACAGCACGAAGGTCACATCGTTCGCTGCTGCCGCCGCACCTCTTCATGCCTGTGTTTTGAAAGCGACTGTGCGTGGTCACCGAGTGTGATGCATGCACGTTTGCCTGTGCGCGGTGACACCATGATTGATGTTTAGTACGTAAGCGAGTGTTTACAAAATTATACTGCCCATAAAACCGCTATCCTTACTTATTTTGGGTGTCTACTAATTTGCTACCGCAATCACTGCTTGGCTTTCGGGCGAAGCTGATATTCTTTTTATATCTCTAAAATGAAAGCCATGTCTCGGCCTGTGTCATCAGAGAGATGCAGAAAAGGTTCACATGTCCATGGTCATGGTAGTGGCTCATGATCGTGAGGAAATACCGGGGTCATTTATGAGTTCCTTCCTGCGACCTCCCTATCACTCTCAAATTTGCATAGTTTTGAATGCAGTGCGTTTATTAAGGTCCATTATTATCATTTTTTAATTATGGGGTTCTACGTGCCATAGCCACGCTCTGTATAGGAGGTACGCCGTAGTGGAGGGCTCTGGAAATTTTGACCACCTGGGGTTCTGTAACGTACACGGGTGTTTTCGCATTTCGCCCCCATCGAGATGCGGCCAGCGTGGCCGGGATTCGATCCCGCGACCTCGTGCTTAGCAGCCCAACACCACAGACGTCCCTTATTCAGCACACCACTGCTGCGCTCTGGATGTACCCAGAAAAGCGGTTTAAAGGCACCACGTTTGGGGTAACCGAACTTCCTCTATCCACACGTAGCTTCTTTTTGCAGTTGAAGATAAAGGAAGCCATCCGGCTGGCTTTTATATCACTGAATGCCGACAACTTAGTTTCCAAGCAAGCTATTAGTGCAAAGATAGATCCGCTCCAATCTCTTTAAACCCATTTAAACAGCAGGCAATCTACAGAAAACATGCCAATAATCTTGAAAATAAATTACCAACTCCAAGATTTCTACCATCCCTTTCTTAAAGGTGCGTAATCCACGCCTATATGACGTTTCATCGCCGGGCACAACTCACTACTGCACATTTTCAGCTGCATATACAAGGCTGCTCTCTTAGGGCAAGTGGGCATGTAGAAATTCGTCTCGCGAGTTTGATTACAAGGAATAAATTCTAGTAATCAATCCGCCCTCAAAGCGTCTGCTTGTGTCTTTCTTTCAGTTTCGTTTGCTCTTCTCTCGCAACGTACATGCGTCATATGACGTTACGGATGGCATGAGTACGACTGTGAGAACTGGAGAAAAAACTGTCGTTCGGAAGTTAGCGCTGCGTGCTGTCTCACGTATCTTGTGTGCCGTGTCGTTGTGTATATTAGGCAGCGGCTGCGTGCGCGTTTCAACATCGCTCGCGGTGTGTAACTCCCCCCCCCCCCCCCCCCCCCCCTACGGTGTGTCCAGTGCTGTTCCGAACGGCCGGCGGTTTCCTCCTGGCGGCGAGCTCGCAGCGGCTGTCGCGGCTGATGCACCGCTCCATGCTGGAGCACCTGCTGGCCAGTCCAATGTCCTTCTTCGACTCGACGCCGCGGGGCCGCATACTGGCGCGCTTCTCCACGGATCTGGACGCCATAGACGCCCGACTGTACCTAGGCGGCAAGCAGAGCCTGCAGAACGCGTTCATCACCGTCGCCAAGCTGATCGTTGTGGGGACGCAGACGCCGCCCGTGCTGGCCGTGGGAGTGGTCGCCGTCGTCGCCATGGTCCTCATTATGGTACGCGTCTTTCCGCCTGGGATGGTCGAGCGCGTCCCCCCTCGACTGCTGCGCGTTAACATGCAGTGCATGCATGTTTTATGCGAAGCATATTACGAGAGCTCAACCCAGCTCCTCAGGCGCGGCGGTGTCGCCTTCAATACCACGTGACACCGTGACGTCACGACAGAGGAGCAACGGGGCTCCAACTCGCGCCGTCGCTCGCGGCGTCGCGGCGGTATATAAGCAGCTGCGCTTGCCTCTGCTAGACACTCACGCGGTGAGATGCCTCCTGCGGACAGAGCTGCTCGTTGGAATGAGAAGCGAAGGTTGCGGCGTGCTACAGAGACTGATTTTCTAGGTGGCTTTGGCTCAACTCTTGCAAGATGGGCTGGGTGGGAATCGAACCAGGGTCTCTGGAGTGTGAGACGCTACCACTGAGCCACGAGTACGATGCTTCAAAGCGGTACAAAAGCGCCTCTAGTGAATGCGGTGTTCCCTTAGAAACGAGCTGTTTCTAAGGCTCAGTCAGGCATGCGTCGCTTGCTCAGGCGCACATTTCGTTGCCACGCCGAACGCTGCGTTGGTCGACGCTCACCGCGTCCAATGCGGGGCGCGTAGTCGCTGCGCCGTAGCCCATTGTCTTGCACCCCTTGGCGGGTCGACGGGCACGCTGTCGCGTTCGACTCTTGAAGGCGAAGCAGAGTAACGCATGAGTTGTTTCTTCGTCTAGCCGAACCAAATATAGCCAAGCAACAGCAGTTCACCAGGCTAAACAGTGGTTCAACAACTAAAATAAAGGCTAGTATGCTTCGCATCCTGGGCTTAACCTTAGCTAAGCTACAGCCATTTTTTTGCCGTTGCCCCGATATAGCGCTTTCTGGGAGGTCCTCCTGGAACCCCGCAATTTGCTAAAAGGATAAACACGCTCAAGAAAGCTCTCGCTGGATGGGTTAGCATGACGCATGTGCAACATGTACGCTCACGCGCATTAAGACACACCTTTTGACGCAGAATAACATGTATTCCGGCGTACACTGAAACGCTGGCGCAAATACGCTGCGGTAAATAGATCGTGTCCGCATCCGCGCCCCGGGGATGGCGCTCTTTCTCTCTCTGGGTAACAAAAGCGAATCTCGAAGGCCACGCTCTTGGTGACTGCGCGTGCCAGAAGCACTTGCAAAGCCGGAAAATACGTCACAGACACCATGTTATTGGCATCATCCCTTGCCGCCTCCGAACTCGTGGACGTACCGACGTGCGGTTTACTTTCCACAAACGTCGAGGCAGCTCGACAAGTTGAGCGCCGCATCTTTGTGTCCGGTCCGGTGACACCGGGGCGAACAGTGTAGGGTGATTTAAGTCACCGCTAGTGTGTACAAATCAGTTGTCCTTTGTATACTTCAATCTTCTGCGTTCTCTCCCCGATCTGCGTGCACAGAATCTTGCAGGGAGGTAAAGCTGAACGAATTTTACTGCCATGCGAATTGACAGAGTCAGACTTGCTCTGCGGTCATAACTTCGTTTTTTGCACCTAAATTTTATTAAAGTTTGATACTGCAGAGACTGGTTCATCTATGAGAATTCACACTGCCTCTGCAGGCCATGCACCTAGCTTTGACTTCTCCGCTTTCGCTGTCCTTAAGCGTCTTTCTCTTTTCAAGGCAGAATATTTCCGAGCATTCGTTTTCCAAGATCTCGCCAGGCATAGTAGATGGAACCGAGTTGATGTCACCTGTGTCACTTTTGAAATATTCCGCAGCCTGCCGATTGGGCGTGCTGCACTTAGGTTGCGCAGAAGGAAAGGGCCAAGAAGGTGTTAGTTTTCTCTTTGTTTACTTTTAATACGACACCATACGGTATCGTAACATGAAAATTATTGAATGTCATTGGGCACGAGGGCATCTAATGCCGAAGAGGGCCAGCAGTATCCCGTTTAAATTCGTGAACCATTTTCAGTGAGGACGAAGGGAAAGCTGCGGAGACAAAGAGCATGCGTGACTGTGCTCCGTAAAATAGTTCGACAGTCTGATTCGCTAACCTTTCCCTGGTAAGAAGAGCAGGAACATCTTATTTACTGCAACACTTATTCTTAAATAAGACTTGAAATGCACTATTGGGCATTAAACATTAATTTGATTTTCTCGCTTTGCTCTTGCGCCGTCTTGGTAAATACAAAACCCTCACAAGCCGCAAGATACGCTAATCCAGTATCGACTCCAAGAGACTGAATGAGAAAGCACTGCCGATCTCTGCTGGGCTACTTGGCGCAGTAACACATGTGCAGAAGCTCCTCCCTATTCTCTTCCCCTTATGAAGAAGTATGATACTGTTTATACAGAGCATGGACACTAAACTTTGATGCTATACGACACTATACACGGTGTCTCAGCTAACATTAGCCAGAGTTTTAAAAATACGCCGATGCATTCCAAAACGACGCGATCAAATGCTGTTGCTGACTATTGCATAGAGTAGGTCACACTTTCTTGTATTCCCCTTAAATACATAATTAGTAAAGATTAATTAACCACGTTCTGAAGCAACGAAGTTAGGTGAAAAATGACAAAAAAAGTTGTACAGTGGTTTTGAAACCATCCGTATAAACAGTTCCTAACTTTTAATCTATTAATAAATCATTTTTCCCCTTGCTGCAGGTGCCCACAAAATACAAAAAAGAAAGAATGCCATGTGATATTCCCACTTGCGCGCCGGGATTGCACTTCTAGCAAACGTTCCGCGTACAAACGAACGTAGCATACAGCAGTGTGTGCTGCCGCTTTAAAGGCGACAGGGCAAGCGTTATCGCGACAAAAGCGATAAGGGTTGCTGGCGTAAAACGCACAACCAACGCCTGCGTAACTGCCCTATCGCCTTTTAAGCGACATCACACCCTACTAAATGCTACGTTCGTTTGTACGCGGAACGTTTGGGAGCACAGTAATCACGTCACGCAAGCGGCCATGTTGGCCATGTCACTTGGTATTGCAATGGCATATTTTTAAACTCTGGCTAAATTTAGCTGGGACACCCAGCTAAATTGATGATTTTAAAACTGATAATTTTTCAGCTACCTTCTCTAGAGTAATTTTTCTTACAAGCTCTGCCGCAGCCCAGATGCTTTTGGTTTCATTGCTATCGGAACCCTACGCAGGCTTGTACACGTTGCAGCAAAATGTAATGGATTATAATTGCAATTAGTTGTTTAAAAAATTCGATCGATTACAGTCACCAGTTACTTCCCCACAAAAGTAATTCAGCATTACTAAAAGCAATTGCTCATTTTATCGCTAATTCCCCTCCCCCTACGTTTACTAAGATTGCACAAATAGAGTAAATAGAACGAGCTGGCCTGTCTCTTTCTATACGTCCCCTTGCAGTCCTTGGCACATTGTTCATGTTCGTTAGGAATTGCTTTTAAGAATTTTATTCGCTAGTCTTCCCTAGTTTTCTTGCGATAACACGTGGGCAGCAACGCTGACAACTTGCGCGGTGGACACACTGGAGAGGAGGGCTGTATTGTAATGCACAAACGCTTTGCTCACAAGATTGTAGTTACTCAATGCCGTGATGCTTGGCTCTGGGATCTCTGTGAAGTGCAGCACTTCATCGAAAACCCTCCCCTCCCCTGGGGCTAGGGGAGGGCACTCCCGATCGGGCCAGCGAAAAATACAAATATACGGAAAGGTCGTATATAACTTATTCCATGGCATAAACGTCAGAAGTGACCATCGCTATCGAGCCATAGAAGCGCTGTTTCAATTTGTCAGCCATAATGTGGTGGACCTGGTCTCGGTGCCACTCACTGGTTAACCATATAGAGTTAAACGGCTAATTGTAATAAACGCCAACGAATGGTCATGTTCCTTGAAAACGTAACTAAATCTGTAATGTTCTTATTGGAAATGTGCGTATTATTCAGCACTAAAAGTACTGTTCTTTTGTTGCAATCTCGAAAAAAGTAGGTGCATATGAGTCACGTAATTTCAAACGGATGGAAACGTACGCGTTTAACAGCCAAAAGCTTCTGTCTGCGTTAGCGAAGAATAATTGAGGAGCAGTTCTTTCCGCTAATTGCAGCCGCCTATAAGTGCTTCCAAAAGGGAGGGAGTGAAATTTATTATACGATTAAAAATGTCGAGGCTGCACATCTAAGTGTGCAAACTTGTAAGCCTATCATGTTAAGGTGCTTGAGGTGTAGCTGTAATGCGAAAGAGATGTAACATGCATAGAAAGGAAGGCAGGTTATCTAAAAGTTTTCCAGACCCCGCTCGGGGAAAGGGGGGGGGGGGGCAGCGGGTAGCGAGAAAAAAATTTAAGAAAATGGAAGAAGCTGCAGGACCCTCATTGTGAGCAGATCACCCATGTACATGTTTTCATCCCTTTAAATTCTTTAGTCTCCCCCCCAAAACAACAATAAAAAATCGAAGCTGCGTCACATGTCAGAGCTTGTTCCGTGAAAAACGTAACATGTTACACGTAAGTGCTTGTTAAAAAACGATAATTGAATGACAGTGAGCGTTACAGAACACTGAAAGTAAGTGTTAAATAACGAAATGGGAAAAAAAACGTAACGATGTAAAGTAACTAATTACATGCAATTACATACGACTCTGCTCTACGGGCACTTGAGGTGCCTTCTCACCCTGACACCCTGTCACAAGGTGCGTCCTGCTGTCCTGGCATTGACGACGCCCTGCGCGTGGAGGCTTAAGAGGTCTATATAGACACGCATTGCATTTAGTTGCAAAAACGACAAGACCAAGTCAATGTATATCCACGCCTCGCTCAAGTGGCTGTGCCCAACAACTAGGAGGTGTTGCACTGCCCCAGCCAGGGCAGCTGGCGTGAGCTTAGTACGCATACACACGTTTGCATTCCTGCTGAAAAAGCTATGCGCATGCCACACGAACCATGGTGCATATACTAACATAAACGGAACGCACATTGAACGTCAAGCTGAATCACTCTGATCCTATAATTGAGGGTTGGCGAACGGCGGTCCCACCTCGTGCGCCATTGATGTGAATTTCCGTTAACGCTGCAGCCGGCATTTGTCTTCGCGTCAGGGTTGTGGTACACTCCGCCATGTCGATGTTTCTGCCGCCGCAGCAGAAGTGCTGCAGAAGTGCGCAGCAGAAGTTACGCGGCCTGTCACACTCGCGCATTGTTTAGAACACCGCGCGGGGAGCTCAAGAGCAACCCTTGCAATCGCTTTCACTGCTCCGGGGTCAAAACTGCCATTTTTTTTTCTTTTCCATCTTCCTTCCTCTTGCAGAGGCACTCGATACAGGCGTCGAACGCGGCACGCTACCTGGAGAGCCGGAACCTGAGCCGCATGCTGCAACACCTGACCGAGACGCGCGACTCGCTGAGCACGGTGCGCTGCCTGGGAGCGGTGCCGCGCTTCAAGCAGCACTACCAGCGGCTGTCGGACCTCGGGCTGCGCGCCTTCGGGGGGTTCTGCATGTGCTATCGCTTCTCGCGCTTCGCGGCCGGCCTGTGCGGCCTGGTCGTGGTGCTCGCGGCCCTGGCGTTCTCCGTAGCGCTGGCGGGCCGTGAGCCGCCGGAGCAGGCGAGCAGCAGCGTGGCGCTGGCTCTCAGCTCGTCCCTGTCGGTGAGTGGTTGCCACGAACTGGCCGCCTACGTAATATGCCTACATAGGGAAATGCACCGCGCACAACACGGTCGAAGCCAGACGCATCGCTCGGCACGTGATCGTCACTTCGGAGCATGCGGTAGGTTTTCACTGTACCCGCTCTGCAGGCTGGGACAGGGCAGCCGAGCGAGACGAGACTGCCGTTTCAGCAATCGCCCGACGGTTCTGTGCGCAGGCCCGAGTAAGAGCGGGTACGAGAGAGAAAGTCTGGGTGCTGTTGCTCCTTGAATATCTGACCTTGGCTAGGTACTACGAAGGAGAAGCTTCGTTGCTCGTTTTGTATGCGTTTGACCTCAGGCGTGCCGGCACTGCGGAGTGAGGTCGCGTGCCTGTGCCTAGGTACCGTGCGTCATCCACAAGTTTTCCTCTTGCCTCTCCTCGGATGCTACCGCTCCCCTTGTGTAGGGTACCAAACCGGACGTGCATCTAGTTGACTTCCCTACATTTCCTTCCTTCTTTCCCTCCTCCTCCCTCCTTGGATGTTGCTCGCGCACTGCAATGGCGGGGACGATTGTTGGCGTGGAGCCGCCGTACCATCGGGGAAGCGTGCTCGTCTCGAACCCAGAGGCCCGGGTTCGATTCCCACCCAGACCGAAACGTAGTAAAACTTCATTTCAAATCAATTAATTTGCTTTGTTTACAGGAACCTACCAGAGACATTGCCCTTCCCGGGCTCATGCAGGAGTGGATACTTAGAACACAAAGAGAAGTAAATTTATACTAATTACTTGACATAATTGCAAAAATATAATACATACAAAAGTGGAAAAACATGGCAATACACTGGATGTAGAAGACATAAATGAATGCTCGAACAAGGCAATATCATACTCAGAGTGTACTCCAATACTGGACTCGAATTTCCACAAAAGCTGATATTACTAATACATTGAACAAATGATTCCAACGAGGCGGAGTTCACTGCCTCCTCAGATAACGTATTCCAATAATAAATTGTGCGAGGAAATAAAGAGAACTTGTGAACATTAATGTGGCTGACTGGTTGTCTGATAGTTCTACTGTGCTGCGTTCTCTCTGATCGTTTGAAAGGATCGTTTGAAAAGTTCTCGTTATAAAGTTGGTAAATAATTGATAATCTAGATATTATCCTGTGCTTCTCAAGTTTTTGTAGGTTGGCCCTACTACGTAAGTTGCTGACACTAGAGTGATGGGAGTAAACAGAATAAATAAAATGTAAAGCTAGGTTATGCACTCTTTCGATTTTAGTAATCAATTTAACGTCCATCCGAGCACTTTCCGACGTGTTTTTAATCTTTGCGCTGTCGCTCATTTTTGTACCATCTTTAAGAGACGCTGATGCCGACGGATTATCGCGCAATGGGGCATATAATGATTTCGCATTAAATAATGTATTCACAGTGATGATTACAAAAAGTGCAGGGGCACAAAATTAGTCCTTGAACTGTGTAGCACACTCTCTCGTATTGTCCACAGATCCCGATGATGACTGTAGCCCTGTGCCTGTCGCTCTACGTGGTCCTTCAAGGGACAGTATGCTTCGAGCGGGACCTCGAATACACAGAACTGCCCGCAGAGGTGAGCATGATACGTTGTGGGGAAACGCTAGCGGTCTCCTGTGGAGACAAAATAAATAAACAGTGTATTCTGGAAGAAAAAAAATATATGCAGATCCAACGCCCATCTTCATCCACGTGACGCGATTATTTAAATGTCATATACTATGAAATGGTATGCGTGCAATGTAATTTTACGTTTATCCTAATCAGCGTGCAACCTCTTATACCACGTTTAAATATATGCATTGCACAGGTTACAAATTCAACTTCATGCAAGGTTTATTTATGTTTATCGCATTAAACACCGTTCACAAGCTATCCGTGAATCTCTACTGATTGCGCGGTCGCTGTACCTTGAAACACCGGCATTCCTGGATTCGGCTCGCAAACTTTACGAACCGTCTTGTGAAAGGTACAGCGCGTGTCGCTCATAAATTGGATGATCGCCCATTGTCGGAGGAGAGCATCGGTAGCCACTTGTCCAGGCCTCGCTTAACATAAAAGACCTTAAACGCATTGCTAAGTCAGAGTTGAGGACAAGCGCAGTGTGTGATAGACCCCCTCTATTTAGAAATGCAGTTTAGCTTGGAAGCATATGCTTGACTCGATCTAGATGACGGGTGGCGAGAACGTTCCCAAGACACACATTGCGTTCACATGCGGCGTTAGCGCCACGCAATATTTTGACCAAGTCAAGTACTGGCTTCAAGTTAAGGCACGTTTCTGGATACGGGGGTTAAAACTCGTAGCGTGTATCATCGCGCTTATGCACACAACGCCATGACCCTTCCCAGCATTTTATTAACGCCTGAGATTAGGGGTGTCAAAGTGGAAAAGGATTATGTGTTTTAAGTGTGGGAAGCTGGTCATGCGGTAGAGGTAGGGAATTGGATAGCTTAGAAGGGCAGATTATATATGTACCAAAATAAGGTCGACGTATAGATGGAAACGTTTCTCTTTTTTTATTGTCAAACATTCCGGCTGGTGGGCCAGCATTTGCCGTCACGAAGATATGCGGGTAGTCTGCGTTAGCCCACCATCAGATGCACTTCGCTCCTTGAAGAGGCCGGGCGTGTGTCGAGTGAGCTCCTGAAAAACTCACACTGAATTTGGTCAACTCAGTTGTATCATGGATTCCAGACGTCAAAGAGGTGCTACGTAATGCTAGCGCATCTCTCTCGCACTTGCCGCTAACTGACTTTTTTAAACTGTTTTGGGGTAGCATTTACGCTGCGGAATCACACCAGGAGCATTCAAGCCCTGGGCGCCGCCGCGGCCACCGTGCTATCTCACTAACGACGGTGTATATGCGCGGCCTGCTCGTGGAGGCTCAGAAGGTCTCGAGAGACGAGGAGTGCCTCTTGCAGCACGAACAACGTAGACACCCTGTCAACGCTGATCTCAATCAGCGCAGTGGTGTAGCAGGGCCATTCTTCTTTGCTCCGCAGCCAACGTGAGAGTCGAGTGGCTCGCCAAGCAGGTTCAGGAACTCCTGCTAGCCCTGCTAGCAGGGTGCGTGGCGCAAGTCACGTGGTGTTTTCCGCAAAATAGCATTGGGATAGGTGTGCCGAACTTCAACGTTGCCACAGCAACCGCGCTCCTGAAACTCTCGCCGCTGCTGCTCCCAACTTCTGGAAAGTGAGGTAACACATTTCAGTCCCTGTCCTTGTCGAAGCACATTCTGTTCGCGAGACAAGCCAAGTTCGGAGTGGGGTGTGTAAGCTTGAAAGTTGTTTTTTGACTGTGAGTCTGAGTGTCAGCCAGTAACAGAGACATTCACGTAATCACGGCGCAGACCTTCATCGTCCGCTCCAACGTGCCACTGAAAAAAAAAAAACAGGGGGCGCCTGCTTCACTACAACAGTTGCAGAAGTTTTGCAGGCTTGAAGTTTCGCAGGCTTTGGCTCGTAGAAATGCCTGTTCAAATTTGGCGCCCATCTACTCCGGCGAGCTGACTGGAGGCTGCAGAGGGAGACGGCACACCAACATAGCTGCTCTTCCGTCTTCACGAACATGATGTCAGGACCTCTCCTATATTTGTTTCTTTAATCCATGCTTGCGCCCATACAATTTCTCTCTATACTACGTAGAGCGAAATCTGGCTCTCCTGCACTGTTGCGTGAGTGGGGATGCAGGTATATGGTCATTTCGGATCAGCATCGTTCTCGGAGAGCCAGGACACCTTGAAGGCGCGCCTGGCTAGCATCATTCCATCGGTCACAGTGTTCCATTTGCTACTAAAGCAGCACGTAAAGGGCTATGTTATCTTTATTATAACATCGACCATGTTTATTTAAATAAATTATGAAGTCTTGTCCTTGAATGTACTGTTATATCAAACGTAAAAAGTTTCAGCGCGCCCTATAAAGTTAAAGGACAGACGACAAGATTCCCGCTCGCTTTTTAACAGCTCGCAGTCTGTTCTTGCTTTTCTTCGTGGCATTATGCATTGTGGCAGAGTAACGTTTATCGAAAGATGTAATGTGGGTGAATGAAAACCTTTTACGAAGATTTTCTTTTAAGATCGCATTATTTGTGGGCCATATCCACATTTTAGATGAAGTCTCGTACAACAGCAGCCAACACAAGCCTCGCACATCGATATACCGTCATTGCCATGACGCCATAACGCTCGCTAGAAAGTTCCAATAGACGGTGGTGCCAGATTTCCCTCTATAGGTATTATAGTGAGAAACTATGCTTGCACCATTGATGTCGGACGCCTTCAACGCCATTGGCGGCGTGCCTCATCATGCTAACGTTCTGAGACGCCTGGTATCTGCTGGGGTGCTGTTTCTTCTACCGAGCGTGCTGAGTTGTTTCTACATGTCGTACCCGCATTCAGTTAGAACACCGTCCGAGGAGTTAAAGTTCGACGCTTAACCTTGCTATTACTGTAAAATGCTTCGCCCTTAGCAGGGAATCTGCCAAGTTCTTTTATTTCTCCTTTCATACAGCATCTCATTCGTACTGCTTTCTTTCACGCGCTAAGAGTAACCAACTTTGTAACACTTTGTAACACTCCTTTGTAACACTTGAATGCTAGTAAATTCTCTAATGTGTCGTGAAGTGCCGGTTGGTTGCGAGACGCGGTTGAACTCTGCGGTGCGCTGCTCGACTGATAACGTGTTACTGCATTGGACGACTAGACGTATTGAGTATTATGAACCGACTCCCCCAACAAATTTATTTGAGGACGTATTATTCTGCGCTTCGTGCGCGTCTTACGTTTCAGTTCACAATGTCCTGTGCTCAACTCGAATCGCCGCCCTAAGTTCCACCATGTACGAAACCCCCGCTCTTTGCCCCCTCAAAATTAACGCATTCACTTCTCGGTACAGGTCGACGTCGAGAAAAGTGCCTCGGATGGAGGCCACGCCGGCGATAGCCTGCTCGTCGCACCAACGCTCGGAGACACCTGGCCCAGCGAAGGTCTAGTGGAGTTCGAGAAGTACTCGGCCTCTTACCGTCCAGAAGTACTGCCCGACGTGCTCAAGGGTGTCACCTTCGTCGTCGAACCCAAGGAGAAGGTGAAGTAATCCGTGCGATCTGGTAGTTTGTCTGTTGCCTTCCATGCGTGATCCCGATGAACACTTGTCGGGTCGGCCGTCGAGTGAGGCAGTGTCCGAAGAAGCGCTAGCGCTTGATCCCTGGGTCAAGGCAATTCTTTTCTTCAATTGCGAATATTTTTTATGAGGAATCATATGATCCAGTGTTCAACCATGACCGACAAAGCTAATACCGTAGTGTCTACCTTATTTTACTGAACTGCCGGTGTAAACCACAGGTGGCGATGTAATCGTTAACGCGCACTCCTTTTGTGATTTTGGTTCTTCGAGAACACCAACGCGACTCAAAAATTTGCCAAACGCATTGTAGTTCCACAAAGCACCACTAGATGTCGTAACCAGCTTCGCTACTGCGAAACATATGAAGCATACTTGATTAAATCAAGCAGGCAACAACGACTGGCGGCTCAAGGCACTTTTTGTGCTTTCTCGGGCTTATTTGACGCCTGGAAAAACTTTTTTTCACGAGTTTTTCATACTGCTCTACAATTTCCTCAGTGACACTTGTCATCTAAATATAATAAATGAGAAGTTGATTATTTAATTAAGACTAATTGTGTACTTAGGCGGAATGCAAAAAATACTCCGGGTATCTCGAACGGACGAAAAACAAGTTTGCTTTGGTTCTGTCAAACTACGTGGCATTTGCATATTTATAAATCTGGGTGCATGACAGTTAGGACACTCTGTATACGCTGTTAGCAAAGCATATACAACGCTATATATTCAGTCAACCAAGGAACCACCGGCGACACGACACTAATCCCGTTGCACGGCGATAAGTCGGGACGCAAGCCAGCGAGTCCCCAGCTTTTGTCCTCTTCGCTGCTTCATCCATGCCTTCTACACTTGCGAAATCAAAGGAGCTCAGACACCTAAAACCCACTTAAAGCAACAACGTGAAACTATCACTCTCAGATGTAGCTATAAGGACATGACTCCAAGGCCCATGAGCCTGTCCAGTGTTAGTCGAATAACTAAGATACAGCGGAGTACCGCACAAACGATTGGCAATTTTGATTGCCTAATTACGACACTTCGTAACGTATTATGGTCCGCTTGATGTTCATGAGCCATGTTGTTAGGCCTAATGATGAAACTGGATCTTTGTATTAACACGTGTACATGATTGTCTTTATTGGGCGACACGTTTCACCGCCCAACAAATGTTATCGCACAGCACAGGACGCGCCTGCATGTATCGAAAGTTTCTGGAATGTTATCGATGCTTCCATCCACTGTCTGTGGCCACACCTTGTGTAATCTGATTTCATGTGTGCGCGACGCGAATAATGTAGAACTTTGGGGAAGGCACGCGGGCCCCAGCCATTACTCTGGAACATTCGACGACAGATGTACAGAAGCCGACATGCTTGACCTGCTGATGAAATTTCCGCCGATCGCCGATTGTGTTCGCTGCCGTTGCCGTTCTTTGAGTGTAGCCTGTTTTTGAAGGCACGTGTTCGCCTAATAAAATGCTAGTTTCGTCTTTCCCAGTTTGGCTGCTTTCTTCACCGTCACTGCCACGTGACAGTATTTTGTCACGCTGAATAAACACAACCAGACTGCTTACGGTCTCTTTCCACATTTGTTGGGTTCTAGAATAATGCCTCCTTTTTGTAAAGTGCACGGACCAATCACCGACTTTGTTTGATGCCGCTGCGCTGGCCACACCCGAAGTGCGTAAAGTTAGTGCTGCATTATAAACTCTTGCTTAACTAACACATATTGCCTACAGCGAACAAAGCATCTATTGACTCGGCCTATCATAAATTGTGACGTTATGGTGCAGGTCCGCATGCAGAAGGTTTTTTAAATTCTATATTAACAGGGTAGTGTAGAAATGCACAACGTCAATCAGCTAAGGTTGACCTCTACTCCGAAATTACCGAAGGATCAGTTTCAGTGAAGAAGGCTACCTCCTGTGATGAACGTAGTTGCGCATGGTTGTCTCACTTCGTCGTACGACGAACATTGAATCAGTAGGTGCAGGGATAAGTAATAATGACAGGCATTAAGTGGCTCAGGCAGCCTTTTAGGCTACTTTCTCGCATACTGGTCGCATGCCTCCTGCCATCGAAATTTCTTTTTTCTTATAGGGCGCTTACAGAGCGGGCTCTGGAGTCGGAGGAGGCATGAAAGGTGACCGATGGGAGAGAAGGATGGTTGCGGAGCACCATTTTTATGTTTTGAGTCCCCTGAAGACTTGCGGTTAAGCCCTCCGCAAGAACACCTTACAATAGCCTATAAATTTATCGGGCCCTCCAGCTGGCACCAGTTTTGTTGGAGAGTTGGAGTGCTTGACAACTGAATTGTGTTAAGTGCTACAAATAAAAGGCCCATTCGTGAGTTCGATGCACGTTTTTATATCTGAAAACATCTAGAATTTATGCCTACAATATACTATGCTACAAAACGCTTTATTTTTCTTGGCTAACTTGACTGTCAAGAATGGCTGAGCGGAAGTTCTCTGGGATCACGAACGCATTGCGGCCACATCGCTGATGCAAAAGGTCTGATGAGATGCACGCGCTCTTGCGCGGGAACTTTGTGTGTCGGAAACAGCATGCAGTGGTCGGCTTTTCATTCGCATTTCTTCGCATTCGCACGTTCGCATTTCTGCGTTGTCTGCATGGGCCGACGGCTGCCACTGTAGCTTTCGTCGGCGTAGACCGCTGCGCGTATATCGTGCCGCGATGCGCAGCTGTTTGTGATGCCATCGGTGTCGCGCTGTCGTGGTCTCCGTTGTGGTATAAAATGCCAACTTGGTCACGCTGCCATCGCGACCATCATCGGAATCCCTCGTCGTCACAACGTCATCTTCGCTCCGCCATCGCTGCTGTCACGCTTGTTGTGCCGTCTGTATACAGAACACGTAGCCGATAATTTGTGGCCGTCATAAACAAAGCACCGTTACCGGGGTCAGCAATATACTTCGGCAGTATCATTGTTGGCACGCCCGTTTGATTTCTGCAATCCGTAGAAGCTGTTTGCTTGATTTGGCGGCAAAAATCCGCAGAACCCATCTCACGATGAAGGTCGACGTTAACCCGACTAGCATCGAAGCAATGTAGCCGCACGCCGTACTCCAAACGCCGAAAGATGCATGGAGCCGGGCTCCTCTCTCACGCTTCACGCTGCTCTCGTTGTGCCATCTAGTGTCGCCGCCACGAAGTCCGCGCGTGGCGCAGGTTAGATTCCGCCACGCACCGGAGAAATCTTAAAGGGCCTTTCTTTTTTATCGTTGAAGAGAGCCACGTACGCAGCGGCACACAACCATTTAACTAAGCTCTCATCAAGCGTGTTCTTTGAAGAGCGGCGTATATCTGGGCGCGCATACGCAGTAACCCATGATGGTGTCAAGAAGGTTCGTTGAAGAACGTCGCGAAACCAGGGCCACAAACCCAAGTTGGCTCAACGTTCCGTTTCGAATCCTCTTTCGTCAGAACAGCAGCCCGATGCACTAGCAATTAGACCATGAAGTGTCAGTGATCTATTTTGGCGGGAGAATGGTCAGACAGACAGACAGACAGACAGACAGACAGACAGACAGACAGACAGACAGACAGACAGACAGACAGACAGACAGACAGACAGACAGACAGACAGACAGACAGACAGACAGACAGACAGACAGACAGACAGACAGACAGACGCCGGAATGTCCGCCACGTACCGTAAGAATGCAAATCGCATTAATAATCTTCGATGGCTTATTTTTGTTCATATTTATTTTGTGACGACTGTGAAGGTTGGCCTCTTGTAATGCTCTAGTTCGCGTCACATTGAGTTCTGTTCAACTTCTTGAAATTGTTAACAAATGCGCTACTAGCGTACAGGCGCCCAAATCTTTAACTGGCGTGCGGGAGCGACGACTTTTCCGTGCGTCAGCGCCGTTTGACGGGGCGAGGCTGGAAACAGTCTGAGGCTAAGCGCATGCGGACAAAGCGCGCTCAGCTGGGCCCATCGTATGCCAGGCTGTTTCCAGCCTCGCCGCGTCATACGGCGCTGACGCCCGGAAAAGTCGCCGCTCCCGCACGCCAGTTAAAGATTTGGGCGCCTGTACGTTATATTCCCACACGATTGGGCAGCTTGTCCTTCACGATCAGTCGTCAACGGCGCAGGTGGGTGTTGTCGGCCGCACGGGCGCCGGCAAGTCCTCGCTAGTGCTGGCCCTGCTCCGTGTTCTGAGGGCTTCGCAAGGGCGCATTCTCATCGACGGCGTCGACGTGTCCACGGTGCCGCTGCGACGCCTGCGCTCCGCCGTCACTGTTATTCCCCAGGTGAGACGAGAGCGTGACAGTTTTGTCTATCGCGATAGCAATGATATGGACACTTTCGGTAAATTTTTTCCGTCGCCGTGATGTTCCTGAGATCATACATAGATATGTTCAAGCAAAAGAGCTCTAGCGCAGAAACCCGACACTAACGATTAGGCTATGGACTCTTGCCTCTGCAGCGGAATTGACATTCGTTAAGAATTTCCCGCGTGCAAGAGAGGTCTCGTAGGTGCGATGGCTCCGTCGCTTCTGTCCAAGCGAGAGCACCATTGAGCGCTGCGTCGCGCCATTATGCAACATCCGCGTAGAGTTTTAACATCTTTCGAGGAGTGGTTTTTGTCGTGTCCCATTCAACTCATGGCTCTTATCCCCTATATGGAGGACTGACCAAGAACTTGGTGGGATATTGCAAATTATACCTACAAATAAAGTTTCAGGTACTCTATGAGTAAGTGTTGTTGGAAGGTGGAATTAAACGTCAAAATGAAATCAATGCTAATAGGAAGACTTCATAATTAAAAAGCAAGCAAAGAAAGGGAAAGAATGCAAATTCAGTAGGTCATCCGGTTGGACTCCATCACAAATTTCCGGCTTACGGAGCAAGCAACCGCTTGGCTGACTCCCATAGCAGATGTTGCTAGCGAAAAAGTCCAAGCACAATGCTAAACCTTGCATTGCGCTTGCAAGATTTAGCAAGGGCAATGTAAATGTCGCTTGGCGAAGCGACACATACATTTCGCTTGCAGTGTCGCTGTCATTGCTTAGCTCTTCGAGAGGAACTCTTTCTTTTTCTTTCTCTTTCTTTTTTGCTGGTTATGAGCAGTTCACAGATTACTCGCGGCTGTTTGGTGTAGTTCCAGTCCCGAATTATTGATGAGTCATGCTCCCGAGTGCTGTCGACAAGCGCGCGAAAGAGACAGCGGGGTACGGGACGGCAAGAGTGGCCTCCACGTAATTGAAGCCAGCAGGCTTTGCTTGCGAGTCAAACGTTAAGCTAGTAGGGCGCTGCGAGTGGTTTTGACATAAATCGTGAGAGTAGGCGTTGCCGATGACGCTGGCTTACCCATGCAAACCGGCGTCCCCTAAAGTTCTTACTCGCGCAACATCGACTACTGTGGTGTCCTCTGCAACTATCGCGGAAGTGCATCGACTTTTACCGATCGCTTAGTCTTCCTTTACGTCTTTGAATGAACGCCTTTCAAACGCATGGCCGGTAGAGCAGCGCAAATAACGCAGAAATAGTGACGAGAAGAGGATCACACAAGCGATGGCCCAACCCGGTGCACTTGGCGCTTGTTCTGTCATCTCTCTTTCTCTTTTCTTCTTTCATCTTACTTGCGCTGTTACGCTAATCATGCATTTGCACAATACTGCCCAACTTCCCATTCTTGCATCTTTTTAACAATAAAAACACACTGAGTCACGCGTTGTAACTAGCATGCATTACATACAAAACTCTGAATTCTTACTGCATTTATAACGCACTCAAAAAGTCACCCCTCGGTTTTATCAGTGCTACACGCATGAAAAGGGGTGAAGCGTCTCGTTGCTTTTATGCAACGATTGCTCTTATGGACTATTTCCAATTAGATGACATAGGTAATGACTACCGATATCATTGCATGCTTTCTTTATTGCGAGAGCTCATAAAAGGACACTGCAGACTAATTATCATGGTCATCGCCGCCATGATGTTCGTATAAAATCCGAGTCAAGATAAGGCCCCATGGCACCCTACGTACGCGCCGTATACAATGAAGGTGCGAGAGAACGCATTCGAGGGTGAGCGAAATAAAGATGGTCGCTTGATTCACACCCTTTTCCCGCACATCCGATGTTGGAGATCACGTGATCAAGCGTTCGCAAGGGACGTGAGGAGGACGCGAGCGTGCGTCTGCTCCCCCAGACCGGCGGTGGCTGCGCATAGCTATTCATGCTACTGAGCGTATACGAGGCCCGGGACGACGCATTTTAAGGGCAATCTCCGAGGGTGCAAGGTTGGACGAGCCGAGCTGGCTGGTGGCTTCATGTGCACTGCCCTCTTGCGCACTGAATGCCTGCGGGATGCGTGATCTCAGGTTTCGAGAATGCGACGAAACGACGGCCAGCGCGAAAGCGCTCGCTCCCCTCTATTTGCGCTGCTCATCACGCCAGCGTCGTGACAGCAGGTGTTCGCGATCATCGCGAGAGATCTGCACATCATTGCCAGTTCGTTGACTCGTTCGGGTTATGTGCTTACATTGACAATAATTTCTGTTAAGTAACCACATTACAATATACGTGATGGCGCAATTGTCGCTTTCGTAATAAACAGGCGCGCAAGAATCAAGCCAGTCGGTACGGTTCATGCTCCCCCCCCCCCCCCCCCGCCCGCTATGTTCCACGTGTTCCTCGTGCGGCCTCACAGTGCACACGCTGTGGGGCTGGACTGCCGCAACATCGTCGATGGCTCCTGCACACCTGCGTGTTTACGTTAATTCATTTATTAATGCAAAATTATTATCTGGCTCACGAGGTGGAAAACCCAGCGTAGTTGTCGGCGTTGGAGTGACCACCAATGGTCCAAACAGTCACCGAATCCTCCGCTTCTCGCGACCACGTGGCACTAGTCGCTTGGTTAGTTCAAGGCGAGAACCAGAGACGCTCCGAGATCATAGCCCGCGGCGTAGTCGTGGCCCAGTTGTGCTCTCCAAACGCAGTGCAAATCACTGTGGACCATCGTTGGTGCAAATGTCACGCCAACCGCCCCGAAGTGCTCCTGGCCAACGTTAATTATCTCGACGCCACCATGTCTGTGCTTTAAAATGGTACTTCAGCGACCACAAAGCGCCCCACGGTATCTTCAAATAAATGAATATATATAAATATATACACATCCTGCACTGATCGCATCGCCTATTGCTTGCGCCTTTCTTACCTCAGGATCCCACGCTGGTGCGTGGCAGTCTTCGGGACAACCTGGACCCTACCCGCAGTCACACAGACGAACAGCTCTGGAGAGCGCTGAGACAGGCGCACCTGTCCGACCTGGTGGCTGGCCGTCAGGAGGGACTGCTCATCGAAACCGGAGATGGAGGCTCGAACCTCAGGTGTGGTTTCACAATTATTTGGTATTGCCCTTCTTTTAAATGTATGTGTGTGCACGCGCGTGCGTACTTGCTTGCGGGTGTGCGTGTTTACGATATATTGAAGAAAAGAAGGAACGTCATCCGGTACCCAAGATACATATCTACACTTGTGCATGCTGATTGATGGCAACAAAGAACGTGAGCACATGAGAGTATGGCAGGCCAGACAAACGCTGTCCCATTGTGTTTGTATATTCATGTTCTTTTTAAGCGAAGCTGTTAGCCTCTAGGTTGTCGGCATTTTTCGTGGCGTGCTCACCCGACAAAACAGCCGCTGGAAAAGGGGTTTCTGTTTTAGTTACCGCGTAGCAGAACCATGTTTTCTCGTATATAATGGTATTACAATCCCGAAGCTATCATGTCTCCAGGTTGTGTGTACGTCGTAATTTACGCTTTTTCTGGCGTAACTTATTTTTAAACATTTTAAAAACTTAAACATCATCATTCTAATGATATAGGACAGCATAAAGTAAGAACATTAACCAAGAACTTAAGACATTCCCTCATTTTTCTTCAGTGGTATGTAGCGAAGCCAACGTCTCTTTGTTCGCATTTGTAGAGCAAAGGGTGTCCATGTGAACCTTGGAGAGTGCAGTAAATAGCCCTTGCGCAAACACGGAACAAGCCACCTATCGGCGCAGCGGATGTACGAGTCACTGTGTTGTATGCCCATAGATAATCTTGTAATGAACTGTCTATAGTGTTCATCGGAAATACATAAGAAAAAAGTGAACGAAAATTATACACGTCCTTTATACTAATTGTTTCATGATGAGAAAACAATCTGTATGTGGAGGAAGTGCGCAAGACGTTGCAAGGTACCGAAGCACTCTTTTTGTTGTAATAGAAGAATGGTTTCTATGTTATATAAGGTCCCGGTGTCCCAGACAAGGAAACAATAATCTATGTGGGCATCAAAGAGCGCACGGTAAAGCTGGAGTTTACCTTTATGTGGAGGAAAGCGTCTACATCGTCACAGAACACCAGCTGCACGTGATCATGATTTAGGCAATGATTCAATATGACACGTCCTCGTCATATCAGCACGAAACATACAGAATATTTATTTAGAATGTAATCGGCGCCGACGACAGTGTTGAGGTCTTTGGGTTACTAATCGACATGTATAGTTATCGTAATACTCAACTTGAAGTAATCTGTCGACGACGATAACCTTCGAGCAACAAAGACATTTTAACTCTTTAATTTTTCCGACCTTTGTTAACCCATATATGCCTGAACTTGGGGAAATTAAGGAAAGTGATTTATTTTCCCATAATAATTGCTTCTGGGACCTCAGAAAGCGGAATCAACCTTTTACTAAAAAAATTGTTTTCCAACTGTGTTTTTGCAGCCGTCCTACAATATGACACTAGGCACATTTACTACTAATTTGAATGATACGATTTGAAGCATTTGACATGGACTCCGATGGCGCATTTTTCACAACGTGTGGTGACCTTCCCATGGCACTTGGCACACCTTGTTTGCTTGTCCTGAGGGATCACTGTGTGGTCAAAGCCGTAAAATCGGCTTTGGGCTTCCAGCAAAGATCGCCGGCTTTTTCCACGCAGTGGATTGGAGCCGAAACTCTTCGTGTATGACATCGCTATCGTCCATCGAAATGTGAGGAGCTCTGTTCCCATTCTGTATAACTGGAATGCATTAGTCATACATGCATCAACAAGATACCTCAGGAGTGAAGAATACCCCTTCTTTCCTCTAATGGTTATGCGGTACTTGGCAATATCTTGGTCCAGTCTATCAACTCCTACCACGTTGGCATTGTAGTACCTCGAAATCAAGAATAGCTGCTCCACCGTGACTTTGGACCTGTTCTCTCTTGAATGTTTTTTTTTTTTTACCATTTGCGTTGGTTCGACCCCGTGAGCAATTGAGACAACCGTCACTATGCTATTGCCCTTCCAGCGACATACAATAATTTCAGACTCGGCATCGACTCTGTAATCGTAGAAGCCTCGAGTCTCACTTTTCATTTCTTTCTGTGTGAGGATGGGACAGTTTTCTATTAGGTTATCCCGCACGGTGCCTGTGCACTTGACACCCATTGACGAAAGCATTCTAACAAATTTGAGACTTGAAAAGAAGTTGTCAAAGAACACGTGAAAACAGTAATCAAGCTTTCCTCTCATCCTGGACACCATTTCTGTAACAACAGATCCTCTTAGACCAAGCTTGTTTTTATCATCCATATTGACGCCATACCTCCCTTGGTAGGGTTCAACAGAAAGCAAATAGCCCAATGGGATTCAAACGCAGCACAATTTACAGCCAAACCGGATTGGTTTCGCTTTCATAAACTGCTTGCATCCATGCTTTCTGAAGTACTCACACATGCTTTCATCATTGCTGAAGCTGTCTAGTAATGGAGCATACAACTGAAACCGTTCATTCAAGAGCCTAAACAGTGGTCGCAGTTTTGTGCATTTGTCTTTTTGTACTAGATTGTTGTTGTCAGCCACATGTAGGGCTGTGAAAATGGCTTAAGATCGGTCACGCCTCATTGAGTTCGCTACAAGTTCGTTATGAGAACCACGTGAGTTTTCCCACACCATGCGACGCCTTGGAACCGGCGCATAGCCACTGAGAAGCAGAATGCCGAGAAAACATCTCATCTCACCTGCGTTCACGTTCAACAACCGATTCTTCTGTTGTGCATAGGTGTTGGTGTTTTCATCAAGCAGGTTGACGACCTCATCGTCAAATTTTTTTAAAATGCCTCTACTGGAGTTAGCGATGCTCTTTCAGCGGAGTCTGGGTCACACGAGTGGCGAGTTGGGAAACTCGCATTCAAGTCGCGTTTATCCCACTTGACACTTCGTTTCGGTTGCTTAGCTTGTGGCTCCCGGTCGTTCTCATCCTCACTTGACTCTGAACAAGTGTACACAACTTCAGCATGAAGAGTGCTTCTTGGCATATGGTCCATGCTGGTGCCTTCTTCATGGCCGTTTCCTTTATCTGAGACTGCCACCGCGTGATTTTCGGACGGAAGGAAGGCCACAGTCGACGGTACATCTTCCCCAGCGGCAGTTCGGTTTAGATTGTCGTTGAGCGTTTGCGGATCTTTTCTGCGGTAAAATGAACTGCAGGGAATCTCTTGACTGAAAGTGAAAAAAAAAACATTCTACTATACGCCCATATGTCCTTTATTACGTTACTTCAACGCTACGCGCGCGACGCATCGCACGTTCCAAAGTGACACAACAACGACCCCTGATCTGCCTAGTGTGGTACATATAGGACACCCCCGTTTGACAGACCGCAAACAAAAAGCTCTTGCGTATATCACAATAATATTGTTTTCGGAGCATACTCAATTACTCAGGAAAAAACTGGCAAAAATATCGACATCAAAAATCATTTGAACTTATATTACTTACATTTTATTCCGCGGCATGGCGTTAGTCGAAGCTCACGCGGAACAATTTTGAGACTGCAAGCTCGTCGCGATGCCTGCTCCCACGCTAACCAAGACTTGCGCGCGAGAAAGGTAGGGCCTCAGAAACACGCGCAAGTGCGCGCTAGCTTTCCTACAAAAAAAAAAATGGTCGAGCTACTTGGAAAATTTAAGTGTCCTACATATAGGACACTAGGCATATATTCGACCAAAACTCGCGGTTCCGCGAGGGGTATTGAATTAACGGGAGTCGATTGTAAAGGCGCGAAGTAGCCTTCTTATACTTCTGACAAGCGCTGTACGTCCTTGCGTCTTTCTTAAGCTACGTCGCATCTAAATGCACTTGGGCGCCCAAAACGCCTAGGTGTCACACTTCAAAGAAAGTTATTTGGTGTTTTACATTGTCCCGCACGCCATGCAGCGTGGGCCAGCGACAGCTGGTGTGCCTGGCCCGAGCCCTGCTTCGCGGGCCGAAGATACTGGTGCTGGACGAGGCAACGTCGCAGATGGACGGCGACACTGACCGCCTGATCCAGGCCACGCTGAGGGACGCCTTCGCCCGGTGCACTGTGATTGCCATTGCGCACCGCATTCACACCGTGCTCGACTACGACAAGTGAGCGATAACGCTGCGATAACGTTGCCCACCGTTTTGTTTCCTATCACGCATTTGAATTCGCTTATTGTCACAAAGTGTACCTACGTCAGTAGTGCGTATTGTATCGCTTCGAAAAGAAACACCGCGCAGTTCACAAGAGATGTTGAGCGTACGGCAGAATTGACAGTCGCTCTCAATACATGGTTTTCCCTGACGTCATCGTGGTCGCCATCTTTGGGTGCTAATTAGCCTGTTGAAAAAGTGCGTAATAACGGCGATAACAGCGATAATCTGGGGAAAAATGGTCACCATCAAGAATCAATACAATGTACGCGTTTTAATAGGACGAACTGACGTCGTGGCCGCCATGTATGGCGGCCATGATGACGACTAGACCATCTTGAAGTTGCATCGTTCACGTCAACAGAAAATTGTCTATACGCGGCCGAATCGACAGCGACATACTGATGGAGTGCGAATAGCTATTCCGTCGTCCGGAATATCCGTAGCACTCTGAGGTAGCGCAAGGCAGAAAAAAGAGACCAGAGCTCCGCGTATGCAACAATTTCGTTTTTTTGTTTTTTTATATCTCTACGAAACTCTCTATTCGTTCTCCTACATTTATGGATTAACCTTTCTTTTATTCAATTTATTTAACGTGATTGAGCTTCGATGAGCTTGGTTCGGATTTTCGCATCAAGACTTGGCAATTCCTCCCTGTTGTGCACGACGATCAGAAGTGCCGACTAAGGATTCTGCGAGAAAAGCGAATTTGCTACCAACTACCAATCACAACGTGAAATTGATAAATGCACTGCAGTGCTTGTTATGCCAAGTCTGAATTGCACTTTTCCGTTTTCAGGATTTCCGCAAAAGCGTCGAGAAATTTCGTGTTTTTTTTTCCTGACGCAACCAATGAAATACACTCTCTTGAACACGGCTGGTATGTTCCGTGGTTCTCAAGAAAATATCGCCAGCAGCATATCTTTGCATGCACCGTACAAAAAATTATCGCAGAAATAAAAACGTCATGTTTAGGACGAACTAGTGAGCATACTTTCGTTTCTACAGCCTCTAGTTCGCGTGACAATGACGCAATTCTGGCTCGTGCACTTTGATCAGAGTTGGCATCAACTTTAGTGACTGCATTAGTAGCACCATCACAGGGCACTCTCGCGTAATTGCACGTTTTGTGCATACTACTTTAGATTTTCACTACCGCGTTTCATTCCGCAGGTGCAGTGTTTGCCTTACGAATGCACCCAGACCTGTCCTGCTTTGCATCGTTCAAGTTCGAAACAACGACTAACTCTGACTCGTGCTTGTGTTTATTTTGCCACTGTAGGATCCTTGTAATGGCGGATGGCACCGTTCTGGAGTACGGGCCGGTGAAGAAGCTACTCTATGACGTCAGTTCCGCATTCCACACGATGGCCAAGAACGCCGGTGCCTTACCTTTCGACGCCCACGGCCGAGACTACGCATCAACTACTGAACTGTGAAAATAACTAACAGCTCGCAGACGTGTGGCTGTAGACTACCTTGGTGAAACCGTGCTTCGCTGCTGGCGTCACATCTCGCAAGATGTGATCGAAGGGCACAAACTACGCAATGCCAAAAACACAAGCTGAAAGACTAGTTGCCTAGACCGCGCTGGAGAAGCAATCGTGACGCTGGCCTTTCGTGATATCATGCGTTCGCGAGTACAGAAGTTATCTGGACGACAAGTTCCACAGGCAGTTCCTTCACGACGAAGCACTGCACATTTTAAAGATTTGGAAGTGTTTAAATTTATCAAAAAAATTTCGGTTTCTGTGGGCGCTAAATGGCGTCTTCTGTTTCACGCACTAAATTATTATAAAGATCTCACATCTCCAAGTCGGCCGGCTCTGTTTCATGGGGAATTGCGGCACGAAGAAAAGTTACGACTGTCATCTTATTACCGCGATAACGAATGCGACTCAAAACATCAGCGCTGATGGCAGTACCTTTCTGGATCTGGGTTGATGATGACCTAAGATCTGCTTCTAACATTCGGCTATCCTGTATTTATCACTGGACAAACACGTTTGACTACCGATGCAATCGTTGTAAGGAAGAGCCTTATCCATTACCTACAAGGAGTGTAGTCGCATTACAAAAAGAAAATCTGACAACCTTTAATAACAAAAGATGTGTACATGCGCAGAATATATCAGTTGTCTACGGAAATAAATAATTACCGGGTACTTCCAATCGACGTTTATCTGCGGGATGTCTTAACATCGGACAAAATCAAAATCCTTAGGTAAGAAAAATAACTACTGATTTCAATAGAGACTCTGCAATGTGTCCATATCTCTAGCGGGCAACTTGAGAACGCTTCATGCGCATTCTTTGCGCTGTGCATAGTCTTGAAAATGCGACCATTAGCGCTACATTCCTAAATCACCATAATATGATGACATGGTTACGTTATGAACCTGCCTGAAGCTGCACTGTTAATCTGACTTTACACATGTCGCACTAAACAGATAGAACATAGATGAAAAAATGTGTACCGCTTAATAAGCGGAACTTATGTGCAACGAAAGTCGTTGGCCTGCTCATCCTTCTTGGGAGCTTCTTGTCTCTGCTATTCTGTACCATTCCTAATATCGTTCCTCTTATGTTTCACCAAGTGGAACATATTTTCAACACTATTCCATTTATCATGTGTAACGTATGTGGACTGAGTTTAAGCGTTTATTTAAACATCATTTCCACCGATGAGCCAGGACTTTAGCTAAAGCGACGACATCAGTGCTAGGTTTTTTCGACGCAGTGTGAAGCACTTCACTGACCTCACAGAAATATTTGATAACGTTGCAGCCGCTTCTGAAATAACTGCGCACCAGCCGCAAAGATCATCTGCAAACAGTTGGAACAAGGAAGCGATAGAGCAGAATTTGTTGCAGGTTCAGGTATTTCTCAGTGGTATGTAAGGAATGCGAACAAGTGCAAATGGCTGTTACACTTCTGAGGTAGCCGATAATAAAGGTTCCTAAGGCCAAGATCGACATATGCACAAGAAAATAAACTGTTTTTCAGGGCCACACTTGAGAGTTTTGCTGTATGTATTTACTATGTAATAAACAAATCAAGTTCAAGCTACACGAGTCTGCGCAATGGGGCGTGATTAGAACAGTGTGGGGTCCCAAAGATGAGAGTGATGGATTACATGCGGGCAGTAGGTTCCACCTGATTTCATGCATTATAGATCAATCACGAGCCGCGATAGGGCAAGTCAGTGACGATCTTCTGGAAGACCACGGCTGCTGCTTTGGCGAGTATTCTTGGGTGCAACTAGTCATGAATTAAGCTGCTTTGAGGACAATGCTACGAAAGTACTTGGAAGGAACCTGTCACCAAGCCGGGTGACCTTCACCTGCTTTCGTGCACTGACGAGCCCACTTCAACACAGAACGACACACTTAAGCTCGCACTTCTATGTGATTATTTTCCACAGCGTATTGTATCGTTAAAGGAACTAGTCTGGTTTTCGGTTCTATTGGGCAACAATGGAGTGTAGATCATTTCGAGTGCCCTCTCTGCGGCGCACTGAAGCTAACCTAAATGAGCATGGCGCCCGAGATCGGGGGTGGCACTTACCCCCGCGACCTATGGTCCCAGGAGACATGTAAGAAGACGATGCTTCAGTAGCGGCAGCGTACGTTCTCATTCGCTGGGTAATGGAGGGTGGAAGGGGGGGTAGCAATTTAAGCTGATGAAAAAATGTTATCCTACGTTAGATATGTTTTCCTTGACTGAATATTTTGTTCCCAGAGATGAAACATGAAACAATATTACAAAACTACACTCAACCAGTGTATTAAACGTGAAGTTTCCCTTTAGATTTTCTTCTTGTATCCCTCGCCTACCTTTTTAACAGCGCACCTTTGAAAACAGCCTTCCAAGTGCGCGATCAATTGGTGGCCTAAAAGGCTACAAAACTTTGTCGTTCGCCACTCCAACTAAAATTTTGAGACCTTCTCCGATATTGTTTCAGCATTATCGTATTGAATATTTTTTTATGGAGCTCTTATGTTTGGGCAATGCGCGCCAGTACTTCGAAACAATTGTTTTATGCCCAACAAGTCGCGTAATACGTGACAAGTCTGTACTTTTACTAGTGGAAGGTCTATCTGATTCAGGTCTACCAGAAAAGAGCTTTCTACCCTAGTGGCAGGTCCATTCCCCTCGTGTACTTCGGAGACCACGCGTTTTGAGCCTCCGAGAGGGCGATGTTGAAGTGCCCAATGATGGCGAGTGGCATTTCTCGTTCTCCAGCGTTGTCGAAGCAGGTTGTGAACCCGATCTTGTCGTAGGGTATCAAGCACGTATACATGAATCGCTGCGTCGTCTCTTGGGTGACCTCGACGATGGTGTAGACGGCGGCGACGGCGATATCTTGGCCGTTGTACGTGACGTGGCCCATGCAGACGTCCCTGATACCGTTTGTGCACTATTACATCGTTACCACTGGGTGACAGGCGCAGAGTAATGACTTACATCGTGAAATGACCCACGAGAACGTATTTGTACAAACGAGGCCAGTGTACTTGGACTTTAGCCGCTGGCTGTATACCCCAACGTGTTCCAATCTGCTTATGTGGGCGTGTTAGTCCCACCACCTTTCCTAGAGTGTGCTGAGGGCCGTCCCGGAAATGACCGAGTCTCTGTCGAAGTCCTTGCACGTTGATGGCAGCGATGATTACAGACTTCTGAAAGTTGTGGTTCTCCACTAACTCCAGAGTCCACTCCACGACCGTGTGCAGCCTGTGCTTGGCGAGTCGAGCCATTTCATTTGCCAGATGGCAGCAGGCACACTCAGCCACGGAGTGGCAACTGAACTCTCCCCTCTAGCATTGGTCATATACTAGCCGTCGAGGCCGGTTACCCGGGACAACACCGCGTGCATGAACTTCAATGAGTGCTTGTGATTGTACTGGTACGCGATAATCTTGCGCGTTGCGCGCTGTAGATTTGCGAATCGTGATTGCATTTGCGTGCACGACATGAAAGTGCATCGTGCGGCAGGAAACGTTCGGCCTGCCAATGACCGCCGTAGTGAGAGTACGCTGTCCGGCGGGCACCCAGTTCAGGTGGACGCGGATGGTATGCGGCGTATGTGCTGTGTGCGGATGTGTGTCATGCGCATCTGTTGTGCCTTGGCCCACGCCGCGATGCCGACAGTGAGCGACGGGACCTGCAGCCAGAATCACAAGACAGAGTCACTATCATCGCGCTGACCTACTCGAGCGTGTCCATGTTACCGTTAACCGAGCCATCAGTGACGTCAGTGATAGCCATGATCATATAAAGTTTTCTCGCGCATATTGACAGCTCTGCAGGCACACCCCCATGTCACTGGTCTTCATTATGGCCGCCTTCGCACGCGCTGGCGGAGGACCCCCCGGCATCTCGCACCCAACGATCCAACGCAACGGACCCAACAATTTCCGAACATGAAATAAGCCCGAGAATACACGCGCAATCACCGCGCGACTCCACTCGAGGCACTTCCCGTGTATTCACGGGCTTCTTTCACGCTCAGAAAAGCACTTTTGTTTAAATTGTAGGGTTGTACGCGCCAAACCCACTTTATGATTATGAGGCACGCCGTAGTAGAGAACTCCGGAAATTTCGACCACCTGAGGTTCTCTCACGAGCACCTAAATCAAAGTACACGGGTGTTTTCGCCCCCATCGAACGGTGGCCGCAGTGGCCGGGATTCGATCCCGCGAGAACTTTTCTCTAGCACGTATTGAGCAGGAGCAAGCTGTATCGGGAGTTGCTCGTGTTGCTCTACGATGTTCTCATTCACACTTTAACTAACTATAATATTTGAGAATATATTCAATAAGGACTAATTATGTAATTAGGCGGAATGCGAAAAATAATCTGAGTGTGCCAAAGCGATGGCAAACAACACTACATTTGTCCAGCGACGTGGCACAAGTATGTAGTTAAATCTTCGTGCAGGATAGATTGGACACCTTGAACACCGGGTTGGTTTACTGATGATCAACAACTTCCAGCACACAAAAACGGGGCAATGAAACGCACTCAAGAATGATAGTGGGTGCTCACGTATGTTCTAGAATGTGTGGTGCTTCAACTAGCAACGCTCGCGCAAAGACACCAGACACGCCTGCCTAATTTGCTCTTACGATTGGTGATGACGTTCAAGAAAAAATGATAACATCTAAAAAACGTTTACACCTATTAGGGTATCTCACGTAGTCAAACAATTATAGGCCTACGTCTTGGTTGCAGTTATCTTCTTGAAAATTCTGTGCTTGCTACCTTCCTATCAAGAGCCCTATATGTCACGCTGATAAAGCGTATGCCATTTGTGAAGAGGAAGTACCGGGAGCACAGTTTTAAAAAGACAGGAAGGGCACGCAATATATGTTGCGATTATACGCCCCAACAGAAATACCCCCCAAAGAGCGCAGGCTGTTCTAATGTGTAAACATTCGAGGCGCTACTTCCTTCGGAAATCTGTCCGTCCCTCCGTCTCCCTGTAACGCATGACACGACGCGCATCATCATCATCAACATGTGGTCCTGTGGAGTATACATGAGAATGCCTTATGACTACGTATGACTATTGAGATTCATGATTATGACTACATATGGTGAGTACTGAAGAGGTATTAAGAATACTTCAGGTTAATGCAAGATCAATAGGACTGTTTACGATGAAATTAAACGTAGTTAGTGATCATTAATTCAGGTTATATAACAATGGTGAGGCTAATGAAGAATAACCTAACCAATATTAACTAATGTTACTTCAGAATATATTTAAGGCTAGCATTCATTCTCTAACGATAAATTAATTAGGGCTAATCAGGATTTCTTAAGGGTAATAACATTGCAGAGGTCTAGTTAAAATAATTGTGATTACCTTAATTTTGCCCAATAATATTAATCCTGATTAACATGGTTCACCAATCAGGCACTAGGAATAGATCCTTGCAATACTTGCAGCACGTTGCATCATGCTCAATACACTGAGCTGTGATGTGCGTAATTCGGCCACTAAATCAATCGTTTGTTGCATGAGTTCAAGACGATCGACTAGAAATAATGCGTACGCACTACCTGAAAAGTCCCACTTAGCGAGTATTAAATAGAACTTTAGGCGAATCTTGCTACGATTGATTGATCGATTGAAAACCTTAATATTCCACCGAGCTGGGGTGCCCGCCTCTTAACATACACGTAGGTAGGGGAGGGAGGGGGGGGGCGAGAGCGAAGCAGTCTCCGCGCGTTGAGGACGGTGAGTCTTCACGGCCTCAACGGCCAGGCGGATTGCTCGACGCTGGTCGTCTTCAGCCTCGCTCTGGAGCAAGGCCTCCCGAGCTTCCCTACTGTCAATGTTTTCCTTGGCCCCTGGGGAGCCAGCACACTCCCATATTATATGTTCTAGCGTACCTTTTTGTCTACAAATTTTGCAGAGGGCGTCATTATATTCTCTCGCCTGTGTTAAGATGTGTAATTGTTTCCCTGGAGGCACCGCCAAATGCGAGCATCCTCCAGAGAGAGAGACCGATGCGGAGGCGGAAAGATTCTTTTTTCGGCTTTGCAATGATCTGCGATTCCCCTGTACGTGATGATGCTATCTTTGATCCTTGAAACTGACTGCTCTAGAGTTGCCCGGTGGTATAGTGCTCGGGCGAGCTCGTGAGCGGCTTCGTTGTTTGGGACTTCTTCATGGGCCGTAACCCAGACAAAAGTTATGTCCCTCCTGGGAGGGTTTTTGAGTAGATAAATCTTGCTACGAGCGCCGACATTACGACAGCAATAGTCCAAGGAAAAAAAAAACTCCATCGCGTAAAAGGGCGGCATCGCCACTAATATATGTTTACAAAATCATAGTTTCCGCTTGTGTGTGAGCTCGCGGCATATATGCTGGGGAAACTACGCCGTTGAAATGTTAAATACCTAGTAGGTTTAAAATATTAAGGCAATGGGAAAAAGACGCCTTCGCTAACTATTGCGCCTTCAGGCACCGAGCCTTATAAGCTATACAGAGCAAGCACAAGCAGGCTGAAAGATCTTTTTGAAACACGTCACCCTCCAGCAACTGTAAAACAAAAAAAAAATGTCCGCAGTATTTTTTTTTCTCTGCTTCAAGTTAATTCCCTCAGCGTCTTCTCTTTCTCGCCATGGATACCAACAGTATGTCCAGCCCCTCTTCTTTAATATATCCGGGAAATACATAATACCAACGATTATCATCCATTTATTATACTTTGTTTATTTTCCAAATTCAAATTGTCTTCTTTCTTTCTCTGCTACCACACAATTTATGATCAAACCCCCGTGGCGGTTGGAGCCACAACGACCAGTCACCAAGCTAAAACAAACCAAAATAAAATTTGGGCCTCTTGGGCGGGTGCCCCACGGGCGCACGTGAAAGAGTGCACGAGTAGAAGAAGAACAAGAAGAAGAAGAAGGCACCTGGCCGTAGCGGTCTCTTCGGAAGCCTCCTCTCGGTTCCTGCGATTCAAACCCTCCGAACGCGTGGACTTCCACACCGGCGACCTCAACCGCGGGACCACCTCGAGCAGAGTTATCGCAGTCGTCGTTCGATTCAAAGACGACGGCATGCGACGCGGCCAGAGACCCGTGCAGCTGCCGCCGTGTCCTCGGCGACGTCCTGCGCCCGTCCAGCCGCCGCTATCGCTCCGACGGCGCAGTCCTGCCCCCAAGGACACGTCCTGCGAGGCGTCCTGCGCGCGCTACTCTTGCTTCATGCTGCTCGCCGTCCTCGTCGCGACGACCACGCTGCTAGCCACGCCGGCGCTGCTCCTGACGCGGCTCGACCCGTGGCGGCGGGACCACTTCACGCTGGACGAAGACCTGCGACGCTCGCGCGACCACAGCGTGCACCCGTGCGACGACTTCTACCGGTGAGTTGGGGTGGCGCGGCTGTATGCCTTTATCGCCGTACGTAACGGGAATTAAAGCGCTCTATTTTTTTTAGGTCAGTCGGTACATGGGAGCCTAAGATTCGAGCGTAAGAAAGATACGTCAAACGCACTAGCCCAACAAGAAGGATCGATTAACCGTGGAATCAGTTGGGACAAGGCAAGAATCATGGACGAAGAATAGAAATCTTCGCTTCGCAAACCTCATCTTGGTATCTGTGATCCTTCAGACCCAACTGAGCGCGCACTGAATAGCTACTAAGGCAACTTTCCACACGTGTATGCCCGATGCTTACGTCACGTCCTGAAACGTACAGTGTTGGTCTAAAAACTTGAACCCACTGTGAACGGCCGGAGCGTAGTTGCGCGCCGCGGCTTTCTTGCGCCGAGGATAGAGAGGGCGAGGGAAGCGTGCCTCTTTTACTCGCAAGCGTCGTTTGATAACAGCGCTCGTGAAAAAGTACGGCGAGTGGGACGCGAATGCGATGGTGGCGAAGCGGAAGCCACCCGACCGGCTAGCATGCTGTTTGCAGCGCATGCTCGATGAGCGGGCGGGGGTCTCTGGCGACTTCTGTCAAACGCGGTATGGTCAAATTTCGCAATTCCGAGTGTCGTAATCATAAGTTAATGTTTTTCGGGATTAAATTAAAGGTACAGCGCTATCAATAGTCCTCCGCACGCATGAACACGGGCACATTGCGAGGATCGTAGCTAAGATCTCATTTAGCAGTTGAATACTATATTTAATGATGTGCCACAATGACATCTCGTATTTGTCAGCATGAATGCCACAAGTAGCAAATTAATCAAGGAAGCATAAGCTTGAAAGGTTTCACCTGCATCTCTAGACGAAATCGCAGGGGGCAGCATGCCTTCCAGGAACAGAATGTGATTTGGTCTGTGGTTGCCCTGAACAATTGCAGCTTTCCGACGTGTTTCTAAGCTAGCCAACGTCCCTGGTAGAAAGCGCGCTACTTATAACCCATTTTGTTAAACTACCTGTGAAGCCCTTTCTCGTAGAGACGAACGATGCCTCAGTAATCGATATGAAAATACTTCCAGTAAACCCACGACAGTGACAGCACCGCCGGTGTGACGCCTTCACTGGGCGAGAATCCTATTATCTAGTGGCCGTGTTGCACTTTACGCGATTCAAACGCAGGATGCCCAATGCAAACGCGATGAACTTACACTGGCCTCACGTGTGCTTGAAAGTGGGCCCTAGCGATTATTAGGCAGTGTGTAAGAGGGAGAGAGAGAGAAATTAATTTACAGAAAGGCAGAGAAGCCGGCCTGAGCTATAACTTCTCTGGCTTGCTACGCTACACTGGATAAAAGGAATTGGGAGGGAAATTCCTGATGAATGATGATGGTATAAGGAAGAGATGCGTATATACAAATTCACAGAGTTGTGGCCTCTCTAAAGCCGTGCGTCCAGCCCAGTGGCTTGGAGAAAAGCTATAGCGGCTCTTGTTACCACACTCTTGTTAACGAATACGCAGACGCTGAAGCGAAAACAGCTTTAGATAATGCTTGTGATAACACTGATAACACTGGACCCAACCAGATCGACGACACAAGCCATTACACAAATGGGACCAAGAAATGAAATTTTGTATGCCTCACAAGCTCACAAGAAGCCACACGAGCATGGTGCACCGGATTCACCTCGGTGTCGCATTCACCAACCGTTATAGACATATGATAGGTGCCAGTGATACTAGCCCAAACTGTGAATGCTGTGAGGTGCCAGAAATACTAGAACATATATTTTGTGTGTGTCTAGCCTTCGCGCAAGAGCGACAGCAACTTGCCTCTTCTATTGCAAAGATCCATGAGAGACCGCTATCGGACGAGTTTCTTTTAGGTGCACGAAGATATCAAAAAGGCGAGGTAATGTGAACTTTTCTAAATGCCGTGAGAATTGGTCGAACTCAATGGGCTACTCAAGCAGGACGAACGTCTTCTAGCCCCAAAAAGTTTTCATAATCTCACTGTCGGTTCATTTAAAAAACATCAACGCCATACGCAATCATGTGGTAGTTCCTTAGTGGAGAAGTGCGGTCAGCGTTTTTCAAATATTGTAATGGCGGTTACCTGCAGGGCCTTTCCGAAGAGAGCCCTTGTAGTCGAAATTACTGCGTCCCGTCTTTTCTAAACGAAAGATGAGACAACTGCCCGCATATAAAATAAAACCTGGAACAGCGCTAAACGGTACTGAGAGATGTCAGTTTATATTTTATCTTTCGTTTTCATCGCACTCAAAAATGCATTGAAAATGTGTATGTAAAAGCATAATGCGAAGGCCCTTGCCTACAAATATGTAGGATAACATATGTATGTGAATATGTAGGTAATAGGAAATTCCTATTTTTATTGTATAAGGCGCTGCATTGAAGCCGGACAGTTTTGCCCAGGCGAGCGCATTTATTCTCACGAAGCGCTGCACCACGGCGGCCGCAAGACGACCTCGCAGCTGGCAGAACGAGCGACTCATTCGTTTTTCACGAGCCCTGTTATCAAAGGATACTTGACAGAGAGAGACAAGCTTCCCTCACCCTCTTTACCCTCAGCGCCACGATAGCTGAGCGCCGTCGCTCGGCTGCCGTTCACAGCGGGTTAAAGTTTTTTGACACAGAGTGCACAGAACTCTGTTCTGTTCTCGTCCATCGTCACCGTTTACGAGGCTGTAGTGTCGTTTCCTTACTGTGACCTTTAGTGCACGACGTCGGCGTCCACATTAGTGAAATGCGAATCACTGGGAGTAGGCTTTTCCAGAGTATCAAGCTTACCAGCAACGCTCAAGGCAACATTGAGCCGCGGCATAGAGTTGCAAAGAGCTAGAATGTGCTGAAGAAGAGAGGATGACACGGAAACTACAAGGCACCTGCTCGCCCGCTTTATTTATACCGCTAGGGTGACGTCCGCCATCCCGTGCAAGTCTAACCAGACCTTTGGCGAAACATGTTTGCAGAATCTACCTTATACCCTACTCTACACACGGTGCCCAAGAGCGCAGCGCATACGCGGTGGACATTTATACATTAGATGCAAGGTTCGCCAACTCAACCACGCTACAGTTCTCGCTCTGTACCTCCACGCCCATTGATATAGTTCCTCAGGGACATCATTAGTGCGATATCATCCCTTCCGCCATGATGACACGGAAATGAGCAAGCGTGATTGGCTGGTGCACCTGCTTCGTCGAGTTCGCCCACAGTGTGTTTGGCTGTCATCGCGGCTATATCGGCTTCAAAGGGCTACATCGGCTCCACACGTGACAGCAACGTGTGGCCGGGAAAGGAAGTTCAGTATCAAAAGGAGGGCAATCCCTGATAATTTATTCCCGCTTTCATATTTTCGCTTAATACCACTAATGCAAGAAACACGAAATTGTGGTCATGATACGTCTATGTCTTATAGCGTATAATTGCTTGCTGCTGCCCATTCAGCATGTGCGGATAACAGTACTAACGCGCTGTTTGCTATTATAATGCGCAATATAAGCGGGAATCGATGGTAATGGAGCCGTTTTGCAGGGAGCTGGCTATCTAGCAACAGTCGGGATTAGTCACTTAGCTAATAGGGGGGGGGGGGGGGGCAGTCATGCTTGTAAAGATAAGCCATTGCGGTTTACTCCAGCCTCCATATGACGACAGAAACAAGGCATCTCATGTCATCCTTGACAAGTCCTGCCATTCGTCATATGGGGCACGTCACGTCAACCATGCCATTCAACTCACGTAATGGTACACATAACTTGGAACGACATGTCATGGCATGTCGCTCCTGTTACGTCATGACATGCCATCGCGTTCACGTCGTGTCACGCACGCATGCAACGCATGCATGTCATCCTTGTCCTGTAATGCGTGCTGTGTATCTTAAGTCATTCAGTTGAACGAGATTGTTCAGTCGAACCAAATTCAGTTGAGCAAAAATATCTTCACACACAATATTGCCGCTATCCACTTGCGCAGGCACGTCTGCAGCAACTGGGACGCCAATTCGCGACGTCGAAGCCCACCGCTGCGCAAGTACAAAGCCATTTTCGAAAGTCACGTGGTCAAGCGCCTCCTATTGCGTTCCATCCCCAAGTATTCGCACAGGGCACGAGACAAGGCAACGGCGCTGCTGCTTAAGTGTTTCAGCCGGGTAAGCGAGAGAGCGTCGCTGTCGTTTTCATGCCGTTGCCTGCAGAAGCAACACACACCATGCGCGTGTGGTGTGTGTCGCTTCTCTACGTCCTGTGTTCATAGCACTGAGTTTTTATACTAATGCATTACCAACTAACCCACCTATCCATCTTTATTCATTGGCAAATTTCGTGTTATCGCTTTTCAGTACAACTGCATTGTTGTTCGTCTTTCGGTAGCCAACCATGGCACCACTATATTTCTCCATGCTTGTAAAATTACTAACTACACCATTAGCTAATAAGTGAGGGAGGAAAATAAGGATAGTATTTTCTGTCTCTGACCTCTCGATTTCGTTATGTATGTATTGACTCTTATTTCGAACGCTTCTACCAGCATCGTCCTTGTGGTAGAGTGCGTGTCCATTACTATGATTTACAAAGTCCTGTAGAACAACTCAACTTCTCAGTAGCTCGTGCTCGTAAGAAATTCTGACCTGCTCAGGACGATGAGCAAAACGTGAACAAGGTGAATGCAGGAGCCAAAGTTTCGACAAGTGGACTTGTCTTCTTCAAGGCGACATATGCTTTCCTCGCCACAGTATATATAGGTGGGGTTCTTCTAAAGAGGAGGGGGTGTGAGGCGGGAGGGCGCGGAAACGAGGGAAAGTGTGTTAGCGTGTCGAATTAGTAAAGGAACGCTGTGTACAAAGTCAAAGCCAGGACCCCCCTCCCCTCACCCCAGTCTGTCAACACACGCGCGTTAGCCGCCGTGTCAAGGGCGTCTGACACGCCGGCTGGAAAAAAAAGGGAAGAAAAAGGAAAAGGGGGCAGGGATACGCCAAGAAATCAAACTAAGTGTTGTTGCCTATAGCTTGAGGTTTAGCATAGCGAATAGATTCTAAAGCTCCCTTTGAAACGTTTATGCCTGTTGGTTGCAATGTTTTGAACTTATGGATAAGGCATGATTCTCTGTATTTTCTTTCTAGTTCAGAAGGCACATTTGACTGTAAGATGTAGAGTTTAAGTTCATCAATGTTATGACCTGGTTGGTTGAAATGCCCGGCGACGGCTTTGGGAAGCGTTTTAGCTGTGTCCGCGCGATGTCCGTTTACTCTGACGTTCATTGATTGTCCTGTTTCACCGATATATTGTTTCATACAGACGGAACATTCAAGCATATTGTCACGCTCTAACACAAGAATAAGTGACAGTAGGATCAGCCAGAGATGAAAAATGCCAAGCACTGAGCGATGGTTCTCCAGCTGGCGCGGGATCTTCGACTTTGTCGTCTTCGCCGTTTTGCTGGGCACGCAATGCTGAATGTTCGCTGGCTCAAAACACCAGGTGGCATTATTCCCCCTCCCTATGAAGCATCGACTCGATGCTCAAACACAAGACGTACACGAAAGGTACGCGCATTAGGTAGGACATAAAAAAAGGGGGGAAACGCGCTAGCACACATACGGGCATGCATACGAGGGGAAAAAAATGGGTTTTGTCGGCGGAGCAAAAAAAAGAAAAGAAAAATCACTTCGCAGTTCTTTGGAGGACGACGCGACGACAGCAAAAAACAAGAGTTTGTTTCACCCGTAAACTTAACATCACCGTGCAAAATATGGCTTGAGACGGACGACATGTACAGTCTCTGCGCGTGGTAAACGGCGCTTGGGCGATGGTAGGTCTCCGTCTGGAATCACTTCATAGTTCACGTCGCTTACACGCCTTAGTACTGTGTATGGTCCAAAGTACTTGCTCAGGAGTTTCTCGCTGAGGCCTCGCCGTCTAATGGGGGTCCAAACCCAAACTTGGTCACCAGGCTCATAGGTAACTTGTCGATGGTGAAGATTGTACCTTATGGCATCTGTACACTGCTGCTGCCTTATGTTGACACGGGCCAGTTGACGTGCTTCCTCGGCACGCTGAACGTACTCCTCGACGCCAGGAGCTAACTGGTCGAGCTGATCAATGTCTTCATACGGAATCATGGCGTCTAGCATAGTTTGAACTTCTCGACCATAAACGAGGTGAAACGGCGTAAATCGTGTACTTTCCTGTGTGGCAGTGTTGTACGCAAACGTTACGTACGACAGGATTTCGTCCCACGTTTTGAGCTGCACATCGACGTACATAGAGAGCATGTCTGCCAGTGTTTTGTTTAGTCTTTCTGTCAAGCCGTTAGTCTGAGGGTGGTATGCAGTGGTCTTTCGATGAGTCGTGTAACTCAACTTCAAGATGTCGTCCAGAAGCTTCGCCGTAAATGCCGTCCCTCGGTCAGTGATGATGAATGATGGTGCGCCATGCCGAAGCACAATGTGGTGCATAAAGAACTGGGCAACTTCCGATGCTGTCCCGCGTGGTAGTGCCTTCGTCTCAGCGTAACGCGTCAAGTAATCAGTTGCGACAATGATCCACTTATTGCCGGAGGAAGACAAGGGAAATGGTCCAAGAAGGTCCATTCCAACTTGATCAAACGGCGTACGCGGAGGGTCGATGGGTCGTAGAAGGCCTGCAGGCTTGAAGGGTGGTGACTTTCGGCGCTGGCATTCACGGCATCCTTTCACGTAGCGTTTGACGCAAGCAGTCAGGCCAGGCCAGTAGTACATTTGCCGTACCCTGTCCAGAGTCCTTGAGTAACCCAAGTTACCAGATGTCGGCTCGTCGTGGCAGGCTAATAGGATGTCGTCGCGAAGGGCTTGAGGCACTACTAGAAGATGTGGCTTGTCGCCGGCACCTGTGTTTCTTTTGTATAGGATGCCTTCTCGAAGGCAAAATGACGACAACCGTCGCGAAAGTGGGCGAGGAATGGGTGCGATGCCGCCTTCTAAGTGCTCAATGATGGGCCTTAACTCAGCGTCCGATCGTTGTGTAGCGAGTAGGTCCGGCCTGCTGAGGGCTCCCAGGAAGGCGCTGTCGTCTTCCTCGTCCGGATTCTGAGATGCAACAGGTGCTCGTGATAGCGTGTCAGCATCTTCATGGTTCCTACCAGACTTGTATACGATGGTGATGTCAAACTCCTGGAGTCGCAGACTCCAACGTGCCAATCGTCCAGAAGGGTCTCGGAGGTTGGTCAACCAGCACAAAGCGTGATGATCGGTCACCACTTTAAATGGCCGCCCGTAGAGATACGGCCTAAACTTTGTAGTAGCCCAAATAACCGCAAGGCACTCCTTCTCTGTGGTGGAATAATTTGACTCTGCCCGTGACAGAGTGCGGCTCGCGTAGGCGATAACTCGTTCAGTTCCGTCTTGTCGTTGCACCAGGATAGCTCCGAGACCGATATTGCTGGCGTCAGTGCGTACTTCTGTGTCAGCATCCTCATCAAAATGACCGAGCACGGGAGGAGAAGACAACCGACGTTGTAGCTCCGCAAAGGCAGTCTGTTGTTCATCAGTCCAGAGGAATGGTACGTCGTCACGTGTAAGGCGAAATAGGGGCTCTGCAAGCTTCGAAAAATTTTCAATGAAGCGCCGATAGTAGGCATACAAGCCCAAAAACCGTCGGACACTTTTCTTGTCGGTTGGAGTGGGGAAAGCAGCTACGGCATCAGTCTTCTCGGGATCGGGCCGAACACCTGCCGCGCTCACGACGTGACCAAGGAACTTCAGTTCCTCGTAACCGAAATGGCATTTCTCTGGCTTGAGTGTAAGGTCAGCCGATCGAATGGCTTCGAGTACATTCCGAAGCCGTCGAAGGTGCTCGTCAAAAGTCTCCGAAAAGATAACGACATCATCGAGATAGACGAGGCAGCTTTTCCATTTGAGGTCAGCGAGAACTGTATCCATCATTCGCTGGAATGTGGCTGGCGCGGAACAGAGGCGGAAAGGGAGTACTCTAAATTCGTAAAGGCCGTCCGGAGTCACAAACGCAGTTTTCTCACGGTCCCGCTCATCTACTTCAATTTGCCAGTAGCCACTTTTCAGATCGATAGAGGAGAAATACTTCGCGCGCCTCAATCTATCCAGAGAATCGTCGACACGAGGCAACGGGTACACGTCTTTCTTTGTGACGTTGTTTAGCTTCCGGTAGTCAACACAAAACCGAAGCGTGCCATCTTTCTTTTTAACGAGAACGACTGGCGATGACCAGGGACTGCATGAAGGCTGTATTGCGCCGTCTTGAAGCATTTCCTTCACCTGCGTTTGAATGGCATGTCGTTCGGTCGGGGAAACACGATAAGGCAGTTGCCGTATGGGGGACACGTCGTCATAGGTGATGATACGGTGTTTCGTAATCGACGTTTGACGTATCTTCGACGACCGTGCAAAGCAAGAGTGGAACTGGAGCAACAGCTCAAGGAGGTGTTGTTTGTTCTCTTCAGGAAGCGTAGGACTAATGTCGACGTTGCGTATAGATGGTTCAGCATTGTCGATTGCCTCGGAAACAAAACACTCCGTGACGTCAGCGATCGGGTCGGCGTAGGCGATGACAGTACCGGGGAAAAGGTGCCGGTGTTCGTAGCTGAAGTTCGTGACAAGAACCTCACAGTGGCCATCATGGAGATCAATAAGGCTTCTTGCTACGCAAACACCTTGAGAAAGCAGCAGAGAGCGATTGCTTTCTGCGACCGCTTCACCGTGTAAGAGTCTGTCACATGCCACCTGAACCACGACACTTGCACGTGGTGGTAACAGGACAGCGTCGTCGACGACACGAAGAGGTGCTCGAGGGTGGATGGTGTTGGTCGTCGCTGCCGCGCTCTTTGTCGAGAAAGTGACGAGGCGTTGGCGAATGTCGATGATAGCTCCGTGCTCCCGGAGAAAGTCCATGCCGATGATCAGGTCTCGAGAACACTGAGGGAGAATGCTTAAGCTGGCAACAAACGTAGAGCCGCGAATCTGTATTCTTGCCGTGCACATGCCGAGTGGGGTGACGATGTGCCCGCCAGCTGTACGAACTGGCGCTTGATTCCAAGGCGTTGTCACTTTCTTCAGAAGGGTGGCCAGTTTTTCGCTGATTATAGAATAATCCGCTCCAGTGTCCACTAAAGCAGTCAATTCGCGACCGTCGAGGAGTACAGGAATGTCCAAGGAAATTCTTTTTCTGTAATCAGCAGGTACCGTCGTCGTCGATGTATCGTCGGTCCGCGTACGCGTCAGTAGGGGTCCTTGAGCACGTCCAGACTGAGCGGCCTCGCCCCCGAAGGTCGCTGTGGTTAGTTTTCCCGGCGCGGGCTGGGCGACCGACCCCGCACCACACTCGAATACGTACGGCGAGTCGGAGAAAACCGCCGCGGCGAAGGGGAGCGTGACTGGTGTCGAGTTGATGGGGATCCGCACTGTTGGGCAACGTATTGTTCAATTTCAGGAGGACGCTGGCCGAACCTAGGTCGCGGCGAGTTTGCTGAAAATCCGCGTAGTCCGAGCTCTCGATAGGAGCACTGTCGGTAGACGTGCCCAGCTTCGCAACAGTGAAAGCAAAGGGGACGGCGATCAGGTGCCCGCCACACGTCTGATTTCCTTGGGGCCTGTCGGTGGTCCTGGTAATACGAGGCCGCTTGGACGGGCTGTAGCATGGCCGGGCACGCGGTGCGAAGTGGGGAGGGAGGTGGGGCAGGTTGCCTCAAAGCTTGCGCATACGACATGCGGGAGCTGTCAGTGCTTAGTGGTCGAGCTTCGGTGTTGAAGGGTGGTTCTCTTAGCGCTTGCTGGACTTCGTCACGGAGAACGCTGGACAAGGAGTTGAGCGTCGGCTGTGAGGGTACCGACAGCTTCTGGAGTTCTTCGCGGATGACGGAACGAATGAGCTCTCGAAAGAAATCGACGTGGCCCCCGAGAGCTCCGTAGAAGTCCGTAGGTGAGGCAGCGTTCACTTGGCGTTCGTAGGATGGTGCCCGCTGCCGAAGCGTCTGTTCAATGGTGACGGCCTCGGAAAGAAATTCTGACACTGTTTTGGGAGGACTGCGCACGAGACCGCCGAACAGCTGCTCTTTCACGCCGCGCATCAGGTACCGCACCTTCTTTTCTTCCGACATGCTGGGGTCGGCTCGGCGAAAGAGACGCGTCATGTCCTCGACATACATTGCGACACCTTCGTTCGGCATTTGTATACGGGACTGAAGATCACGCTCAGCTCGCTCCCGGCGATCAGGGCTCACGTACGTCTCAAGAAACCGGCGTTTGAATTCTTCCCATGAATTTAGGGCATCTGCACGGTTCTCGTACCAAACACGTGCACCATCGTTAAGGCTGAAATATACGTTTTTCAGTTTCTCTGCGTCATCCCACTTGTTGAACGCGGCAACACGTTCATAGTGGACCAGCCAGTCTTCAACATCCTCATGTATGGCGCCGTGGAAGGGATTTGGCGTTCGCGGATTCAGCAGCGTACAATGAATCGGCGTTGGGCCTTCCATACCTGTTGGCGTGGTCGGAGCTGCCATTTTCTCTGGGAGGAGTCCAAACTCAGGGGCTTGTCCACGGATCCTTCTGCTGGCGCGGTGTACAGGCGTAACCACCGGTACAGGGCTGGAGCTCCTACTGCTCGGAGGGGTGTGGTGCATAGATTAAATCACCCCGCACCTCCACCAGTTTGTCACGCTCTAACACAAGAATAAGTGACAGTAGGATCAGCCAGAGATGAAAAATGCCAAGCACTGAGCGATGGTTCTCCAGCTGGCGCGGGATCTTCGACTTTGTCGTCTTCTTCGCCGTTTTGCTGGGCACGCAATGCTGAATGTTCGCTGGCTCAAAACACCAGGTGGCAATATAATTCACATCCGAACTTGTGCAAGTGAAGCTAGATTTGACTTCATGTGTATAATTATTTGCGGTGCTTTTAATTTTAGAGTCACTTTGAAGGTGCCTGCAGGTTTTCCACCTAGGGTGACATGTTTTATTACGGGGAAATTCTGCTGACTGACTTTTGCGTGCACTAACATGTCTTTAAAGTTCTTGTTTCGGCGATAGGTAACCCTGGGTACATCCGGGAACGCTTTTCGCAGACGCTCGTTACTTGATAATATTGGGTGGTATTTTCTTAGGATGTTGTTTATGTTTGGGAGTGCATTAGAATATTTTTTATAACAAAATATTTTTTATAACAAAATCATAACAGAATCTATTCGCTATGCTAAACCTCAAGCTATAGGCAACAACACTTGGTTTGATTTCTTGGCGTATCCCTCCCCCCTTTTCCTTTTTCTTCCCTTTTTTTCCAGCCGGCGTGTCAGACGCCCTTGACACGCCGGCTAACGCGCGTGTGTTGACAGACTGGGGTGAGGGGAGGTGGGTCCTGGCTTTGACTTTCTACACAGCATTCCTTTACTAATTCGACACGCTAACACACTTTCCCTTGTTTCCGCGCCCTCCCGCCTCACACCCCCTCCCCTTTAGAAGAGCCCCACCTATATATACTGTGGCGAGAGAAGCAAATGTCGCCTTGAAGAAGACAAGTCCACTTGTCGAAACATTGGCTCCTGCATTCACCTGCTTCACGTTTTGCTCATCGTCTTGAATTGCCATCTCCCGCATTCCCCGTCTTTTCTCTGACCTGCTCAGTGAAGTTGATGGGGGGCTAAAAGACAGGGTTTCAAAGAAACAGTTCACCTCGAGGAGGTTCCTCAGCCATCAATTTTGAGAGGAGAAACGGGCCGAGCCGAAACAGATGAAACAAATTTATTTCAGGCAAATCTTCCGGAAGAGGAGCAATGACTTTGCGGAGCTATGAAAAACAGGGTTCAATGCAATCACTGGGCCCCAAAACATTATCGGTGATGACAGCGCCCATTTAATACGCGCGACAAACAACAATAACTATGAAAGAGGTTACTGTCATAAAATAAGAAAAAAACTTGCGGCACAACCCATCTCAAGATCACTGTCAACGCTAAAGCGTTGGCATTGAATCAGTATAGCGACGCCACGTTTTTCCACCATCGAAACGAGTTATATATGAGGCATGTACATCAGCGGGACTCCTGTTTCAGAGGGGAAGGTGAACAGTTATCATATTTGCCTGTGCCTCTGTCCTGTTGTCAGAATAAACGCCGCACGCAACAGACGCGTCACATCAGGGAAGAGTTTTGGGCTGATGCTCACTTGCATGCGTAATGATGCGAACGACAAATAACATATGAAGTCGGATATATCGGAGCACAGACACGCTAGAAGAATTCTTCCAACTGATACGGTGTAGAAACACGATTGCCTCTAACTTTTCGGTACAAACATACCGACATTCTGCAGTCAGCAAGAAATAGGTTATTCAATATTAGGTTATTTGGCTGCTCACAGGGATGATTATAATCTCACTTTTTTCCTCCTGGCCACATAACTTATTTTCGCAGGTGGTCTTCGCGTGCCTCCCAGTGCCTAATTTTAAGAACACCATAAAGCTTAATTTGGAACACCATGTAAATTCGTTGCGACGGTGGTAGTACCTTGTGTGGCTATATTTATTAAATGCTAAATGTGTTACTGTTGACAGTCATCGTGAGATGGGTTCTGCCAATTTTGTTGGTGTTGTTATTGATCTTTCTGTATCCACTCCTCCTTAAACAAGTATATCTTCACTACACTCTTCCCTTCGATTTCGTGACTTGAGCATGTGTTTTAAGGAAATTATTCATAGGGTAATTATCCAATAGCATCTTTAGCCACTTCTACACTGCGACATCTGAAGCGTGTATTTCACAGATAATTTTCCAAAGATATATAGTAGAACCATAAAAAGAAATGGCGTGTACGTAGGCTACACAAAAGGCAAAAGGTGCGATTTGAGTTTGTTTTGCTCGGGACCGCAGGGCGGCAGGCAGAGCTCGTGGACTATTGCGAAATTCTTGCAAGAGGTGGGGCTTCCCTGGCCGCACAAGTCCCCAGCCTCGAGACCCGACCTCCTCGGCACGCTCGTCAAGTCGTCGTTACACTTCGGCATACACATATTCTGGGCCTTTTTCGTGGGTCGTCATCCATCGCGCCGGAACCAGAACACCATTTACACGACCTTAGACGAACGGTGCACCGACTGGATCGGGAACTTCGAGCGGCTCAGAGATTATGCCAAACACCACGATTATCTCAGACGCTGCGCTGAAATCCTGGGCGGCACCGGGCAATCGTACTCGCGGATGATCGAGGCCGTAACGGTGGCGCACACTGATATCGCCCAACTGGTGTTCCGCTTGTGGGACCCGCATGCCGTTCCGGCGTTTCTTGACCTCGGTGACCCCGAGCTTCGCCGAGCTCTCAACGGTCATCTTGCGGATGATTCGCAGTTCTGGCCCGAAGACAAAATTGTGAACTTGCAGCCCAAGCTATTCGCTCAGCTCAACGCAATTCACTTCAGCCACGACAATTTCACCGAGAACTTCAAGCTCTTCCTCGGTGCGTACGCGGTGTGGTTGCTGTCGCCATACGCCTCGCGTTACCTCACCACCAGCATGCTGGAGGACATGGGCCTCGCAGCCTATGAGCGAAGCTACTGGCACCACAAGTACATGCTGACGCTCGAGGAGACCCTGCCGCTGGCCAACTGGAAGCTTGAACAAGAAGGTTCGGTTGACACGGTTTACACGTCGAAAATGCTGCACCTCGCCAAGCGACCCATAAACGACTTCATCGCTATATACGGTGAAGCTCTCGAGAACTATATGGCAGACGCTATGGCTGGTGTTGTGGTCAACGCCCGGAACATGACTCTTACGTGGCACATGCTGGACCGGACGTACGCCTATGTACCTTTCGACACCAGGGCGGGGTTGTTCGACCTGTACATACGCATATGCACCGTGGGCATGAACATCCTCAAGAAGTCGTTGCGCCACCCTAGGCAGATCGCTCTTCACGCGCCAGGGATCGCTACCTACGGGCTGTACCGCATCCTCGCGGCTAGGGAAGTCGTGGTCCCCAGCTACATGAGGGCGCTACCACTGTTCGATGCGCGCCACCCATTGCCTGTCCTTGTGGCCTTGATCGGCACCCATATCTTGAAGCAGATGGCCACTCTAGGGAGATTCATCCTGTTCTATGATGAAAACTTTGTGGTGAGTGTATTCTTGGCAAAAACATGCTTAGAAATGTTTCAATATCAATTCCTTTTGAGTCGTCTCAATCAGAAAGTTGTAAAGACCTCGCACATTTAACGAAGCTGTTGCGATACTGTACCCGTGCCCCTGTTCCTGCGTTCATTATTAAGCGGGTCCATCAAAATGGTTTTTACTGTGTGCATTCCACAGCTATCCAGCACAGTTATTTCACTTGAGCAGTGCGAATGTACACGTAGGAAATAAAGGGATTATTTGACACACTGAAGAGCTTTGTGAACACAAGTATTTCAACAAGGCAGATTTGGAATGACTGCCACGATGAAGTTGCACTGACCACAAACATGCTTTATGCAGGGAATATTTTAGTTTTAGGGACACCGAGCTAGTACCTGTTTTTGTGAGCTTGCGAGCTTGTGTAACTTTCTTGTGAGCATGTAGCTAAACTGACGCAAAGAAGTCGCTAACATTTCCCTAAGTGCTGCTCTAATGTCGCTGAAATTGTCGTCAACACTGTCTAATTAATTTCATACAATGTATGTGTTTTCAACAACACGTTCACATATATACTAAAAAAGCGTAACGCGTCTTCCAAGGCATTTCACCTACATTAGTGCTCCGTCGACGACGCTCCCGTTTCAGCCGCAGAACCGGAGGTGCCGATAAGAGCTACAAAGGTACGCTGGCCCGTAGAGTCGTCACCCGTTCCGAATCTGCCATAGGTGTTTTAACACAAGTGATTTAATGGTAACGGCTCGACAAACGGCAACAAAGTCGACGCGATTACCACTGTGAAATGGCATAAAAGGTACCATAAAGAGCACCAGTAAGTTTTCGGCTCCTAATGTACTTTTGGAAACAAATAAAAAAATCTGTTTCCAATCTTGAAAAGCCGCAATTGTTAAGAAAGACCGCAAACTGCGATCTTCCATTTCTCATATTTCGCTCTGCAGTGATCGAGCGCCGATTGCGTAATCGTGGCCGTCGAAAATTCCGAAACGTTTTCTTCGCCAATAATGTACCAATTTGAGCGCGGGAAGGTGTTTTTGAAATTTGTTATGTTGGCTCCGGTTCGTTTGCAATGCAGCGTGGTCCATCTTTATCGTTAAAGTATCAACAAAGTGGAAACTGTCCACATTCATAACGTCACATCAGGTGTCGTGACGTCATGACGCCCCGCCAACTTGGACATTCATGACGTCACGGCGAGGCGTCATAACGAAGCATCACAGGGTCATGTTCAAGCTGCCTCGACGACTGGCGCGACGGTTTGCAAAGTATACCATGAACATGGCGACGATCTTGCGGGTGCGGATGATTTGTCCCAGGATGAAAACTGCCTCGTTGTCCGAGTCGCTCTGCAGCCGAGCTTTCGGCGCGTAATTGCGCAGCAGATCCTGAACAGCCTTCACGTTGCAGCTAGGGAGCTTGTGGACCTTCATGTGGTAGCCGGTACCGAAACGCTGCTTCAGGAACGTGGGCGAGCCACCACACCTGTGTTAACATTGCAAAAAACAACGAAATACACATTCTTGCGGTATGTGTTTCATGGCTATATTTCTGTTTGATGCAGCAATACAGCAAAGCTATTTCACTCGACGACGAAGAGAAATGGCGCCAAAAGAACGCGAAACAAGAGCCTCAAGCAGAAAGAACGCGACGTCATGGTCTTGTGTGCTTCTCGTTCTTATTTCACGTTCTTTTGGCGCAAGCTAAATGTCTCAATTCTCAAATGCGCATACCAACTAACCTTAATTTCTTAGTTAATTATTCTACAAAGGCAGTTTCTGTTATAAGTATAGAAAAATACCATGTGTTGATATTTTGCGCAACCTGACGTCACTTCCGACACCAAGGTGAACAACAAAAATCATTTTCTTCAAAAGGCTATAGAAATCGGAGGGTCGAACCGCGCCAATAAAAGTATCCGAGTCGGAATTTTAACCATAACCGAATCTGAACCCAAGCCCGTACCCTTATAGCTCGTCTGAACCTGAACTCATAAAGAATCATAACCGTTACCGGTTCGGTAGGAAATGGATCAAGCATCTAGAGCTACAGCGAGTGCTCAAAAGACACGCGATTCTTCGAAATAATTACGCAATCAGTCGGAGCGCCCCTCTAGCAATCTGTTACGACTCACGAGCTGCGTTTTGTGCGATATGGTGATAAGACACCGAGTATGTGCTGCAGTAACAATACGGCCACATAGGCAGGGACGCCTGCATTTCTGAACTCGGCGACCAGTTGTGTTCCACGGCTGAGACGTTCTTTGCAGGAGGCTGTTACCATTTCTGCTCGGTCGGTAGGTCGGCCTGCGCTGCTATTACCAAATACGCCGCACAATCACACACGCCAAGACACACGGAGAGCCAGAAACACCATCACGGGATAATTGGGATACCAACAAGGTAATCAGCTCGGCGTATTGTAGCAATAACACTGTGGTCCGATACTAAAGCACTCAACGCTACTGATTACTGGGGATTCTGAAACACACGCGCAGACGCCAGTATTGTGAGAGCCATTGCCCCTATCGCCAACTTGAACACTGTCTGCCGATCGCGCAAAGCACCATGATGAATATCATCGTAGGGCAACGATTCTACTTGACCTGATATGGGACAGTGGGCCAGTTGTTTACACACTTCAACTGCAGTGCTCGTCCCCAGATCCTTCGGGAAGTCCCAGTGACTTGCAGAAAATTGTGCAAAAACCACGTATGGTGACAGCCAATGTAAACGAATGGGAATTCTGTAGAAAGCTATATTCCCCTAGTCAAAGACACGATGAGCTTGGAGGCGTATATTTGTTTCAGTGAGGATATTTGCGCAGCGAGTGTTGTTTTATTACGTAATTCCATGGGTGAACCGAATGATTGCAGTGGCCCCGAGAATGCAGTCGTAGGTATAACGTGCTTTACGTTACCGAACAGGGGCCACGCGGTTCTGCGTTGGTTCTCTTCTTTTTTTTTTAGCTAATAGCTTACCTTGGTCCTTAGGCTGGTTTTCGCGGTCGGTTGTTTATTCCCCCTCTCCGTTTGTTTTTCTTTTTCTTTGGTGACAGCATGCGGCGTGTACCTGATCTTTCCATTGGCCATGATGACAATGCGGTCTCCGAGCACGTCAGCTTCGTCCAAGTGCTGCGTAGTGAGGAAGATGGAGCAGCTGCGCCGAATCTTGAGCAGCAACTCCCACATCTCGCGGCGACCGTCCGGGTCCATGCACGACGTCGGCTCGTCCATGATGATAACCTGGATGGTGGGAAAAGACAGTGATGCAGAAGTAAGACGTATTTCTGTCACAACGAGATGACCGCAAGCCAATGTTGCGTGTGAATGGAAAGCTACAAGCAGCGGGGAAAAAATTCAGGTGTACGCCCATTTACTTAGTGACACATTGACGATAAAGTCGGTGTAAGATTCCGTTCCAGTTGGGGTAGATGTGTGAAGATGCTGTGCGCGAAACCTGCTATGACAGGAAGCGGCGCTACTCCCTTTGTGATTGTTTACCGAGCGGTACTCACTCTTGCAGACGTTCCGGAGATGAAGCCCTTTCTTTGCAGGGTAGCGATGCAACGCTGGCGGATGGGCAAATTTCTGCATCCTCGAGGAAAGCCGCACATCTCGAAGTGTCCGTAAACGTAAGGACAGCTGCAGCAGCGGTTCGCGAACTTGGCTACACATATTCACTTCGTTCCTTAATAATTCAGTCACTATTCTTGCAGCCAACTTCTGCACACGTCTTCAACACGCGTGATTCAATCCGGTAAGATTAGAGCACAGTATGGAAGCGTAAACTCAGTTGCATTTCCGGCAGCTGATCACACAGAAGCGATGTGGAAGCGGCAATGGTTTCGTATTCGCGCTCTGTCGCTGAGGCGACTTGCGGCGCATAGTGTTCCTGTATATGCTTCCGCAGGGAGCAGAGTTGCGCATACCCTTTCCGGCGCCGCTCGCACCGCTATTGGCCGAGCGCGAAAAATGACGTCAAATGATCCGCGCCGCTGCGAAGCCAACTTTACGGGCGCATTGCTGACTCATGCGAACTCGTCGTTTCCGTCAGTGCCATCGCCATTGCAATCACCGGACCGTCGACCGTGCGTTGAGAGGAGCAGCTGCGGGTTGGGTGCTAAGTTGGCATATGGTGCTAAGTTGGCATATGCATATTTAGCTCTCTAGCTGTGATAATTGTAATATATTCCTTCTCCGTGTGAAGTTTTGAGAACAGTAAAATTGATTCTAGTCAATTTATTGTCTTGAAGTGCATAGGCTTATTTATTTCGCTGACTAATTGCTGCCATAGAAGCTAAGCCGGAATTGTATGTGTGCTAGCTTGTGAGCATCATGTATCAGCCAGTGGAACAAAAACTTATCGTTAAATTAAACTTGCTGGAAATCTACGTTGTGCTTTGGTGAATGCTGTTTCCTGTGGGCGGGAGTGGAGTGAATGCACTGTTGAATGACGTAAAATTTCCTTGCCTCTGACGCGATAGGTCACAAAGCTTTGTAACCTGGCTTTTTGGCCAAAGCCTGCTTCAGTGATTTCATTGACTTGATACGGTGTCTTCAACTACTGGCTTTTCTCTGAGTGGTAAGAGATCAAGAAAAATGTGCTGTCATATTACAGTCTGCACTGTGTGAATAATTACTCTGCAAGTTTGCCATCTTGATGTGATTAGTGCAATAAAAATAACGTGTTATTACCCTTAATAGCTTGTTGCCTTTGCAGTTTCTTTGAATTCTGCCCCCAAGGTTCCAAGAACCAGCACACTTGGCCTGCTGCCAGCAGCCGTTCATGCATTCCCTTGTATAAAATAAATTTGATCGAGAAGCTCTTGCATCTTGAATCTTTTTTCTACTTGCAGATTTGCCGCTACTATATAGCTGATTAGTCTGCGATATGAATGAATCGTAAAAGTAAGCTTTGCTTAAAATGTGCGCATGTGGACATTTGAAATGCGCTTAAATCTTTGTCTGCACCGCATGTATCGAAAACGTGCAGCTGTTGTGAAAGATGGTTAGTGGTAAATGGCGCTCTGTCAACGGTCACTGACATAATTATAGGCACGATAGCTCTCTTGGCGAGGGTCATTAATCGGCTGGTTTCGGCAGCCAAAATGCGCTAAGTGTCTACCTTACGTGTGTGAAGTTTTAAACACTCTTTAAAACATTTCTTGCTTTCTGACCATGATAAGACAACTTCATATGCATGCTGAAAATCATTGCACCGCTTTTTGTGGCAACGTACTGCGCGTTTGCGAGCGAACTTTGGAGCTGTTCGAGCCACGGGAGAATTTTATTTTGGGGAATCGAAGGTGGTCCTACCCCCTATTTGCACGTTCGTGTGTGTTTGTATATGCGTGTTTACATCGGTACATACAAAGTTTCGGTTGGTTGGAAGCCCACCCCCTCCGGCTGCACGAATGACTCGTTCGAGCGTAGCCTATATAAAGAAGTGTCCTTTGCTAAGCGCCTGCGAACAATTGACGCTTGTAGCTCGCGACCACTAGAGAAAAAAAACGCTACACCGCGCGGCATTTGGCTCCTGCGCGTGCGAGGAGTGGCTTCGCTGCAGAGCTGGATCATGGCGGCGCACCTATGCGCAACTCTGCTCCCTGCGGGAGCATATACAGGAACACTAGCGGCGCACCGACGAAAGTGCCGCCGCGTTTCTCTAGAACAAACTGCTCCGCGAGAAGGGTCAATATGGCACGAGAGATGGAGCAGCGATCGTCATTTCTCCTCGCGTCCGGTCGCGATATGCGCAGATGCTGCCGGTGCACAGCGCCGCCGCCTCTCCCTCCCCCTCTCCAAATTCAGGCTAGCCTTGCCAAACTCTCACCCACCCGTAGACCTACGACACTTGAGGAGTGGCTGGCGGACTCCTCCTCCGACTACGTACGTGCAATGATCGAGCTCATCACGACGCTCGGCTTGGCAGACAACTAGAACAAAGCGGGCGAACCCGGACCGGGGTTCTTGAATAAAGTTTATTCTCTCTCTCTCTCTCCAATCCCGGCCTTTCGCGCAAACGAATACGGCGCGCTTCATCTCAGCTTTCTTCCTTCGCGTGCGCCAGACTGAGCCGTGACCATCGGCTTCCCTAGCGTGCTTTTACTCGCACATAGAGCATACCATGCGTTATGACGGCGTTATCGCCCTTGGACTTTATATGGAACATCACGATGACGCCGAAAATGCGCCTGGGGTGTCCATATAACTGATGTAATCACAGAAACGCTAGAGGGAGGGGAAGAGAAACAAACGATGAAAGCGCTGCTGTTATCAACTTTATTGAAATTTGCGACAGATTTTACTAAATTCAATTAGTTAAAAACTCACCGACTATTCCGATACCCCCTAATGCGGCGTTTTAGCGCAGCTCTATACGTCTTTTGATTTCGCGATACCTTGGCTGGCAGAAAAAAAAACTGTCTCATGCCATATATTGCAAAGGGAGCAAAGTGTTACGCGTCTATCTCGCTAATCGGCGAGACCGCGAGAGGCCGCGCGTTGGTCACGCGCGGGCGCGATTCACAGCAGCCGCCGCAGACAGACCTTCGCTCATACAGCGCTTTCATTCCATAAATGGTATCGGTGGACGCGTTCGCCGCATGCCATTGGTGAACACACGACGGCGCGCTACTCTGGCGCCATATCGTAGCGGTCGTCGCCGCCGACGGGCACAATGCTTTTCTTTTCACTCTTTCGCCATACCTTCCTCCTCTATACATTCCGCATCACGGTTCCGCTGCACCATCCTCCTCCGCTTTTTTCCTCGCACTATCTTCGCTATGACCATCTTTCATCCCCCGCTGCCCTCTGCGTTCACTCTTTCATCCTTCGCTGTGCTCGTTCGCTCACTTACGCCGAGGGACGCCGACGCTAAATTCAAGAACGGCCACCTAGGAGCTGCGCCCTAAAACGAACTTGCGCCAGGCGGAGTGTCTGCAAGAACGCGGACGTGTGAAGCACTTTCACATAAGTGCGTGCGCGCGTGACAAACGTGTGCACACGATGTATCTGTCCTTGATGCGCGGCCGCTCAGCCCGTTGCATCTGACGCAAAGCATATGCTGCGACCATAATAGACATTATGACAAACACTGTCTAATAAAAGTACCGCCACGGCAGTTCGGAAAAGGGTTTTCATTTGAGTTCCCGCGTAATAAAATTATGTTCTCTCGTATATTTGAATAACACTCCGGTGCTATCATGTCTGTAGGTTGTGCGTGAGTCGTACGTTACGAATTTTATGGCACTTTTTACTTCGAGAAATTCAATTAGTTCAATAATGCACTTGGAAAATGGCTTTGTTTGGAATACGGCTTTGGAGTGCCGGCGCAGGCATGCGGCGAGCGCAGAAATAAAGCGCAGGCGTGGGCACCGCACCAATTGCGCATGCGCTACTTCGCCTGCGGCGACGCCGCCTCTAGAGAATGCAGCTCCGCGCTAGTCACACGTTGCCGTGTGCACGTTTTCTTTGTGAACAATTAAGGATACTTCGTCTGCCGATGCTGCCAAACGAGCCGCCCGAGCAGAGACTCAGCGCCACCGCCGAGAGCGCCCTGTCGTTCAGAATCGAATTCTTTGCCACAATCTATCGCGAATTCAAAACGCCTAAAACGTTGCGCTCCAAATTCATTATAGGGAGCATCGTCATCGTCGGTGTATTTTTTTTTCAACGCTCGTGTTATGTTTCCCGCCATGAGCGCATACCAACTCGCGCAAATTACGCCACTATTGTCTGTGGCGCTCGCAGCAGCTGAGTGACGCACTTCTACAACGCCGCTTGCGGTGCTCCTGACCGCAACGGTAAGGCTGTGCTGACCATTCGCTGGTTCAGAAAATCCTGAATGCCAATACAAGTCGGAAATTCGCAAGTGTACATCTTCTACAAATTACAGAAAGAGAATCTGAGTTGGTCCGTAGGTCGAAGTAGGTGCTATAGGAATAACCGTGGGTTCCAAAGTAACTCAATATTTCCGACAGCGTGCCAAATCTTTTTCAATGCTGTCACCTACTTTATCCTTCTCTTGTCTAATCAAAATGCGCGCGTACCCCGAATAGCATTGCACATTGTCGAATGTACTCGTAAGCGACAACTCCGGAATGCACGGTGACGCAGGTGTAAATATCAGAGGGACTTCGCCGGCGCAAGAATAGGTTTCGACGACGAGTGCTACTTGTTTTTCCGAACATGACTTCTAAGCAAAAACTACAAAATTAGCTTTGAACACACTTTACGTAAAGCTTATAACAAAGAAATAAGGCGTGTACTCAGGTGAGGTAGCAATGAGATGCTCCACACGGTCTGGGTGCGGCAAACTGCCGCGCTGAATTTTTTTACCTTATGGCGGGAGCAAAAGGTATTCGTAGTGCGCGATTTTCAATTTCCTTGCTAAATAAAACAATCATGCATACGAAGCACGTTACCAGAAATTCTAGCGAAGTATGACAATATTTTTTTCCCTGTGAGAAATACAGTAGCAAATACAAACTAGGTGCCAGTGCCGTTTCCATTGCTTGTCTACTTAAAACTGATTTTTGCAAACTTGTGCTAGTGACCTTCTGGGATTTCAGATTGGCTGTGTACAAGAGCAGAGAGGTCATAGGTACGCGTAGGTTAATCTCTACTTTCGAAACTGGCCCGACTGCGTCCTAACTTTCGGGCCGCGTAATTACGCGTTCTTTCAAGGCTCAACGTTGAGCAATGGTACCAACAAGCCAAACTGCAAGTGTCACTGCAATTCCACATCGAGGTGAAGCATTCAGAGAATCTGCAGTCATTACGTACTGACCTTGGGCATGGCTAGGATCGCCATTGCAGTGCAGAGCCGTCGCTGTAGCCCCGGTGCGAGCTCCGATGCGAGCACTGTGCGGTATTCCATGAGCCCGACGTCGCACAGGAGGGTGAACGTCTCGAGGCGCGTCCTGTTCATCGGGATGCCTTTGATCTGGCGCGAGAGGCGGGCAGAGAGATAAGTTGCTCGGCAAGTCGGGGTTCGAAAGTAAGAGGCAAAGGGCGGGTAAACAACTATATATGTTTGTATTTTTTATTTTAAATCAGATTACAGCAGGACCGTTAACCTGGTGCCAATTACTCCACAGGGGGCTTTTCTCTCTGCCTAGGCAACAGCGGTCATCGTGTTCCTACAAGCTCCGCCATCACTGGAATGAGTCATTCCTGAAATGCACGTTATGCTCCACTTCCAAAGAATACTGCTCTCTACCGTCAGCGACGCAAACGAGTTCTCAGGTTTCTCCTGCGCGGTGTTTATGTTTGTGTAAGTTATCCTATGATATATTCACGCGGTTGTTTCAGATCGCTCTGACCCGTCATGGTGGCGCAGCGGCTTCGCAGTTCCGATGCCAAGTCCGAGGTCCCGGGATCGAATCCCGGTCGCGGAGGCAGCAGGTCGATCGGGACGAATTGCAAATACGCCCGTCTAACGTGCATTAAGTGCAGGTTAAAGAACAGCAGGTGGTCAAAAGAAATCTGGAGCCCCCCACTATACGGGGTGCCTCATAATCATATTGCAGTTCTGGCACGCATACAACCTCGGAATTTAATTTGATGGCCACGAAGAAAAGCGTTTTTAAGTGGGCTTCACTGATGATAAGGAAGCAGGGTCATCAGTTCCATTCCTCGTTGTTCGAGTAATGCAGCTTTAACGCTGTTTTTCACCACCTTTCCTTTACAGCCCGAGGGCTCTCAAACGAACATCCGAATATGCCATTAGTGGAGGGCGAACATTTGACAAAAAAAATAAAAACGTGGAGGACGCTTAAGCTTCGCCTTTAAGAGTGGAACGCGATAGCATTGAAAGATCTCTGTTTGCTTCTCCCTCTTCCCGGCAACTGTACCTTATGAAACTGTTGCTTATCTGGAAACGTTGGCGGCGAACGCTATACACGAAGGCGGGCTTTCGGGTAGAAACGCGGATTATTGCGTGCAACGCGATAGGTGGGGAGCCTACACTCAGGGCTTGCATGCAGGCTCCCCAGCAATATGGGGAGGCGAGCGCCATCTGGAGGTGCTGCAAGGAACCGGGCGAGCACCCCTTTATGAATGGAAGGAACGAAGGAAAAAGGGTTCGCGTCTGAGTTTCTGTGTAACAGAATTATGTTTTCTCTAATGTTAAAATTGCAATCGGACGCTATCCTTACGGTAGGTTGTATGTAAGTCGTACTTTACAATTTTTCTGATGCATTTTACTTTGAGAAATTCAATTAGTTCGGAACTTCAATTGCGCCACACGGAGTGCCTGCGTAGTTCGGAATGATTCTTCGCGAAAAGGCGGTCGACGCTGGACGTGGGATGTCGACGCCAAATGTCTTGCGACAGGGGCCCTTAACGCTGGCGCGTTAGAAGTCTAAGCTGTGTGGTGTTAAACTATGTGTTAATGTCCTTATTCACGAACAGGAAAAGAAACACAAGGGGTGCGTAGCGTGCACCACAGCTGGCCTACGTTTTAACGCTGCTGCTGCTTGCGCATGCTGACTCGATCTCCGCACGCGGCTGCATCTTCGCAATGGGGGAGCGAACAAACCTGTCGCCGCCTGTTACGTACCTCGATTTCACGATGCTCGCGACCTGCCCTCCATTTCGCGCATTAGAACTTGTCGTAAAATCATAAAAGCGCCCAATGGGAAGTCATTCTTCGCTGTACTGTCAGAAGTGAAAATCTGCGGACACAACTCAATAAGCTCAGAATAGCTTCAGCGGTGTCTTTAGTTGTTATGTCGTGACTTTAATGTGTAAGCTGTGATGCTTCAGTGGCAGACACAGGTACACTAAAACGTAAACAAGAGTCGAACACAAACAAGTGTACATGCCCGCGTTCGTTTTGTGTTTACGTGTGAGTGTTCCTGGTGTGCGCCACGTAAGCAGTGCAACCCGCAGAACACGGACACAACAAACATATGCTACGAGTCGAGCCTGTAAAATAAGTTACACAATATCTTGTGCCGCACCTGTGTAATTCGGTGAGCCTACAAAGCCATGTGCCGACTCGGCCAGCAAGCAAGGCTTACGAAAAGAGCCACGACATCACAACCACCGCAAATTTGCTCGTGCTGCCCAAATCGAAACCGTTGCAGCACGAATTGCACTGTGGCACAGGATGGACGAACTAGCGGTTCCACGTTGGAAAAGGAACATCGCAACGAAAGCCATGGAAAAGTAATCGACGTACGATGGCGAAATACATGAGGTGTTCTTCGACGGTCAGGTCGTCTATGAGAATGTTGTGCTGAGGGCAATATCCGATGCTGTCGCGCGTGTCTCTGGTGGACGTCTGGACGTCGTATCCACCCACGCGCACGACGCCCGACGTGCAGCCCAAGAAGCCTGGACGAGAAAAAAATAGTTTGCGCTGTCATCGAGTCCTGCGCAGCGTTTACGGATACAGCGCACTCCCTCATTCACAAGTATCCAAAGAAGTTCCCCTGTTGTTACGCCGCATTTAACGTTACTTAAAAAACCGAAAAGGCCATCGAAACATTATAGGCTCCGTACATGCCACAGCGAGCGTTTACAAGTTGAGAAGAGTACAGTAGAGGCGATGTGCGAAAACGGAATACAACAAACGCAACAGATGCATGGGCTATGCTGACAGGTTCAAACTCGTGTTTATTTGTTCTGCTCTAAACCAAGAACTACATGCGGCGTGTCTAAGTTACAATAGCAAGTAAACATTCACGTGCACTTTGCATTTCCTGATTTCACTAGCTTCAACTTTCGCTTCGGGGTTTATTTCTAGACGACAGAACACATTGAGCACCATAAGAAATTCAGAGAGTATTTCCTGCGCCAGAAACAACCCAAATAAAGAAGAAAGCGCACAGCATGACGTCCCAAAACTGAGGTGATGGCACGAAATTCGACAAAGACCCAGTCTCATGTTCAACTTTTTCGGTATTGGATAACCTTTCCATTAATGAACATTTGGGCGTGTTAAGTCTATACACTGATTTAATACCGGTACGCTGTGTCCCGGTGACCACTTATCTCGAGCAGCACAGCTGCCCAACGCACTATTGTCTACAAGTGGAACAGCAACAGTAAATTTTGAACTAAAACACCTCGCTGAAATAACTAAAGGACAGCGCCAACATTGTACCGCTACCATCCACTCGCTGAAGCCGGCCTCAAACTATATGTATGTTGTGACACGCTGACGAAGAAGATGTTCTGGTCTACGTATATATATATATATATATATACATATATATATATATATATATATAAACACCACAATGATATTTCACCACAAAGACAAACTGTGATGATGATGTATGGGGTTTTATGGCGCAAGGGCCAGGTATGGCCAAAGAGCACCATGTCTGTGCTAGTGAGTTTGCAATGTAATTATGATTGCTGTGAAGTTGGTGTGACGTGGCTGTAAAGAGGCCTTAAAATATGCGCTCTAAAGTGCGTAAAATCTGTAAAATAAAATTATGGCGATGACGTATGACTTGTGCTATGAACATTTAGATGCATATAGAAAGAATGATACGATAGGTAAAATATCTCATATTATAAGAAATGCTAGAGCACTACTGCCTCCTTAGAGCCCTTGAAACACAAGGGCCTGGAGGCATGTGCTATGCAAATTAATTATCGCAGTGGCATCCTCTGGAGAGAGGAGGCGCTACGAATGCATGGGACTAATAATATGTAAGACGACATCTCTGAGGAAACCTAGGACTGTGTCTGTATTAAAAAGCGGTTCTGGACCAAGAAGCATTGCAGGATGAAGGGAAATGTGCTGTCGGTATGCTAATGAAAAATGTCTCTTTCTCTCAGATTCGGCTTCCCGACACCCCAGGAGGACGTGGAGTACGGTCAGCCTCTCCCCGCATCTGCCACAGGCTGGAGGCTCATTTCCGGTGCGCAGAAAATTATGGGTGCCAAACGTGTGTCCTATTCAGTTCAGTTCAGTTTATTACCTTAAAGGTCCCCCGTAGGCGCATTACATAAGGGGTTACATAAGGGGTTACATAAGGTTCTGAGACGACAGAATAGGACATCTGTTCGGCGCGATTTTGTAGTAGAGGGCCAGAATCCTAACTGTGGTTTTATCAGGTGGAGCTTATTATCCGTTTCCGCGTCCCACATGCGTTGCCAGTGGTCTCGCAATCTCCTTCGCAAGAATGGCCTCAGATCTGTGACAGGCACCGAAGTGGTAGGGTTAACAGCTTGCGATGCGATTGACGTGGCCATCTCGCCCGCCAGAACATTACCCTCGATGCTCCTATGGCCAGGCACCCAGCATATAATGATATGCTGGTTAGATCTGTACGCTTTACACAAGACGGAATATAGTTCATTAAGTACTGGATTTTTGTGTCTATAGAGTGACATCAGGGCCTTCACGACACTTAGGGAGTCTGTATATATCGCTGACTTATGAAGTTTTGATTTTCTTATATGCTTCACAGCAGACAGTAATGCGTAGGCCTCGGCCGTAAATATACTTGTTTTCGGATGTAGTACATCAGATTCTGAGAAGGATGGGCCGACGGCAGCATACGACACCTCAGCATTAGACTTCGAAGCGTCTGTATAGAACTCTGCGCAGGAGTGCTTGTGCTGGAGTTCTAGGAAATGAGTTCGCATTTCGATCTCTGGTGCGTGTTTTGTTACTTCTAAAAAGGATATGTCACATTCTATGACCTGCCACTCCCAAGGCGGTAACAACTTGGTTGGATGCATTAGGCGAAGCTCGAGGAGTGGGACATGTATCTCATTACTAAGCTCCCTCACTCGAAGCGAGAAAGGCTTTCTTACAGAGGGGCGATTATGGAAAAGTGTGGTCCAGGCCATATCGTTAACAGTGTTAAAACATGGATGTTGATGATTGGAGTGTATTTTTAGGAAATATGTAAGGCTGATGTAAGTTCTCTGTAGATGGAGGGACCATTCATTTGATTCCGCGTATAAGCTTTCAATCGGGCTTGTTCTGAAAGCGCCAGTGGCTAACCGGATACCTAGATGGTGAATAGGATCTAGCATCTTTAGCGCGCTCGGGGCGGCAGAGCTATATACTACAGCACCGTAATCCAATCGAGACCGAATTAGGCTCTTGTATAGGTTCATTAAACACTTCCTGTCACTACCCCATGTAGTCGGGGATAGAATTTTCATCAAGTTAATTATTTTTAGACATTTTTCTTTCAGATATTTAATGTGTGGAATGAGTCAAGTCTGTAGTCAAGTATATTACCCAGGAATTTGTGCTCTTTGTTGACAGGTGTTTGGTGTGCACACAGTTCTAAGGAAGGATCCGGAAAGAGGCCTCTCTCTCTTTTTAAAAGAACACAAGAGCTTTTGTGGGGGTTGATTTTAAACCCGTTTTTGTCTGCCCACTTGGAAATCTTGTTCAAGCCCTGCTGCACCTGTCTCTCGCATACTGAGAGGTTAAGGATTTGAAGCCGATTTGAATGTCGTCAACGTAGACAGAATAAAGAATGGCAGGTGGTAGCGAAGCACGAAGCGTGTTCAACTTCATGATGAAGAGCACACAGCTCAGAACGCCTACCTGTGGTACACCTGTTTCTTGTGTGAAAGGTCGCTACAATACGTTGCCAATTTCCACTCGGAAGATGCGATTCAACAAATAGCTTTCAATTATTTTCAACATATTGCCGCAGATGCCCATTTCCGACAAGTCTCGCAAGATGCCGTAACGTCATGTTGTGTCATATGCCTTCTCCATGTCAAGGAATATTGACATGAAGAACTGCTTATGTACAAATGCATCCCGAATATATCCTTCAATGCGTACAAGGGGATCTGTTGTCGACCGGCCTTCTCTGAAGCCACACTGATAGGGATCAAGTATATTGTTGAGTTCAAGGAAATGTATGAGTCTGCGATTAATCATTTTTTCAAAAACCTTACACAGGCAGCTTGTAAGAGCTATCGGGCGATAGCTTGCCGCCATGGATGGGTCTTTCCCCTGCTTCAAAACAGGGACCACAATTGCTTTTTTCCATGCAGTTGGAAAGTATCGTGCAGCCCAAATAGTGTTGAAAATTGTGAGTAGTGTAAGTTGTGCGTCAGTATGTAAGTTTCTGATCATGTCATACATGACTCGGTCAGGTCCCGGTGCAGTGCTTTTGCATGTGTTAAATGCAGCTCTCAACTTGGCAATAACAAAAGGGGAGTTGTATGGTTCATTCTTTCAACATTTTCTCATGAGTGGCTTACATTCTTCTATTTGTTTGTATTTGAGAAAGGATTCTGAATAATTTGTTGGACTTGACACGCTCTCAAAGTGCTCCCCAAGTGAGTCTGCCTGATCTTTCAGTGTATCGCCCTGTGTATTTACCAGAGGAACGGAGTACGTTGGTCGACCTCTAATTCTATTTACCCTGTTCCAGACTTTGGCCTCATCTGTAAAAGAGTTAATACTTGATAAAAAGTTCTGCCAACTTTCTCTTCTGGCCTGCCTGCGGGTTCTCCTGCCTTCAGATTTTACTTCCTTAAAGTTGATAAGATTCTCTGCAGTGGGGGAAGCGCGTAGCAGGCCCCACGCTTTGTTGTTTCTTACGAGCGATCCTACATTCGTCGTTCCACCACGCGACACGCCGTCTGCATGCCAAGCCACTTCCTTCAGATATTCATTTAAATGCGGCATCTATTATGAACGCTGTAAAAAACTCCACAGCCGCATCAATTTCTAAAGAAGACATATCCGCCCATGAGATGCTAGATAGAGTTCACAATTTCTCCCAGTCGGCTGTATTTGTCTTCCACCAAAGAGCTTGTGGAGGAAATTTATTTTTTCTAGGTAATCTTAGCAGTATAGGAAAGTGGTCGCTCCCGTAAGGATTGCTCGTAACTTCCCTTATGAGTTCGGGCAGTATAGACGCGGAAACTATACAAAGATCTATTGACGAAAAGGATCTGTTTGCAAGAGAATAATATGTGGGTTCTTTCTTATTGAGATAGCACGCTTCAGAAGAAAAAAGAAACTGTCCAACGAGACGACCTCGCGCATCGATACGAGAGTCTCCCCACAAGCTGCTGTGTGCATTGAAATCGCCAAGAGCAACATACGGTTCTGGCAATTCATCTATGAAGGACTGAAATTCAGGTTTGCTTAACTTGAAATGTGGGGGTATGTAAAGCGAACAAATAGTGATGAGTTTGTTTTGCAGGACAACTCGAACCGCCACTGCTTCGAGGGCCGTTCGTAGCTGTAAACGTTGACACGCTATGCTTTTTTGAGTTATAATGGCGACACCACCCGATGATGCACCAGCATCATCGCGAGCTTTGCGAAAAGTAACGTGCTGTCGAAGAAAGTTTGTGCGTTTTGGTTTTAAGTGTGTTTCCGGTAAACACAGCACTTTTGGATTGTGTTTGTGGATGAGTTCATGCAAATCATCAAGGTTTCTAAGGAGACCTCTGATGTTCCATTGAATAATTTGTGTATCCATATTTAAAGTAAATTAGTGCTGTGTGTACGGAAACGGAAGTAATGCCTTAGATTACAGAGCTTTTCCGAGGCCCTGTAATCGGGGTTTTGCCCTTTCTGAAGCGTTCGAGGGAGCCTCGCCGCTCCTTAGGCGCTTGGTGCGCCTTGAGTGTAGGTGTAGTGTCCATTGCCTCTTGTGAGGCGCCGGACACGTGCTCTTGCGAGCGAGAAGTTACTGGAGAGGGTCTCGCCTTGGAGCGCAAGAACCCTGCGCCCACCAGCCCGGAGGTCGATGGGGCTCCCTGAGCGATTTGGCTGCGCCGGCTGTTGCCAGCGCTGCAAGGGGCCAGGGAGGCCGGGGCAGCCTCGGCTGCGCCAACCTTCGGGGTCGATAATCCCTCATTCTGGGTTGACGGAGCAGCGCTAGCTGCAACCGCCGCGGGGGCGGATGGCGCAGCTGCCGACTCACTGCTTGTGGGTCGGACAGCCGCCGGAGGCCGTTGTGACGCTGCCCCCTGACGCGCCACTTCGGCAAAGCTTTTCTTTGGCTGGTATGCTACCCGCCTGCGTGCCTCCTTGAATGTGATATTCTCTTTCACTTTGATCGTTACAATTTCTTTTTCTTTCTTCCAGGATGAGCACGACCGCGAGTACGCGGCGTGCTCCCCATCACAGTTTACACAGTGGAGAGCGTTCTCACAAGTTTTAGTGGTGTGTTCTTTGGCACTGCATTTAGCACAAGTTTGGCGGCCTCGGCAGCTCTGCGAGCTATGGCCGAAGCGTTGGCATTTGAAACAACGGAGTGGGTTTGGCACATACGGCCTAACGCGGAGCTTGATGTACCCGGCCTCGACTGACTCGGGCAGGACACTTGAACCAAAGGTGATTATTAGGTGCATGGTTTGGATCTCTTTAGCATCTCGCCTCATTTTAATTCTTCTGACATTGATAATATTTTGCTCATTGAAGCCCTCCAGGAACTCCGCTTCAGTCAGCTTAAGGAAATCATAATCCGACACAACACCGCGGGTGGTGTTCTGTGTACGGTGCGGGGTTACTGTTATGAGGGTCTCCCCAAATGACACTAGCTTCGGTAGTTTGTCATATTGCTTCTGGTCGCGGAGCTCCAAGAGGAGGTCACCGCTTGCTATCCTCGACAACTTGTAACCTGGTCCAAAAACATCAGTCAAGGACTTTGAGACAAGGAAAGGTGAAACGTTTCGCACTGCGCTGTTTGGCTTTTCAGAATGAATAATGTGGAAGCAGGGAAAATTCCGGATTTGGTGTCCAAAAAACTTGAAGACATCTTCGGTGCACCCTCGTTTCTGAGGGCGATCAACAAGGGGCGGGGGGAGAAGTTTCCATGAAAAAATGTATACATTCGGCAACAGCGCCGACCGCCCACCACGGATCCCAACGAGGGGACGCGGCAGAGCTTGTATGCAAGTCTGCACGACGCCAGTCTTACGCCGTCACTATAACAGAATATGGTGGACCCAAGGTTGGAGAGCCACACAGGGTTAACCCTTGCCGCCAGGAAAAGGAAGTAAATAGAAGAAAGAAGGAGACAGGAAAGGCCAAAAGGGAGAGATAAAGACGAAGATTCGAGGAGGGAGAGACAGGAAAAGGCGACTGCCGATGTCCTCCAGGTGGGTCAATCTGGAGGTGCCGTCTATGTGAAGCCGAGGCCGAAGAGGTGTGTTGCCTCCGCCGGGGGGCCTTAAAATTCCAAGCACCCAGCATCGGCTCAACCCCCAGGATCCCCTTTTCCGCAGACACGGCTAAGCCGCGCACGGCTACACGCGGGAGGGTCCAGCCCTCGTGTGCTCGGGTCCGTGGTGTCGCAACACACCAAACGCCTGCTTGTGCAGACGCCCCTGCGGGGAAAAGACAAGTTGTCCTTCATTTGCCCTGGTAAGGGAATGATGGGTGCCCCAGAGTTTCCTTTTGTGATTACCGTTATGCAAATGTGTATCAAGCAGCTCCCCGTCGAAGGAACCACCGAGGAGCATTATTACGGCGCAGTGTGACCATTCCTGCGGCGACGCCGTGCTCCACCCGGGCTATTCGACGAAAAGCTTGCAGTCGAGGACCGCTTGGAGCACACGGCGGTCAATCAACGAGTCAGAGGTTTGTCTCGGTGCGCGCGCTTACATTGGATGTCCTTCACAAGACCCGTGTGTACGAAGCGTGTTCCAGCGGATGGACTATACACTGCTTCCCGGCAGCTTTTAGTATCTCACCTGTAATCATATTCAGCAGCGTCGTCTTTCCTGCACCGTTGTGGCCGAGAAGTACAGTGACCTGGTTCTCGAAAATGCGCAGGTCAACACCCTGGACAGCCACCACTCCGTCGTAGTCCTGCGGTCGCGACGTGTATGCACTGAGTAAATCGAGTGGCCTCGCACCTAGAAATTTCATGACTAATTACCCTTTTTTTATATACAATCGTAAATTCTAACAGAAGCGTATAGTGATGACACATCGAGGCTACAGTTCACCCAGATCATCGGCGTGTTGATGTACACCTCCTATAACCAAAATGTGGCGTGCCCCAAGATTTAGTGCTTCACGACACCCACGCAACAGCCCTTCAAGCCAGAAGGTAAGCACTAGATTCCCTCTGCTGCCACAATAACAATGCAGGGCTCTTTGCATTGCGACTGTGCCTTTGGCTCAACGTACTGCCTGGGTACGTAGAGCATCTACGCGAACCTTAACTTGCGTGGGGAGCACGCAATCGCCTTGCGTATAAAGCGAATTCGTCGAACGGTGATGAACGCGCTCGATGCCCGAGGAAATTACGGGCGCGTTATTGTGCCCGCAGTACGACAATTCCAGATTAATGTATGCAACTTCACCTAAAGGAGACTTTACGTCATGTTAAGAGGACGCTTTAACTCAGTGCCAACTATAGTTTCCCTGTTCAAATATACGTAAAACGCCCAAATTCTCTGACGAGACAAGCAGCGGAAAGATATGAATAAAAGTTGTTGCAATTGAGAGAGCAAGTAAATTCTCCCGACTGTATAGGCAGCATCAATTTCATAAAGGGTTTCGATCTTTTGAGAAAATTGTCCAAAATCAGTGAGTTTCACAAAGTTTGAGCAACGTTTACAAATCCGTTAATGTGCACCAAAAACTGGTATTCTTGTTCTGCAAACTGCCTCTGAACATCTACAGCGGACAAATGGTATTTATAGGTTTGCGGCTTATCTGTATTTTTGCAATGCTTACGAGGGTTTTGCAAAATGTACTCACAAATTGGCGGTATATTTGAAAGCCCTGCCTAACATACATGAACTTTAAACACTTAAGATGCATACGTGCCGTTTACAGAATTATTATAATGTTAAGATACACAGCTGTGAACTTGGTACTTGCGATATATTTAATTTTGCCATTTTCGACAGTCGTAAACAAATTGACGGCCTAAATAAAAAATGTGCTTCCTTCAATTAGTAGATGGTCACACTTTCTTTTATTGCAACCAATGTCATCCGATTCTGTGAAATGGATACCGATAAAAACGATTTAACTATTACGGTATACTTATGTACGAGCTCCCGAGCTAAAGGTTCCTTACGGCGAGCGCATTGCGATACCTTTAAGTGTTCAGGCGACCTATAAGTTGAAGTCAAAGGTCAAATCCAATGAAAATTCTGGACGCGTAAAATGGCTATAGTTTACGATAGAGCAGACATACCTAGAGTGGCCTCCGTGCAACACTTTACGTTTGAAAGACGAAACCAGTGAATGTGTCACGAATGCGTCACAAAGTAGATGCTTTTGATACCTAAACTGAAACAAACACAGCATTTACCACTCGTTAAAAGTGTAATCAAGAAAAAATAAAGTTGAACTGAATTGAAAGTGACGCAAGAGTCTGAATGCGTGGCTCCTCGGTACGACGGTGGCTAAGTGCCGCAGCGAATTCCCGCTTAAAAAATCTTGTAGGCGGCGTTTGTTCGCTAACCACCTGGTGCACGCGTCGTCTGCACAGATGCTAAAGGCTACTAACAGAAACAGAGAGACAATTTCCAGCCCTGCAGCTGTGCTATGATTTCTTTTCTGTAGTGTATACTACTCATTTACAACCAATTTAGTCAACGGCAACTTATGCTGCAGTTGGCGGTTAAGAGAAAGTTTACCTCGAAGCCAACTCCAATATCCTTAGCCAGCAGACGACTATACGCAACCCAACTGAATGAAAGTTGGTGCATTAAGGATAAAAAGCGGCCGTCTACCGACTCGTGGTTGCCTATACTCTATGTGAATAAGTCATACCGTATTCGTTTTGTGTTTCGATAACTTGCATGCAGTTCCTTAATTATTATTCACACGTTTTACCACGTGCTCAAGTTTAAGGCCGACAAGGCTGTTCCTCCATTGCTATAATAGACGTCCTTTAGAATGATTGTTCCTTTAGAATAGCCAATGAGACGAGCCCGCCTCGTTGCTGCGGAGGGAGAGCGATCGCAATAACGCCAAAGTTTCTCGGGTCAGTGTCCAGAAGTGACGTTTCAGTTGCCTAGAAGAGCACTGTCAGCCACCTCTGTCAAAATCCGCTCGCACCTTGCAAAGATTGGAAATCACGATGGCGGCCAGTTGGTCCCTCGGCTCGTCCTCGAAGTTTTGCGCGTCTTTAGAGGGCTTGGTCGCGCATTCGACGACCGCCAGGTTCGGGAGCCAGTAACTCCGCTGCAATAGGCAAATGTAAAAAAAAAGAACACACAGAGCGTCGCCGATGAAAAATTGATATTGTCGTTTCGTGCCGCACGCTAGCCACGCGGCTTCCTCACACTGTATACTGTTACGTTTCGCCTACGACGCGCGGTGTAGCCTGCGCGGATGCAACGCACGCCGGGGCTTCGTTCAAAGCGGCGGACATTTTGGCCCGTTCGGAGCGGCCGCGACGCATCCCCGCCGAGCGCGTCCCGGCATGTTCAGTGCCACGTGTCTTTGTGTGTGCGTGTGTGTGTGTGTGCCCACGCTTGTCAAAGCGGGGCAGCCCGGGAGAGGAGCTCCCCAAGTGTGAAGCGAGGAGGTCTGACCGGCGCCGGCCCGGCTGATGCGTCACTACACTCGTCTCTACATGTCTCCCAGTCCGTCCGTGCCTCGCTGTCACGTGGTGTCGTCCCGTGACCTTCCTTCTTGCCCGCGACGCCAAGAGTATAAGAGCAGCTGCCCCCGGACGCCAGGAGAGAGGCTCCGATTTCTTCTGTTGAGTAACGTGCGCTCCCGTCTCTCCACTTCGGTCGAGCTGACCGGCCGCTCTTTTGCGATGCTAGAATAAACAAGTTGTTCTGTTAGCAGTCGACTCATGCTTTGCCGGGACCTTCGGATGCTTCCAGTGTGCCCCAAGCCGCCAGGCCAACGCTACCCTTGGGGCTTGCGACCCATTTGCAACAACGGGCGCCAGTGGTCCGATTGCAATAACGGGTGTCAGCACTGAGGCTCCAACAGCCGGTGCCATCGGTGAGGTTCCAACAATACACTGTATACACGGGCGCAAGCGGAGGGAAGTCTGTTCCTTTTCATTGACGAAAAGAGCGGGAACCGAGTGTCCTAGAACTCTCGGTAAGCACAACCACATTTAGCCAATTGACAACAAAGCCAAGAAATGTAAGAGCGAAAATTGCTTTAAAAAGAAAAAAAGGTAGGACTGACAAAAGGGAATGAAAATGGACGAAAAAGCGCATTTGGATTCGAACCTACGTCTTCCGCATATTACACATTCCACACACTGCCGGTTCAGCTACACGGCGCCGGCTGGTCTCGGTCCATTTCTTCGGGTATTGGTGTATGTGTAAAAAGTATGTGTCAGCGTAGGAGAAACTATGCTGGCAGTGTCAGCCGGCGCTACTTGTGGCAAGGACTGCGGAAGTAGGACACCCACTTAACCATTCTTTTAACGTGGATGTGGGCGATGTTACTCTACACGGATTTAACTACGGACTTAACTCTCGCTACGGATCCTTAGTGAAGTTCCTTCGCGGTACGGGGCCGCATCTTGATTTATATCCTCGGGTACGTCATACTGCCAATGTCCTTCGACACTTTCCAAACTTTACCCTGAGCCGATTACTTAAAATATTCCTCCCGGATTCAGATGCTTGCTGAACTGCGTTGATTTGGTTTAGTCGGCGTTCGAGAAGATTGGCTCTAAGTTGAAAGACCGTCCTGTCACCACGGACGATGAAAAGCAACGGTGACGTGTATTTTGAGAAGCGCGAAACGGCATGACTATCGAGGCTGAATAAGCGTCGGTATGCCAAGCCACCGCACGGTGTTGCGTCCACGACTATGTTACGGAAATACCACAGGCAACAAGATGAAATGGCGACTTTGTGCATTGTACATTGAGATACTCTTTTCAGCATTTGACCGTGGTATCAGTTGGTAGTAAAGACCGACTCGAAAAGCGATTAGGTCTCTGATCCGCCTTCGGGTTGGAACCCTTTACATATACATGAGTATACCGCTCACATGGAACGGGAAGAGGAACGACTTGGTGATTCCCGGTCCAATGGGCAGCACGTTGTCCAGGTACCACACCAAGACTACGATGGTGCAGTCGCAGAGCAGGCCCACGAACAGGATCTCGGCCATCGTTATGTTGTCGGGCGTGGCGGCTCGGTCGTAGAAGTTGGCCCAGTTCGCACCGTTTGGGACTGCGTACAGAGAGGGACGAGGCCGCGTTTTCGCCACAAAAAAATAAAGGTTCCTTTTTATACGCACACGCAAAACGCCACCTGAGCGCGCGCCAGACCTCGATTGCTGTGCAGCTATTGTGACTGCGAACCCAGCGTTCACTTTATGTATACATGTACAGTCACGCGCAATATGAGCTACGACACGGTGCCCGTGGTTCAAGGCCACCCCGGACTGCACGACGTCGCCGTCAAACGAAAATCGCGAAACTAAACCCCATTCCTATTACTGGTATTCATGTAGCCAATTCTTTCCCGTGTTGGCGCCACCGCTTAGTCTTGGTGCACCTTCGACCTCGGGCACAGTGTTACAGCTCATATTGCACGCCACGTGCATTTAAGCGTGGTATACGAAGAAATTATTGGCTTCTCAAGTTTGTAAGGCACCAGCTACCTATAAGAAAGATAGGTAATGGTATTGTCGCGGGGCTTCCTTTTGCCGAATTCTAGATGTGGGCCTGCATTATCCAAGCTTCTACCCTCCGCCTTCGGTTGGCTACCACACCGCGGCGAGAGCCTTCTAAAGCGAAGCTTATTTATGCCCGAAAAACCTAACCCTTTTGTGGATGCTGGTTGATGCCTTGCACGATGGACCGGACAAGCCGATAGTGCGAACCGATGCGGTTCGCAGTGGTTGGTGAAACATCACCCGACAAATTGAAATGGTCTTGCGTAGCATTTTTGCTCTGTAGGTAGAACGCAGCGTCTAAAGGGGTAATCCTTTTAGATGCTACATACACAATTGTGTATTGTGATCTCGCACCTTTTCCCGCAGTGCGAGTTACAGATGCTGCCAGTTTTGTGGTTCCAGCCGAAATCTCTACTGTTTGCCTTACAACTGTAAAGCATATAGCGAACTTGGATCGAAACAAGCAGGTCTAAAAAAATTGCTGGCTCTCCCGTAACGAGAGTAGATGAAAGCATGCTAATGGCAGCTAGCAAAGCAGGAAGTTGCCGGTGGTAGTAGCCACAATATTAAAATGGGTGTAATGCTTGTTCGTAATGGCACACCCCACCCCACCACAGCACGCCATGCTGTGCACTGGTCCATATGGACACTGCCCAGCTAGAAGAAAACCGGCTGAACTCGGCAAGACAGGCAACGAAAGACGCCAGGGAGACAGAGCGTACTTCTGCGCTAAAAGAAAAGCGCCTGCGTGGCGCCATCTCTAGAGGCTATGCCAAACCTGCCCCGCGGAACTCACGGACCGCTAGACTTCGAAGGAGCACAGACAACCCTGTCTCAGGGCCAAAAGATGACAATTGCATGTGTGGCGCCCTGTATCTTACTTTCTGAACGTCGCTGTTGGAAATTACAAATTAAACTTAAGCGTTACAGCTTGAGTGAGGTTGTGAATGAACAATAGCAAGAACTCAAAAGCAACATTTCTTGCAGCTTCTTCAGGCAGTAACTGGCGTATGTAATGCGGTCCTGTACAAAGAGTTGGGGGCAAGAGACCGCATTTCCTTAAGTTTTAACTGGTTGCCCGCATCTCGTTTTGTTCTCGAAACTTGCCCGGATGATGCATGTGATGTCCGCCTCTCTGTATAATATTCAAGCACAAAGTCTAGACTTATGCTATCTGCAATAGGCGATTTTTTTTTAATACAAGAAAACTTCAAAATTGTCACCCCGTACGTAAGCCTACAGTGCGATCCAAACATTCCGCGGTGGCTTGGTGACTAGGGTGTTGCGCTGCTAAGCACGAGGTCGCGGGATCAAATACCGGCCACGGCGGCCGCATTTCGATGGGGACGAAATGCAAAAAAAACGTCCGTGTCCCGTGGTTTGGTTCCAAGAACGTCACCCCCTCCCCCCCTAGTGTTCAAAATTCATCCGGAGTCTCCTACTATGGTCTGCTTCAAAATCAAATTGTTGTTTCGCGCACTTAACACCCCGGAATCCGCAGTGCGACCCAACACCCTCTGGAATGCTCGGTCGCGCCTCCTTGCGGCGTCGTACCGAACTTCTCGAACCGTTCCATGACTCGGAAGCTCCAGTGAAGACTCATCCCGGGAAATATGGACGTGTAAAGCTTGTGGTCGCGCTGGATGTAGTAGTAGCCCTCGCCGTCGCCTTGCTCCAGCGCCAGGAACGGCATCACGCAGCTGAAGGTCCAGTAGATCATGGCACCAGCGACGGCGTACTGGGCTGGATTGATGGAGAGCGGGCGTTGATGGAGGCCCGATCTACCTCCACTACCTTTCATTTGGTTTTGTTGACTCATACGTTTTTCCGTTATGCTGGATCAGAATAATTTACTAACTCATACGCCTAGATAAACGCGCTGCAAATAGAGACAATTCGAGCACATGCCGCGGCGCCGCCATTGTGATCTGTTAACACAGGTGCTCTGTGACTGATTCTCTGTTGTGAAATTTATCTTAGGCATCCGAATATCTCTATAGATTTGTTAGACGCTGCAGAATCGCCTAAACTGAGACTACAAAGCGCAAAAATTTTTATAAAAAGTATTTCCCAGTCCAAGCTGCGCCGCGCCTGTGAAGCAAGTTTGTGAAAAAGAAACATTACGCTCCACTCACGCGTGCACGCGAAGTTCAATGCTAACACATACGCTATAGTATTTCAAGTGCGCAGCAGTGTTCGTATTGTAGGCCACTCGCGCGGCCAAGGAGAATGGCAATGAATGAAGCTTGTTTAACTGCGCATGAGCTTACAGGGCTGAATAAACTTGGGTCAATTCCTGACACACCCTGGAAGTGGCACCTACGGTAGTTGTCTTGTAAGACCCAATGATGCACAGCAGAGGCTCGTACGAACAAAATAAACTACGGATTTTGAATACTAAAGTAAGAGGAACACTCACTTCAGTGGTATAAAATGAGCGATCAATTACTGCCCGAAGCGGCTATTCCCCACGTAACACCTTTATCGCAGCCGCGCAGCTAAAAAATCGTGTCTCTTGAGAAGAACGCCATTGCCATTTAGTACTTGAGTGACCCTTGAAAAAGGAGCATTTGGAAACATCTTTAGAAACATTGAGCTGTGTAATCTGTAGGTTCCTGAGTAGAGTTTCATTATTTCAATGTCAATTATTGAAACAAAACAAAAAAAGCTGCCGAGGAACCTCGAGTTTTATTCCTACAGAGGTCCAACCTTCCAAAGTCTTTCCTGAATCTGCCTTTTCCTTCGCCGATATAATTCTACTTCATAATGACATTTCTCGGAGCTATTTCTTTTTTTCACTTGCGGTCCCCATTTAGTTACGCAGCGTCGAGCTGAGGCCCGCCGGCATCCCACGCCCCTCATGTGTCGCCTCCCCGGCCATCAGTGGCTCAGAGTATCAAGTGTGCACTCACGCAGGTGAACCACTCCCGCCTTTGGCGTTTATGAATGTTCCCTTTTTGAACTCGCACCAACGTCCAAACTCGAGCACCGATTTCTAAACCGCGCAGAACTGGCACTAGAGACCGGAAGAAAATTTACGTGCGAGCCGCACGGCGAGAACGGGCGCATCGGACGACGTGCAAAGGATTGCACACGCCAAAGCACTCACAGCTGCTGAAGAACATGGACAGTAGTATGGCGTGCATCTGGCAGTTGCTGCAGAAGCACATGAGGATGGTGAAGAGCAGCATGGGATCGCTGAACTGGATGAACGCGCGACCCTCATGGTTCCTCTTCACGCTCACGAAGAGCATCATGAGGGTGGCGGTGATGAGGTGCATGAAGAAGCCACTCAGGTAGTGGCTCAACCAGTAGACCCAGTCGCTGAGTCCCATCAGCCGGAGCATCTCCTTCATGCCTGCAAGTTCGCAAGAGGCGGGGCACGGGTTCATAAAGTTTAGAAACAGGCAATGACAACCACTGGTCGACGAATTGTGTTCTTTGCATAGCGTTTTTATTACCTTTTTGCTCCAATATGCACGACATTACGTTCCTATTAAAGCAGATAGCTTCCATTGTCTCATTCAGTCATTTTCATTGCTGGTCAGAAGTCTGTGACGGTCGGTGGTCGGGGTTCAGACTCGGCAAAGACAATGTTCGTTCATTCGTCCTCTCTCTCTCTCTCTCTCTCTCTCTCTCTCTGTCGTTCGTTCGTTCTTCTGTTCGTCGAGGCTATTTGCTTACATTGACAATCATCCGACTCTATATTATCCACGAGATTCTCTAAATCGGAGAAAGATGCTAAGGCGTCAAATCATGGACGCATTCTCTATAAGAAAACGACAGGTAAAAATGTGCTAAGATTTTGTCATTGCACCAATTCTATTATCGCAACGTTAACTTGGCTTCCTATAAGGATACATCTGAAATCGATTTTAAGTAGCGCTTAACGCACATTGTTTCACTTGCTTCACTTATTGCTGTTACTCCATACTTGGCAGTCAATGATTATATAATCGGCAATGAAACGGGCACGTTAGAAGATTTCACAACTTAACAGCCTGTACGTTAGCCCAGTTTAGAACTTAACAGCCTACATGTGCATACGTACGTATATTCACGCCGTTACCGGAATATCAGGAAACGAAACAGAAAAGTGCGCTACCATTTTAGCATTGCATCAATTCTTTCATCGCAAGGTTCACTTGACTTCCTGAAAAAATACGCCTTAAATCAATTTTCAGTGGCACAATTGTTGCATGTTGCTGAACTTGTTGTTCTTGCCAATTTGGCAGTAAATGATTGCAGATGTGAATTGCACATTAGTCAAATTCACAACGTTAACAATAGTATACATATGCATACGTACGTATGAGCATGCCGCTTCCGGACTAAGATCTTGATGAAAGTTGGCGTTTGTGGATATTTACAAGCCTTCTTTCCTTGCATTGTATCTACCGTGAGAATAATTCATTCATTGATCGATGGTTAGCTCCGGCATCGTTTTGAGCATTTGGATTTCTTCAACGTCCATCTAAAGCTACGCACACAATCGTTTTGGACTCCGATGAAAGAGGAACGAGAGAGTGCGCTGAATAAAACAGCGCATAAAGCAAAGGAGTAACACTGCTCCTCTCAGGATTGTGTGTGAATCAAGGACGCGTCTGTTATTTTACATACGCAGGTGTGACCAGAATGTTTTTATTCTTTTAAGACAGCGTTGTCTTGGTCGAGTTGATTTACTTCCAATTAAGTTTACAGGTGTCCTCAATGAAACTTACATGCAGGCAAGAAATTGACAAAACGACCAGTTCAGTCATTTTTTTTCTTATGTGTAGCACTTACATTGTGACAGAAACCCTTGTAGATGATCGTCTAAGTTAACAAGTTAGCAATGGTTTTATTATGTAGCAGTGTTATCACCTTGCCATTCCAGGATTCAAGGCAAGCCTTATGCGCTCAGTTTCAGTATGTAAGATTATCCAAAATTATTTCGGTGTAGAATAGAACTTTCAAGAAATTTCAAGAAAGACAACAGTGAAAGTACGATGAAATCAACAATCATGCTCAAACTCGCGCGATACTGGCGACTCAAACTGCGCGCGCGCTGATGGGGCACGGGCCTCACGTGGTTGTGGTGACGTCACATCTTGCGTGGTGGCTCTCTCCGGCGCCAACCAATCAGGTGCCTCTCTCTCTTATCCTCCTCCTCCTTACTCTTGCTACCCTCTCTAATTTATCTTGCGAGAACACCGTCCAAGGTGCGCGAAGTAGTCGAGGAAAAGCTATCGCATAAAAAAGATCCGGAACACCTAAGCTCTCGTTGTGAGTTGTGAATGCGAAAGCTACGCATTCACAACTCATAACTCATGTCCCGTTGAGCGCCACTGAGCGGTCCTTACAGTTTTGCGCTGCCAGTAATGTGCCATAGCGGTAATTGCTGCCCGAGCCAACAAGGAGCACCAGCAGCCTGCGCTGCTGACTTGGGCAGGTATGCTATATATGGTTTTCATTCCAGAATGCTTGTGTACACCTTATTCTTTTCTTTTTCTCTTCCTCTCTAGAGTGTAAGATACACCACCGCGCGAGCGTTTCCTCAGTTAGCCTTCGTCTCCGGCTCGGCGTCCAGCGTCCAGCTCGCCACGCGCGGACTCACCGGATGCCTTCTCCTCCACGAGGCGGGCGACGAACAGGGTGAACGGCACCAGCATGCCGATGCAGAAGCGGGTGAGAACCAGGGCGTAGTTTTTTGTGTCACTGTACTGCAAGTAGGAGGGATATGGAAAGCGATTGAGCGCCACTTCTTCCAGCGGGTGTCGGTAGCCGAAACGCTCCGCCTGCAGCTGGGGGTGTCGCTGCTGCAGCGCCCCCATCACCGGCAACAGGGTGTTCATCTCGGGAAAGCGCTCCTCGGCCACGGGTCCCTCGGGCTGAGAGATGAGCCTCTGCTGGTACAGCACCTGCGTGGTGCAGAGACACGTTCGTCACGCTCAGGAGCGTTCCGTTGAGGACTGGGTGCTCGTAAGTGAGCACTATGGAAATATTTGGCGGTCACAAAATGACTTCAGCGATACGTGATGCGAAGCGTTGTCGCTTGGTTTAGTAGAAGCGCATTCGCGAAGCGTGGTAATTTTCTAAGGCGAAATGTGCGCAGCAGGTTGAGAACTTGAAAATGTTTATGTGAAATTGCACTCTTAGAGATTATCAATATGTACAATTTTGCATAGGAGTATGTACAATTACACACGTGTATATCTTCTGACATATATATTCAATGTCCGACAGTTCACTGATTGCGATTTTGACCGTGCCTTCACCGGTGACATCACTGGTGGATTCACTTGTGGATTCAGCGGTTAGGGTGGAGCAAGGCCAGTGTACTTAATTGTTGACGTCAATGCCCACTTCGGGAAGAACCCAGCTAGAATCCAAGAGCGTATGTGTCGAGCAAAAGTTAGAGGCAGTTCTGCCTCCTTATGTGCATTGAATGTGAAAGCATTCTGACTCTTCCGCGCGATAATTTTCACTTGGCCGTGGGCTCGAATTGGGCAAAGACAACATTGCAGGCGGGCCACCCATATATTGGCGGTGGGCCAAGGAAGTTTTGCGAGTGGGTCAGGTCAGTTGTGAAAGTGTGTCAACTCAATTTTCGAATCGGACAAAGTCATATTTTTGGGGTGGGCACCGAAATTTTGGAGTTGGCCAAGTCCGTTTCGGGAGTGGGCCATGGTCGGTTTTGAACGTGAATCAACTCAAATTTAGCATTGGGCAAAGTCATTTTCTTGGGTGTGGGCCGCGGCGTCTGTACGACGCCGTGGCTGTTCACACTGCGATTTCGCAGTGCGAGCCGCAGCAGCTCCAGCGCCAGGAACGTGACGTCATCACTTAGTCGCGTGATTTTTCTTGCCATGGGATGTTAACGCCGGACGCTCGTCGGATTTTCCGCTTCATGGGGCACATGAGGCTTTTGCCTTAATAAGTGATTGTAGCATGGTTTCTTCGGCACTCTACCGAGTCCGAAAGTCACATTCAGTGCTATCTGGGTGTTTGATAACAGTTGTGCGTTGCAAATGCAGTCCTAACTGACTGTCTGCGACATTGCATTAGACTACATCGCCTTCGGGATCGGCCAACGATTACGGTCAGCTATCCAGCAGGAAAAACACGCGTACCTTCTACATTAATGTTTCCATGCATTAAAAACAACCAGGGGAAATAGAGCGACTACAAGCGGTTTCTCAGCGCGACTGGTTGTCAAGGGAAAGACAACGCAGTCGAAGGCGGCGAGGGTCTATAAAGTTACACAGAAGAATTTCACAATTTGGAAGCTTGTCTTTCCCCGACATTTCGTTTCCGTAACGGCCAACTTCAACTACATAATTCCCTGCGTAAAGAAATTCATGTTTCTGATATTGCATGCAAGTATAACAGCATCCGTGCGAAATTATGCGCTTAATGTACGAGAGGATGCGTTACAATATGCTTTAAAAATAGACGTTTTTGATTCCGAGTATTAGAGAAAAAACACATCGCCATCGCCGCTCGCCGGTAGTGGCATCGGTGTGTAATCAGCATCATTGTCATGCTAGCTGAATTACTGCAATGCTTTCCCCTCAAGCAATTTTAGTAGGGAACTGTACAAGTACTTGCTTTTTTCTTTTCTTCTAGAACTATACGAAGATCTTGCGCTTCCCGATGCTCTGTTGCTAAACTTTTGCAGCAAGATCGCAATTTATGGTACAGAGCGTTTAATGTGGCACTGCTACTTACCTGCTTTCTATTAAAAAGAATGTCAAACTCTCTTGCTCTACCTCTCGAAAGTGCCCCCGACGACCCAGTGATTAATGGCGACCCATCTCGAAGGCCTGGCTTCGCCGTGCTTCAAACGCCGAAAGTGAACAAAGCCGCCATGTTTGAAACATCAATCTCACTGCCAGGGGCGCAGGCGCAGGCAAATTCGCATTACTGTTGTTGGAAAAAAAGAGGTGTTAAAGCGTCAATTGCTACATTGAACCAATACGGACTATAATATGCAAACTTTATGCAGATTTTGAGTTTGGATATATATATATATATATATATATATATATATATATATATATATATATATATATATATATATATATATATATATATATATATATATAAGAACAGAGCAGCGGTGAGCGCTAAATTTCGTTTTCTATAATTTCAAGAGAAAAATGCAGTTCTCTGAGCGCCCGCCGTCACCAACTCCGTCCGGGTAACAAGGCAATCTCGTCCTAACTCGGAGGAAATCATGGCAAGGTGCCGCTTGTTCTCGGTCACGCGTCACATCCGTCCGAGTAACAAAAAGCTAATCTCGAAAGTCGCGCTTCCGCACACTGCACGTGGCCAAAGGCGACGTCGCGACCACCACTGTTCCGAACGCGTCACCTGCGCCGACCACCCGTAGTACCTGCAAGTCGAAAGGCAGGCGTCCCGCGAACAGGGTCACGTGCAAGCTGACGGGCACCGTGTCGTTGACGCCCACGTGGTTAACGTAAAGCAGCGCCACGCTGGTGGCCGGCAGCGACTTGTTGGCGTCGGCGCGGACGCGCTCGAGCAACTGCTGTTCCGTGGGCACCTCGACCACCTTGTGGACGCCCAGCTCAGCGAAGGCGGCGCGAGTGAGCGCGGACAGGTAGTTGCTGCTGGGCGCGAAGTACACCTGCGTGCAAGGCGGCCAATAAGAGACAGAGTGCTCTGTGACAGAGCCGTCGTGGGTGGCGTCTGCAGGGAAGTCACCACGCTGACGGATGAACTGATTCCGTGAAAATCTGGTGAAGTGGCTTTCCCCCCTCCAAGGTTCTACAATTGTTAAAGGGGTGCTGAAGTGATTTTTCGATGACCTTCTCTTTTTCTTTCTGCCAGAGAAACTCCGAATCCTGTACACGATCAGAAATTTATTTTAAAAGTTATTATATTGATAAATTTGCCAAATAATTTACAGTAGTACTAGTTTTGCGATCCTGCCGTTTTGGTATTGATCAGAGGGATGTCCTATGACGTCACGACATGCTCTCTCTCTCTCTCTTTCTCTGTGCCTGTTATCGCTACAGTTTTTACACGCGAGCGTATTCGAAAGAAGAAAAAAATACTCGCAGCAGTCTTTTTTAAATTAAAATTAAAATCCGCGGTTATAGGTGGCATAACCATGACATTCTGCATGTGCAAAGCCATCATGCGTAGCCTCAGTGCCGCAGAACCTCAGCGATGCTTTGATCCGCGTCACGACGTCGCGCTAATTTTCGCTACAACTTCGCAAATCTGTGTCAACTACACATGTAACCTCCTGACCTTGAAACTCGTTCAATCTCTCCCAGCGTGAATACTCCTTGAGGCAACGCTTTGTTTGCCTTTTCCTTCCACCTTGCGGATGCTATATTGCCATGTGGACAACCTGGCCCAGTGTTATCTGACACTGGACGTGGGCCCGAATAGACGACTCGCTGCTGGTTGGTGTCTTGATGAGTGTACAACCACTCATGGCCACTGGGTATGTTACCACTCTAGGGCGATGCCTGGGAATATTTGGGCGATGCCTGGGAACTAACGGGGTTAGGTAGTGAACGTTCATGATTGTTTTGCGCTTAGTGTTACAACTATCCACCAACTAGCCCCGTTCACTGCTTCACTAAACGTTACTTTGAGTGCATCGGGCTGCTACATGCCTTGTTCGTCTTGTTCCTTATGTTCGTCAGTGCAACACTCAGCGCAATGCAATCATGACCTGGGAATATGCCCGAAATTTCTCGGAATGTGCCACTGGGACACGAGGAGTGAAGTAGCTAGCCTGAAATGTATTCAGATGTGAGCCGCAATTCTCTGCACAGCCGCCTCTCATCAGCGTGCTTCTTTCGAGAAGTATCACACATCGCCTTCGTCATCGGGACACACAAAGCTAGGCCGACGAGGCTGTGCTCGTGTCAACTGCTGCTGCTGCAACCTCGCTAAGCCGGACAAGCGACGCCCAACTTGAGATTCCAACAATGCAACAGATCTGCGGCTTTGAAACAGTAGCGAAGCAAATGGAGTTGCACTAGAAGTACCTGTATGTGAGGGCAGAACTTTCGAAAGTATACTTTCACACTACTGGCTACCTATGGGTGAAATTTGTGGGCTCGTTACAAGTAACTAAAGTGGGCCTCTAGCGAGCGCATTTGCCTTGACTTGACGATATGTTTTGACAGCCGCACATTCGCGTTTTTACAGAATCTTAACTGGCATGCTAACCATCTTGAGTCTAACGTTGCCCTGTAAAACAGTCAGCAATGCACAAACGACAGACCCGCCGTGGTTGCTCAGTGGCTATGGTGTTGGGCTGCTGATCACGAGATCGCGGGATCGAATCCCGGCCACGGCGGCCGCATTTCGATTGGGGCGAAATGCGAAAACACCCGTGTGCTTAGATTTAGGTGCACGTTAAAGAACCCCAGGTGGTCGAAATTTCCGGAGTCCTCCACTACGGCGTTCCTCATAATCAGAAAGTGGTTTTGGCACGTAAAACCACATAATTTTTTTTTTTTGCACAAACGATGGCTCCAACCTTACACCTGAATGAATGCAGCCGTGAAGTTTCTTGGAGCATTCAACCTGGTCGGAAACTTCATGTGTAAAACTTTTTTTTAGAGCACAGCTCTTTGGCGTCCGTCCCTGGGTTTCGCGTCGTCGTCAGCGTCGTCGTCGTCGGCGTTGTCGTCGGCCTCGTAACCAGCTCGCCGACGAATCTGCTCCGCCGCCGCGCATGCGCGCTGTCGGCTCTCCGGGCGAGGGAGGATGATGGAAGGGAGGAGGAGAGACTGTGGAGGAGGGCTGGCTACACAAATGGCTCTTTGGCGTCCGTTCCTGGGTTTCGCGTCGTCGTCGGCGTTGTCGTCGGCCTCGTAACCAGCTCCGCCCCCCTTTCATCCCCCCAGCGCTAGCAGCGACCGACTGATACCGCTTTCGTGAGTCCGCTACCGCACTCACGAAAGTCGTCGTGCACTTCCTGCAACTCGCATTAACCGTCCATCGATCCACACCGATGTTAGTAGTGGGGGACTTTAATGTTGACATAAAGACAAACAGCAATTTCCTAACACTTATGCGGGAGAACATCCCGTTCCTCTCGCTCGTAACGCGTCCCACGGCTGTGACAACCTCGCGAGGCACTTGTATAGATCTCGTCTTTGAGAATCAAGCATTGGTGTACCAAGTCGAACATATATCAGTCTATTTCTCCGACCACAAAGCTTCCTTCATGACTGTCAAGAACTGTTAGTGGAGTCTTTGTTAAAGGAATACGTGTGAAAAATAAAAAAAAAATTCTGTGATAGCGCATACATGTGTTGCTCGATTTCTTTGCCTCAATCTATCGAAAAGGTGAAACAGCTTATTTGCTGCGCTCAAATTTCGCATTAGGAAGTAACGTAATCGTCGGTAATTTTTTCTATCAAATATGTTTTAACCTCACATGAAATCAGTTATTCGAGAAAGCCAAATATTGTTTGTTCAGTTAGAAAAAAAAAACAGGTTGTAAAAGGTTAAAGCGGGTTTAATGCTACAGGATGTTAAAAACGTAATTGACATGTTTTCGAAGTTAACTAATTTTGCACCTGACTGAACGCAAATTAAGATCTGCGGCCATAGGTGCCACAACCGCGATATGATCATCACGCACGCCGTAGGAGGGGGGCTCTGGAATAATTTCGAGCACGTAGGATCCTTTAACGGGCACCGAGTGCGTGGCAGACGGGCGTTAATTGCATTTGGCTTCCATCGAAATACGGTTGGCGTTGCCGGGATCTGAGCCCTCGACCTCGTGCTTAACAGCGCAACTCCGATACCACTAAGGCACCGTGGCGGGTGAGTTGATGCAGCCGCGAAGTTTCATGGGGTGTTCGCCCTGGGTGGAAGCCTCGTGTACAAAACATAATTTTTAATCTGATATTGTCACATAACACTATTTCCAAGTACAACTCAAACGTATTTCGTCGGTTGAAAACTCGGGTGTTACAATGCTAAAGGAGGCCAAATGGTAAGAGATTAAAAGGGCAGTTCCAGAAACCCTGCCACAACCTGCAATGGCTGTTATTTTCGCAGCTGAATGGGAGCTCCATGTGGCTTTCTTGAAGCGTTTAACCTCTTTGGAAACTCCGTGTGTAGGGCACTGTTTTCTGTACCGGGTGCATGGTTTAACAGGTCGACTAGTTTTTTGTCGGATGGCTGTACGTGACGTCAGAATGAGGACTTCTCTCGCTTAAGCGTCCCGTTCACATATAAGCGTCGTTTCTGGCGAAAATTACTCGCGGGAAATATAGCGCTGCCATCGTAGAGCTATGCTAAGAGAATGATGGTTAGTGATTGAATTTGTCTAATCTTCATGATTGTTGCTTCAAGCGTTCTTGCGACGCCGTCTGTTACGCTTTGCCTTTCTAGATATTCAAGCACTCATGCTTTTCTAAACATACCAAGGAAATCGAATCATGTATAACGCATTACGTTGCCAAAAATGATATATTCACGAAGTCGTAAAGCCACCTAGAGCCAGAACTAAGTTTAAACGATACGTGTGCTCTCCATCATTTCCATGGTCGAACGAACCGCCGCTCTTATAGAACCCGTACACATTGGAATCATAATTTTATCCGGTACTTCCTGTAGGAAGCTCTATTCATTTAGGAGCTCAAATACGCTGTGTCGCGAAATAGCGATTACGGGTCTAGAATGGAAATAATTTCATTGTAATCGCCGCTATAATTCGTTCCGCCCTTCTCAGTCACGACAGTGCGGAGCCCAATGATAAGTTGCAGCTAGCGTTAACGCAGCGCACCCACTTGCATCCTTCTTAACGCAACTTGTCGTCCTGAAACAGAATCTCACGACGTAATACGAGTTACACTCGCACACCAAGTTTCCAGGCCCGGTATCCTCGATAAACGAGGCACCCTGTTTATATTATGCAAACATAGGGCGGGCAGGTTGTTTCGATCGACGAGTGCCGGGAAAGCTTGGACCTCGGCGGGTCAATCCCACTCACCGTGCTTATGCGAGCCAAGTCGCGCTGCGTGTTCCAGAAGGCCCTGTACCCTATGGGGCTGTACACGGTGGCCCCCCGTTGCACGAGGGGCTCCCTGACGACCGAGTCCTCCTGGATGCCCAGGAGCATGGCCACCATGAACACCACCTCGATCACGGTGAACACGTAGTGGCGGCATATGCGCTGCAAGTACACGTTCTTCCACAGGATCACGAACAGCTGCCGGCACCACAGCAGCGGAACCATGCGCATGGACCGCGCCCCAGCGCGGTTCGCGTAGCCGTCGCCAGAAGGACCTGTGTGCAACCGTTAGCAGTATAGTAGCAAGAGCTTGGTGGCGCAACCCACCGCCCCGTTCCAAAGGGGACGCTCATAACATCCATCCATCCATCCATCCAGTGAGTCAATAGCGCGTCCCGTATTCTCTCTATTCGCAATGGCGCGTGCTTGATACCGGGTTACCGGTAAAGTTACCGAGCGCTGGTAGTGACACCTTGTGACGCTTCGTCTAACCAAAATGCCTTATGTACACGTCTTCGCGTACCACGAGTGTTCTTGCCGACAAAAGACGTCTAAAAGGTGAAGTCGTTCACGATCATGGCGCTGCCGAACACTTGCACCATGCAGCGAAGGAAAAACCACTTTGGTTAGTGCAATTAGAGCTAGGTCTGTGTTTGTTTGTTTGTTTGTTTGTTTGTTTGTTTGTTTGTTTGTTTGTTTGTTTGTTTGTTTGCTTGCTTGCTTGCTTGTTTGTTTGCTCTCTGCAAAGCCAGGCGACCCTAGCAACCCGGCCGCTCACGTTCGAGCCTCCTGTCATCCGATAATATGCAACAAGCAAGAAGTGAGCGGCCGAACTAAAGCTCTCTATCTATACTGTTGCAGGACGCAATGCGTAGTCATACTGATCCCTTTTCGATGGGCCACAGCTGCTGTATGCATATAGCACTCACCGACCGATTTCACGGGAACGCGTCCTTGCTTCCGACAGCACTATAGGGAGTGTGGGTTTAGAGGGGGGGGGGGCGAAGTAGCGCATGCGCAGTGGATGCAAATCCCATTGCAGCGAACGCAGGCATGCGGCCACGCCAGTGGAAAAAGATAGGAAGGATGCATACCGCAACGTGATTGAAGCCAACCTGCTGGCGGCACAACAGGTGATCGCACGTCAAAGTGCGCAGTTGGTTCTAGTGTTCCCGCTCCACGGCAGTGCCTGCCGTGGAGCGGCCCTGCGCGCCATCTCAGGGCCGTGGGGGGGCCGCGTCTCAGGGCCGTGTTACCATGGCAGGACCAAGAAACAAACGCGCACCGAATAAGAACCACTGGCATACAGCAAATCTCAACTCTTGCTTCGTGACCTCAACGAAACAGGCCCGAGCCCCTGTGGGACGCTTCGTGGGACGCTTGCCGGTCTGTTTATTTCCCTTTTATTTTATGCAATGAACCTATTCTTGCAGCACGTTTGCACTCTCATGAAAACTAAAGCAGTCACTTTAATTTGGCTCTGGTTCGAAGCAAGTTTCTGGCGCGAAATATAGCGGCGCGCGCACTGTTATGATGCGGTGCGAGCAAAGCCGGAATTTTCGAAGCATTCTATGCCTATTCCCTCGCTTTTCACGTTTCGTGCGTGGTCAGAGCGGCGCTTCAGGCCCATTATCAAGAGGCTTTTGCTATCAATGTGATCAGTCCGCCTAGAGAAACGGAAAAGTGCGACATAGACAGGAAGGAATAGCTGCAAACCCGCGAAACCTGCTGTAGGTGCTCCTGGGAGGTGAAGCACTCTCCCTTCGGATTTGCGACTGGCAATGAAGTTTCTTTCAATCAGCTTACTTGAGGGTGCTGTTTTAGGAGGGGGCGGGATGAGGGGGGAGCGCCGTCACGTGCTATTTTTCATATTTTGTGAGGTTTGTTTGCAAGTCGGAAAAGATTGTACGCAATTTGTACGTCGCTGAAAACACAGCAGTTAGATTTCATTTGGGGCTGCCTGGCGTTGCCTACAAATGCCTCATTGACACTTTGATGACTAGAACAGTACTTTTCGAACTAAATATTTATTTTCAATTGTCTAAATATGTTTCAGGAACGAAATAATTACTGGCGGCTACCACACTTTACTCCAAACAATATGCACTAGGTTTTCTTCGACTAACGCAACTACTCTTTCTTTAGGCATTGGTGCATGATAGTCGGCAGACGCTGTATAATTCACCCAGTAACCAAAATAAGGCAAAGCAGGATTCACTCTAAATCATAATCAACAGCAGTCGTGCGCAGCAGCGCTTATACTCGCACCACAGAAAATAAAAACAGAGACAGAGAGAGATGCTGCAGTTTCTCCGCAAAGGCGTAACAGTATTAGTGATAGCGACATATAGGAAGGAAGATTACACCCCCGGGAGACGCCCGATATTCTTCGTGGTAGGAGTGGACTCAGGCTGTTAAATTCGACTGTCTCCTGCTATGAGGTCTCGTAAATTTTCATATAAGGCCATCACTTCAGTGAAGAATTCTTCGAGATCACACAGTTTCTTCAAGAGCAAGAAATATATATATATATATATATATATATATATATATATATATATATATATATATATATATATATATATATATATATGTATATATATGCACACACACACACACATGCATAGGGTGTTTCAACAAACACTATCAAAAATCTTTAAAAGTTGCCTGCGACAGATATCAATTCTAGTTCATGAGCTGGTCTACTCGAAGCGGCGGACACTATCTGCACACAAACTTGAGATGCAAATACACTAATTATTAAAAGCTCGCTAATTAAGTTTTTAAGAAGGGTTTAAATCTGAGCCAGTTGGTACATACTAGTCGAAAACACAAAAGACAAGAGAGGTTCACCAGTCGTTGTGGTGTGAACTTCTCTTTTCCTTTGTGTTTTCGACTGCTTTTTCTGTTTAAGTTTTTAACCAATTACATTATGGCCCATATTGCAATTTACAAATTATAGCAGTGGAGTTCGCAAGGCGGATCCACTTGAAACGAATTTTCAAGATGACACCAGTTTCGAGATATAAATTCCCGAACTTTGAGGAGAAATGCAGTGGCGTTCCAGTTAATTTGTTAAACAAGAACGTCGTTTCATGCACTGAAGAACACAAGTAACTGGAACACCTATGCATTTCGCCGCTAAGTTCGGGAATTTATATTTCGAAACTGGGGTCGTCCTGAGATTTCTTGCCAATTGGATCCGCCTTGCGAAGTCCAGTGCTAGAATTTGCAAATTGCACTATGGGTTTTAAGATAATTCGCTATAAAGTTAATTAGTGAATTCTTGTTATTTAGTAAATTTTTCACGTCAATATTGTGTGCAAGTAGTGTCCACAGCTTCGAGTAACCGGCTCATAAACTAGAGTTGAACTATCTGTCACATGCAACCTTTAACAAAATTTCGAAGTGTTCGCTGAAACACCCTATATATATATATATATATATATATATATATATATATATATATATAAATAATGTGTGTGTGTGTGTGCGTGTGTGTGTCACGTTACTTGGGCCAAGGTCTCAAAAATGAAGGGCCCGTCGGAAACAAATGAACCGAACGCGCACTGGCCTGTAGTAACTCAGGTAATTTTCTTTGTTTTCCCCGTAACTCGATCATTCCCCGTAAGTTCGATCATCCAACTTCTTTAATTATTTCTCGAGGACCCCAAGTATGATACCCCGATTTGTAAGCACCTTCAGAAACCCCCGATCGAGTTATTTCACGTACGATACGTCTCACGTAGTCCTTTTTTCCGGGTTGCAAAGAAATCCCGCGAAATATAAAAAAGAGACCCATGTGACGTAGCCGTTGCGCAGTCGTATCGTGCCGCTCTCAAGCGTGCGTTCAGTGAACAAGGTCGGCTTACGTCAAATGACGGAGCCAATGCGTGCAGCTGGCCAAGAGCTGCCGAGGAGATAAAGAACGCCCTGCCGCTTCCCCGTCGCAGTCACGATGCAGCCGACCTTGTTCGCCGAACTCATGCCTGAGAGAAGCACGATACCACTACGCAACCGCTTCGTCCCATGGCCTTTTTTTTTCATATTTCGCAGGCTTTCTTTGCAACCCGGAAAAAAGCACCACGTGAGACGTATCGTACAGGAAATAACTCGATCAATGGTTTCTGAAGGTGCTCTACAGATCTGCGTTTAATAGTAGGGGTCCTCAGCCAATAATTAAAAAGTTAGCTATTTAAACCTAATTTTAATTAGTGAGACACGGGGAAAACAAAAAAATGCCTGAGTAACTATTGGCCAGTGCAAATCGTACGCGTTCGGTTCAATTCGCTTCCGACGCGCCTTTCATTTTTAAAATCTTGGCTCAAGTTACGTGGGACACCTATATATACATATATATGGGGTTCGGAAAGCTGGTCGGGCCCGAGAATGAAAACTTGCCGCCTTTGTCTCGCAGCGTGTTCGTAGCGTTCTACTATGGGCAAATAACTGAGCAATGAGAGCCGACCCGGGAGGCGGGGATGCAGTTTAACAAACCGTCCCAAAGCGTTAACTGCCACGAGACGAGAATGGGACAAACTGACAAGCTTCCAGTCATGACACAAAGAATAGAGTCATTAATTCCAGCGGCCTGATGGAAGCTAGAGCAAGGTCGATTCAAATAGGTCGCGAAGCTTCGGGCGAAAAGCGGTTCAGTACAGATTGTCACCGACATCAGCATGGGGGGTTATGGGAGCAGCGATTGAAGCGCGACTATGTTTGGAGGGAACAAACATTGGGAAAGAAAAACGCGTTTTTTAATTCAAACGAGACAGTTAGATTCATTCAACCAAAATAAAATTCCTAGACAATTTTATATATTCTTGACGAGTTAAGAAAATACAAGTTTAAATGTATTATTCTTAATAAATGCATTTCTTTTAAGCGCCCATCGCTGCAGAGGGCGTTGACGCCACTATCACTCGCAATGCAATGCACGTCTTGAAATGGGCAGAAAGGCGCACTCGTATCACCTGTTGAAATACGCCCCCCTCACAGTTTGTGCTTTCTTGCTTGTCAAAGTCTGTCTGAATTTGGTGACGTGGGTAGCTTCATTGCTTCTTAATCTGTTCAGTCAAATGTAGTGAGTTACGACCGCCAGATAATTGTGTAGTTGTTTTAGTGCGACCGCGCTGGCCGACGGGCTTGGCATCCAATAGGATCAGCACTCAACACCTAAAGCTTTCGTCGGCCTCCAAAGAAAGTATGTTCTGTGCAGGGATGCGATTTCGACAACAGCACGGCTGGCCTTTTCCTGCATCGCTTTCCACGCTGAAAGCTCGAAACGCCCATCAAGTCGAATGGCAGGGCATTTGAATATATAGCTCAAAAGGAAGAACAACAAAACGAATTTCGCGCCTTCGAAAAACAAAATGACGTCACTTCTGCTTTTAACGGACATGGCGTCACATTATTTTTTCTTCCGCCGGAAGTGTTCCCACCACATACAGATGGCGCTAAGCCCCATGGACCACCGATGGACCGCCATGTTTTGAACGTATGGGCTCCTATGGAAGCTTCGCTACCAGGTACATTTACCTTGGCTAGAGCGCACACACCTACCCTAGCCCGTGCTATGTAGGACGTGACGTATACAGGGTCTGTTCTGAATGTAGCAGGACTGTTTTTTTCCTGAGCGAACGGGCGGACGAGAGGCGGTCTGCGCGCGCAGGATCGTTGAAAGGGGATATTGGGAATGCTGGGAAAAATCGGCAGTCGGCGCTCGGCCGTTGAAGACAGCAAGTCGCTTGTACTGTGAACCCCTGGGGAAACGTTGACGCCGATCCTCATTTGCAGGAAAGATTGCACTACATGAATGTCACCGTGTCGGTGTCATGTTGTTGTGATACTTATAGTGACGCTATTTGGGCGTCGAAATAGGTTCATTCAATTGCGCAGATGCCCGTTGGCCCCTGCGGCACATACCCTGAGGTTACATGATAAAGTACGCGACAATGTTAACGTCCACAGCAAAATGACATACGGAAAATAAATGCTGGAACTCTACCTCTAAGCTTACCGTGGTAAGCTGGGTTGGTAGGTGACATTCGCATCGCACTTTGCACTAGTTTTCTAGTTTATATACTACCTGCATGGTGCTATGAATGTGGGCTGCCTCGCACAAGTGGCGACGTTTCTCAAAAGCAGATATGCGTTTTCCGGTATGTCAGACCTTAAACCGTGAGCGCCTTCGTCCCGTCGTCTGCTTCAAATGGCAGTGCTCTGACATCTGCCGCAGACGGCGTTGTTCCCCAGCACGTCGCTGGGGAACAGCGATGTGCTGTTTAGTTTTTGAATATCAAGTGTTATGGTAATCAATGAAAACAGTGGAAGCACAGTGGCAATACAGGGCCAGGAAATACGTCGGCTAAAAGAATACAAATACCTTGGTACATGGATAAACGAAGGCAATAGATATATGGAAACACAGTAAAAAACAATAACAGTAAAGGGGAAGAGAAATGCAGCCAAAATGAAGCAAAGAGCGCAATGGGAATACAACAAGTACGAGGTGCTCCCGGGTATGTGGAAAGATGTAATGGTTGCAGGACTTCCTTTTGGATAGGATAGGATAAGATAGGATAGGATAGGGTACGATAGGAAAGGATAGGACAGGATAGGATAGGATAGGAATAAACTTTATTTGTCCAACAGTTATTGCTGTTGGTGCCCGGGGCTAGGCTGCCTGGGGTTCATCGCCCGAGGAAAATCTTCCGAGATCCTCGGCAACGTTTCTGGCCCGCTGGACGGCCTACTCCTGGTCTCCGGGTGCCTCGCTGAGGAGGGTCCTGCTGTTTTCCCCCTTCCTCTTGGTCCTTCTTCCTCATCGCGTTGGCATTCCCAAAGCACACGGGCCATATCGGCCCGTTCGTGCTCGCACCACGGGCAGGGGTACAAGCAGGACTCGATGGGAACCAATGGTCAGTGGGACGTTTCGCACTACGCGCTCACGGGAAGACTACAAAAGAAGCTGTGCAGGGTGATATGGGTTGGACTAGTTTTGAAGTGAGGGAAGCTAGCTTACAGTTAAGATTGATTATGAAGAACGACTGAGGAATATGGAAGAAAGTAAATGGGACAGGAGAGTGTTGAGATAGCTGTACAGGAAAAACATTGATTCACAGTTCAGGAAAAGAACTAAAAGCTTACCAGAAAGTATGCGGCCTGTACGGTGAGCAACACAGCAACAAAGAACGTCAAGTGGAAAGTCAGAGAGGCTGAAATAATCTCATGCGTGGCGGCAATGGAAAAGAAACCTGTCATGAGTAACTACTTAAGAAGAAAAAACTAAATCGGGAAAGAAAATGTATCATAACTCAAAGGGAAGCTCGTTACTTTTGCAAGCGAGATCGGGAGGCCTTATAACAAGCACCTATGAAGCTAGATATAAGAAGGAAGAAGAACCATGTGCTTGCTGCGGTAAGGTTATGGAAACGATGGAAGACGTTTTATTAGAATGTGAAGAAATCTGCCCAGCTCTCGATTTAGGCTCCACTGGACTCCTTGAAGCGCTTGGGTTAAGCGAGATCAGGGGGAAAGTAAACATTTTCAATAGGTGAAGAGCCAATAGTGACGGCACACAAGAAGAAATAGAGACAGGGCAAGGCGCTTCCTGTCTCTATTAACATGTAAAGTAAACATGTCCGGCAATAGAGATTAGCAAGATACGATTGGAAGATTGGTGGTAGAAACGCAGGGAAAGGGCAAAAAAACGGAGACGTACAAAAGCAATGTTCAAAATAGGGGGTCAGGAAATTTGGTTGTGAGAGTTCATAATGGTATTTTTTTTCTTTTTTAACGTGGGTAGGACATTAGGCAGTATAATAGCAAGAGCTCGGTGGCGCAACCAACCATCCCGTTACAAAGGGGACATCATAACATCCGTCGATTCATCGCTGATGCGCCGCTACCGCCTCGCGACGGCCGCCCGGTGCCTATTTGCTGCTTCAGCGAGCAATGATCTTGTTGTTCTCATTTGAAATACACTAAGCGGAACGCACGCGCAACTTAGAAGCTACGTGAAGCAGAGATTGCGTGAAGCGGTTAATTACCACAAATTTGTCCATTTCATTCGCATACGTCTTTGGCGTAAAGGAAACTGGAGTGCAACCGTGCTACGTAATGTGGCATATGCGGCCTTAAAGAGCCAGTTGGCATCGGCACGATAGAATTATGCGTGCCATTTGTGGTTCCAATGGTTGCAGCATCGGACTTCTGCGCTGGGCGACCAAGGCTAGATCGCGTCATGGAGCACCTATTCAAATTGCATTAAATGTCGGCCAAGAAAGGGGCCGCACTCGGCAGCCACGGGCAGGAAAGCCCGGGCGGGTGCGCGAAGAAACTTTCGCTCTGTGACGGCAGACGATGCGTACACGGGCATTGCGCCGATCGACACCCGGCAGAACTTGAAATTTCGCGCGTGCTCTGGCTTCGACCGACAGTGCCAGAAGGCCCTCGGTATATACTTTAACTAGCGAATCTCCCATCTGACTTGTGACCTGCATGCTCACCTATAGCGTAAGCTAGAGAAAAGCCTTATGAAGGTTGAAACAGCGAAACTACGTGGGTACGGGAAATGCTAAAACTTAGATATTGGCCTTAAGTATTAAGCCAAGAAAACGAATTGTTCAAGATTAGAATAAGCGTTTCGTTAGATCCTTAACGAAAAAGATGACTTAAGAAATCGCCCGGATTATTTCACTCACTATTTGCAGCCTCATGCCACACAAAGGCGTGCACTTTTTTCTGTTTAATGTGCTCAATACTTACACGTCTACTTTATCTCTTTCGGGTGACCACTATTTTAGCGGCTAACGAATGTTAAAAGGTTATTCATAGGGTCATGTATTCATGCGGCCGTTGGGTGCATGCCTCAGGGTTTGTGTTCCAGCGGCCGACGGGCATCTGTGCAGCTGTTGAATGAACCTTTTTTTGATGTCAACATACGTCACTACAAGGATCACAACAACATCAAACCAACACGGTGACATTCACGGTGATGTAATGCGGTTTTTGTTGCAAATGAGGATCGACGTCAACGACTTTTTTTTTTCCTCGGCTCTCAAAAACACCGTTCGTGCCAAATATGACCTTCAACATCGCGTTTGTGCTCTTAAGAACTCTGCATGGTAGATACTGAGCTAACATACTTTCGCTGCTTCTGAAACGGTCCACGAAGACTGCGCTGATTTACTCGGTGATCATAAAAGGACGAACTATTTGTCAGAAGGCTACAAAGATTACCCGAGTCGCTGCCGTGGTTATGAGCGATAACACGCAGACTTGCGCGTGCATTATTCGGCTCCAATGGCAGTGGAATCTGCGCGCACGTGTTCGTACGTACATGCATGGTGGCATCGACCATGTGACGCGTGCAGCAAGGCACGTCAGCGCTATGTTCAAACCATACGCACGCTTCTCTCATACCGACGCCAACTATAGTCGAGCACCTCTGCAACAAACGCCTTCAGAACGGAATGACCTCGAATGATTTCGGACGCCCCAAGCAGTTCGTCATAGATGCGTTCGACTGTACTACACTTCTGGTTTCTTTCAAGCTTTATTTTTCAGAAAAACATGGAAAAGAAAGGACGATTGCATTCCGAGCTACGAAAAATGCCGACACATTTATTCCTCTAACACTGAAAAAAATATAATTGTTACATTCATCATCATCAGCCTAGTTACGTCCACTGGAGGGCAAAGGCCTCTCCCATACTTCTGCAACAACCCCGGCTTCGTACTAATTGTGTCCATGTTGTCCCTGCAAACTTCTTAATCTCATCCGCCCAACTAATTTTCTGCCGCCCCCTGCTACGCTTCCCTTCCCTTGGAATCCAGTCCGTAACCCTTAATGACCATCGGTTATCTTCCCTCCTCGTTACATGTCCTGCCCACGCCCATTTATTTTTCTTGATTTCAACTAAGATGTCATTAACTCGCGTTTGTTCCCTCACCCAATCTGCTCTTTTCTTATCCCTTAACATTACACCTATCATTCTTCTTTCCATAGCTCGTTGCGTCGTCCTCAAATTAAGTAGAACCCTTTTCGTAAGCCTCCAGGTTTCTGCACCGTACGTGAGTACTGGTAAGAGACAGCTGTTATACACTTTTGTCTTGAGCGACAATGGCAACCTGCTGTTCATGACCTGAGAATGCCTGCGAAAAGCACCCCAGCCAATTCTTATTCTTCTGATTATTTCAGTCTCATGATCCGGATCTGCGGCCACTACCCGTCCTAAGTAGATGTATTCCTGTACCACTTCCAGTGTCTCGCTACCTATCGTAAACTGCTGTTCTCTTCCGTGACTGTTAAACATTACTTTAGTTTTCTGCAGATTAATTTTTAGACCCACCCTTCTGCTTTGCCTCTCCAGGTCAGTGAGCATGCATTGCGGTTGGTCCCCTGAGTTACTAAGCAAGGCAATATCAGCGAATTGCAAGTTACTAAGGTATTCTCCATTAACTCTTATCCCCAATTAGTCCCAATCCAGGTCTCTCAATACCTCTTGTAGAATAGCATTGGAGAGATCGTATCTCTCTGCCTGACGCCCTTCTTTATTGGGATTTTGTTGCTATCTTTATGGAGGACTACGGTGGCTGTGGAGCCGCTATAGATATCTTTCAGTATTTTTACATACGGCTCGTCTACACCCCGATTCCGTAATGCCTCCATGAGTGCTGAGGTTTCGACTGAATGAAACGCTTTCTCATAATCAATAATGAAACCTATATGTAAGGGTTGGTTATATTCCGCACATTTCTCTACCATCTGATTGATAGTGTGAATATGGTCTATTGTTGAGTAGCCTTTACGGAATCTTGCCTGGTCCTTTGGTTGAGAGAAATCTAAGGTGTTCCTGATTCTATTTGCGATTACTTTAGTAAATACTTTGTAGGCAACGGACAGTAAGCTGATCGGTCTATAATTTTTGAAATCTTTGGCGTCCTCTTTCTTATGGATTAGGATTATGTTAGCGTCCTTCCAAGATTCCGGTACGCTCGAGGTTATGAAGCATTGCGTATACAGGGTGGCCAGTTTTTCTAGAACAATCTGCCCACCATCCTTACCTGATCTGTTACCTGATCCTCCCCAGCTGCCTTCCCCCTTTGCATAGCTCCCAAGGCTTTCTTTACTTCTTCTGGCGTTACTTGTGGCATTTCAATTCCTCTAGACTATTCTCTCTTCCATTATCGTCGTGGGTGCCCCTGATACTGTATAAATCTCTAAATCTTACATTATTGCACCACAAAAGTCCCAGCAGGAATTTCGGGGTAAAACGTCTGGGCTCGATTTGACGTCAAGGCACTGATTTCACATCAAGGCGTCAATACCGACATTTGTGTCAATCTGTGTCCAGTTTATTTCCCCTTGACGCGTCAACGCTTCGCTGTGCAGTGGAAGAAGCCGTCAGGACGTTTGCGTTCGAGCGCGCGTATATACACAAGTTCCTGCACTCTATCCCTTGCGATCGTGTCGCGTAAGTAGCTTGGCGTGCACATTTCCAAACTCGCACCAGTTTCTTTTCGATGCCGCAGAAGAAGTGAGGAATCTGCAATACGCGACGACAGACGAGGGGGCTCAACGGTCGGTTGAAGCAAAGTCCTTGCCACCACTTGGTCGGATCGAGGTGCCTCGCGGACTCTCAAACGAATTGTTTTGACCAAACATTTAGATCCGAAAGGAGTCGGATCGCAACGGATGAATGCCGCGGGGAAGCTCTGTTTTCTTTTTTCCAACAAAAAAAAAACGAGAAAAAAAAATGTTTCTTTACGAAATTTGCTATTTTTTTTTCAACTGCTTACATTGCGGACTTCGAACATGTCCTGTGAGGCTCCGCCTTGGCCGGTCCCCCTTTCACTCAAGAGGTAATGATGACGCTAATTAGGGCCCAGGATTAGACCTCTCAAATCCAGGCAGTCCAGAGGGCTCGCGAGAGGGCCGTCAGGTTTCAACTGATGGTTCCCGAGTGGGCCTAGCCAGGTGACGTGGAGTTTGCTTACGTCTATAGTGGACCAAATAAAGTTGTTTCACTCACTCAGTCACTCACTCACTCACTCACTCACTCACTCACTCACTCACTCACTCACTCACTCACTCACTCACTCACTCACTCACTCACTCACTCACTCACTCACTCACTCACTCACTCACTCACTCACTCACTCACTCACTCACTCACTCACTCACTCACTCACTCACTCACTCACTCACTCACTCACTCACTCACTCACTCACTCACTCACTCACTCACTCACTCACTCACTCACTCACTCACTCACTCACTCACTCACTCACTCACTCACTCACTCACTCACTGAACTGCTTACATCCCTATATAGTCTGATGCCGAGTCACTCACCATAGCAATAAAGTGAAAACATTCGCGAGAGTGATCACCCAAGAATACCGCCCCAGCTGCTTTCCTCACAGCTGTTCGCACATAGTCGGATCGCTGCTCCGATCGTCGCCCAAGTGGACTTGCCACGGTGCCAGGCGTAGTTCTCGGAAAGTTATAATTTCCCTTTATTTTCGAATAAATTAAAAGCGTGGAATTTTGAAATCGGCATTACTTTTTTCACAACGCAATAAAAGAAAGTTTAAAATAATCCTTTGAAAACGAAAAACTCCAAGGAACTATCAGTGAGATTCCTAATTCTGTGTGCCTGGATGCAGCATCATGAATCGGCATGCGTACATTTGGCTTTCGCAGCACTTGCATAAAAACTCGGAGCCGGTAGTGCGTACGACCCGTATTTAGACACCAACGCGCGGGCGCCGTACATAGTGAAGGGGAGGGACCGTATCAGATGATGCCTGGGGTTCTTCGGCCACCGCTTTGCGCATGCGCCGCAAGATTTCGCGAGGCGCCGGCGGTGCGGCTCCGCGGAGTACTGCCATGGGATCCCGTGTTCCCGCTAGCAGTGGCCGCGTCTGTACTTGTTAGAACATTCGCGAGCGCCAGCGATTACGCTCAAGTTCAAGTCAAGTTTAAATAGCCGACGCGTCTATATAAACCACCGACCAGATGGGATCATATTCTCAACAAAAAGAAGGGTTAAGGCGTGCAAACTCGACACAAGACGAGAGTAGCGGGCAACACGAACGCCGACTATTAAGTGAAGGAAGCACTGAGGAGAAAAAAAAGAAGACACAAAACTCATCTGCGCATGCTCTGGAAAGGTAGCTCCACGTGTCAGTCGGGTACACGTGCTGGTCTACGTGAGGGATAACTGTTAAGGCATTGGATCTCTTCCTCATGTAAGGTAATCGAAGGCTCATGGTAATGTTTGTAACAGCGCACCCAAGACAAGGACAACAAAAGAAATAAAACGACACGTTCTTCTGTTGCCCTTGTCTTGGGTGCGCTGTTATAAACCTTACCATGAATTCCAACCAACTGGCCCAACTTGACGTTCTGATGCAATCGAAGGCTGACTCACGCACGCACTTCCGCCATTATCGATATGCCACGCCTCGACCATAAGACGCGTATCTTCATTTCTATGCCTGTACAATATCGCACATCCATCTAACTTAGCCGTGCAGTTACAATATTGGCATTCTTGGCAATGTAAGGAAAGATTAGAAGGCGATACACCGGTTAACGACCTTTTATGTTTCATTAGCCTCTGATAGATACACCACCCCGTTTGTACTACGTAGGAATGTCCACAGCTAAAGGGAACTTTATATACCACACCCATACGACAGCTAGTAAAATTGTTCTTGATGGGCCTCTTGGGTCCGTGTCGGCACGCCTTCCTTCTTTGCATTAGGAATCCTTACCAACTAGCTCAGCTTTGTCGTTCTAATCAGAATCTCGACGATCGCGAATTGGCTCGCCGCTATCGTTGCGCTTAACTGTCGCCTGTTTTGATGGGCGCAGGTTTACCCCGAAAAGATGTTGAATTCGAAACTCACAATTTTAACACTGCGTCGTTCTTCACTGTCGCTACAGCGTGACAGCACTTCACACTATAGGTAACGTAGCAGCAGCGGCGTAGCGAGGGGTGACATCCCGGGCACATGCCCCCCTACGCCCTCCCCTGAATTTGTCAGTACGCGGCCTTCCCAGACCCCTCTCCCCTTTTTCCCCATCGCTCGTCAAGTGAGTACTCTTCCCCCCTCCCCTGAGAAAAAAAATTCAAAACGCCACGGCACTTCAGTTGGATTGGCGCGCTCCTCCCGTAACGGTACTTCGGTGCGAAGTTAGAGCTGGTGAACCGCATACACCGATTCCCCATCTCATAACTGCCACGGCAGAAAAAAGCTTCTTGCAACTGCAAGCTCCTTCGACATTATGGAATGGTTGTAGCTGGGGTCTCATAATGGCGAACGCCGTACGTACCCGATTATGAATGCTTGTAGCTCGCAGTACGCGTCCTAAGCACTCGTAATCTTAAGCGAGAATTGCTGGCGCTGCGCGGATGAGGTCGAGAGCCACCACTCACCTAACTGCATCTTGGCGCTGAGGTGAATTCCTGTTGCCCGGTAAACTTAGCTGAGCCGAGGCTGCTTCCTTCGTTGCACCGCGCTGCTTTCGAACGACCACGGAGCTCGCCGACCGCCGCGTGCCTGGCACCAGGCTTATTGTCTCGCGCACGGCACACGCGCCACGTTGCAACGAGGCAGTGGGTCGTTGTAGTAGTTGTTGCTGATGATGATCGTGGCGCATACCCACGGTGGGGCATTGGCTGCCAATCGGGTGCTTGAATGAAGCGGTCACAAAGACGATACTAAATTGGAACGGGGTTAATTAACCCTTACGGTTATGATCACCACTTTGTCGGCACTGCTCAAGTGATCATATAATCCTCATCAGCTGTCGTGCAACATGTCACGCCATCCGAATGAAGAAAATTTCGAGAGAGAGAGAAAGCAAGTCGTTGCTGTCGGAGTCCAACTGAGTCCCCGGTCAACCACGCCAAAGAAGACGCGCAGATCTGTAATGCGCAAAAAATGAGCCAGTATGTCAACTGTGATAACAGTTCTCATTCCGGCACCTAATGAAAGAAAAGCTAAGTGTTGCTCACGATAGCGCATGTTGTTTTTTTGCGATAGCAATAATGTGGACACTCCAAGCTCATTTCTGCCGTCGCCGTTGCCGTGATGTTCCGAACAAAGCCCAAGGGCGATAACACCGTTGCCGCGCGTCGTATGCTGTATGTGCGAGCGAAAGTACGCAAAGGAAGCCGACGATCGCGGCTCAGTCTGGCGCGCGCGGAGAAAGCGGCCGGAGAGCAAACGCGCTGTTTTCCGTCGCGCGAAAGGCAGTGGGGGATGGAAGTGAGGAAGGGAGGGGGGCGCGGTGTTGTGCTCCGGCAGCAACTGCGCATTTCGTGACCGCACGCAAGGGGAACTGATGACCGCAGCTGAAACTCGCGCGCCATACATGAAGGAAAGTAGCAGGCAGCGCGGGAGAGAGAAGGGAGGCGGCTTCAACTTCGCCAACAAGTGCATATACTTGCGCCGTATCTTGAAATGGGTCTACAAGCGGCTCATACCTTTGTGCGCGCTGTGTTTTAGCCGCTGTTGCGTTGAAGCGATATACGGCTTGAAGGTCACTTCGCTCGCTGCTGCTGCCGCACTTGCTCGCACCAGCGCGTTGACAGCGAGTGTCCGCGCTCATCGAGTGTGATGTGTTATTGTGTGCTTGTACGCGCTGACACCATGCTTGTTAATTCATTTAGTAAGTGAATGTTTCCAAGTTTATACGGCCGATAAAACTACTATCCTTACTTCGTATAGTTTTCTAATAATTTGCTATCGTGATCTATGCTTCGCTTTTCGGGTGAAACTGCGACTTTTATATCATGCTTTTTATGCGATGTCATTGATTAACCGTGGGTGCGATACCTGGCAAATAAAACTAAATCCGAATAAAACAGTATATACATTATCATGTATATCAATTATCAGTATACTTTTGGGAACGGTGCACTCACTGACGTTAAAAAAATTAAGTATATCGGCGTCCCATTCACACGCGATCCGCTCTGGAATGTCCACATAGATAACGTAAATGGTAAAGGCAGTAAGGCACTAAGGCCTCTAATAGGCGAAACTTAAATAGCGCTACTTCTGGTAATAAATATTTACTCTTACAAAAATGCATGTTGACATTATTTAGAACTTCCACCAACCTTCTATTTACGTTACTGACACTCTATTTACATTTATTTTCTAGTAACATTTGCTCATACACTGTCAAACTACTTCTTTGTTGATTTTGCATAAAGAATGATTTAAGTACACCGTTAAAAGACTCCCTTCTTACTTTTGTAGAAAGAATATTTTAAATACACCATTAAAAGACATCCTCCTTACTTTTGTATAAAGAATATTTTAAACACACTGTGAAAAGACTTCCTTCCTACTTTCTATTAAGAATATTTTAAATACACCGTTAAAAAACTCCCTTCTTAGTTTGGTATATAAAATATTTCAAGTACACCGTTAAAAGACTTCCTTCTTACTTTTGTATATAGAATATTTTAATTTCCCCTTAACATATCTTCTTCTAGCTTTTGTCTAAATAACAACTTTAGTGCCCAGTCAAAAGGCTCGTTACTTTTTTGTTAGGAATGGTTTACTATACATAAAAATATTTTTTTTGAAGGACATGTATCCTCACTACGTCCACAGCTCGAACTGTTTGCCGAAAAATATTTAGAATGGAAAGTAACTTGAGAGTTCTTGATAAATTTTTCGAACACACATTAATGCCGATATATGGCGTACCCGAGCATTAAGCTCTTTGTTTTAAATCACAGTTCCAATCCAAGTCGGTAGAGAATTGGTGACGGAGTGCTACTAAAATGTTTAAAGAAATAATATGTTCGTAAACTTTCAGGACTAATATTTTTAAAGCTTGTACTGGACTACGTGAGCGTGCGGGTATAACATATATAATATATGGGGTTTTACGTGCCAAAACCACTTTCTGATTATGAGGCACGCCGTAGTGGGGGGCTCCGGAAATTTCGACCACCTGGGGTTCTTTAACGTGCACCTAAATCTAAGTACACGGGTGTTTTCGCATTTCGCCCCCATCGAAATGCGGCCGCCGTAGCCGGGATTCGATCCCGCGACCTCGTGCTCAGCAGCCTAACACCATAGCCACTGAGCAACCACGGCGGGTGGCGTGCGGGTACGTCTGCACATTTCGAGAATATGTGCTTGCACTGCACCAACTGACCGGTGTGATAATGGAGTATTGTGCAGGCCGAGCACCAGTTTCACAGCCTTATCCCGGCCTTAGAGCTGGTTAACTAAAGGCCGATTTATGCTCGGGGTGTGACACCGCCCGCTTGCCACACGCGTGTGGTCGTGCGGAAAAGTGCACATTTCGCACACGCGTTCACAAATTTTGGCCCACACTGGGTTCACACACGCAGAGCAAACCAAAATGTGCGCACCAGCCTGCGAAATGTGCGAATCTTCACCCGACCACATGCGTGCGGACAGGCGGGTGGTGTGGCGTGCAGCTCGAGCGTAAATCGGCCCTGACCACGCACTGCTATTGCAAGGCAACTAATTAGCTTTGCAACGAGATAATCAAGTCAGTGCACTCCGCGATATAAATAGTAAGCCCTTGGCTGGAACATATATGCACAGTAGCGTCACGATATTTGTTAAAAAGAAGAAAAAGAGCCGAAACTCAGAGTAATAGGGCGCTGGAGCATTGCTGCTCAATTAGCCAAGAGGCTGCAAAATACAGCTGCTGCTGAGTGAGCGTGAGTCTTGACCCGAGAAAGCGCATAGGTCGAATGCAAAGAAAACCTGAACTCTTTGTGCGCAACGCCTTTTTGTGAAAAAACAATGAAATTATCGTTACTGTAAAAAAATGTAGCTTTGCTCGCGTCCCTATTCGCATGCTTTCGTCCCTGCCTCCTACCGACGGCTTCTGCACATTAAAGGAAATTAATAGGCCTTGCATCAAAACGAAGGCAAATTAACTGTGTCAACTGATCCCTTTTAGGCGATGGTTGCTTGTTGTGTGATAAATCAGATCGAAAAGGGATAATTATATACTCTTAATGTTCAGTGCATTCGCTTTATAGCATGGCGATAAAGTTCTCAACTCCCACAAGGTTGTGCGGTGCCTTTACACGACATCTGTAATAATGGCATCCCGAGTACCAAGAGCCAGGATATCAAAGGCCATGCTTTTGCCGTGCTTCGGGTGGCTGAAATGTGGTAGTGTGAAAGCCACTACGCTTTGGAGATCTATTTAACTATAAAAGCACTACTACAACGTATTTTAGCATTATTTTCCGCTCGGCACCATGATGCAAATTTTTGTCTTTGATGGCGGCAAGTGCTAAAAGATGTTTTTGCGCAAAGTAGAATAACCACAGAATTTGCCCTATATGATCTTATTTTTTCTATTTTTATTACATATGGAGAAACAAGTAGGTTTTCAGAATACTAATTGTCTCGAAAGATAAAGATATACAGCCCATAATTACAAAAACAAATATAAACCGGCTATCTTGTCAGGGTCTCAGATGGAGCTATAAGAACATGACCCCAAGGCCCATGGGCCTGCCCAGTGCTAGTTGAATACCTGCGGCATATCCCGGAGACAGCGGAGTACCGGATAAATCGCTGGCTATTTTGATTCCCTAATTACGATATACTTGGTAATGTTTTATGCTCTGGTTGATGTTTATGAGCCGTGTTGTTATGCATGATGCAATTGGACTCTTTGTGCTTTGTCACGCTGAATAAACGCAACCGGACTGTTTACGGTCTCTTTCCACGTGCGTTGGTTTCTAGAAAAACGCCTTCGTTTTGGAAAGTGCACGGACCAATCACCGACTTTCATGCCGCTGCGCGGGCCGCACCCGAAGTCCGTAAAGTTAGTGCTGCATTATAAGCTCTTGCTTATCTAACACATAATGCCTACATGCAACAATAACTATACTGACTCGGCCCTATCAAAATTTGTGACGTTATGGTATAGGTTCGCATGCAGGAGGTTTTTAGTTCTACTATATTACCAGGGTAGTAGAGAAATGCACAACGACAAGCTGCAAAGCTTGGCCTCCACTCCGAAATTACCGAAGGGTCAGTTTCAGCGACCAAGGCAACGTTGTATGATGAAAGTACGTGCGCTAGGTTGTTTCGCTCCATAGTACTACGAACACTGAATGAATAGCAAGTGCATGCATGTCTAAGTAATAATGACAGGCATTAAATGGCTCAGGTAACCTGTTTAGGTTACCTGCGCACATACCGCTCGCATGCCTCCAGCCATCATTTTTTTTTTAATAAGGCGCTTACGGAGCGGGCGCCGGAGTCGGAGGAGACCGGAGAGGTCACCGATACACACACACACACACACACACACACACACACACACACACACACACACACACACACACACACACACACACACACGCACACACATACATACATACACACACACATATATATATATATATATATATATATATATATATATATATATATATATATATATATATATATATATATATATATATATATATAAGCATAACTGAGTTTCACCAACAGCCGGACCCAAACAAAAGCGCTCTAGCACAGAAACACGACACTGACAATGAGGCTATGGATTCTTGCCCCTGCAGCAGAATAGAAATTCTTCAAGAATTTTCCCGCGTGGAAGAGAGGTCTTGTAGGTGCCATGGCGCTGTCCCTTCAGTCCAAGCAGGAGCTCAATTGAGCGCTGCGTCGCGGCGTTATGCAACACCCGCGTATAGTTTGAACATAATTCGAGGAGTCGTTGCCGCTTCCCGTTCAACTCGTGGCTCATGTCCCCTATATGGGGGCCTGACAAAGAACTGGGTGGAATATTGCAATTTATACCCACAAATAATTTTTCCGGTCTTTTTTGAGAAAGTGTTGATGAAATGTGAAGTTACACGTTAAATTAAAATCAATTTTAGTAGGAAGAACTCATAATTAAAAGCAAGCAAAAAAAGGAAAGCATCCAAATTTATTAGGTCATGCGGTTGGACTCCATCGGAACTTTCTGGCTTACGGAGCAAACAACCGTGTGGCTGACTCCCATAGTAGAGGCTAAAAGCGAAAAAGCCCAAGCGCAATGCTAAACCTTGCATTGCGCTTGCAAGGTTTAGCAAGGGCAATGTAAGTGTCGCTCGGTGAAGCGACACGTACATTTCGCTGGCAGTGTCGCTGTGATTTCTTCGCTCTTCGAGAGAAGCTCTTTCATTTCTCTTTCTTTCTTGCTGGTTATGCCCAGTTCCCAAATTACTCGCGGCTCTTTGGTGTAGTCACAGTCCCAAACTGTTGATGACTCATGCTCCCGTGTGCTGTCGAAAAACACGCGAAATAGACTGTGGGGTATGGGACGGCAACAGTGGCCTCGACGTAATTGAAGCAAGCAGGCTTTGCTTGGGACTCAGGTGTTAAGAGGGGAGGGTGCTGTGAGTGATTTTTACATAAATCTGAAGAGTAGGCGTTGCCGATGTCGCTGGCTTATCTATGCAAACCAGCGTCCCTTAAAGCTGCTACTCGCGCATCAGCGACTACGGTGGTGCCCTCTGCAACTACCACAGAAGTGCACCGACTTTCCGGCGGACTTTATCGATCGCTTAGTCTTCCTTTGCATCTTTGAGTGAACACCTTTCAAACGCTTGGCCGTTAGAACAACGCAAATTACGCAGAAATAGTGACGCTAGATCGGTCACACAATCGATGGCCGAACTCGGTGCACTGAGCCGTCGTTCTGTCATCTCTCTTTTTTTTAACTTACTTGTGCTGTTACGCTGATCACGCATTCGTACAATACTGCCCAACTTCGCATTGTTGCATTTTTTAACGATGATAACACGCCGAGTCACGCGTTGCAACTAGCATACGTTACATACAAAATTCTGATTTCTTACTGCTTTTATAACGCACCCGGAAAGCCACCCGTTTTTTTATCAGTGCTACACGCATAAAACGTAGGGACGCGTCTAGTAGCTTTCATGCAACAATAGCTCCTTTGGATTATTTCCAACTAGACGACATAGGCAGTGACTAGCGATATCCTCACATAATTTTTTTTATTGCGATAGCACATTAAAGGACACTGCAGACTAATCCGTATAAAGTCCGAGTCACGATAAAATCCTATCGCACCCTATGCGCTGCATACAAAGAAGGTGCGAGAGAAGGCAGGCCAGGTTGAGCCAAAGAAAAATGATAGCTTGATTCACACCATTCTCGCGCATCTCTGATGTTGGAGGTCACGTGATCAAGCGTTCGAAAGGCACGGGGTGGGGATGTGAGCGGGCGTCTACTCCTCTAGGCCGGCCGTGGCTGCGCATGGCTGATCGCTCGACTGAGCGTATACGCGGCCCGAGACGATGCATATTGAGGGTTTTCTCCGGCGGGTGCAAGGCTGGACAAGTCGAGATGGCTGGTGGCTTCATGTACGCTGTCTTCCTGCGCACCTAATGCCTAGAGGGCACGTGATCTCAGGTTTCGAGAACGCGTTGAAATGACAGCCAGCGAGAAGCGCTCGCTCCGCTCTATTTGCGCTGTTCATCACGCCAGCATCGTGACAGCGGGTGTTCGCGGTTATGGCGAGAGAGCTGCACATCACTTCCTGTTCGTTCGCTCCCTCGGGTTATTTGCTTGCATTGACAAGAACTTCTTTTAATCAACCACATTACACAAAGCGTGATGGTGCAGTTGTCGCTTCCATATTAAGCAGGTGCGCAAGAATCAAGTCAGCCAATGTGGTTCACGCCCCCCCCCCTCGCCCACTACGATGTACAGTCGAGTGCAAAAAGTTTAAGCGCCAGAGTTGCCGCTAAACTTATTCTTTCTTCGCAGTCTAGGCATAAAGGCCGAAATCAATTTTACTTCCCACGTGACCCTGTTGGACCAGCGTTATGCGTTTATACACTTCCACGCTTCACGGCTGTGCTAGAAGAAATTTTGTGTTCTTTTTGCATATAGACCTTTGACCTTTGTCTATAGACCTTTGCACTCGACTGTACATGTCCCTCGTGAGGCCAAGCAGTGCACACGAGCATGGGGCTGTTTGCCGCAACTTCATCGATGGCTCCTGCACACTTATGTGCTTATCTTTGTTTATTAATGCAAAATTATTATCTGGCTCACGAGGTGGAAAATCCAGTGTAGTTGTCGGCATTGGCCTGACCACCGATGTTACGAAAATTCACCGAATACTCCGCTTCTCGCGACCGCGTGACACTAGTCGCTTGGTGTGTTCAAGGCGAGAACTAGAGACGCTTCGAGATCATGGCCCGCGGCACAGTCGTGGCCGAGTTGCGCTTTCCAGACGTGGTGCAAATCACTGTGGCCCCTCGTTAGCGGGAATATCCCGCTAGCCGCCCCGAAGGGCTCCTAGCCAACGTTAAATATCTCGATGCCGCCATGTCTGTCCATTAAAGAGTACTTCAGCGACCACAAAGCGCCCATCGGTTTTTTCAAACAAAGGAGCCGACACGGTCTGTACGTCCATGTTATAATGTCTAAGCGGTATATATATATATATATATATATATATATATATATATATATATATATGGACAGACGAACCCACTTGGGAGAGCGCTAAGTCACGCACCTATCCGACCTGGTAGCGGGCTAACAGGAGGGACTGCTCATCGAAACCGGATACGGAGGCTCGAACCTCAGGTGCAGTCTCAAAATCGTTTGGCATTTTCTTGTCCTTTTTTTAAAATGTGTGTGTGCGTGCGTGCGTGCGTCCGTGCGTGCGTGCGTGTGCGTGCGCGTGCGTGCGTGCGTGCGTGCGTGCGTGCGTGCGTGCGTGAGTGCGCGTGTGCGTGTGCGTGTGTGTGTGTGTGTGTGTGTGTGTGTGTGTGTGTGTGTGTGTGTGTGTGTGTGTGTGTGTGTGTGTGTGTGTGTGTGTGTGTGCGCGCGCGCGCGCGCGCTTGCGTGCTTGCGTGTGTGTGTTTACAATATCTTGAAAAAAAGAAGGCACGTCATCCGGTACCCAAGACGCATATCTACATTTGTGCATGCTGATTGAAGGCAACAAAGAAGTTTAGCACATGAGAACATAGAAGGCAGGAGAAACGCTGTCCCACTGTGTTTGTACATTCACGTTCTTTTACAGCGAAGCTGCTAGCCTCTAAGCGGTCGGCATTTTTCGTGGCCTGCTCACCCAACAAAACGGAAGCTTGAAAAAGGGTTTGTGTTTGAGTTTCCGCGTAAGAGAGCCATGTTTTCTCGTATATATTCTTATTACAATCCCGAAGCTATCAGGGCTGTAGGGTGTGTGTATGTCGTACTTTACGCTTTTTCTGACGTAACTTACTTTTAAACATTTTATACATTTAAACATCATTCAAATGATAATAGGACAGCTTCAAGTAAGAACATTAACCAAGAACTAAAAATATTACCTCGTTTTTCTTCAGCGTTATGTAGCGAATCCAGCGCCGCTCTGTTCCCATTTGTTGAGTGAGGGTGGCCATGTGAACCTTGGAGGTTTAAGTAAATAGCCCTGGCGCAAACACGCTACAAGCCACCTACCAGTGCTATGGATACACGAGTCACTGTGTTGTATGCCCATAGATAATCTTGTAATAAACAGTCTGTATTCTTTACGGGGGAATAAATAACAAAAAGATAAACGAAAATTATACATGTCCTCTATAGACCAGAACACGCTAGTCTCGCACCCAGACTAAGCGAACGCATACTCTCGCACCCGGGTTGCCCGGTCGACCGGCGCAATTTTGTACTGGGCTGCCAAAGTGTGTTCGCCGGCGACCAGTAGACATGGCAAGCGCCAGCTCTAGGGCTCCAAAGTGCGGAAATGTGCCCGTTCACACGGATCCAAAGTAGAAGAAGTCATCTGGGCATCATCGCGTCGTGTTTGGATGCCAAAACAACCAGCGGAAAAAGAGCAGGTCGCTTAGCGCTGTTTGCGAAGAGCACAACACACGTAGGGAATCGTGCCGGTGCGGCGTTTTCAGCCTGCGCCGATTTCCATCCGCAACGAAGAATGCCAAGCTGCGCCACCGGTGGATAGCTGCAGTGAATAGGAAGAACTACCAACCCAGTGAAAATGCACGAGTGAGTATTCGATCTGTGTATATTTTGGTGCCACGTTCAACTTTGCGCCCTACGAACGTAATACGTGTAACACGCAGGTTTTCTCCTAGCACTTTCTGGGCAACAAGCCTACAGAGCAGAATCCCGCGCCGGTGCTTCGCCTTGGCTTTAACAAAAAGGCAAGCCTTTTCGTGTTTTCATTCAGGCAGAGCTCCCGACGGTTAAGCGGAATAGTTGAGTTTGCGGTTAGCGATACTTGCAGCTGGTGCACGGAATGACCATTAAGCGTGAACGACAAGTTGTAGGCCTTGCTGGTGAGCGTTATTGCTAATGAAAGTAAACCGAAGTCTGCTCGTCACGTAGCATGCGTCCACAAAAACGTAAACGACGACTACTCGTCGCCGAAGGTGTTCTTGCAGCGCACCTACCTTTACGAGCTGGTGTTGCAGGTGTCATTCGTAACGAATTCATTTGAGCCTCCCGAGCTTTAAACTGCGTGCGGGCTGTTATGCGGGGCAAAGCGCAAAATATTTCCGTTCACATGGCGAGGAAAATAAGGTGCTTAATTATTCTTGTATTTTGTAACAAAATTTTCATCGTTCTCACTAGTTTTTTTTTACTGTTTTCTTTTCTAAGGGAGCGCCAACAGTATAATGGCCTCGCACAAACGAAACAGGTCTGGTACCAGGTAGCTGCAGTTGGTGGGGCTAATTTCTTGGGATGCAGGTGCAGTTGTTGTCTTGTACCAAAGGGGTCCTGATGATGCAGCTTTAAGTAGGGATGGTAATTTTACGTGCCCTGTCATGGTTTGTGCAACTGTACAACACCTGCACCTGTCATGCTCGCCCTGTTATACGGGCTCTGAATGCACATGTAGTTGAACATTATAACTACTGTAGTACCTCATTTTTCAATGAGTGCAGGTTTAGCATCATATGCTGCTTGTTCGAGTGCTGTAGGCTTTTGTTCTGAATGTTGTACTCTTAAGTGGTTGCAGGATACAATTGGCCTGGTGTATTTTCTGTTTCATTTTGAGAGGACTTTATATCTTCGCAATAGTGATGGCATGGGAAAGAACTACAGCCCTTCTTACAATAACATCTATTTTGTTTTCAATGTGCAGGTGGTGAAGGGCAGGCGTCTGCTAACCAGGCAGTCAAACGACCTCGCCAGTTGGTTGCCAAACGCGGCCAACCCAGTAGAGACCATGACAAACAAGACCAAACTGAAAGTGCAGATGACAGTGTTCTGCGTGCTTTCAAATAAATGGCATCAACACAGTACTGTAAATTCCTTCACTGGTTACGTGCCAAAAAGCTCACACGTATTCTAGCATATAGCGCGCGGTTTGTGCAAACGTAATAGCGTACCTACCCGATGTATTCGCTTCTGCAGTCTGCACAGCATGCAGTGTGGCCATTGCGGACTTGCGTGAGGTCTTGAAGTTTGATTGAATCCAGACAGCGAAAATGACAGGTTAGAAAAAACGCGAAACACGCCTTCCGCCCAGCTAAAAAGCCCAAGTTTCGCTTTCGCGCCGGGTCGCATCTCCCGGCGTGGCAGCCCAGGCCTGCTACTTCGCGGCGCTTGGGATAGATTGCGCGACCGGCGCTCATCAATATGGCGGCGCCCTTTGAATTCACGGTGTTCTGGTGTATACTGATTGTTTCATAATGAGAAAACAATCCGGACATGGAGTTAGTGCGCGAGGCGCTTGCAATGTACCGAAGTCCTCTTTTTTGTAATGGAAGAATGATTTCTACGTTATATAAGGCCCCGGTGCCCCAGAGAAGACAACAATAATCTGTGTGGGTAGCAAGGAGCGCAAAATGAAGCTGGAGTTTACCTTTATGTGGACGGAAGTGTCTACATCGTGACAGAACTCCAGCTGTAGGTGATCATGATTTAGTCAATGATTCAATATGACACGTCCTTGTCATATCAGTACGAAACATACAGGATATTTATTTAGGATGTAATCAGTGCCGACGACAGTGTTGAGGTATTTGGGTTACTGATCCACATGTATAGTTATCGTAATACCCCAATGAAGTAGTCTGTCGACGTCGATAGCCTTCGAGCAATCAAAATAGTTTAACTCATGCATTTCGCCGACGTTTGTTAATTCGACCTCATGGGTAACTCGACCTAATCTCGCGGGCACTCAAGGGTTGAATTAACGGGAGTTGATTGTAAAGGTGCGAAGTAGCCTTTTTATACTTCTGACAAATGCTGTACGTCCTTACGTCCTTCTTAGGCTACGTTGCATCGACGTGTCTAAATGCACTTGGGCACCCAAGACTCCTAGGTGTCACACTCCAATGAAATTTCTTTGGTGTTTTACATCGTCCCGTACGCCGCGCAGCGTGGGCCAGCGACAGCTGGTGTGCCTGCCCCGAGCCCTGCTTCGTGGACCCAAGATACTGGTGCTGGACGAGGCAACGTCACAGATGGACGGCGACACGGACCGCCTGATCCAGGCCACGCTGAGGGACGCCTTCGCCCAGTGCACTGTGATCGCCATTGCGCATCGCATTCACGCCGTGCTCGACTACGACAAGTGAGCGATGACGTTGCGATAATTGCCCACCGTTTTGTTTCCTATCAGCCATTTTGAAATCGAACATCGTCACAAAGTGTGCCTACGTCAATAGTGTGTATTGCGTCGCTTCGAAAAGACATACCGCGCGGTTCAAGAGAGATCTTGAGCGTACGGCAGAATCGACAGTCGCTCTCAATACATGGTTCGCGCTGACGTCAGCGTGGTCGCTACCTTTGGGTGCTAATTAGCCCGCTGAGAAGTTGCCAACAACGGAGATAACAGCGATAATCTGGTAAAAATACGGTCACCTTCAAGAAGCAATACAATGTACGCGTGATAATAGGTGAACTGACGACGTCATCGTGGTCGCCATGTTTGTGTACTAGCACAGCCAGAAGTTGCATCGGTGGTGTCACCAGCAAACAGTTATTACGTGGCCGAATCGACATTGACATACTGATGCAGTTGCAATCACTACTCCGCAGTCTGGAATTTCTGTAGCCCTCTGAGGTAACGCAAAGCAGAGAAAGCGAGGTCAGAGCTCCACGCATACAACTATTTATTTGTTGTTGTATTTTTTGTGTTTCTAAGAAGATTTTTAGTCGTTCTCATGTATTTATGGATTACCTTTCTTTGATTCGCTTAATTTAACGTGATTAAGCTTCAGTGTGTTTCGTTTGGATTTTTGCATCGAAACTTGCAAATTCGTCTCAGTTGTGCACCATGATAGAAAGTGCCGACCAAGGATTCTGCGAGAAAACCGAATTTGCTAGCGACTCCCAGTCACAGCGTGAAACTGATAAATACACTGCAGTGCTTGTTATGCCAAGTCTGAATTGCACTTTTCCGTTTTAAGGATTTCTGCGAAAGCGTCGAGAAAATTCATGTTTTTTTTTTTGACGCAACCAAGGATATACACTGTCTTGAACACGGCTGGTACGTTCCGTGGTTTCCAAGAAAATATCGCCAACAGCATATCTTCTCACACACCGTAGAAAAACTAATCGCTCCAATTTCTTTTTTTTTTCCGCTGACACTCTTTGGTCCAGTCATTATAATCTATAGTGAGCGCCGCTTCTCGCGTAAAGAGCTGCAGTATACGTGCTGCTGGTTAAAAGAACGAAATGTACGTACGGTACGCGACTCCATAAAGGCACATTGTGAAGTGGTTCACGTCGAACGCAGACAAAAGCTGAGCTAGAGCGTTGTAACAGAAGACTAGCAGCGCCGAACAGTATCATTTAGATATTTTCACGCAAATTGGGCGCTTGTTCTAGGAAGTAACCTTGCCCTCCACGACGGTCCTCTGGCAGCGAATGACACCTGCCAGTTGTCGCTACAAGAAGAAATACGCCCCTCATTGACCCCGACTGCGCCGCATGTACCACCTCGTAAATCATCGGCGAGCAACGAAGTCGCCGAAGTACCACCACACAGGTGTCGGTTCTCAACGCCAACATTCCGCACGGCTACGGTAGTGGTGCCACACCTTTGTCACGTTTATGTGATCCTCTCGTTGGCACGTGCTCTACCATGACCACTGGCGCGCATATCGCATTTATAAATGCCTTACGGTAAAATTGACTGCGCACTGCATACAAATGAATTATTTTTTGTGCGCGTTTGGCGTGCACATATGTGTACTATACTGGCAGAACTAAACGCGCCATGTTTAGGAGGAACTAATGAGCATACTTTCGTTTCTACCGTCTCTAGTTTGCGTGACGATGGCGTAATTTTGGTTCGTGCACTTTGATCAGAGTCGGCACCAACTTTAGTGACTGCATTCGTAGCACCATCACATGACACTCTCGCGTAATTGGACGTATGCTGCGTCCTACTTTACAGTGGTACTGACGCGTTTCATTCCGCAGGTATAGTGTGTCTTATGCTATGTTCAGGCTACGTTCGTAAGGCGCCGATTTTTCGTAACATACATAAGCGGAAGCGCAACAAGCGTATGCGTCTAGTTCAGACTGCGAACGTAAAGGTACCAACGTGCGCAATTCTCGCAAAAATCGTGGGTGAGAGTGTTAAAGGGTCGGCAACATTTACGACTGTTATGTTACGACCGTTGCGACACAGCCAATGACCGATAAGCTTTCGGCTTTCAACAACCGGTGACGACACTTCCATACTCCCGTCTGCAGACAGCCCCGGGCGCGGGAAGTGCCATTCCGCCATTCCGTGCGCACGATTGGCTGTGTTCGTGAAAATTTTTGCAGTGCGCCTTGCGAGACTGTTTTCAGTTCATCTGGTTTATCCGCCGAGGAAATCGATGGCCGCAGATGCGTGCTCCGAACTTCGATGAGTGGTCTCATTAGGTTTTCAAGGAAGCGGAACTGCTGGGGCGACATGCGCATGATGTTATGAAACATCGCAGCGTCACCAACTCGGAGCTTGGCGAAAAGGTTGTGAAAATCGCCATCCATGGCCCTGTCGAGAAATACTTGCCGCACCTAAACCCTTCTGCGTCGCCTTCGTCGTCTTTGGGCGATTGAATACATGACTATAAGTTTGTTTTGAGCGTGAATTTCTTAGATCTCGGCCAGCGCTCGCATGTTGGCAGGAGCCATATTGGACCACTGGTGACGTCGATTCTGCAGCTCCAAATTTGATTGGCCTGTTGTAAAAGCCGTAATTTAAGCAGCAGTAAATGTGAACAAAGGCGCCGGCTTAACTGCCGTACCGTTTTTTCCAGCCGTTACGTTCGATACGACAAAAGAGCTGTTACGCGCGTTACGACCGTAGTGTGAACATAGCATTACGAACGCGTTCACTCAGACCTGTCCTGCTTTGCATCGTTCAAGTTCGCCACAACGACTGACTCTGACTCGTGCTTGCGTTTATTTTGCCACTGTAGGATCCTTGTAATGGCGGATGGCACCGTTCTGGAGTACGGGCCGGTGAAGGAGCTACTCTATGACGTCAGTTACGCATTCCACACGATGGCCAAGAACGCCGGAGCCCTACCTTTCGACGCCCATGGCCAAGACTACGCATCGACTACTGAGCTGTGAAAATGACTAACAGCTCGCAGACGTGGGGCTGTAGACTGCCTTGGTGAAACCGTGCTTCGCTGCTGGCGTCACATCTCGCAAGATGTGATCGAAGGGCACAAACTACGCAATGCCAAAAACGCAAGCTGAAAGACTAGTTGCCTAGACCGCGCTGGAGAAGCAATCGTGACGCTGGCCTTTCGTGATATCATGCGTTCGCGAGTACGGAAGTTATCTGGACGAAAAGTTCCACAGGCCATTTATGCAGTTCCTTCACGAAGAAGCACTGCATTTTTGAATGATTTGGGAGTGTTTATATTTATCCAAAAATTTTAAATTTCTGTGGGCGCTAAATGGCGTCTTCTGTTTCGCGCACTAAATTATTATAAAGATCTCACATCTCCAAGTCGGTCGGCTCTGTTTCATGGGGAATTTCGGCTGGAAGAAAAGTTACCACTGTCATCATATTACCGCGATAACGAATGCGACTCAAAACATCAGCGCTGATGGCAGTACCTTTCTGGATCTGGGTTGATAATGAGCTAAGATGTGCTTCTAACTTTCCGCTATCCTGTATTTACCACTGGACAAACACGGTTGAGTGCGATGCAATCGTTGTAAGGAAGAGCCTTATCTATTACCTACAAGGCGTTTAGTCGCATTACAAAGAGAAAATCTGACAACCTTTAATAACAAAAGATGTGTAGATGCGCAGAATATATCGGTTGTCTACGGAAATAAATAATGACCGGGTACTTCCAATCGACGTTTATCTGCGGGGTGTCCTAACATCGGACAAAATCAAAATCCTTAGGTAAGAAAAATAACAACTGATTTCAATAGAGACTATGTAATGTGTCCATATCTCTAGCGGGCAACTTGAGAACGTTTTATGCGCATTCTTTGCGCTGAACATAGTCTTCAAAATGCGACCATTAGCACTCCATTCCTAAATCGCTATAATATGACGACATGGTTACGTGATGAACCAGCCTGAAGCTGCACGGTTAATCTGACTTCACGCATGTCGCACTAGACAGATGGAACATACATGAAAAAACGTATACCGCTTAATAAGCGGAATTTATGTGCAACGAAAGTCCTTGGCTTGCTCATCCTTCTTGGGAGCTTCTTGTCTCTGCTATTTTGTAGTATTCCTAATATCATTCCTTTTATCTTTCACTAAGTGGAACATATCACTAAGTGGAACATATTTGCAACACTATTCCAATTATCATGCGTGACGTATATGGCCCGAGTTTAAGCGTTTATTTAAACATCATTTCCTCCGATGAGCCAGTACTTTAGCTATAGCGACGACATCAGTGCTAGGTTTTTTTGACGCAGTGTGAATCACTTCACTGGCCTCACACAAAAATATTTGATAACATTGCAGCCGTTTACCAAATATCTGCCCACCAGCCGCAAAGATCGTCTGGTACAAGGAAGCGATAGCGCATAATTTGCCGCAGGTTCAGGTACTTCTCAATGGTACGTAATGAATGCGAACAAGTACAAATGGATGTTACACTTCTGAGATAGCCGATAACAAAGGTTCCTAAGGCCAAGATCGACATATGCACAAGAAAATAAACTGTTTTTCAGGGCCACACTTGAGAGTTTTGCTGTATGTATTTACTGTGTAATAAACAAATGAAGTTCAAGTTACAGGAGTCTGCGCACGGCAGCGTCGCTAGAACATTCTGGGGTCCCAAAGATGAGAGTCATGGATTACATGCGGTCACTAGGTTCCACCTGCTTTAGGGCAAGTCAGTGACGGTCTTCTGGGAGACCACGGCTGCTGCTTTGGCGAGTGTTCTTGGGTGCAACTAGTCATGAATTAGGCTGTTTTGAGGACAATGTTACGAAAGTACTTGGAAGGAACCTGTCACCAAGCCGGGTGACCTTCACCTGCTTCCGTGCACTGAGGAGCCCCCTTCAACACAGAACTACGCACTTAAACTAGCACTTCTATGTGATTGTGTTCCACGGCGTATTTCACTGTTAAAAAGGGAAGCTGAAGAGTCTGTCGAATTCAATAAGACGCTCATATACGGATGCGGGAACCTTATAAACCATGTAGGTCAAATTTGGTTTTTTTTTTTCAAATAGGAGCGACGTAATCATCTGTTGAAATTGCGCTGTAGCTCCGCCCCCCGTCGAATGCCGCGCGCTGCTGCTGACGCTGACGATCCGAGCGGAGACCGGAAACCGCGGTGTTGTAACGTCAACTTTAGTGTTTTGCTCCTTCGCAGCCGGCGCGACCGTGCCTGACCGTGCTTGTTTCTGCGTGCGTGCCGTCGTAATCTGCTTCGATCGACCCTGCATTTCTTTGTTGGTGCGTCTGTGTGTATGTAGAGTGGTGGTCAACGTGCGCAGCATCAACTGATGTGGTGGGCCGATCATGCCGTCTTTCTGTGCAGCCTACGGTTGCACGAACACCAGCGGCCGCGACGATGTTGCCTTCCATTGCTTCCCACAAGACAAGAAGCTTTTAAGGAAGTGGGAGGCTGCTGTAAAGCGAAAGAATTTCAAGCCCTCAAGAACAACACTGCTGTGCTCCAACCACTTCCGTGACGACGATTATCACTAGAATTTCCACTAGCAGGCTTTCTAAACGCAGCGCGAAAAGATCGGAGCAACGAAAACAAAGACGGCACGAGTGTGCACTGACTGATGATAAGTGGTGTTGGAAGGCCTTATGAATACACGAACTCGCCCAAATCTGGATTTTGATTTACTGCGAGCTCCTTCATGTTAGCACGCTGAACGGAAGGTACTACGTGCATGTTTATTTCCCGCCCTCGACGCAGGTTTCGTCGCAAAGCGCCGCCAATTTTCTATTTGCACGTGTGTTGTAAAACAGCCTGCACGCAGCAACCATAACGCAGTGCAAATGTAGAGTTTGCATGTGCTGGAAAGCCGGCGCACGCCAGGACGCTACGCTCCCCCCGTCTCTCGCGCACAGCGAGAAACCGACCGTCTCACGTAGCCGACGGAATTCGCCGCCTTTACGACTTCGGTTACGAGTAGTGTGCGGATGGCGCACAGATGAAGGTCACTACACGTACTGCATGAACCGGGAAGCTTTTCACACGTTTGAACCGTCTTTGTAGGTTGCCGACAGCTTTGGACAGCGCACAAATGCCGACGATCGCATCCCCGCTTACGTTCCACGAAGAGGCATGCAGGAACCCAACACTGCAGTTGTTTGACCGGAAACGAGCTCACTAGATCGGCGAAAGATCGGCGAGATCACTAGATCGCTTTGCAAAAAACATACTCACCAAAGAGCATTTCCAACACAAGGAGATCCCAAGACTTTGCTTTCGTTCTCGTCGAAAGCACTGCTCGCACCAGCATCGTTTGCTTCTTCGAGAGGCTGGCTCTTTGCAATCGGCTCGTACATGCAGGGAGCAACGCGGAACTCTTCAGAAAAACGCAGTCTCTCTAAATTTTCTATTACCTCTTAATTTTCCCTTATGGCACCAAACTACCTGGCACCGCGCTTCATGTGGAGCGGCAGCGGTCGGTCGCTAAAGTTGACGTCACGGGTCGCTCGACCAATCACAGGCGGAAACGAGACGCGCGAGCTGGGCGTGTCCGCTGCTGCACTTTTCGTCGAAATAAAACATATTTGCGCTTTCTTTCGCGCAATTTCGATACGATATTCGAATTCGGAGGGTTGAAAGCCATTATGTACACATGTTCACTCATTTTTTCTGGAAAACCTTTCAGCTTCCCTTTAACAGTGAAATACGCCGTGGAAAACAATCACATAGAAGTGCTAGTTTAAGTGCGTCGTTCTGTGTTGAAGTGGGCTCCTCAGTGCACGAAAGCAGGTGAAGGTCACCCGGCTTGGTGACAGGTTCCTTCCAAGTACTTTCGTAACATTGTCCTCAAAACAGCCTAATTCATGACTAGTTGCACCCAAGAACACTCGCCAAAGCAGCAGCCGTGGTCTCCCAGAAGACCGTCACTGACTTGCCCTAAAGCAGGTGGAATCTAGTGACCGCATGTAATCCATGACTCTCATCTTTGGGACCCCAGAATGTTCTAGCGACGCTGCCGTGCGCAGACTCCTGTAACTTGAACTTCATTTGTTTATTACACAGTAAATACATACAGCAAAACTCTCAAGTGTGGCCCTGAAAAACAGTTTATTTTCTTGTGCATATGTCGATCTTGGCCTTAGGAACCTTTGTTATTGGCTATCTCAGAAGTGTAACATCCATTTGTACTTGTTCGCATTCATTACATACCATTGAGAAGTACCTGAACCTGCGGCAAATTATGCGCTATCGCTTCCTTGTACCAGACGATCTTTGCGACTGGTGGGCAGATATTTGGTAAACGGCTGCAATGTTATCAAATATTTCTGTGTGAGGTCAGTGAAGTGATTCACACTGCGTCGAAAAAACCTAGCACTGATGTCGTCGCTATAGCTAAAGTACTGGCTCATCGGAGGAAATGATGTTTAAATAAACGCTTAAACTCGGGCCATATACGTCACGCATGATAATTGGAATAGTGTTGCAAATATGTTCCACTTAGTGATATGTTCCACTTAGTGAAAGATAAAAGGAATGATATTAGGAATACTACAGAATAGCAGTCAAACTAGTCTGGTTTTCTGCTCTATTGGGCAACAAAGGAGTGGAGCTCATTTCGAGAGCCCTCTCTGCAGCGCACCGAAGCTAACCTAAACGAGCATGGCGCCCGAGATAGGGGGTGGCATATACCCTCGCGACCTCTGGTCCCAAGAGACATGTAAGAAGACGCTGCTTCAGTAGCAGCAGCGTACGTTCTTATTCGCTGGCTGATGGAGGGTGAAAGTGGGGGTAGCAATTTAAGCTGATGAAAAAATGTTATCCTAGGTTAGATATGTTTTCCTTGACTGAATCTTTTCTTCCCAGAGATGAAACATGAAACAATATTACAAAACTACACTCGACCAGTCCATTAAACGTGACGTTTCCTTTCATATTTTCTTCTTGTGTCCCTCACCCACATATTTAACAGCGCACCATTGAAAACAGCCTTCCAAGTGCGCGATCAATCGGTGGCCTAAAAGGCTACAAGGCTTGGTCACCCGACACTCCAACTAAAACTTTGGGTCTTTCTCCGATATTGTTTCAGCATTATCGTAATCTTTATTTTTTTATGGAGCTCTAGTGTTTCGGAAATGCGCGCAAGTAGTTTGAAACAATTGTTTTATGCACAATAAGTCGCGTAATACGTGACAAGTCTGTACTTTCACTAGCGGAAGGTCTACCTGATTCAGGTCAACCAGAAAAGAGCTTCCTACACTACTGGCAGGTCAACTCCCCTCGTGTACTTCGGAAACCACGCGTTTTGAGCATCCGAGAGGTCGCTGTTGAAGTGCCCACAGATGGCGAGCGGCATTTCTCGTTCTCCAGCGTTATCGCAGCAGGTTGTGAACCCGGGCTTGTCGTAGGGTATCGAGCACGTATACATGAATCGCTGCATCGTCTCTTGGGTGACCTCGACGTTGGTGTAGACGGCGGCGACGGCGATATCTTGGCCGTTGTACGTGACGTGGCCCATGCAGACGCCTGTGATACCGTTTGTGCACTACTACAACGTTACCACCTGGTGACAGGCGTGGAGTGATGACTTAGATCGTGAAGTGACCCAAGAGAACGTATTTGTACAGGACGAGGCCGTTGTCCCTGGACTTTAGTCGCTGGCTGTATACCCCAACGTGTTCCAACCTGCTTAAGTGGGTGGGTTTGTCCCTCCACCTTTCCTAGATTGTGCTGAAGGCCGTCCCGTAAATGACCGAGTCTCCGTCGAGGTCCTTGCACGTTGATGGCAGCGATGATTACAGACTTCTGAAAGTTGTGTTTCTTCACTAACTCCAGAGTCCGCTCCATGATCGTGTGCAGCCTGTGCTTGGCGTGTCGAGTCCTTTCATCGTCCAGATGGCAGTAGGCACACTCAGCCACGGAGTGGCAATTGAACTCTCCCCTATAACACTGGTCATATACAAGCCGTCGAGGCCGGTTACCCGGGACAACACCGCGTGCATGAACTTCAATGAGCGTTTGTGATTGTACTGGTACGCGATTATCTTGCACGTGGTGCGCTGTAGATTTGCGAATTGTGGTTGCATTTGCGAGCACGAGATGAAATTGCATCGTGCCGCAGGAAACGTTCGGCCTGCCAATGACCGCCGTAGTGTTAGTACCCTGTCCGGCGGGCACCCAGTTCAGGTGGACGCAGATGGTGTGTGGCGTATGTGCTGTGTGCGGATGTGTCTCATGCGCATCTGTTGTGCCTTGGCCCTCGACACGATGCCGACAGCGAGCGACGGGTCCTGCAGCCAGAATCACAAGGTAGAGTCGTTATAATCGCGCTGGACCTACTCGAGCGTGTCCATGTTACCGTTAATCGAGCCATCAGTGACGTCAGTGATAGCCGTGATCATCTAAAGTTTTCTCGCGCATCGTGACAGGTCTGCAGGCACACCCGCCATGTCACTGGTGTTCATTAGGGCCACCTTCGCACGCGCTGGTGGAGGACCCCCGGCGTCTCGCACCCAACGATCCAACGCAACGGACCCAACAATCTCCGAGCGTGAAAGAAACCCGAGAATACACGCGGAAGCGCCGCGCGACTCGCCGCTCGAGGCACTTTCCGTGTATTAACGTTCTTCTTTCACACTCGGAAAAGCGCTTTTGTTTAAATTGTAGCGTTTTACGTGCCAAAACCACTTCCTCATTATGAGGCACGCCGTAGAGGAGAACTCCTGAATCTTCGACCACCTGGGGTTCTTTAACGACCACTTAAAGTACACCGGTGTGTTCGCCCCCATCGAACTGCGGCCGCAGTGGCCGGGATTCGATCCCGCGAAAACACTTGTCCAGCACGTATTGAGCAAAAGCAAGCTGTATCGGGAGTTCCTCGTGTTGCTCTACAATGTTCTCATTGACACTTTCAGCTGACTATAATATTTGAGAAGATATTCAATTAGGACTAATTATGTAATTTGGCAGAATGCAAAAAATAATCTCTGAGTGTCTCAAAGCGATGACAAACAACACTACCTTTGTCGAGCTACGTGGCACATGCGTATACTTAAATCTTCGTGCACGGTAGTTTGGACACCTTGTACACCGGGCTGGTTTACTGATGATCAACAACTTCCAGCAGACAACAGCGGGGCAACGATACGCATTGAAGAATGATAGTGGGTTTGCAGGTGCGTTCGAGAATGTGCAAGCGCTTCTACTAGCGACCCTCGCGCAAGCACACCAGACACGCCTGCCTAATTTGCTTTTAAGATTGTTGATGACGTTCAAGAAAAATTAATAAGCTCTAAAAAACGTTTACACCTATTTCCGAGCGCTACTTCGCTCGCAAATCTGTCCGTCCGTCCGTCCCTCTGTAAGGCGTTAAACGACGCGCATCATCATCATCAACATGTGGTCCTACGGAGTATACATGGGAATGCCTTATGACTACGTATGACTATTGAGATTTATGACTATGACTACATATGGTGAGTACTGAAGAGGTATCAAGAATCATTCAGGTTAATGAAAGATCAATATGACTGTTTACGATGAAATTAAGCGTAGTTAGTGATGATTAATTCAGGTTATATAAGAATGGTGAGGCTAATGAAGATTAGTTTAGGTTTGAAAATTGGCCAAATCAAGAATCACTTAGGGTAAATATTTAAGCCTAATCAATGTTAACTAATGTTACTTCAGAATATATTTAAGGCTAGCATTGGCTCTCTAACGATAAATTAATTAAGCATGATCAGGATTCCTTAAGGGTAGTTAATATTGCATGGGTCTAGTTAAAATAATTGTGATTACCCTAATTTTGCCAAGTAATATTAATCCTGATTAACATGGTTCACCAATCAGGCACTACCAATAGATCATTGCAATACTTACAGCACGTTGTATCATGCTCAATACACTGAGCTGTGGTGTGCGTAATTCGGCCACTAAATCAATCGTTTGTTGCATGAGTTTAAGACGATCGACTAGATATAATGCGTACGCACTACCTGAAAAGTCCCACTATAGGGAGTATTAAATTGAACTTTAGGCGAATCTTGCTACGATTGATTGATTGAAAAGTTTAATATTCCACCGAGCTGGGGTGCCCGCCTCTTAACCTATACGTAGGCAGGGGGGGGGGGGGGGGTGAGAACGAAGCAGTCCCCGCGCGTTGAGGACGGTGAGTCTTCACAGCCTCAACGGCCAGGCGGATTGGACGACGCTGGTCGTCTTCAGACTCGCTCTGGAGCAAGGCCTCCCGGGCTTCCGTACTGTCAATGTTTTCCTTGGCCCCTGGGGAGCTAGCACACTTCCATATTATGTGGTCTAGCGTATCTTTTTGCTTACAAATTTCGCAGAGGGCGTCATTATAGTCTATCGCCTGTGTTAAGTATAATAACGTAAAATAACGTATAATAATGTATAATTGTTTCCCTGGAGGCGCCGCCAAATGCGAGCATCCTCCAGAGAGAGGGACCGATGCGGAGGCGGAAAGATTCTTCTTTCGGCTTTGTAATGATCTACAATTTCCTTGTACGTGATGATGCTATTTTTGATCCTTGAAACTGACTGCTCTAGAGTTGCCCGGTGGTATAGTGCTCGGGCGAGCTCGTGAGCGGCTTTGTTGCTTGCAACTTCTTCATGAGCCGGATTACAAAAAAAAAGTTATGTCTCTCCTGGGAGTGCTTTTGAGTAGATAAATCTTGCTACGAGCGCAGTCATTACGACAGCAATAGTCTAAGGAAAAAATGACTGTGGCTTAGCTAAGGTTAAGCCCAGGATTCGAAGCATACTAGCCTTTATTTTAACGCGAGAGCGTTAAGGAGCTCGTGTCGCAGAAAAGCCGGTGTCGTCGGTGTCGGTGTCTGCGGCTTTGCACTTCATGAATAAATCGTTGTCGCGCCGAACGCTGCGTTGTTCGACGCTCACCGCGTCCGATGCGGGGGGCGACGCCGCGAGCGACGGCGCGAGTTGGAGCCTCGTTTCTCCTCTGTCGTGACGTCACGGTGTCACGTGGTATTGAAGGCGACACCGCCGCGCCTGAGGAGCTGGGTTGAGCTCTCGTAATATGGTTCGTATAAAAAAAAAACCACATAGCGTAGAAGGGCGGCATCGCCAATAATAAATGTTCACAAAATCATAGTTTCCGCTTGTGTGTGAGCTCGCGGCATATGCTGGGGAAACTACACCGTTGAAATGTTAAACATGTAATAGGTTTAAAATATTAAGGCAATGGGAAAAATATGTCTTTGCTAACTATTGCGCCTTTATGCGCCTTGCGGTATAAGTTATACAGAGCAAGCACAAGCCGGCTGAAAGATCTTTTCCACGAAGTTATCATCTGTTGCCTCACTTATCCACAGTTGTTCCAACAAACGAACATTGATCCTATTCACTCGGAGAATGACACCTGCATGTCTTCAAGAAATATGTTTTTCTGTGTGTGTTCGGCAGATCTAGCTAAATTGATAGGTTAGATAACTTTCGTATACTGATCTGGCGGCTGTAAATTTTAGTTCAGACCTTAATATTGTTTTTCAAAGCATCATATACATGCACCTATAGCTTGAGATCGTTTCTGTAGCTTCTGTCATGCGTTAAAATCACACAATCATTTTTACCAGGATTCAGATAACGGGCAGCTTGTGAATCAGAGCCTGCTTCCTCAAAACGGCATGCGAAAGAAGAATTACGTAGACCCCGCCAACTTTGGGAACGAATTGTATATGTGAGATATATTGCAGACATCGGCATATGTAGCCTCGTATGAGATTCCGTAAAGTATTACCACATGGCTGAACGTCTCTGCATTAAATGATAATGATAATCATTATAATAAGGCCACAGATACAGTGCATGTCGCGAGTCTGTTTGTTGACAACGGCAATAGGACGGCGACGATGACCGGCTGTACACGGCTGAAATAACTTAATTACAACAAATAAATGCTAATCATGACGCTGTGGGAACTCAGGCCCACATTTTTTTATTCACAGTGCACCGTCTCCTGTCATTGCAGATTTTGACATGACATGATTTTTGCGCTGGCCACACTTGACATGAAGTTTTTCATTGAGTGAAAAATCGTGTCATAAAATTTTAAAGAGACATTAAAAAGCAACACGAAATCTTTTTAGCCATGGTCGGTCGGTTTAGCCATTGAAAGCGAAACTTTCCGTATATTGAATCAATCAATCAAACAATTGTTGTTTGTGACCCATATAACGACGTGTTATTTTTATGCAATTAGGAACTTAGAGCCCTTTCAAGGGTTGTAGCAAGGATCCATTATTTTACATAATTGACTGCAATTTTTCTGGTGAAACCTAAGCGGCAATACGCCAGCACGACGTCATTGAGTCCTATGTGTTTTCTCGGGCTTGGGTCGTATTTGCGCATTATAGGTTGAAAAAGCTTCCCAGGTTGACTCTTGGATTCCTTGGAACTCTAACTGAATATTGCCATCGTCAACGTCAACATCATGTGCATCATCACCCTTTGCCTCTTTCTGCCAATTGCAGGAAGAGGTGTCTGCCAGCGATCTCCAATCAACTTTGTCACGCGCCTGCTGAGAGCACCTCATGCTGGCATAATTTTTAATTTCATCACAACTTCGGTCACACAGAATTCAGCCCAATTGTAAAATTGAACTTCTCAGTTTGTTTCCCCAATAAATGTCTTTCTTATCAATATCATGCGTGGTAAGCATAGTTGAGCTTATCGTTCAAGTTACTAAATTTGAAACACGTCACCCGCAAGCAACTGTAAAACAAAAAAAAATGTTAGCAGTATTTTCTTTTTTTTAATGCGAGGATAAATGCCTAAGGGCATACAAGGGTATGGGATGGGGGTGAACAAGAATGATTAAATGAATGAAAATAGGTTTGCTGACCTAATGAAGTCCAAAAGGGATCGATAATGCGGTCCCTGCGTCCAAGCAGTGTAATGGCTCAGATTATGCGGCGAGAGTCCCGCTGCTGCGAGGTGCAGGAGCCTCGTCGGTTTCAGAGCAGGGCAAACCCACAGCAGGTGGTGGATGTCGGCTTCAACGTTTGGCGACTTGCAGAATGGGCACTCAGGACGAGGATATAGCGGGCGAAAGTGCGGCCACTTCCTAGTCACGGCAGGAGTGAGGGCAACCCCGACCCGGATCCTCCGAAGCGCAACCTCCTCTGCACGGGTAAGACCGCGGGGAAGGTTTACCGCACACGGAGGTATGAGAGCACGTGTGCGGCGCCAGAGGTGCTCCTTTCTTGTTAAAAGGAGGGTGGCATCGTCTAGGTGAAAGAGTTGAGGCGGTGACGATGGAGAGGTCGTTAGACGGGTCGCAGAATCCGCACGGCTTTGGAAGCTTAGAAGGTCGCGTGGGATCCACTCGACAGATATTGACTGCGGGATGCGTGCCGCCAGAAGATGGATCTGTTGGCATATGTCAGGGCTGCGACTGACGCGTCGCAGAAGCCGCGTCGCCTGGAGAGCATCAGTGCGGGTGACGATGCGGGCCGTGGGGACCAAGGGAAAGGCGGCCACAGAGCACAACGCTTCTCGGACAGCAAGGAGCTCAGCACAAAAGGAGGAAGGAGGTTCTTGGACTTGAAACCGGGTCGTCTTATTAAGGGCCGGTGCGCATGGGCAATAAATTGCAGCGGTTGTTTCACAGCCCTTAATGGTTGCATCAACGTAAAGGATGATGGAGCCAAGCGGCAGGTGGGCATCTTGATCTACAATTCGGTCACGAAGCGATGCCGCCGCGTGAGTTGATGTCGGGCGATGTATATCAGTTGGCTTGTTGTCACTCAGCTGTACAAAACTCCAGGGAGGAAGAACTGGCGATGGTGGTGGTAGAAGCGAGTTCGAGAAAGCGTAAGCCCTGAGAGCACTCGTTGCGTGTGAAAGGCTGGCCTTAAGCCTGCGAGCATCACGCCGCTGCTGCACCAGCTCATCTAGTGTGTTGAGCTGCGCATTTTCTTGGAGAGCTACGATCGGGGTGATACGGGGAAGGCAAGTGATGACCCTCATTGCCTCGCGATTAACAGCCTCAAGGCGATCCCATTGTGCCCTCGTCAAATGCTGGAATTGGGCTTGATAAATAAGGCGTGGTTGCACTACCGCCTTTACCAATTGTCGCACAACATATGAGCTGGCGCCGCCCATTTTAGGAGCAATGCGCCTAATCAGACCCAACGTTTGAATTGCCTGCTTTTTAGCGCTGGAGAGCCAAGCAGTTCCGGTTCCCGACTCGTGTACCGTCAGACCCAGAATTTTTATAGTTGAACATTGTTGAAGAGGGGTCCCGGATAGATGAAGACGAATGGGTGTTGCAGAGAGTTTACGCCGGCCCCAGCGATTGGCGACTGACATGTAAGCAGATTTGCTGACGGAAAGCCTAAGGCCGACCGAAGAAGCGTAAGTCGCCGTGATATCTAAAGCTGATTGAAGGGCAGCGGCTTGAGTCAGCAGGTCGTGATGAGTGCTCCATACCGTGATGTCATCAGCGTACAACAAGAACTTTATGTCGGGTACATCGTGCAAGCGCCATGCAAGCGGGATGAAAGCAATATTGAATAATGTGGGTGATAATACAGATCCCTGGGGTACGCCACGAAGAGGGACAAATGAGCCGACGGCGTCACCACTGAGGCGAATTGCAAAATGTCGGTCTTCAAGGAAAGATTTGACAAAATTCCGTACTCTGGGGGGAAAATGCAGCATGTCAATTGAAGCCAAGATGGCAGCATGACTGATGTTATCATACGCCTTTTCGACGTCCATAGCGAGGACAGTACGGACACTGTGGCTACGAGTTGACGATAAAACCGAGGATGCCAAGACAGCCAGCCCATCTTCAGTACCTATGGATGGACGGAAGCCAATTTGAGCAGGGTGGTAGAAACCGTGGTGCTCTAGCCACCACGACATTCGTGTGGCAAGCATTTTCTCAGCAAGCTTGCACAACGTTGACGTTAGGGAAATGGGTCGGAAGTTGCCAAGGTCAGTCGGCGGCTTGCTTGGTTTCGGAATCGGGATCACAATAGCTGACTTCCAGCCTGGAGGGACAACGCCATCTAGCCATACCTTGTTAATGGTGTGGAGGAGTTGAGGCAGCACAGCGGAGCTCAGGTTCTTGTAGGCCTCATAAGTAATAGAGTCTGGACCTGGTGCTGTCTTGCGACTGGTACCATCGATCGCTGCAAGCAACTCAGGCATGGTGAAAGAGCTTGCAATCCCCTCGGAGTCTGCCGTAAATGGTAACCTGTCGATATGTGTCGGAATGCCTGCCAAGGAAGCACCATTGGCTGTTTGAGGCAACACGTCGTACTGCGGGAAGAACCTCCGGGCTGCTTCTCTGGCGAAATCATCCGGCGACAAGCCAGAAGCGAAGCAGGCTGTGGCTGCCGCGTCTGGACGGCTACCACCGTGTTCCATGGCGCGGAAGGTTCGCCAGAGGGAAGCATTCGATGTCTTGGATGAATACCGTTCACACCACGTATGCCAGTGCCTCCGCGAGAGGTCGCGTTCATATCTGCGGGCTTTAGCAGTAAGGAAATTCAGTCTTGTACGTGCTTGTGCAGAAGTGGGGTCTCGGGATGCTGCCAGCTCAGCTTGTCTGCGAGCAGCCCACAAGTTGAGCAGGCCGATATTCGGTGCCGGTCTATTGACGTCTACCCAGCTGATGGTTGTGGCTTCATTGAGCGCGCTTTGTATGCGGTCAGCAAGTAGTGATGACGAGTCCACAGAGGTGTCTTGGAGAACGGCGCGAAATTTGTCCCTATTGACCACAGAACACTTGCGGCGCAATCGGCGGGCCTGCGACGGATGAAGGCCGATGATGATAGGGTGGTGGTCACTACCCCAGCAGTCGGGCTCCAGGTGCCAAGTAGGAGTGCCGGGACACGACCACCACGTAAGATCCGGTGCGTATGCTGTACGTCGAGCTTGAGGCACAGCTCGCGTTGCTGAATCGGGATGGTTCAGTAGTACAAACAACGCATCCGCGAAGGCGTCCCGCACACGCCTACCTCGAGGGCTAGAAGTAGGGTACCCCCAATCTGGGTGAGGGGCGTTGAAATCACCACCAACTAAAATAGGACACGCTGGGTATTGGCGACGGACATTCACTAACCAGCCCAGATTAATTCTTGAAGCAGAGCCACCGGCTGGTCTTATGTAGTATGACACTACCACAACAGTTGTCTTGGGTAACTTCACAGCTACTGCCACTACCTCCTGATATGAGTTACACCAGTTTTCAAGAGAAAGGCAGACCTGAGGATAGCGCGTATCAACATACACTGCCGCCTTTCCTGGAGGGGCAGCTGTGTGCACGCGACGGTCACTCATCGAAGGAGACACGTATCCACTGAAGCCCGGAATGGCAGGCAAGGCGTTGGTCTCCTGTAGTAACAGGGCCCACACCTGCAGCTTGTTCATACGTAGACGGGATTTAAGCTCCCCCACTTTCGTGGAGAGCCCTCTACAGTTCCACTGAAGCACGCCACAAACACCTGTGCCCGCCATTTTGATTACGAGTCCAGGTGTTGCAAAATCACAGATGTCAGGTTGGATAACTGGCTGACCATGAACCGCAAAAGGGATGTTGTAGAGTTATCCGGCAACGGAGCTGGAGATCTGGTAGACTCTGCGACCGATACAGCAGGGCGTGAGAGACGATGACGCAGCGGAATCGATACTTGTATTGGTGTGAGAATCCACTGAACGTCGCCGACGCGCAAGTAGCTCACGGTGCTGTCGGAGCTTGGATACCTCCGCTAAAAGGCGGGCAATTTGATTGTCAACTGCTGCCATATCATCACGCGGATGTTCCGGCCCGCTCTGCTTCTGTATAACCAGCGGGCGACGGCGGTCTCTGCGAACTTTGTCACTGTAAGTCTGTTGGGAATGGGGTGCAGGCGGGTCGGGCTCGGAAAGCTCTGGCCAGTCGTCGTCATCCCACTGGAGCGCCGCAAACCTGTTTGATGTCGGCACTGGTTGTGTTGCAGCATGCTGAGGCCATTGCTTAGGGATCCCGCGACGAACCTTCTGAGTGGCCTTTTGCTTTGTGGGACAAGTTGGAGAAGTGATCTCGTGGTCGTCGGTCTTGCAGAGTCCACATCGATAGGACACTGCGCCAGCTAATACAGCTTCTTCTGGCGCTGTAAATGGACAGGATCGGCGCATGTGGCCCGGTCGGAAACAGTTGTAACAATAGACGACACTGGGTTTATATGGCCGAGGTCGTAGAATGCAGCCATAGTAGTACAGGCGGGCTGGAGGAGTTGGTGGGCCCTGCAAGGTGACGATGCAAGAGCGCCCCTTTCCCATGTAACGCGCCTGAATGACACGGTGAGTAGGACAGTAGAGCTCACGCTGGAGAGCAGTCTGGTCCTCGCCAACGTCAACGTTGTAAACGACACAGCGCTGTAGATCCGAGCCCTCTACCAGGTACACCTGGACCGGCACGGTGACCTCGCTCGTTATCGAGAGACGTTGAAGCGTTTGCAAACGCTCGACAGCAGCCAATGTCGGGAGCCACACAGCGATGGTATTTGACTTCTTCCGGGCCGCGAAGCCGCGGAAGCCTGTGGTGCCAAGACAAGCGTCTAGGTTCGCCTGAATAATCCTGTTCGGAATCTCCGTGAGGCTTGTTGGGGCCAGAGCCTTAATGGTTGCTTTATAGCAAGCCGAGCCCGGTGTCGACACAACTGGGTGGTCAGTCGTTAGACAGGAACGCTTGCCTTGGGAGCCGCTGTTGGTCGAACACGAATCTGGTGCAGATTGCTCCGAAGGACGCTTCTGAGAATCACGGGGTGCCGACGCCACAGATGGTAGCGCAGAAGACAAGTCCATAGGGGTACTCGGTTCGTCATGCACAACAACTGGAGCCCCATTCCCGATCGGTGTCTGGGAAGCCATCGCGGGGCTCCGCCCTGTGGGCAGATCACTCACGGTCTGATGTGCATTTTGGGAAGGCGATGGGTGGGCTGTAGCCGAAGGACTTGGAGCAGAGACCAGGAGCTGGGATCCAGGCTCAGGTGTCAATTGTGCGGCCGGTAACGCCGTCGTGACGAGCGCCGCCGGTGAATCTACCGCCGCCAGCGCGTCACCGGAGGCACTAGGCCTAGTCCCGGTGTACAATTCAGCTGCAGGGCCGATGGAGTGACATTCGCTGAATGTCAGAAAACCAGACTGCGCATGAGCGCCCGGGGCGTCCTCAGATGTCTTGGGGTCCAAACTCTTGATGTATGGAACGTATTTACGCGGAAGGCGAGATTTTTCACAGGAGCGGTGAGCAGCCACCTTAGCAGGGAAACTTCGTCGTCGTCCCCACCCCTATTTTCTTTTCTCTGCTTCAAGTTAATTCCCTCAGCGTCTTCTCTTTCTCGCCGTGGATACCAACCCTGCCAGCCCCTCTTCTTTAATATATCCGGAAAATACATAATACCAATGATTATCACCCATGTATTATACTTTGTTTAACTTAGCCAAATTCCGTTTTTCTTCTTTCTTTCTCTGCTACCACACAATTCATGATCAATCCCCCGTGGCGGTTGGAACCATAACGACCATGCTAAACAAACAAACGAAAACAAAATTGGGGCCTCTTGGGCGGGTGCCTCACGGGCGCACGTGTAAGAGCGCACGAGTAGAAGAAGAAGAACCAGAAGAAGAAGGCAACTGGCCGTAGCAGTCTCGTCGGAAGCCCCCTCTCAGTTCCTGCGACTCAAACCCTCAGAACGCGTGGAATCCCACACCGGCGACCTCAACCGCGGGACCACCTCGAGCAGCGTTGTCGCAGTCGTCGTTGGATTCAAAGACAACGGCATGCGACGCGTCCAGAGCCCCGTGCAGCTGCCACCGTGTCCTCGGCGCCGTCCTGCGCCCGTCCAGCCGCCGCTATCGCTACAGCGCCGCAGTCCTGCCCCCAAGGACAAGTCCTGCGGGGCGTCCTGCGCGCGCTACTCTTGCTTCGTGCTGCTCGCCGTCCTCGTCACGACGACCACGCTGCTAGCCACGCCGGCGCTGCTGCTGACGCGGCTCGATCCGTGGCGGCGGGACCACTTCACGCTGGACGAAGACCTGCGACGCTCGCGCGACCACAGCGTGCACCCGTGCGACGACTTCTACCGGTGAGTTGGGGTGGCGCGGCTGTATGCCTTTATCGCCGAACGTAGCAGGAATGAAAGCACTCTATTTTTTTAGGTCAGTCGGTATATGGGAGCCTAATATTCGAGCGTAAGAAAGATACGTTAAACGCAGTAGCCCAACATGAAGGATCGATTACCCGTGGAATCAGTTGGGACAAGGCAAGAAGCATCAACCAAGAACAGAATTCTTCGCTTCGCAAACCTCATCTTGGTATCTGTGATCATTCAGGCACAACTGAGCACGCACTGAATAGCAACTACGGCAACTTTCCACACGTGTATACCAGATGTTTACGTCGCGTCCTGAAACGTACAGTGTTGGTCAAAAAACTTGAACCCACTGCGAACGGCCGGAGAGTAGTTGCGCTCCGCTATCGCGGCGCTGCCACAATCTGCGCGCGCCGCTGCGTTCTTGCGCCGAGGATAGAGAGGGCGAGGGAAGCGTGTCTCTTATGCCATCTTCGACTGGTCGTTTCTGAGCGCTCTGGAGCGCTCTCGCGAGCGGCGTTGTCTTCGGCTGGTTGAAAGAGGGTGCCCGCCCTGCGTTCGGCTGGTTCTTCTCGATTGCTCTCCTCCACCTTCGAGCGCTCTGAGGCGCTCCGAGCCCTGTCGTCGGAGCAGTCGTCGAAATTGAAACGTCATCGCAGAGCCGCGTCGCTGCTGTTGGCGACGGCCCACCGTAACCTAGGCAACCTAGGCCACTGCGACGAATGCTCGTCCCGCCGGCGCGTCCGCCGGTTTTCCCGGCAGCGCCGGGAGCTTTCGATAAGCGAAACATCGGCCGTTGGTAGTAGTCACGTGGTGTAGCATCTGCCATTGCCTCCTCCGAGAGCGAGTCGCACGTTTGGCTTGCGCGCTCGTCCTCTACCTCTGAGCTCGAGGAACGCCGGATCTGCCCGACTCTGCTTCGGGGGATGGAAGCGACCAGCCGAAGATAGCATGACTGTCAAGCGTCTTTTGATAACAGCGCTCGGGAAAAAGTCGGGCGAGTGGGACGCGAATGCGATGGTGGCGAAGCGGAAGCCACGCGACCGGCTAGCATGCCGTTTGCAGCGCATGCTCGACAAGCGGGCGGGGGTCTCTGGCGACCGCTGTGAAACGCGGTACGGTCAAATTTCCCAATTCCGAGTGCCGTAATCATGAGTTAATGTTTTTCGGGATTAAATTGAAGGTACAGGGTCGTTCAAAATATGTGCGAACGCGGCGAAGCGTGGCCGCGCTCCGCGGAGCGTCAGCGCATCCGGCGCGGTCGCGCATCGAAACAAATGTGGCGCAAGCGCACAGCAGTCTGGAGGCGGTGCTTCGTGTCGTCTGCTACAGTGCTGAAGCGCACAGTGCTTGCTTTGCTGGGAAGCGCGCCTAACTCTGTGCTGGCAGCGTCCATACGTGGTGCCGAGATGGCACTGTCGCATTTTACTGATTGCAGCGCGTTGTTCAGTCCTATGGAAGGGTATCAACTGGCAGAGGGAGCTAGCTTGAGCACGGCAATCTCTTATCCGCTGGCGCGGCTGATAAGCTGCTACTAATAAGTGCCAAGCTAAGCGACTGCTCTGTACTAGTGAATGATTCTCGGATGATTCTCGGATGATTCTCGAATGATTCTCTAATCTACACAAGAGCTGAGAAATTTGAAACAACGCATGCATTTAACCGAGAACGCTGCATTGCAAACACACGCTGCTGAGTTGCCGTATGCGGAACCAACAACAACGCGCTGCAGTCAGTAAAATGCGACAATTCCATCTCGGCACGTCAGGGCGCTGCCAGCACACAGGTGCGCTTCCCAGCAAAGCAAGCATGATGCGCTTCCGCGCTGTAGCAGACGACACGAAGCACCGCCTTCAGACTCCTGTGCGCCTGCGCCACATTGTTTGGATGCGCGACCGCTCCGGATGCGCTGACGCTCCGCGGAGCGCGGCCACGCGGAGCCGTGTTCGCACATATTTTGAACGAGCCTGTACAACGCTATGAATAGTCCTGCGCATACTCGAACACGGGCACATTGCGAGGATCGTAGCTAAGATCTCATTGAGCAGTTGAGTGTTGTATTTAATAATGTGCCACAATGACATATCGTATTCGTCATCATGGATGCGAGAAGTAGCAAATAATTCAGGAAAGCATAAGCTTCGGGGTGGCGCCTGCATCTCTCGACGAAATCGCACGGGGCAGCATGCCTTCAAGGCACTGAATGTGATTTGGTCTGTGGTTGCCCTGAACAATTGGAGCTGACCCACGTGGTTGTAAACTAGCCAACGTCCCTGGTTGAAAGCGCCCTACGTATAACCCATCTTGTGTTAACTATCTGTGAAGCCCTTTCTCTTAGAGACGAACGATGCCTCAGTAATCGATATGGAAAATACTTCCAGTGAACCCGTGACAGCGACAGCACCGCGGGTGTGACGCCTTTCTAGTGCGAGAAACCTATTATCTCGTGGCCGTGTTGCACTTTACGTGATTCAAACGCGTGATGCCCAATGCAAACGCGATGAACTTACACTGGCCTCACGTGTGCTTGAACGTGGGCCCTAGCGAAAATGTGGCAGTGTGCACGAGAGAGAGACAGAAATTTATTTATAGAAAGACAGAGATGTCGGCCTGAGTTATAACTTGCTATGGCCTGCTACTCTACACTGGGGAAAAGGGACGGGGAGGGAAAGGGCTGATGAATGATGATGGTATAAGGAAGAGATGCGTATATACAAATTCACAGAGTTTTGGCCTCTCTAAAGCCGTGCGTCCAGCCCAGTGGCTTGGAGAAAAGCTGTAGCAGCTCTTGTTACCAAACTCTTGTTAACGAACAGGCAGACGCTGAAGCGAAAACTGCTTTAGATAATGCTTGTGAAGTACGCATTCCCTTCTCACGAACGGACACAAACGCCCTACTTCATCGCGTAAACAGGAGCTCTACGTTAGAACACTGGACCCAACCAGATCGACGACACAAGCGATTACACAAGTAGGACCAAGAAATGAAACTTCGTATGCCTCACAAGCTCATAAGAAGCCACACGAGCATGGTGGACCGGATTCGCCTGGGTGTCGCATTCACCGACCGTTATAGACATTTGATACGTGACAGTGATACTAGTCAAAACAGTGAATGCTGTGAGGTGCCAGAAATACTTGAACATATATTTTGTGTGTGTAACGCCTACGCGCAAGAACGACAGCAACTTGTCTCTTCCATTGCAAAGATCCGTGAGAGATCGCTATTGGACGAGTTTCCTTTAGGTGCACGAAGATATCAAAAATGCGATGTCGCGTGAACTTTTCTAAATGCCGTGAGAATGGGTCTAACTCAATGGGCTACTCAGGCAGGACGGACGTCTTCTAGTCGCAAAAAGTTTTCATAATCTCACTGTAGATTGATTCAAAGAACTTCAACGATATGTTCAATCATGTGGTAGTTGCTTAGTGGATAAGTGCGTTCAGCATTTTTCAAATATTGTAATGGCGGTTACCTGCAGGACCTTTCCGAAGAGAGCCCTTGTAGTCGAAATTACTGTGTCCCGTCTTTTCTAAAAGAAAGATGAGTCAACTGCCCGCATAATAAATAAAACCTGGGACAGCGCTACAGTACAGAGAGATGTCCGTTTATATTTTATCTTTTGTTTTCATCGCACTAAATAATGCATTGATAATGTGTATCTAAGCGCATAATGCGAAGGCTCTTGCCCATGAACATGTAGGATAAAATTGTAATAGGAAATTTCAATATTTAGAACAATTTTTACAGTATAAGGCGCTGCGTTTAAGCCATGCACTTTTGTCTAGGTGAGCGCGATTACTCTCACGAAGCTCTGTACCACGGCGGCCGCAAGACGATCTCGCAGCTGGCAGAACGAGCGACTCACTAGTTTTTCGCGAGCCCTGTTATCAAAGGATGCCTGTTATCAAAGGATGAAAGAAGGCACTTCATAAATGAAAAGCACCTTGCAAGATGGGCTGGTGAGAATCGAACCAGGCTCTCTGGAATGTGAGACGGAGACGCTACCACTCAGCCATGAGTTCGACCGCTCAAAACAGGGCAAAGTCGCCTCTACTGAATGCGGTGTTGCCTTAGAAACGTGCCAGATTAGCGAATATGGCTAGTACTGGGAGTAGGCTTTCCAGAGTATCAAGCTGACCAGCAACGCTCAAGGCAACATTAAGCCGCGGCATAGGCTTGCAAAGGACGAGAATGTGCTGAGGGAGAGATGACGAGAGGCATACTACAAGGTACCTGTTCGTCCGCTTTATTTATACCGCTAGGGCGACGTCCGCCTACCTGTGTAAGACGAACCAGACGTTTGGAGGAACATATTTGCAGAATCTACGATATACCCTACTGTACATAAGGTTCCTAAGAGCGCATACGCGGTGGACACCTATACATTGAATACAAAGTTCGCCCAGTCAACCACGATACAGTTCTCGCTTTGTAACTCCATGCTCATTGATATAGGTCCTCAGGGACATCATTAGTGCAAGATGTTCCCTTCCGCCATGATGCCACGGAAATGAGCAAGCGTGATTGGCTGGCGCACCTGCTTCGTCGAGTTTAACCTCATGGCGTTAGTTGTGTTGCCATCGCGGCTATATCGGCTTCACAGGGTTACATCGGCTCCACACGTGACAGCAACGTGTGGCCGGGAAAGGATGTTCAGTACAAAAAGGAAGGCAATCCCTGATGGTTTTTTGCCGCTTTCATATTCTCGCTTACTGCCACTAATGCAAGAAACTCGAAATTGTGGTCATGATACGGCTATGTCTTATAGCGTATAATTGCTTGGTGCTGCCCATTCGGCATGTGCCGATAACAGTACTAACTAACGCGCTGTTTCTATTATATTGCGCAACATGTGAACCATAAACAAAATTTCTGTACTGAGCCAGAAGAAACAAAAAAAATATCCAGAACCCGCGTACTCTGGGAGTGGATGTTAATGGAGCCGGTTTGCAGGCAACTGGCTATCTAGCAATAGTCGGGGTTTTCCACTTAGCTAAACAGGGGGGGGGGGGGTGAAAATGCTTGTAGAGATTAGCAATTGCGAGTTACTCGAGCCTCCATATGACGACAGAAACAAGGCATCTCATGTCATCCTTGACAAGTCATGTCATTCGTCATATGGGGCACGTCACGTCAACCATGCCATTCAACTCACGTAATGGTACACGTATCTTGGGAGGACTTGTCATGGCATGTCGCTCCTGTTACCTCATCACATGTCATCGCGTTCGCTTCACGCACGCATGAAACGCATGCATGTCATCCTTGTCCTGTCATGCAGGCCATGTATCTCTTGTCATTCAGTTGAACGAGATTGTTCAGTCGAACCAATTCCAGTTGAGCAAGAATTTCTTCACACGCAATGTTGCCGCCATCTACCTGCGCAGGCACGTCTGCAGCAACTGGGACGCCAATGCGCCACGTGGCAGCCCGCCACTGCGCAAGTACAAAGCCATTTTCGAGAGTCACGTGGTCAAGCACAACCTATTGCGTTCCATCCCCAAGTATTCGCACAGGGCCCGAGACAAGGCAACGGCGCTGCTGCTTAAGTGTTTCAGCCGGGTAAGCGAGAGAGCGTCGCGGTTGTTTTCATGCCGTTGCCTACAGAAGCACACACACTAAGCGCGTGTGGTGTGTGCCGCTTCTCTACGTCCTGTGTTTAAAGCACCGAGTTCTTATACTAATGCATTACCAACCAACCCACTTATCCATCTTTATGCAATGGGACATTTCGTGTCATCGCTTTTCGATACGACTGCATTGTTGTTCGTCTTTCGGCAGCCAACCGTGGCACCACAATATTACTCCATGCTTGTAAAATTATTAACTACACCATTAGCTAATAAGTGAGGGAGGAAAATAAGGATGGTATTTTCTGTCTCTGACCTCTATATTCCGTGATGTATGTATTGACCCTTATTGCGAACGCTTCTACCAGCATTGTCTCTGTGATAGGGTGCGTGTCCATTACTATGATTTACAAAGTCCTGTAGAACAACTCAACTTCTAAGTAGCTCGTGCTCGTAAGAAATTCTGACCGGCTCAGTGAAGTTGATGGGGGGCAAAAAGACAGGGTTTCAAAGAAACAGTTCACCTCGAGGAGGTTCCTCAGCCATGAATTCTGAGACGAGAAACACGCTGATCCGAAACAGACGAAACCAATTTATTTCAGGCAAATCTTGCGAAAGAGGAGCAACGACTTCGCGGAGCTCAGAAATACAACGTTCAGTGCGATCACTGGGCTGAAAAACATTATCGGTGACGCCAGCGCCCATAAAATACGCGTGACAAACAACAATAACTATGAAAGAGGCTACTGTCATAAAATAAGAAAAAAAAACTTGCGGCACAACCGATCTCACGATGACTGTCAGCGCTAATGCGTTGGCTAATTCCTTAAACAAACGTGACTTCACTACACGCTCGCCTTCGATTTCGCGACTTGAGTATGTGTTCTAAGTAAATTATTCATACGGTAAAGATCAAATAGCATATTTAGCCACTTCTACACTGCGACATCTGAAGCGTGTAATTCACAGGTAATTTTCCAAAGATATGTAGTAGAACTATAAAAACAGATGGCGTGTACGCCATCTCATTTAGGCGTACACATTTAGGGGACATCATTTAGGCGTACACAAAAGGCGAATGGTGCGATTAGAGTTTGTTTTGCTCGGAACCGCAGGGCGGCAGGCAGAGCTCATGGACTATTCCGAAATTTTTGCAAGAGGTGGGGCTTCCCTGGCCGCACAAGTCCCCAGCCTCGAGACCCGAGCTCCTCGGCACACTCGTCAAGTCGTCATTACGCTTCGGCATACAAATATTCTGGGCCTTTTTCGTGGGTCGTCATCCATCGCGCCCGAACCAGAACACCATTTACACGACCTTAGACGAACGGTGCACCGACTGGATCGGGAACTTCGAGCGGCTCAGAGATTATGCCAAACACCACGATTATCTCAGACGCTGCGCTGAAATCCTGGGCGGCACCGGGCAGTCGTACTCGCGGATGATCGAGGCCGTAACGGTGGCGCACACTGATATCGCACAACTGGTTTTCCGCTTGTGGGACCCGCATGCCGTTCCAGCGTTCCTTGACCTCGGTGACCGCGAGCTTCGCCGAGCCCTCAACGGTCATCTTGCGGACGATTCGCAATTCTGGCCCGAAGACAAGATTGTGAACTTGCAGCCCAAGCTATTCGCTCAGCTGAACGCAACCCACTTCAGCCACGACAATTTCACCGAGAACTTCAAGCTCTTCCTCGGTGCGTATGCGGTGTGGTTGCTGTCGCCGTACGCCTCGCGTTACCTCACCACCTACATGCTGGAGGACATGGGCCTCGCAGCCTATGAGCGAAGCTACTGGCGCCACAAGTGCATGCTGACGCTCGAGGAGACCCTGCCGCTGGCCAAGTGGAAGCTCGAACAAGAAGGTTCGGTTGACAAGGTTTACACGTCGAAAATGCTGCACCTCGCCAAGCGACCCATCAACGCCTTCATCGCTCTATATGGTGACGCTCTCGAGAACTATTTTGCAGACGCTATGGCTGGTGTTGTCGTCAACGCCCGCAACATGACTCTTACGTGGCACATGCTGGACCGGACATACGCCTATGTACCTTTCGACACCAGGGCGGGGTTGTTCGACCTGTACATACGCATATGCACCGCGGGCATGAACATCCTCAAGAAGTCGTTGCGCCACCCTAGGCAGACCGCTCTTCACGCGCCAGGGATCGCTGTCTACGGACTGTACCGCATCCTCGTGGCTAGGGAAGTCGTGGTCCCCAGCTACATGAGGGCGCTACCGCTGTTCGATGCGCGCCACCCGTTGCCTGTCCTTGTGGCCTTGATCGGCACCCATATATCGAAGCAGATGGCCACTCTAGGGAGATTCATCCTGTTCTATGATGAAAACTTTGTGGTGAGTGTGTTCTCGGCAAAAACCTTCTTAGAAATGTTTCAATATCAATTGCTTTTGAGTCGTCTCAATTAGAAAGTTGTAAGGACCTCGCATATCTAACGGAGCTGTTGCGATACTTCACCCGTGTCCATGTTGCGACGTTCATTATTAGGCGGGTCCATCAAAATGGTTTTTACTGTGTGCATTCCACAGCTATATAGCACAGTTATTTCACTTCAGCAGTGCGAATGTGCACGTACGAAATAAAGGGAATATTTGACACCCTGAAGAGCTTTGCGAACACAAGTATTTCAACAAGGCGGATTTGGAATGAATGCCATGAAGAAGTTGCACTGAACGCAAACATGCTTTTCCTTAACATATGGGGAATATTTTAGAGTTTTAGGGACACCGAGCGGGTACCTTTTCTTGTGGCGACATTCAACGAAGGAGTGTTGCTAACTTTCTTTCGAGCATGTAGCTAAACTGACGCAATGAAAGTCGCGAAAATTTCCCTAAGTGCTGCTCCAATGTCGCTAAAATTGTCGTCAACGCTAATTTCAATCAGTGTACGTGTTTCAGGAACACGTTCACATATAGAGTAAAAGAGCGTAACGCGTCTTCCAAGGAATTTCACGTCCATTAGTGCTTATTCAAACGAAAAATAAATAGTAAACTTACAAGTGAGATGTAGCGAAATTACATTTGTTTACTTTCATATTTTAAGTTTACGAATCCACCACGCTTCAAAAGAACACGGTTGGCCAGAATTCCTCAGCACAAAGTCGCACAGTCGGTTTACGTTACGCCTAAAAAGTTTCCGGTTTCAAGAGTTGGTGAAAGAAAGCATGCTCTGACGCGATCTTGGCTACGTTGCTAACACGACAATTACAATTACATGACCTTTGTACAGGTTCAATACTAATTGTCGCTCCTTGATCTGCCTGCAAAATTCATTCAGTACTGATTTGCATGAAGGCCATGAGAAACTGCCCATTCTTTCACGAATGAGCCCTGCCGCTCTGATATCAGCAGTTTTGTTCAGGTGATATCTTTTATACACATACCGCGTTCTCAACTTCACCGTAAGCCTTATTGCTACAAGTATACGTAATTTAAATTACTACTACGCTTGAGAAGATAAGCCAATCGAACATGCCCATAGCGAAACTTAAACACTACTCGAGACTCAGCCTTATGCGTTTTAAAGATCACGAAAAAAAACGTTCATTTTGTTAATGCAATGTGTAGCCTATTTGCTTTGACTCAACCCGCCATAGTGCGGCCTCGGTGAATGCAGACGCGTGTTGTTTCATTAGAGCTCATGCCTGGTCAAAAATTTATTTTTAAACAAGTTTTCCGACTACAAAGTCGCTAAAATGTCGTAACTTGCTGTGTGATGTCGCTAAGGAAAAAGACCCCTGTTGCTACATTGAAAAATGCGTTGGCGAATGAACCAAAAACCAGATAAATCTAGCAACGAAACCGATAAAATGGCAAAACTCCACAGTAGTGATCGCTCCGTTATACTCTTTATTATAGGCTATGGTACGGCATGTGAGTTAAAATGTGGAATGGCGTGCAACATATCCGGGTAGCAATAATTGTTGCTCGACTAGTTAGTCAATCTTATTCCACGAACTTAAGACAAAACCGGGGACCGAAAAAAGTTTTAGGACAGGAAAGAGTATCACTTGCAAGTAGTTGGTTGAAAGCAGACGGGATAATATATAAAGGCGAAGCAGCCAAGGGTGCACTTATACAATTGGGCACAATACACAAACAAGCCTGCATAACTATCCAATCATACAGCGCAGAAACTGTCGTTCAGTGCTACGTGATGCCACAGACGTATCGCTGACACAGACGTGACCTTTCATGTTGATGAAATGTGCCTCCGTTAATTCCCGTGCCAGGGAAACTTTGCTTTTAACAATAATTCGCGTATGGGAAAAATCTGGCTCCCACGTGCGGCAATCGCAGTACTTAGGCAAATGTGCGTTAGTCTTATTCTTGAGAGATAGCTCTTGTTCCCTTGCCCTGTGGTTGATACAACAGCCTGTCCGGCCCATAAACACTCATTCGCAATTAAGTGGAATTTCGTACACCACACAGACCACGCAATTCACATACGGCCTTGTATTATTTTTACTATAAAGGGTCTGCTTCTGCGGGTCTGAGATGTGTGGGACACTCTTTCCTGTCCTAAAGCTTGCTTCCGCTTTTGGTTATGTCTTAAATTATGGGATTTTACGTGCCAAAACCACTTTCTGATTGTAAGGCATGCCATAGTGGAGGTCTCCCAAAATGTCGACCACCTGGGGCTCTTTAACGTGCACCTAAATTTAAGTACATGGGTGCTTCCGCATTTCGCCCCCAACGAAATGCGGCCGCCGTGGCCGGGATTCGATCGAGAGGACTCGTGCTCAGCAGCCCAACACCATAGCCACTGAGCAGCCACGGAGTGTTTGGTTGCGTCTTAACTTCCAGGTATGAGTAGCACGGTAATTTACACACGCGAGATATGCGTTTCGATGCTACATTTATTTTACAGTTGTGCTGGTGAAAGTGACGTTTGTATGAGAATTCTAACGCACTATAGCCAAACAACACAAATATAGAACATCGCCTACATGCACTATACTATATACACTATACACCTTAACCTTTTCAGGCGCCAATATATCCCATTGATTGAAAACTCTATTTTTGATATTTTAAGCTCTATTTTTGCATAATCTGAATCATAGAAAGTGTACAGCTTTCAATTGTTTATTCAGTATTGTCGCGTTTTTAAGATTGGTCTCCACGTAAAAAACTCATTGCATGACATCAAAAATGAGAGCATATAAACTTTTTCCTGTTTTGAAAAAGTTTGAAAACCACGAGCCCGCGCGGAACGAAACTTGTCCATTCGTAACACTTTGCAACGATGCCCTTCCGCAGCCCAATAACCTCCCCATCTTCAGCCAGCTCGGAATGCTGTTCTCGGACATGCAACGCTACGAGCTGATGGTGAACAACAGCGGCTATCTCGATGACCACTACGCGCACGAGAGACGGGAGCTCACGGTGGCCGGCTGGGCGACCCGTCTCGCCAGCAGCATCCCGCGCCTGCCCGAGGCCCGAGCCATCGCGAAGGCCACGAGTGCGGCGAACAGCCGAGACGGCAGGCGCCCGTCTTTCGGCGACGTCCCCGAGGACCAGCTGTACTTTTTGGTCACGTGCTTCGCGCACTGCGGTGCCGATGGTCGCGCCATCCAGTTGCAGGTGCGATGCGGGGAAGCTTTCTTCTGCGTGCAGCTGTCGCTATCGGGACGAGTTGTTTGACAGGTCTAGCCTAGTTTTGTCTTCATAGGAAGAGGTGGGCACCTGACGAGCTTAGCGCACGCCTTGCCGTATTTCCTAAACATATTGCATGTGTAATGCACGTGCGACTGATTGCCAAGCATCCCAATGTAATGAAGTTTTTCGTGCGCACTGCGCTCTCTTGTATGAGTACGCAAGAATGGCAGGATGCGGGAATACATTTGCTTCATGAGTGCACAGTGATATATATATATATATATATATATATATATATATATATATATATATATATATATATATATATATATATATATATATATATATATATACTTTATTGATTTGTTTATTTATTTATTTATTTATTTATTTACAAATACTGCTGCCCCACTGAGGAGGAAAACATAACATGCCAAATTTGTATAAAAGAATGATAAATGGCAATGAATATCATCCTGCGGCAAAGCATTGCAACCTGCTACAGTTAAAAGAAACCTGCGTTTCTGCATATCGGTGCTAGGTGGAAACGGTAAGTTTTTAGGCTGTGACAGCTACGGTCACTTGAAGGTATAGCGAACGTCATGTATTTATCAACGCGGGTGCAACTCCACAAATTATTCAGATTGTAAAACTTTAACCCTTTTAATATGCCACGTTTTGTAGGAAGGGTTAGCTTAATACCAGTGTTGCCCTCTTTGCTATCTTGTCGCTAGACATGCCCAAGTTTTCGTCCGATAGTGGCAGGTTTTTCTATATACAGCGACTAGCAGCTTCTCTTAGCGACATGACTAAACATTTGTTGTCACTTTAGCAAGTTCGACATTAGGAAAGTTTCTTCGAAACTGGTTCTCTTGGGGCACACTGTATTATTCACAAGGACACGTAGCGGTCGAAATTGTGCTCCGGCACCCTGAGGAAGCAACAGCTGCCTTTGCTTCGGCAGCCATATGAATGCACTGGTGCTTAACAGCAGAGGGCCACTTATGACTTGACATATTGCTCACAAACACACACACAAATGTGTTTTATTCGTTACAAAACTGATTTGAATGGGTCTACATGCTATGGCTACAACAATTTCACTAAATGCCTTCGATTTGCGCGCGTTCGCAAACGCAGAAGCAACTTAACAAACCACATCGCAATAATTCTTATAGTTTGATTTAGAACACAGCAGGTCAACCACACAGATCAGCAGTTGAATAGCGTAGATATCGCAGCTGCTCGGCTTCTCCGCGCGAATCCGAACGCACCGCTTACGTTTACCTAGGAAACACCGCTTACGTTTCTCGGCGCATTCTCACGAAGAAATACCTCGCGGTGTTTTTATGTAGATCAGCGATAACATGAACCAAGTGCCTTTTTGTGCTAGGAAAATCAGATTACACGGGTTTCTTCGATTTGTGGGGTATTTCAAGCGGCAAAAACTGAACGCAAGCGATGGATTTAAGATCTCATCATCCGTTGTTGCTTAAATATATTGGTAAAATAAAAGGCATTTACCTACTGCTGGTAAATGCACTGTTTGTTCCTCACTTGCGCGGACGCGATGTATTTGTGAAGCGTCTCCGTAGATGATTTACGTCATGTTACTTCATATTATAGCCGTGTTCCGAAATTCCAGCGTTATTTAATATTCCCTCCATAGTTTAGTGACAATATCAGCAACGTTGTAGCAAAATCTAGCGGTTGTTTCGTGGTTTTATTGCCTCCCTTTAGAGACACGGATAAAAAACTTGGGCGACGTTCTTCAGCCTATCAACTTCATCGCAAGGTGAAAAGTCCACCGTGATATCTAGCAGAAATAAAACGCTACGATTTTTTGGGGAAGAGTTCCAAAGACGCATTTTGAAGGATTAGGCGGAAATAAAGTTTTGTAAGTTGTAAGTTTATTTCCATGAGGAGCCACATGACGAGCGCATTGCAGGTAGCCAAGTTTTGTCGCGATTCATTGCACACTATTTGGATGTGTTTGCTTTGCGCAAGTATACGTGACACCCAAGTTACTCATCGTCAAATACAGTAGTAAGGAATTATTGAAGGAGTAGTACGTGAATAAATACCGAGTTAAATGCCATGTAATTCACACAGAGACGGTTCTGTTTAATGTTTATTTGCCACATACGAAACCGTGTGCAAAAGTGTAGGAATGCATTGCTAGGAACAACGTGATCTTTAAGAAAATTAATTTCTTGATATAGCACGCAGGGCATCAGCATACAGACGTAGGCGCGCGGTCATATTCTGTGGAAGGTCATCGACCCAAATAGGAAGAAACTAGGGCAAAAAACATTGTCCTGTGGTATACGTCAGGTGAGACGTTATCACTATGGGAACTAGAAGCTTTAACATGAATGATTAAAGGTGCTTTATTTTACCTATAGGAATTTTTTTAAATTCTCTTTGCCATATGTAGCATATATCTACTTATTTAGATGGATTACTGGAAGAACTGGACAGTACATACACTAAAGAACGCTATGCATAACTGACAAATTACCAATTACCCTTGTACACCTTTAACTTATAGCTGCAACGCATGTATTCCAATGCACTAAATCTAGCCAGCGATTCCACAAGGCGCCGTCACTTGAAACGGATTTCGAAACAACTAGCGCCAGTTCTGGTATGCAGGTTTGTAAACTTGAGGTAAAGTGCACTGTTCCACACACTGTTTTCTAACAATTTGGCTTTTTCCGCACTGAAGATCAGAAACTACTGAAACACCAATGTCGTTTTTCGCCCACTTTGAGAATGCATATCTCGAAGCAGATGTCATTCTCAGAATTCATCCCAATTAGTCGATAACTTTAGAAATACCAGCTACAATTCGGAAATTGCGCAATGTGCCGTAAACTAACCAATTTACAAGTTAATTACGAAAAAGGCGTTAATTATTGAAATATTCACTTCGTCTTTTTATAGAAATAATATCTGGCTCTGAGAATGTTCAGCTCGGGAAGTAAAATTGTGTTATGTACTTACTGTGCGTTTTAAAAATTCTATAAACGACAAAATTAAACAACGGAAAAGAAGCCAGCTATCCAGTGAACAAATGTACGTTTATTTTTCATGATGATGAGCCTGCACAGTTTCTTAATGTGAAGCTTCATGTCAAATGCTTATAACAAGTCTATGAACATTACGTCAACATGTGTACCAAGATCTGATCATTTAGCAATGCCGCTGATGAACTCAACCAGTTGTTGTAATGGTGACGAAAACACAATAACCAAGCTGACAGTTACTTCCTATGTTGGATTTTTAGGTAGTCGATGCGATGGTTATGATGATATATGGGACTAGTTTATACATCTACAGGTTCACAAGATCAATTGGTAGTTAACATCTTGCATTTACAGAACTTATATGAAGGCAAAATTTTAGGCATCGCCACGAATTATGTACATACGCAGTTGATGAAGACTTACTATATAACACTGATAATGAATTGTCCAAAAGTAGTAACGAAGAAGGAAAGCATTGCGAGTGCCTTCAGGACCACTGGTTTTCGTAATATCGAGATTTACCACGAGATTCAAAACATCAGAGTGTGACGCAGTGATATAGGTAACAGCCCACGCTACAAGGTAGTTTAATGAAGGAATTCCAATGTTATTTACAGTAAGACTGGAAATATAGGCTAAAACGGAGATGCCATTTCAGTAAGCTCTATACGTGTCAGACAGTTCATTAACTCAACATTCATCACAAATGTTGTTTGATCAGTCGCACTGGGTAAGAACGACTGCCGAAACTTTCAGGATCGCTTAGACTTACCTGCGTGGCCCAATGAATAAGGGGTGCGAGTCTAAAATTCTTTCTTCACTGGATTCAAAAGAGGAGATTTCTCAGGCCCACCAGTGTGTTTAGGCGCCGTAGCCTACTCACAAGAAGGGACAAATATTACCACCCCCACCCCCCGGTTTCCATAGTTGGCGTCTATAACAGACATTATCTTCCCTCTAAAATTCTATCCCCGTCTTCTCTACAGAAGGTCATCTGCAACGCGGTCCTGCCTGCGGTAGCAGCGTTCCGGCAAGCCTTCAAATGTCAGCCGCATCATCTACTCATGACAGACTTCACCTGGCCAGAACCACCCAACGAGACAAGCAGTGCTTCTGTCTAGAGCGACGAAAACCCGCACTGCTGTGTTTAAGCAGGGAATTACGCTTTCTAATAGCCCAACTGCACTGTATTTTTCTTTCTGCTTTTTCTCAGTGATTAGAACCGTTTCATCTTATATGTATACAAAGTCTTACCATGTGGACACGCGAAGTGAACGACCATACAGCGAGTTTCTGCGAAAGGCGCAGGAAAAGCGCTTCGTAAAAGCGCTGTGCATTATTTAATGGAATCACAATGCTGATGAACTCCGCTTCCGCGTGCGTTTTCGTATGGACGTGTTTCCGAACGTTTTCCTTATGAAAGTATTTTCAGCCCTTACCTGCGAAGTTATGTTCTATAATTACTTTTTTTTGTTGAAGTCTCTTTCATTTCATTTACTCTGTCGCAATGTGCGATGTACGCGAAAGGGATTGCATTCCCTCCAGTGAAGAATGCACGCACTTCAATGATGCACTGCATTTCTTATTCGAAATCCTTTTTTACGCATAACATGTGGGATGTTTACGCGGAAACAAACATTTGTTTTGTGTGCTTGCTCAAACGAGGTAACTTTTGCGTCACGTCTCAATGCTAACATCGTCATTTGTCAGCTCTGTGAACGACGGAGGTGAAAAACTGCCGTGTATGCGGACCACGTGAGATGTTAATGGAAGCCTTGATTTGCTACCTGTGCGGTTACGTCATAGTGTTGTAGGACTGCATAATACATTGCTTAGACAAAGTGGCAGAGGCCGTCTCAGGATGACTGTCGACGGTAATGCGTTAAGCATTGAATCAATACAGCGGCACAACGGATTGACATCGCCGAGAGCAAGTTGCATAAAAGGCAAGCACAGCAGCGGCAATGCGCTCTCATGCTTCCCTGAGAACATTCTGCGCCACGTAACGCCGCCACCACGCAGCATGCACGTGGCCTTCGAAATTCATGGCGCGCCCGTGCTCGCGGACGCTTAGGAAACCTGTCATGCTGCAGCTATCTGGCGCTCTTCGGGAACGCTGCGCCATCTAGTGGCGCTGCCAGGAAGTCCACGCGTGGCCTCCAAGACAAGCGTTGCGCGCCGGTGCCTGTGAACGCTTACGAGAGTTGGTTCCCAGTGCATTCATATGGGCACAGCTCGTTTAAAGTGCTGGCGTGAAGTACGTTGATTGAAAAGCGACATGTAACGCAGTGCATTTCGCTCGACAAATGTGTGCAGGCGCAGAGAGAGAAAGAGAGCAAATTATAAAGGCAGGAAGGATAACCAGGACTGCGCCCGGTTGGCTTCCCTACACGGGCAAAGGGGAGGGAAATATTTTCAAAGAAAAAGAAAACCACGGGGGTTACCGATCGGTCGCTCAGTCGCTGCCCGGTGAAGCATCTCGTTGCTGTCCTTGAGAAACGCTTGTGGCGTGAGTTGGCTTCCGCTCCAGCATCTCCCCAGTGATTATAAAGCGCTATATACAGGACCATACTCACGACGCAGCGGGCGCATGCCTAGTTATCCAAGTTGGCGTCAAACACGTTTGTTTCAGAGTGGCAGAGAACTACTGGCACAAGCCGAGTGAGCCCAAGTCGGCGGCAAACAGTTTCATCGAGCAGCGGTACTTACTCAGTCCTGCATCTACAGCGACTCTAGTCGGCGCCGCTGACCCACGTGGGCGGAAAAATGGTTCGACACATGTATGCATGCAAAGTAAGCAAGAAAATCCCAATAAAGAAAGGCGTGAGTCAGGGAGATACGATCTCTCCAATGCTATTCACAGTGTGTTTACAGGAGGTATTCAGAGACCTGGATTGGGAAGAATTGGGGATAATAGCTAATACAGAATACCTTAGTAACTTCTGATTCGCTGATGATATTGCCTTGCTTAGTACCTCAGGGGACCAACTGCAATACATGCTCACCGACTTGGAGAGGCAAAGCAGAATGTTGGGTCTAAAATTTAATCTGCAGAAAACTAAGCACAGCATTTCACGATAGGTAGTGAGGCACTGGAAGTGTTACGAAATACATCTACTTAGGGCAGGGAGTGATCGCGGATGCACATCATGAGACTGAAATATTCGGAAGAATGAGAATGGGCTGGGTTGCGTTTGGCAGGCATTCTCAGATCATGAACAGCAGCTTGCCATTATCTCTCAAGAGAAAAGTGTACAACAGCCGTGTCTTACCAGTACTCACGTAAGGGGCAGAAACCTGGAGGCTTACGAAAAGGTTCTACAAAAATTGAGGACGACGCAACGAGCTATGGAAAGAAGAATGATGGGTGTAACGTTAAGGGATAAGAAGAGAGCAGACTGGGTGAGGGTAAATGTGACCATTAGCTCTCCATTCCTAAATCACCATAATTTGATGACATGGTTACGCTATGAACCTGGCTGAACCTGCACTGTTTATCTGACTTTGATCCCACTAAACAGACGGAACATACATAAAAATGTGTACCGCTTAATAAACGGAACTTAGGTGCAACGAAAGTCGTTGGCCTGCTCATCCTTCTTCGGAGCTTCTTGTCTCTGCTACTTTGCATCATTCCTAATATCGTTCCATTTATGTTTCACTAAGTGGACCATATTTTCAACACTATTCCAATTATCATGTGTAATGTATGTGGACTGAGTTTAAGCGTTTATTCAAACATGCTTTCCTCCGACGAGCCAGGACATTAGCTATAACGACGACATCAGTGCTAGCTTTTTTCGACGCAGTGTGAAGCAGTTCACAGACCTCACACAGAAATATTTGATAACGTTGCAGCCGTTTCCGAAATACCTGCGAACCAGCCGCAAAGATCATCTGCAAGCAGTTGGTACAAGGAAGCGATAGCGCAGCATTTGTTGCAGGTTCAGATATTTCTCAATGGTATGTAATGAATGCGAACAAGTACAAATGGATGTTACACTTCTGAGATTGCCAATAATAAAGGCTCCTAAGGCCAAGATCGACGTATGCAGAAGAAAATAAACTGTTTTTCAGGGCCACGCTTGAGAGTATTGCTGTACGTATATACTGCGTAATAAACAAATGAAGTTCAAATTACACGAGTCTGCGCACTGGAACGTCACTAGAACATTCTGGGGTCCCAAGGATGAGAGTCATAGAATACATGCGGTCAGTAGGTTCAACCTGATTTCCCGCATTATAGATCAATCACGAGCCGCGATAGGGCAAGTCAGCGACGGTCTTCTGGAAGACCACGGCATGCTGCTTTTGCGAGTATTCTTGGGTGCAACTAGTCATAAATAAGCTGTTTTAGGGCAATGCTACGAAAGTACTTGGAAGGAACCGGTCACCAAGCCGGATGACCTTCACCAGCTTTCGTGCGCTGACGAGCCCACTTTATCACAGAACGACACACTTAAGCTCGCACGTCTACGTAATTATTTTCCACAGCGTATTGTAGTGTTAAAGGAACTAGTGTGGTTTTATGCTCTATTGGGCAACAACGGAGTGGAGCTCATTTCGAGTGCCCTCTCCGCGGCGCACTGAAGCTAACCTAAACGAGCATGGCGCCCGAGTTCGGGTGTGACAGATATCCTCGCGACCTCTGGTCCCAGGAGACATGGAAGAAGGCGATGCTTCAGTAGCGGCAGTGTACGTTCTTATTCGCTGGGTAATGGAGGGTGGGAGGGGGGGTAGTAATTTAAGCTGATGAAAAAATGTTATATGACGTTAGATACGTTATCCTTGCCTGAATATTTTCTTCCCAGAGATGAAATATCAAACAGTATTGCAAAACTACGCTCCACCAGTCTATTAAACTTGAAGTTCCCTTTAGATTTTCTTCTCGTATCTCTCACCTACCTTTTTAACATCGCATCTTTGAAAACAGCCTTCCAAGTGCGCGATCAATTGGTGGCCTAAAAGGCTACAAAACTTTGTCGTCCGCCATTCCAACTAAAACTTTGAGACCTTCTCGGAGATTGCTTCAGCATGATCGTATTGTTCATTCTTTTATGGAGGTCTAATGTTTCGGTAATGCGTGCCAGTACTTCGAAACAATTGTTTTATGCCAAATGAGTCGCGTAATACGTGACAAGTTTGTATTTTCACTAGTTGAAGGTCTACCTGATTCAGGTCCACCAGAAGAGAGCGTCTTATGCTAGTGGCAGGTCTACTCTCCTCGTGTACATCGGAAACCACGCGTTTTGAGCCTTCTAGAGGTCGATGTTCAAGTGCCCACAAATGGCGAGCGGCATTCCTCGTTCTCCAGCGTTGTCGTAGCAGCTTGTGAACCCGGGCTTGTCGTAGGGTATCAAGCACGTATACATGAATCGCTGCATCGTCTCTTGGGTGACCTCGACGCTGCTGTAGATGGCGGCGCTGGTGTGTAAGTGACGTGGCCCATGCAGACATCTCTGATACCGTTTGTGCACTATTACATCGTTACCACTGGGTGAAAGGCACAGAGTGATGACTTAGATCGTGAAATTACCCACGAGAACGTATTTGTACAAGCGAGGCCGGTGTGCTAGGACTTTAGCCGTTGGCTGTATGCCTGAACGTGTTCCAACCTGCTTATGTGGGTGGGTTTGTCCCTCCGCTTTTCCTAGAGTGTGCTGAAGGCCGTCCCGGAAATGACCGAGTCTCCTTGTCAGTCAATGACCGAGGTCCTTGCACGTTGGTGGCAGCGATGATTACAGACTTCTGAAAGTTGTGGTTCTCCACTAACTCCAGAGTCCGCCCCACGATCGTGTGCAGCCTGTGCTTGGCGAGTCAAGTCATTTCATCGGCCAGATGGCAGCAGGCACACTCTGCCACGGAGTGGCAATTGAACTCTTCCCTACAGCATTGGTCATATACAAGCCGTCGAGGCCGGTTACCCGGGACAACACCGCGTGCATGAACTTCAATGAGTGCTTGTGATTGTACTGGTAGGCGATTATCTTCTCGTGGTGCGCTGTAGATTTGCGGATCGTGATTGCATTTGCGTGCACAAGATGAAACTGCTTCGTGCGGAAGGAAACGTTCGCCCTGCCAATGACCGCCGTAGTGACAGTACGCGGTCCGGCGGGCACCCAGTTCAGGTGGACGCGGATGGTGTGTGGCGTGTGTGCTGTGTGCGGATGTGTGTCGTGCGCATCTTCTGTGCCTTGGCCCACGACACGATGACGACAGCTAGCGACGGGACCTGCAGCCCGAATCACAAGATAGAGTCGTTATCATCGCGCTGGACCTACCCGAGCGTGTCAAGGTTGCCGTTAACCGAGCCATCAGTGACGTCAGTGATAGCCGTGATCATCTAAAGTTTTCTCGCACGTAGTGACAGCTCTGCAGGCACACCCCCCATGTCACTGGTCTTTATTATGGCCACTTTCGCACGCGCTGGTGGAGGACCCCGGGCGTCTCGCGCCCAACGATCCAACGCAACGGACCCAACAATTTCCGAGCGTGAAAGAAGCCCGAGAACACACGCGGAATCGCCGCACAACTCGAGGCACTTTCCCTGTATTCACGGGCTTCTTTCACGCTCGGAAAATCACTTTTGTTTAAATTGTAGGGTTCTACGCGCAAAAACCACTTTCTGATTACGAGGCACACCGTAGTGGAGCACTCCGTAAATTTCGACCACCTGGGGTTCTTTAACGAGCACTTAAATCAAAGTAAACGGGTGTTTTTGCCCCTATCGAACTGCGGCCGCAGTGGCCGGGATTCGATCCCGCGGGAACACTTTTGTATAGCACGCATTGAGCAAGAGCAAGCTGTATCGGGAATTGCTTGTGTTGCTCTACAATGTTCTCATTGACACTTTCAGCTAACCCCAATATTTGAGAAGATATTCAATTAAGACTAATTAAGACTAACAAAAGCCTTCGCAACCTCGATGATGAGTCCGTGTCCCATCTGACTGACTACATCAACGATTGCTGGCGCAGTGGTGCCCTTCCAGCCGCCTGAAAGACTGCCAACGTTATCCTAATCCCAAAGCCTGGCAAACCATCTAGCCTAAATAACTTAAAACCCATCTCCCTCACTTCATGCGTAGGCAAGGTGATGGAACGCGCCTTCTTAGCACGCATGAACAGCCACCTCGAGGACAACTCTCTCTATCCCCACACCATCATTGGATTTCGCCCTCACCATTCTACTCAAGACGCTATGTTGCAGCTCAAACATCAAGTGCTAAACGATCGTTCCCGTAACATGAAAGCCATTCTCGGACTCGACCTCACTCAAGCCTTTGATAACAGTTCCCATGCAGCTATCCATGACCAAGTCTCCAACCTCCAGCTGGGAGAGCGAGCCTACAATTAGATCCGTGACTTTCTCTCCAATCGCACGGCTACCCTCTCGGCCGGGGATTTACGATCAGACCAGCTTCCCCTTGGCAGCAAAGGCACCCCGCAAGGTTCAGTTATCTCTCCCATGCTCTTTAACTTAGTCATGATTGGCCTTGCCAAGCAACTACAGCAAGTCGACAATATCAACCATACCATCTACGCCGACGACATCACCATCTGGTCGTACCGAGGCAGTGATGGTCAAGTGGAATCAGCCCTCCAACCGGCGATTGACACGGTTGAATCCTATCTCCAAGGGACTGGACTGCGCTGTTCGCCGGCTAGATCGGAGCTTCTGCTATATAAGCCCATTCAGCGGGGTCGCCCTCCCAAACACCAATCTGATCACTGACCCTGTGACGCCAGCACCCTACGCCTTCAAGATGGCAGTACTATCCCACACGTCCCTAGTATCCGGGTTCTCGGTCTCACCATCTCTACCAACGGCTCCAACGGCTTGGCTCTCAACAAGATCTGTGCCCAATCTCAAAACACCCTACGACTTCTTAAACGTATATCTAACCGACGAGGAGCACTCAAAGAAGAAAGCCTTCTCCGACTCGTCCAATCCTTTGTCATTTGCCACATTACCTACGTTGCTGCGTACCTCAACTGTTACCGGGCTGAGCAGAACAAGCTCGACACCCTCATACGAGGAGTCTACAAGCAAGCACTTGGGCTCCCGCATTGCACCAGCACTGAACTCTTCAACCAACTGGGAGTTCACAACAACCTGTCCGAACTCATTGAAGCCCAACAACGCTCTCAGCTTGAACGGCTCACCCATACTGAAACAGGGCGCTTTATTCTGTCCACGCTTGTCTTCACCTACCATCAGCAACAGGGCCCCAAACAACCGATCCCGACCGACATCCGTAGCTGGATCTACATAGACCCTATTCCTAGAAATATGCACCCTGAATATAACAGGGCCCGGCGCCAAGCTCGGGCCGGAGCTATCATAAAAGTCCTTGCCAACGTACCTGGCGTCACATTTGTTGATGCAGCCCGATACTCCCATGGCACACGATTTGTGGCCGTCGCCACACGCGATGGAGCCCTTCACCATGCCTGCAGCGTCACTACCCCCACTGCAGAAACGGCTGAAGAAGTGGCCATCGCCCTGGCCACTTTAGATCCCACCTGTCACACCATAGTGTGTGACTCTCGCTCAGCCGTTACTAACTTCAGCAAAGGGCGTATTTCTCCCCAAGCTCTTCGCATCCTCTGCCAGGCATCACACTCTAAAGACAGCATAATCTCCCTAACATGGATCGCGGCCCATGCGGGCCTTGTCCACCCACACCTCCCCAATCTCAGCGAGGTCACCCACTCCATTGCGCGAGGCCTAGTCAACCGCGCCGGAGTTACTGGAGAGGAGTTGGACACCAGGGACAGTCTGACAACTTATAACGATCTCGTTAAGTCCTTTTACCTGAGTCGCCGAATCTTCCCCCCGCCTCACCCAAAGTTCAGCCGGGCGCAGGCTACCACCCTGCGTCTACTACAAACAAATACGTACCCTTCACCCGCCCGCCTCCACCTTATATTTCCGGACGTCTACACTACCCCCAACTGCCGGTGGTGTGGAATTCACCCGGCTACGCTTCCGCATATGCTATGGGAGTGCCCAGCACAGTACGCACAGACTAACACCACGACTCTCTCGTCGAGGTTGCATGAGGCTCTGCGGAGCTCCGCCCTCGACGACCAAACCTGGGCGACTCAGCACGCCCGCGAGGCGGCGGGGAGGCAAGCCCTCGACGTCCCTTCGTGGGAGGCGTAGGCCCGGCCATCATAAAGTGCTGGTTCTACAATAAAAGTTTATTCCTCCTCCTCCTCTCAAAGCGATGGTCAACAACACTACCTTCGTCCAGCTACGTGGCACATGCGTATACTTAAATCTTCCTGCATGATAGTTTGGACATCCTGTACACCGCGTTGGTTTACTGATGATCAACTACTTCCAGCACACAACAACGGGGCAATGATCCGCACTCAAGAATGATAGCGGGTGCTCACGTACGCTCGAGAATGTGCAAGCGCTTCTACTAGCGACGCTCGCGCAAAGACACCAGACACGCCTGCCTAATTTGCTTTTAAAATTGGTGATGACGTTCAAGAAAAAACAATAAGCTCTAAAAAACGTTTACACCTATTAGGGCATATCTTGTAGTCAAACAATAATAGGCCTCTGTCTTGGTTGCAGTTCTCTTCTTGAAAAGTCTATGCTTGCTACATTGCTATCGACAGCCCTATGTGTCTCGCTGATAAAGCGTATGCCATTTGTGATGAGGAAGTACCGAGAGCACAGCGTTAAAGAGACAGGAAGGGCACGCAATATATGTTACGATTATACGCCCCAACAGAAATACGCCCCAAAGAGCGCAGGCTGTTCTAATGTGGAAGCATTCGAGGCGCTACTTGCTTCTGAAATCTGCCCGTCGGTCCGTCCCTCTGTAACGCGTTACACGACGCGCATCATCATCATCAACATGTGGTCCTATAAAGTATACATGAGAATGCCTTATGACTACGTATGACTTGAAATCTTTGATTATGACTACATATTGTGAGTACTGAAGAGGTACTGAGAATAATTCAGGTTAATGAAAGATCAATAAGACTGTTTACGATGAAATTAGGCGTAGTTAGTGATGATTAATTCAGGTTATATAAGAACAGTGAGGCTAATGTCGATTAATTTAGGTTTGAAAATTAGCCAAATCAAGAATAATTAAGGTTAAATATTTAAGCCTAGTCATTATTAACTAATGCTACTTCAGAATATATTAAGCGCTAGCATTTATTCTCTAACAAAGGGCTGGAGCCCAAACAAAATTATGTCCCTCCTGGGAGGGTTTTTGAGTAGATAAATCTTGCTACGAGCGCAGACATTCCGACAGCAATAGTCCAAGGAAAAAAACATAGCGTAAAAGGGCGGCATCGGCAATAATAAATGTTTACAAAATCATAGTTTCCGCTTGTGTGAGAGCTCGCGGCATATGCTGGAGAAACTGATGATGTGTGGTGTTTTACGGCGCAAGGGCCAGGTTTGGCCAAAGAGCGCCATGACAGGTGGTAATGTTGACGATGTATTGTGGATGACTTGCACAATGAACTCATAGTGGTAGATGTGATATGGCTGTAAAAGGGCCTAAAAACGTACGCTGTAAGTGGAGTGGAATATAGAGGTGCTAAAATAATTACAGTGACTAGGACGTGATGTGGGCTATGGCAATGGGCTTTCGTTAAAAGATGATGCAATAAAACCATAACACTGACATCAGCGTTTCAAGAGAGCCCTTCAAGGCAGGGCTGTTAGTCATGTGCTTAAAAGTTGCCTGGCCAGATGATTTTCAGGGTGTCCGCTTCGGCTAAAAACTCTAAGACTGTTTGCAGATTAAAAAGCGGTTCATCGCTAAGAAAAAATGCAGGGTGAAAGGGTAATTTCTCGCGATATGCAGCAGGGAAATACTTTTTCCTCTCTGTTTCTATTGCAGGGCACTGGATAAGAGCATGGAGGACAGTGAGATTATTGCCGCACTTAACACAACTGGGAGGGTCGCCCCCAGTCAAGAGATGAGAATGGGTGCCATATGTGTGGCCTATCATTAATCGGCTAGGATGTGCTTCTTTGTACCTTGCTATTTTCCCATTTATCCAGTTCCCCAGTTTTGGTTTTATTATGTGAAGCTTATTCATTGCTTGTTTATCCTATTCGCCTTGCCAATGATTCCGCAATTTACTGCGTAGAAAAGGCTTTAGGTCTGCGGCAGGGATGGGGATATTTGAATCTGCATCACTAAAAGTTACTGACCCAGCGTTTTCGTCAGCAGCTTCGTTGCCTTTTATACCTTTGTGACCATGTACCCAACATATGACAATCACTTGATTGAACATATATAGGGAGCACAACAGACTGTACAGCTCACTAAACACTGAGTTTTTATATTTTCTTGGTCTAAGTAGAGCTCTGACTACACTTAATGAATCTGTAAATACAATAGCCCTAGCACGTTTTGTGAGCCTTATGTTTTGAACAGCCGATAGCATAGCGTAGGCTTCAGCTGTAAATATACTTGTGTGGATTTAGTGCTCCGGATACTGAAAATGAAGGTCCCAGAGCTGCGTAGGAAACTCTTTTAGAGGACTTGGAAGCGTCTGCATAATATTCTGTACAGGAGTACTTCTCCTGAAGTTCACGAAAATGGAATTGTATATGTGCTTCTGGTGCCCTCTTAGATATTTCTACAAAAGAGACGTCGCATTCAATGGTCTGCCATTCCCATGGTGGGAGCAGGCGAGTGGGTGCCATTTGGACATTCTCTGGGACTAAGACACCTGTTTCTTCTGTCAGTGTTGTCAAACGAAGGCTCAACGGAGGTGTAATAGCTGGGCGGTTACGAAATAATCTGGCTGTAGACTCTTCATGAATTAGTGAGTTACGTGGATGCTGAACATCTGATTTGACCTTGAGAGCATAGGAAAAGGTTAAATATGTCCTTTGGAGATGTAATGACCATTCATTACACTCCACATACAGGCTTTCTACGGGACTTGTCCTAAAAGCGCCTGTAGCCAGGCGTATACCCAAGTGGTGAATGGGATCTAGCATCTTTAAAGCACTAGGTGCAGCAGAGCTATATACTATTGCTCCATAGTCGAGACGGGACCGTATAAGGCTTTTGTAGAGGCTCAAAAGGCATCTCCTGTCACTTCCCCAAGATGTGCGGGACGAGAGCTTTAGCAAATTCATTGTCTTCAGACATCTCGCTCTCAGATATTTAAGGTGAGGGACAAATGTTAGTTTAGAGTCTAAGATGATTCCTAAAAATTTATGTTCGTGGCTGACAGATAGCCGTTGTCCATTAAGATAGATAGCAGGGTCAGGTAATATACCTCTCTTTTTCGAAAATAGAAGGCATGTGCTTTTTTGGGGGTTTAACTTGAATCCGTTCTCGTCAGCCCACTTAGATATTTTGTTTAGGCCAAGCTGTATATGTCGCTCACAGATAGAAATGTTGCATGATTTAAATCCTATCTGTACGTCATCCACATACACTGAATAAAACATTGTTCGTGGTATGACGCTATAGAGGGAATTCATTTTTACGATGAAGAGCGTGCAGCTCAGTACACCACCTTGTGGCACACCTGTTTCCTGCGTAAATTGACGAGACAGCACTTGACCAATCCTCACACGGAAAGTACGATTAGAGAGGTAGCTTTGGATCAGTTTCAACAGATTACCTCTGACAACCATACTAGCCAGATCACGAAGAATTCCAAAACGCCAGGCTGTGTCGTATGCCTTCTCCATGTCTAAAAATACCGCTAATAAAAACTGCTTGTGCACGAACGCATCCCGGATATTCGCCTCCATGCGGACAAGGTGATCTGTCGTAGATCTACCCTCCCTAAAACCACACTGCAAGGGGTCTAGTATTGTGTTGCTTTCAAGATAATTAATTAGGCGTCTATTTACCATTTTCTCAAAGAGTTTGCATAGGCAGCTTGTCAGGGCTATAGGCCTGTAGCTTCTGACCGAAGTTGGATCCTTGCCCTCTTTGAGAATAGGAATTACGACTGCTTGCTTCCAGGCAGATGGAATATAACTGGCGGAGAATATGGGATTAAAAAGTGATAGTAGGGTTTTGTGTGTTTCGGCGTGTAGGTGTTCAATCATCTCATAAACTATTCGATCGCCTCCAGGAGCTGATTTATTGCAACAGTTCAGTGCAGCCTGAAATTCTACCATGTTAAATGGCCGGTTGTAAGGTTCATTTTTATTTCCTTTCCGGTTCATAGGCTGTCGTTCCGCTTGTCGCTGATATCTTAGAAATGTATCTGAGTAATGGGATGAGCTGGAGATGTACTGGAAATGTGCTCCTAGCGAATCAGCCTGGTCCTCAATAGTGTCTCCTTGATTGTTTACCAAAGGTAGAGGATGAGTTTCGCGGCCTTTTATTCTGTTGACCCTATTCCAGGCTTTCCGCTCGTCTGTATATGAGTTGATGCTACTAATGTATTTTTGCCAACTTTCCCGTTTGGCCCGGCGGCGTGTTCTTCTGCCTAGTGACTTTATTTTCTTGAAATTTATCAGATTCTCGGCAGTTGGAGATTCGGGAAGTTGACTCCACGCCTTATTTTGATTCTTACGAGCTTCCTTGCCCTCCGCGTTCCACCAGGGAACACGTCGTTTGAAGGGCGATCTATTTGATTGAGGGATACACAGTAACGCCGCATCAACAATAAATGCTGTCAGATATGCCACGGCGTCATCAATAGAAAGTGCAGAGATGTCTTCCCAAGTCATGCGGGTGAGTTCTTTATAACGTTTCCAGTCGGCTGACTCGATTTCCCAGTGGGGGACGTATGGAGAGCATTCATCACGTTTTGTTGATTTTATGACTATTGGAAAATGGTCGCTGCCATATGGATTTTTAAGCACGTTCCACTCTAGATACGGTACGAGTGTACCAGATGCAATACTTAAATCAATCGATGAAAATGTTTTGTTTGCCACGCCATAGAATGTAGGCTCTTTATTATTTAGTAAGCATGCACCTGTAGTGAAGAGGAAGCTTTCTACTAAGCGTCCCCTAGCATCACAACGACAACCTCCCCAAAGAGTATTGTGTGCATTAAAATCTCCGACGACAATATAAGGTTCGGGTAGTTCATTCATAAGGCTTTGAAATTCTGTTCTTAAAAGACGGTAATTCGGGGGGATGTATAGTGAGGAAATTGTTACCAGTTTATCAAACAGTATCGCACGGACTGCAACTGCCTCTAGGTGTGTTTTAAGCGGTAATTGCCGGCAAGTAACACTCTTATCTACAATTATTGCAACACCGCCAAACGAGGTAAGGGCGTCGTTGCGGTCTTTGCGGTAAATGGCATACTGTGGGAGAAAGTTCGTGGGTGAAGCATTAAGATTCGTTTCTTGGACACACAGCACCCTTGGATTGTACTTATTTAAGAGTTCCTTGATGTCGTCTAGGTTGTGGAGTAAACCCCTGACGTTCCATTGTATTATCTGCGTATCCATAATGTATGTGTTTTGTGCTGTGTGTCTAGGAAATATAGATTATATAAGCTCACGAGACCTTTCCAGGCCCCTTGATGCGAGCTCTCTCTTTCTTCCCGGTACGCTCGAGGGAGCTGCGCCGGTCCTTGGGCGTCTGAGACGCCGGATTTGTGTTTGTATCCATCACCTCGTCTGAGGCGGTGGATAGTGCCCGCGGAGCAGGCACTTTCGCGGGAGTGGTGGGCCGATCTGCACGGCAGTGGCCCTGGGTACAACAGGCCCGGAGGTCTGCTGGCCCTCATTTGCGGGCGACAGAACAGCGCTGGCTGTTCCAGTGAGGGGGGTGGATGGCGTGACCGCCGTCACTCTCCGAGTGACTTGGGCGGGCGCCGAATGATGTGGCGCTGCCCCCCGGCGCGCCACATCAGTGTAGGAAGGACTGTTCTGATTGTTGGAAAAGAAACGCTTGCGTGCCTCTGGGAAAGTCAGATTTAGTTTTACTTTGAGTTCTATTATTTGTTTTTCCTTTTTCCACGAAGGGCAGGATCTCGAGTAAGCAGGGTGGTCTCCTTCACAGTTGGCACAGTGGGTTGCTGAACTGCAAACGTCAGAAGAGTGTTCGATGGAGCTACACTTGGCACAAGTCGCACGCCCTCTGCAGGTTTGTGACCCTTGCCCAAAACGCTGACACTTGAAACATCGACGCGGGTTTGGTATGTATGGTCTGACACGTAGCTTGCAGTAACCGGTCTCGATTGATTCGGGAAGAATGCTGGTTCCAAAAGTTATGATAATGTGCCTAGTTGGTATTTCTTTGTCATCTCGCCTTATTTTAATCCTTTGCACCTTGACAACGTTCTGTTCCTGCCATCCTTCTAGTAATTCACTTTCACTAAGTTCGAGAAGGTCATCTTCCGAGATGACCCCACGCACTGTATTCATCGTCCTGTGTGGGCCTACTGGGACGGGAATGTCCTCGAACGCTACAAGTTTCGAGAGTCTGTCGTACTGTGGCTTGTCGCGAACTTCGAGAAGAAGATCACCGCTTCCCATCTTTGTTACCTTATATCCTGGGCCTATTGCTTCTGTGAGGGATATGGCTACAAGAAAAGGTGATATCATTCGGACTGTCTTAGTTTCGTGTTGACTGTGAACAACGTGGTATTTCGGAAATGACTGTTTTGGTTGGATAAAGAAGCTGAAAGGTTCATCGGTGCGCCTCCTCTTCAGGGAGCGATCAGGCAGTGGGGGAAAAGCGTTTGCCATACAAAATTTGGAAATTTGGCGGTGATGGTGGCCACCCACCACCGAGCCCAACAAGGGGACGCTACAAGGTCGGGAAAGTACCTGCAGACGCCAGCCATGCATCGCCGCTATAACCAAATATAAAATACCCAAGTTTGGATAATTACTCCAGGTTAACCCTTGCCGCCGAGAATACGCAAGTGAGAAGAAGTGATAAGTAGACAGGAAAGAAGAAACAGCAAGAGAGAAAGCAAAAGATTGAAGAGGGGGACAGGGAAAGGCGACTGCCGATTTCCTCCAGGTGGGTCAGTCTGGAGGTGCCGTCTATGTGAAGCAGAGGCCGAAGAGGTGTGTTGCCTCCGCCGGGGGGCCTTAAAGGTCCAAACACCCAGCATCGGCTCAACCCCCAGGATCCCCTTTTCCCCAGACACGGCTAAGCCGCGCACGGCTACACGCGGGAGGGTCCAACCCTCGTGTGCTCGGGTACGTGGTGTCGCAACACACCAAACGCCTGCTCACGCAGACGCCCCTGCGGGGTGCTGGAGAAACTACGCCCTTGAAATGTTAAATATGTAATTGGTTTAAAATACTATGGCGATGGGAAAAACACGCCTTTAGTAACTATTGCGCCAAGTGCGCCATGTGTTATAAGTTATACAGAGCAAACACATGCAGGCTGAAAGATCTTTTCCACGAAGTTATCATCTGTTGCCTCACTTATGCAGAGTTGTTCCAACAAACAAACATTGATCCTATTCGCTTGGAGAATGACACCTGCCTGTCTTTTTTTGAGTGTGTTCGGCAGAATTGGCTAAATTGATAGGTTAGATAACTTTCATATACTGATCTGGCGGCTGTAGGTTTTAGTTCAGAACTTAATAGTGTTTTTCAAAGCATCATATACATGCACCTATAGCGTGAGATCGTTTCTGTAGCTCCTTTCATGCGTTTAAAAACAAACAAAATTTTTACCAGAATTCAGATGAACGGCAGCTTGTGAATCTGAGCCTGCTTCCTCAAAACGGCATGCGAAAGAAGGATTACGTAGACCCCGCCAACATTGGGAACGAATTGTATATGTGAGATATATTGCACACATCGGCATCTGTAGCCTCGTATGAGATTCCGTAAAGTACCACCAGATGGCGGAACGTCTCTGCGTTAAATGATAATGATAATCATTATAATAAGGCCACGGATACAGTGCATGTTGCGAGTCTGTGTGTTGACAACGGCAATACGACGGCGACCATGACCGGCTGTACACGGCTGAAATAACCTAATTACAACAAATAAATGCTAATCATGACGCACTGGGCACTCAGGCCCACATTATTTTATTCGCGATGCCCCGCCACCTGCCGTTGCTGGTTTTTTCCCCCCTGTAAGCACGCACTTGACATGAAGTTTTTGATTGAGTGAAAAATTATCTTTTCACAAAATTTTAAAAAGACATTAAAAAGCAACACGAAATATTTTTAGCCATGGTTGGCCGGTTTAGCCACTGAAGGCGAAACTTTCCTTATATTGAATCAATCAATCAAACAATTGTTGTTTCTGACCCATATAACGACGCGTTATTTTTATGGAAGCATAAACTTAGAGCCCTTTCAATGGTTGTAGCAGCGATTCATTATGTTACATAATTGACTACAATTTTCTGGTGAAACCTTAGCGGCAATAGGCCAGCACGACGTTGTTCATTCCAATGTGTTTTCGCGTGCTTGGGCCGTATTGGCGCATTATAAGTTGTAAAAGCTTCCCAGGCTGACTCTTGGATTCCTTGGAACTCTGAGTGAATATTGCCATCGTCAACGTCAACATCATATGCATCATCACCCTTTGCGTCTTTCTGCCCACTGCAGGAAGGGGTTTCTGCCAGCGATCTCCAATCAACTTTGTCAGGCGCCTGCTGATAACACCTCATGCTGGCATAATCTTTAATTTCATTACAATTGCGGTCACACAGAAATTAACCCAATTGTAAAATTGTACTTCTTAGTTTCTTTCCCCAATAAATGTCTTTCTCATCACTATCTTGCGTGGTAAGCATAGTTGAGCTTATCGTTCAAGTTACTAAACTTGAAACACGCCACCCGCCAGCAATGGTAAAACAAAACAAAAATATAGGCAGTATTTTCTTTTCTCTACTTCAGGTTAACTCCCTCAGCGTCTTCTCTTTTTCATCGTGGATACCAACAGTATGTCCAGCCTCTCTTCTTTAATATATCCGGAAAATACATATTACCAACGATTATCATCAATTTATTATACTTTGTTTAATTTAGCAAATTAAGTTTTTCTTCTTTCTTTCTCTGCTACCGCACAATTCATGATCAATCCCCCGTGGCGGTTGGAACCATAACGACCATGCTAAACAAACAAACGAAGACAAAATTGGGGCCTCTTGGGCGGGTGCCCCACGGGCGCACGTGTAAGAGTGCACGAGTAGAAGAAGAAGAACCAGAAGAAGAAGGCAACTGGCCGTAGCGGTCTCGTCGGAAGTCCCTTCTCTGTTCCTGCGACTTAAACCCTCGGAACGCGTGGAATTCCCCACCGGCGACCTCAACAGTGGCACCACCTCGAGCAGCGTTGTCGCAGTCGTCGTTCGATTCAAACACAGCGGCATGCGACGCGTCCAGAGCCCCGTGCAGCTGCCGCCGTGTCCTCGGCGACGTCCTGCGCCCGTCCAGCCACCGTTATCGCCCCGGCGCCGCAGTCCTGCCCCCAAGGACAGGTCCTGCGAGGCGTCCTGCGCGCGCTACTCTTGCTTCGTACTGCTCGCCGTCCTCGTCACGACGACCACGCTGCTAGCCACGCCGGCGCTGCTGCTGACGCGGCTCGATCCGTGGAGGCGAGACCACTTCACGCTGGACGAAGACCTGCGACGCTCGCGCGACCACAGCGTGCACCCGTGCGACGACTTCTACCGGTGAGTTGGGGTGGCGCGGCTGTCTGCTTTGATCGTCGTGCGTAACGGGAATTAAAGCGCTCTATTTTTTTAAAGACAGTTGGTATATGAGGGCCTGATTCCAGCCTAAGAAGGTTGAGTCAAACGCACTAGCCAAACACGCAGGAGCGACTAACCATGGAATAAGTTGTTACAAGGCAAGAATCATCGACGACGAACGTAATTCTCGGCTTCGTGAACCTCATCATGGTATCTCTGATCATTCAGACCCAACTGAGCGCGCACTGAATAGCAACTACGGAAATTTCTACACGTGTATGCCCGGTGTTTAACGCCACGTCCTGAAACGTACAGTCTTGGCCGAAAAGCTAGAAACCACTGTGACTGGCGGGAGAGCAGTTGCGTTCCGCTATCGAGGCGCAGCCACCGTCGGTGCGCGCCGCTGCTTTCTTGCGCCGAGGATAGAGAGGGCGAGGGAAGCGTGTCTCTTACTCTCAAGCGTCCTTTGATAACAGCGCTCATGAAAAACTGCGGCTAGCACGGCGCGAACGCGACCGTGGCCAAGCGGAAGCCACCCGACCGGCTAGCATGCCGTTTGCAGCGTATGCTCGACGAGCGGGCGGAGGTCTCTGGCGACCGCTGTGAAACGCGATACGGTCTAATTTCGCAATTGCGAGTGTCGTAATCTTAAGTTAATGTTTTTCGTGATGAAACAAACAATGCTACGAATAGTCCTGCGCATACTCGAACACGGGCACTCTGCGAGGATCGTAGCAAAGATCTCACTTAGCAGTTAAACATTAAATAATTTGCCACAACGACACCTCGTATTTGTCATCATGAATGTCACCAGTAGCAAATTAATCAAGAAAGCATAAGTTTCGGGGTGGCACCTGCATCTCTCGACGGAATCACAGGGGGCAGCATGCCTTCAAGGCACTGAATGTGCGTTGGTCTGTGGTTGCCCTGAACAATTGTAGCTCTCTAGCGTGTTTCTCGACTACCCAACGTCCCTGGTTGAAAGCGCGCTACGTATAACCCATTTTGTTAAACTACCTGTGAAGCCCTTTCTTGTAGACACGAACGATGCCTCAGTAACCGATATGCAAAATACTTCCAGTGAACCCGTGACAGCGACAGCACCGCCGGTCTGACGCCGTCACTCTGCGAGAATCCTATTATCTCGTGGCCGTGTTGCACTTTACGTGCTTCAAACGCGTGTTGCCCAATGGAAACGCGATGAACTTACACTGGCCTCACATGTGTTTGAAAGTGGGCCCTAGCGACAATGAGGCAGTGTGCACGAGAGAGAGAGAAACTTATTTACAGAAAGGCAGAGAGGTCGGCCTGAGCTATAACTTGCTCTGGTCTGCTTCTCTACACTGGGGAAAAGGGACGGTGAGGGACAGGGCTGATGAATGATGATGGTATAAGGAAGAGATGGGTATATGCAAATTCACAGAGTTGTGCCCTCTCTAAAGCCGTGCATCCAGCCCAGTGGATTGGAGAAAAGCTATAGCGGCTCTTGTTACCACACTCTTGTTAGCGAACAGGCAGACGCTGAAGCGAAAAGTGTTTTATATACCGCTTGTGAAGTACGCATTCCCTTATCACGAACGGACACAAACGCCCTACTTCGCCGCGTAAACCACACCTCTACGACTGGACCCAACCAGATCGACGACACAAGCGATTACACAAATGGGACCAAGAAATGAAATTTCGTATGCCTCACAAGCTCACAAGAAGCCACACGAGCATGGTGCATCGGATTCGCCTTGGTGTGGCATTCACCAACCGTCATAGATATATGCTAGGTGCCAGTGATACTAGCCCAAACTGTGAATGCTGTGAGGTGCCAAAAATACTTGAAATTTTATTTTGTGTGTGTCCCGCCTATGCGCAAGAACGACAGCAACTTGTCTCTTCCATTGCAAAGATCCATGAGAGACCGCTATCGGACGAGGATGTTTTAGGTGCACGAAGATCTCAAAAAGGCGAGGTAGTGTGAACTTTTCTAAATGCCGTGAGAATGGGTCTAACTCAGTGGGCTACTCAGGTAGGACGAACGTCTTCTAGCCCCAAAAAGTTTTCATAATCTCACTGTCGGTTGACTTAAAGAACTTCAACGCCTTGCGCAATCATGTGGTAGTTCCTTAGTGGAGAACTGCGGTCAGCATTTTTCAAATATTGTAATGGCGGTTACCTGCAGGGCCTTTCCGAAGAGAGCCCTTGTAGTCGAAATCACTGCGTCCCGTCTTTTCTAAACGAAAGATGAGTCAACTGCCCCCATAGTAAATAAAACCTGGAACAGCGCTACAGTACTGAGAGATGTCAGCTTATATTTTATCTTTTGTTTTCATCGCACTCAAAAATGCATTGCAAATGTGTATCTGAAAGCATAATGCGAAGGCTCTTGCCCATGAATATGTAGAATGAAATTGTAATAGGAAATTTCGATTTTTAGGACAAGTATTATAAGGCGCTGCGCTTAAGTCGGGCAGTTTTGTCCAGGCGAGCGCAATTACTCTCACGAAGCACTGTACCACGGCGGCCGCAAGACGACCTCGTAGCTGGCAGAACGATCACTCACCAGTTTTTCACGAGCCCTGTTATCAAAGGATGCTGGACAGTGAGAGACAAGCTTCCCTCGCCCTCTTTACCCGGGCGCAAGCGAGCGCCGGCGCGCCGGTGACGGCTGCGCCGCGATAGCGGAGCGCCGCCGCTCGCCGGGCGTTCACAGCGGGTGCAAGTTTTTAACGCGACAGCGTTAAGGAGCTCGTGTCGCAGAAAAGCTAGTGTCATCGATGTCGGAGTCGGCGGCATTGGCCGTGAGCGATAAATTCCAGAAGGCACTTCATAAATAAAAACACATTGCAAGATGGGCTGGTGGGAATCGAACCAGGCTCTCAGCACTGTGAGACGGAGACGCTACCACTCAGCCACGAGTTCGATCGTTCAAAACAGGGCAAAATCGCCTCTAGTGAATGCTGTGTTGCCTTAGAAACGCGCCGTAGAAATATATACTGCAGTGTATATCGCTAATTACGACCATGTAAATTACAGAAGTCGAAGTTTCACGAATAGCGAAGTACGTTTCCGCTGCATTTCTTCTGCGCTCTGCGCACACGCAGAACCATCTAGCGGCAAACACAGAAGACCCCCTTCCTCGCCATGTACGGCGCTGTCCCGACACATGGCGCGCCATTCGTCCCATGATAGTGTCGCAAAAAGAGTAGAGCGCCGGCCTCTTTGCTTGCTTTCGGGGCATTTTGTGGGCTCCTCGACGCGGGGGAAACCTTTGTACACAACCGCGACGGCGCCGCAGTCATGTGCTGCCGCCGCCGCCACGCCTGACGTCACACGTGCAGCTGACGCCACACGTGCACCTGACGCGTCCTCGTCCCACGCTCGGCTGTCAAAAGCCGATTAGTTGTGGTCAGAGTGCTTTTGTGTGCGGAGTGTTGACACGACCATTTCTTGACCCCTTGAACTCTGACGCTCATTAGATAATGTCGGCTTGCCTGATTGGTCGGAGTAACGAAGTAACCCATTGGTGGAGAAGCCTGCGCCTCCCGCCGGGCCGCCGGTCCCTTGGATGCTGGGGAAACTTATTTAAGAAATAGTTTGAGAGTGAGTAAGTCGACGCTCCCGGACCTTCGAAGCGAGCGGTCGCATCGCCCCTCGCTCCGACGACTACGGCTCGGCCGCCACTTCTTGCGCGCGTACGTCTCCTCCTTCGACCGCGCTTACGAGCGCAGCCCTTTTCAGGGCTCGCACGGCAGCTGGCTCGATCGCCTGAGCCACGCTGCTACACGGAGGCCCCATCTGATGGGTGACGCTCCGAAGCAGCAACATCGGAAGAGGCCGAAGAAGCCAGCTCCTGGCTTCGACGACTCGGGGTCCCGACGAGCCCTGCAGCACCACCCGCATGGACGGCAGCCGCGCACCGGGAGATCGCCTCCTGCCTTGCGTTGGAAGCGGGGACTGAAGGCACGTACGCTGCGTGCACTGTCGGCCGACTCGGCCAGCTCCACGCCGTCAAGCACACATTCGCAGGGGAGTGCGACGCCATCCGCGCGAGTTCCAACACCCTTGGATACTTCCTTCCGCACGTTTCCTTTCGATGCGCCGGAGACTGCTTCCAGCGGCCACCACGCCGCACAGTCCGCCTCAACGGACGCCACCTCAGAGGCCTCCACTTCGGCCGCCTCCACCGACGACGATGCCTGCTGCCCGTCGGCCGGCGACACCGACGAGAGTGCCGGCACCTTCTTCTTCCCAACCGCAAGTATGATTGGTGCCGACACTACGTCCTCCCGCACGGACGCGACCACCTCGCCCGAGGCAAGTCCTGTCCGGCCGGATTCTCCATCATTGTCGTCGCCGACGGCCTGCTCGTCACCTCCGCTTACCAACAGCAAGCCCACTGCACCTGCGGCGGACGAGGGATCGCTCCCCACGGCGGTGACCGCTCCCGTCGATGACGACCCAGCTGACGGCCCCTCGTCAAACAGGAGCCGGCCGGGAGTGCCTACTCCTGCCCCAGTACCTGCGGGAACAGGGGAGCTCAACCCGCGGAACTCCCCGCAGCTGCTTGAGGCAGCCAAGAACGCCCAACCCTGCCAGCCTGCAGCGTTACAGTCGGAGAAGCCCGCAAGAAGGAGATGCCATTTTCGACGGCTCGTCGATTTCGAGCCGTATTCCCCACCCGCTGACGGCGGTGTCGCCCACGATACCTCAGTCACGGTTCTATACCGTCCCACCGAGCGCAAGGCAACCTTCCTGGCACTCTCGCGGGATACTATCGCGGCGCAACTCGCCTGTGTTTCAGGTGTGAGATGCGTTCGCGTGAACTTTCGTCGCAATGTGGTGGCTGCGGATGTGACGCGCGGTGCCGATTTGGCGCCCCTCCTCGCAGTGCGCGACACCAGTGGCGTGGCGGTGCGCTCGAAGGCACTCCACAGCAACTCCTGTGTGGGTGTCATTTATGGGGTCGACCCATCCTTCGACGTCCGCACTGTGAAAGAAAACATCGAAGCCCCCGTCGCGGTGCTGTCTTGTTCACGGAGTGGCGCTAGCGTCACTGTTACCTTCGTCGGGAGCGTCGTACCCACAAACGTCCGACTCTTCAAGCAGCTCCGCGCGGTTCGTCCCCGTCTGCCTCGACCACTACAATGTGACCGCTGCGGTGTTTTCGGCCACGCCGGCGCCACCTGCTTCCGCGACGCCCGCTGCCTTCGCTGCGGGGAGTCGCACGCCACAGGAAACTGCCCCGCCGAAAAGCCACGCTGCGTAAATTGCGGTGGCCGTCACCCCTCAACCGAGCCAAGCTGTCCGGAGTGGCAGCGCGAGAGAAGGGCTGCCGTGTTGCTGTCCTCGTCCCAGCGGCCCTTATAGCGCAAAACAGCGCTTGAACTAGCCGGCGCCGCAATGACCGAGTCGCGTACGGCCGCTCCGTCTACATCTGCCAGCTCCCCACAGGGCCGATCGTACAGTGACGCCCTGCGCGGCCGCAACAACCAGACAGCCGCTGCTGAGCCGTCATGCGGCCCTCCAACCGCTACGAACAGCGACCCCAGAGACGCGCTAATAGCCGCTCTCGCTACTGCACTGCGGGCCTTGCTCGACCAGTGCGCAGCCATCGACGGCAACGTTCGTCAAATGTGTGACGCGGCTCTCGCCGCGCAGGAAGCACTGCTCCGACACGACTAGGCGCGTCACCGCGCCTCATAAGCGAAGGCCACCGACTTGTCCGCGCACGGCGTTCTAGCCGCCGCCGCCGCCCCTCCTTCACCCCTCTATCTATTCCCCTACCCTCCCTGTGCAGTGCGGTTGAGGTGTCCTCATCTGAGAGACAGTTACTGTGCTGCACTTTACCCCACGTTCTTCCTTCCCAAACCAAGAATCTCTCTCTCTCGAGTGAGTAAGTAGACAGCAGCAGACATGGCGCAACTTCACCAGGGGAGGCCAGGCCGGTCAGGCAGGCCGACGACGACGGGTATGACATCGTTCTATTTGTAAATATTTTCGTACATTGTTAACTTAAAGTAAAATATAAAGTAAATAAACCTAGTTCCTGAAATGCTACTTCTCGTCGTCGTCGTACCCGTGGATTTGGACTTGTCCCTGCCAGAGCTCATCCCCCGTCATCTTCCGTCCCCCTGGTGAGCTGATGCGTCTGATATCTAACGGTTGCGTCACTTCGCTACAATAGCGTCCGCCTTCATGGCACGTCAAGGCCTGGCTGTTCGTGCCGATCGCGACGTTTGTTTCGCGTAGATCGTTTAAGTAGGCGGTGCGAACGGGTTGCGATAACGCTGTCACGTTCCACTCTTTAAGTAGGAGCTTGAGCGTCCTCCAATTTTTTGACAAAGACTGTACAGAACTCGATTCTCTTTTTGTCCATCGTCACTGTCTACAAGGCTGTAGTGCCGTGTCCTTACTTTTGCCTTAAGTGCATGATTTTGGCGTCCACATTAGCGAATATGCGAATTACTGTGTGTAGACTTTTCCAAAGTATCAAGCTGACCAACAACGCTCAAGGCAACATATAGCCGCGGCATAGACTTGCAAAGAACGAGAATGTGCTGAGGAAGAGATGATGACAGGCATACTACAAGGCACCTGCTCGCTCGCTTTATTTATACCGCTAGGGCGACGTCCGCCATCCTGTGCAAGACGAACCAGACGTTTGGAGCGGTGACACCTATACGCGGTGGACACCTATACATTTAATACAAGATTCGCCCACTCAACCACGCTACAGTTCTCGCTATGTACCTCCACGCTCATTGGTATAGTTCCTCAGGGACATCATTAGTGCAAGATGGTGCCTTCCGCCATGACGCTACGGAAAGGAGCAAGCGTGATTGCCTGGTGCACCTGCTTTGTCGAGTTCGCCCGCAGTGTGTTTGGCTGTCATCGCGGCTGTATCGGCGTTACTGGGTTACATCGGCTCCACATGCGACAGCAACGTGTGGCCGGGAAAGGATGTTCAGTATGAAAAGGAAGCCGATCCCTGATAATTTATTGCCGCTTTCATATTCGCGCTTAATGACACTAATGCAAGAAACTCGAAACTGTGGTCATGATACGTCTATGTCTTATGGCGTATAATTGCTTGCTGCTGACCATTCAGCATGTGCCGATAGCAGTACTAACGCGCTGCTGCTATTATATTGCGCAATATGTCAACCATGCACAAAATTTCTGTACTGAGCCAGAACAAAAAAAAATATCCAGAACTCGCGTTCTGCGGGAGTCGATGTTAATTGAGCTGCTTTGCAGGCAACTATCTATCTAGCAATAGTCGGGGTTTTTAACTTAGCTAATGGGGGGGGGGGGCGAACATGCTTGTAAAGATAAGCAATTGCGAGTTACTCAAGCCTCCATATGATGACGACAGAAGCAAGGCATCTCCTGCCATCCTTGAAAAGTCCTGTCATTCGTCATATGGGGCACGTCACGTCAACCATGCCATGTGTAATGGTACACATATCTTGGAAGGACATGTCATGGCATGACGCTCCTGTTACGTCATGACATGCCATCGCGTTCGCGTCACGCACCCATGCAAAGCATGCATGTCATCCTCGTCCTGTCATGCAGGCCGTGTATCTCATGTCATTCAGTTGAACGAGATTGTTCAGCCGAACCTAATTCAGTTGAGCAAAAATATCTTCACACCCAATATTGCCACCATCTACTTGCGCAGGCATGTCTGCAGCAACTGGGACGCCAATGCGCGACGTGGCAGCCCGCCGCTGCGCAAGTACAAAGCCATTTTCGACAGTCACGTCGTCAAGCGCCACCTGTTGCGTTACATCCCCAAGCATTCGCACAAGGCCCGAGACAAGGCAACGGCGCTGCTGCTCAAGTGTTTCAGCCGGGTAAGCGAGAGAGCGTCGCCGTCGTTTTCATGCCGTTGCCTCCAGAAGCAACACACACCAAGCGCGTGTGGTGTGTGTGCATTACCAACTAACCCACCTATCCATCTTTATGCATTGGGACATTTCGTGTTATCGCTTTTCGATACGACTGCATTGTTGTTCGTCTTTCGGCAGCCAACCATTGCCCCACAATATTTCTCCATGCTTGTAAAATTACTAACTACACCATTAGCTAATAAGTGAGGGAGGAAAATAAGGATAGTATTTTCTGTCTCTGACCTTTGTATTCCGTGATGTATGTATTGACCCTTATTGCGAACGCTTCTACCAGCATCGTCTCTGTGATAGAGTGCGTGTCTATTACTATGATTTACAAAATCTTGTAAAACAACTCAACTTCTGAGTAGCTCGTGCTCGCAAGAAATTCTGACCGGCTCAGTGAAGTTGATGGGGGGCTAAAAGACAGGGTTCCAAAGAAACAGTTCAGCTCGAGGAGGTTTCTCAGCCATCAATTCTGAGAGGAGAAACACGCCGAGCCGAAACAGACGAAATCAATTTATTTCAGGCAAAGCTTCCGAAAGAGGAGCAACAACTGTGCGGAGCTCAGAAAAACAAGGTTCAATGCGATCACTGGGCCCCAAAACATTTTCGATGACGCTAGCGCCCATAAAATACGTGCGACAAACAACAATACCTATGAAAGAGGTTACTGCCATAAATGAGAAAAAAACTAGCGGCACAACCCTTCTCACGATGACTGTCAACGCTAATGCGTTGGCATTGAATCAGTATAGCCACGCAATGTTTTCCCAACATCGAAACGAGTTATATATGAGGCATGCGCTACATCAGCGGGACTCCTGTTTCACAGGGAAAAGCGAACAGTTATCATATTTTCCTGTGCCTATGCCCTGTTGTCAGAATAAACGCCGCACGCAACAGACGCGTCACATCAGGGAAGAGCTTTGGGCTGATCCTCACTCCCTTGCATGCGTAATGATGCGAACGATCATTAACATCTGAATTCGGTTATATCGGAGAAGACACGCCAGAAGATGTCTTCCAACTGATACGGTGTAGAAACAGGACTGCCTCTAACTTTTCGGTACAAACATACCCACATTTTGCAATCAACAAAAAATATGTTATTCAGTATTGGCTAATTGGGGTGCTGACAGCGATAATTATATTCTCACTTTTTGTCCCCCTGGCTCCATAACTTATTTTCGCAGGTGGTCTTCGCGTACCTCCCAGTGCCTAATTTTAAGAACACCATAAAGCTTGATTTCGAACTCTGTAAATTCGTTGCGATGGTGGTAGTACCTTGTGTGGCTATATTTATTAAATCCTAAATGCGTTACTGTTGACAGTCATCGCGAGATGGGTTTTGCGAAATTGTGTTGTTGTTATTGATCTTTCTGTATCCACTCCTCCTATGCCACTGTTACTAGCCAGGAGTATTTGTAAACAAAAAACAACCAAGTAGCGCTGGTCTTCCAATTCCTGAAACAAACATGGTTTCACTACACGCTCGCCTTCGATTTCATGACTTGGGCATGTGTTCTAAGTAAATTATTCATAGGGTAATTATCAAATAGCATCGTTAGCCACTTCTACACTGCGACATCTGAAGCGTGTAATTCACAGATAATTTTCCAAGCATATATTGTAGAACTATAAAAACAAATGGCGTGTACGTAGGCGTACACAAAAGGCAAAATGTGTGATTTGAGTTTGTTTTGCTCGGGACCGCAGGGCGGCAGGCAGAGCTCGTGGACTATTCCGAAATTCCTGCAAGAGGTGGGGCTTCCCTGGCCGCACAAGTCCCCAGCCTCGAGACCCGAGCTCCTCGGCACACTCGTCAAGTCGTCATTACACTTCGGCATACACATATTCTGGGCCTTTTTCGTGGGTCGTGATCCATCACGCCGGAACCAGAACACCATTTACACGACCTTAGACGAACGGTGCACCGACTGGATCGGGAACTTCGAGCGGCTCAGAGATTATGCCAAACACCACGATTATCTCAGACGCTGCGCTGAAATCCTGGGCGGCACCGGGCAGTCATACTCGCGGATGATCGAGGCCGTAACGGTGGCGCACACAGATATCGCCCAACTGGTGTTCCGCTTGTGGGACCCGCATGCCGTTCCAGCGTTCCTTGACCTCGGTGACCCCGAGCTTCGCCGAGCCCTCAACGGTCATCTTGCGGACGATTCCCAGTTTTGGCCCGAAGACAAAATTGTGAACTTGCAGCCCAAGCTATTCGCTCAGCTGAACGCAACCCACTTCAGCCACGACAATTTCACCGAGAACTTCAAGCTCTTCCTCGGTGCGTACGCGGTGTGGTTGCTGTCGCCGTACGCCTCTCGTTACCTCACCACCTACATGCTGGAGGACATGGGCCTCGCAGCGTATGAGCGAAGCTACTGGCACCACAAGTGCATGCTGACCCTCGAGGAGACCATGCCGCTGGCCAAGTTCAAGCTCGAAGACGAAGGTTCGGTTGACACGGTTTACACGTCGAAAATGCTGCACCTCGCCAAGCGATCCATACACTCCTTCATCGCTGTATATGGTGGCACTCTCGAGAACTATTTGGCAGGCGCTATGGCTGGTGTTGTCGTCAACGCCCGCAACATGACTCTTACGTGGCACATGCTGGACCGGACATACGCCTATGTACCTTTCGACACCAGGGCGGGGTTGTTCGACCTGTACATACGCATATGCGCCGCGGGCATGAACATCCTCAAGAAGTCGTTGCACCACCCTAGGCAGACTGCACTTCACGCGCCAGGGATCGCTGTCTACGGACTGTACCGCATCCTCGTGGCTAGGGAAGTCGTGGTCCCCAGCTACATGAGGGCGCTACCACTGTTCAATGCGCGCCACCCGTTGCCTGTCCTTGTGGCCTTGATCGGCACCCATATCTTGAAGCAGATGTCCACTCTAGGGAGATTCATCCTGTTCTATGATGAAAACTTTGTGGTGAGTGTGTTCTTGGCAAAAACCTGCTTAGAAATGTTTCAATATCAATTCCTTTTGAGTCGTCTCAATCAGAAAGTTGTAAGACCTCACACATCTAACGGAGCTGTTGCGATACTGTACCCGTGTCCATATTCCGGCGTTCATTATTAGGCGGGTCCATCAAAATCGTTTTTACTTTGTGCATTCCTCAGCTATGCAGCACAGTTATTTCACTTCAGCAGTGCGAATGTGCACGTACGAATTAAAGGGATTATTTGACACACTGAAGAACTTTGTGAACGCAAGTATTTCAACAAGGCGGATTAGGAATGACTGCCACGAAGAAGTTGCACTGAACACAAGCATGCTTTTCCTTAACATATGGGGAATATTTTACAGTTTTAGGGACTCCGAGCGAGTACCTGTTTGTGCGGCGACATTTAACGAAGCAGTGTTGCTAACATTCTTTCGAGCATGTAACTAAACTGACGCAACGAAGTCGCGAAAATTTCCCTAAATTCTGCTCCAATGTCGCTAAAATTGTTGTCAACACTAATTAATTTCTCTACAATGTATGTGTTTCAGGAACATGTTCACGTATAGACTAAAAGAGCGTAACGCGTCTTCTAATGCATTTCACGTCCATTAGTGCTTATTCAAATGAAAAATTAATAATAAACTTACAAGAAAGATGTAGCGAAATTACATTTGTTTACTTTCACATTTTAAGGTTACGAATCCACCACGCTTCAAAAGAACACGGTTGGCCAGAATTCCTCAGCACGAAGTCGCACAGTCGGTTTACGTTATGCCTAAAAATTTTCCGGTTTCAAGAGCTGGTGAAAAAAAGAATGCTGCGACGCGATCTTGGCAACGTTGTTAACACGACAATTACAATTACGTGACCTTTGTACAGGTTCAATACTAGCTGTCGATCCTTGATCTACCTGAAAAATTCGTTGAGTACTGATTCGCATGAAAGCCATAAGAAATCGCCCATTCTTTCACTAATGAACCCAGCCGCTCTGATATCAGCAGTTTTGTTCAGTTGATATCTTTTATTCACATACCGCGTTCTCAACTTCACCGTAAGCCTTATTACTAAAGTACACGTAATTTAAATTACTACTACGATTGAGAAGATAAGCCAATCAAACATGCCCATAGCGAAACTTAAACACTACTCGAGACTCAGCCTTATGCGTTTTAAAGATCACGAAAAAAACGTTCATTTTGTCAATGCAATGTGTAGCCTATTTGCTTCGACTCAACTCGCCATAGTGCGGCCTCGGTGAATGCATACGCGTGTTGTTTCATTAGAGCTCATGCCTGGTCAAAAATTTATTTTTAAACATGTTTTCCGACTACAAAGTCGCTAAAATGTCGTAACTTGCTGTGTGATGTCGCCAAGGAAAAAGACCCCTGTCGCTACATGGAAAAATGCGTTGGCAAATGAACCAAAAACCAGATAAATCTAGCAACGAAACCGATAAAATGGCAAACCTCCACAGTAGTGATCGCTCCGTTATGCTCTTTATTATAAGCTAAAATGTGGAAGGGCTTGCAACATATCCGGGTAGCAATACTTGTTGCTCGACTAGTTAGTCAATGTTATTCCACGAATTTAAGACAAAACCGAGGGCCGAAAAAGCTTTAGGACAGGAAAGAGTGTCACTTGCAAATAGTTGGTTGAAAGCAGACACGATCATATATGAAGGCGAAGCCGCCACGGGTGCACTTACATTTGGGCACGATACACAAACAAGCCTGCATCACTATCCAATCATACGGCGCAGAAACTGTCGTTCAGTGCTGCGTGATGGCACAGACGTATCGCTGACACAGACGTGACCCTTCATGTTGATGAGATGTGCCTGTTGATGAGATGTGATGAATTCCCATGCCAGGGAATATGTGCTTTTAGCAAGAATTCGCATATGGAAAAAATCTGGCTCCCACGTGCGGCAATCGCAGTGCTTAGGCAAATGTGCGTTAATCTTATTCTTGAGAGATAGCTCTTGTTCCCTTGCCCTGTCGTTGATACAACAGCCTGTCCGGCCCATAAACACCCATTCGCTATTAAGTGGAATTTTGTGCACCACACAGACCGCGCAATTCACATACGGCCTTGTATTATTTTTACCACAAAGGGTGTGCTTCTGCGGGTCCGAGATGTGTGAGACACTCTTTCCCGTCCTAAAGCTTGCTTCCGCTTTTGGTTACGTCTTAAATTATGAGATTTTACGTGCCAAAACCACTTTCTGATTGTAAGGCACGCCATAGCGGAGGACTCCGGAAATGTCGACCACCTGGGGTTCATTGACGCGCAAATAAATCTAAGTACATGGGTGCTTCCGCATTTCGCCCTCAACGACATGCGGCCGCGGTGGCCGGGATTCGATCGAGTGGCCTCGTGCTCAGCAGCCCAACACCATAGCCACTGAGCAGACACGGAGTGTTTGGTGGCGTCTTAACTTCCAGGTATGAGTAGCACGGTGATTTACAAACGTGAGAAATGCGTTTCGATGCTACATTTATTTTACTGTTTTACTGGTGAAAGTGATGTTTGTATGAGTATTCTAACGCACAATATCCAAACACAAATATGGAATGTCGCCTACATGCACTATACTATATACACTATACACCTTAACCCTTTCAGACGCCAATATATCCCGTTGATTGAAAACTCGCTTTCACCTCTATTTTTGCATATTCTCAATCATAGAAAGCGTAGAGCTTTCAATTGTTTATCGAGTTTTGTCGAGTTTTTAAGAGTGGTCTCGACGCAAAAACTTCATTCCATGACATCAAAAATGAGAACATATAAACTATTTCCTGTTTTCAAAAAGTTTGAAAAGCACGAGCCCGCGCGGAACGAAACGTGTCAATTCGTAACACTTTGCAACGATGCCTTTCCGCAGGACCAAAACCTCCCAATCTTCGGCCAGCTCGGAATGCTGTTCTCGGACATGCAACGCTACGATGTGGTGGTGAACAACAGCGGCTATCTCGATGACCACTACGCGCACGAGAGGCGGGAGCTCACGATGGCCGGCTGGGCGACCCGTCTCGCCAGCAGCATCCCGCGCCTGCCCGAGGCCCGAGCCCTCGCGAAGGCCACGAGGGCGGCGAACAGCCGAGACGGCAGGCGCCCGTCTTTCGGCGGCGTCCCCGAGGACCAGCTGTACTTTTTGGTCACGTGCTTCGCGCACTGCGGTGCCTATGGTCGCGCCATCCAGTTGCAGGTGCGATGCGGGGAAGCTTCCTTCTGCGTGCAGCTGTCGCTATCAGGACGAGTTGTTTGACAAGGGCTAGCGCAGTTTTGTCTTCATTGGAAGGGGTGGGCACCTGACGAGCTTAGCGAACGCCTTGCCCTATTTCCTAAAAATATTGCATGCATAATGCACGTGCGACTGATTCCTAAGCATCCCAATGTAAAGAAGTTTTTCGTATTGCGTTCTCTTTTATGAGTACGCATGAATGACAGGATGCGGGAAAACATTTGCTTTATACACGCACAGGAATTTAAATTAATTGATTAATTTATTTATTTATTTATTTATTTACACATACTGGTGCCCCACTGAGGCTGAGTGAGGAAAACATAACATGCCAAATTTCTATAAAAAAATGATAAATGGCAATGAACATCATCTTGAGGCAAAGCGTTCCAACCTTCTAGAGTAAAAAGAAACCTGCGTTTCTGCATGCCGGTGCTAGATTAAAACGGTGAGTATTTAGGCTGTGACAGCTGCAGTTACTAGAAGGCATAGCGAACGTCATGTATTTACCTACCTGGTGTAACTCCACAAATTATTCAGGTTGTAAAACTTTAACGCTTTTATTATACCACATTTAATCGGAAGCGTTAGCTTCATACCAGCGTTACCCTCTTAGCTATCTTGTCGCTATATATGCCGAAGTTTTCGTCCGTTAGTGGCAGGTGTTTTTATATGACTAAACATTTGTTGTCACTTTAGCAACTTCTGCTTTAGGAAAGTTTCTTCGAAACTGGTTCTCTTGGGGCACACTTTATTTTTCAGAAAGACATGTAGCGGTCGAAATTGGGCTCCGGCAAACTTAGGAGGAAGCAACGATTGCCTTTGCTTCGGCAGCCATATCAATGCACTTTTGCTTAACATCAGAATGGTCACTTATGACTCGACATATAGCTCACACACGCAAAAAAAATTTGTTTTTGTTCGTTACAAAACCAATTTGAATGGGTCTGCATGCTACGGCTGCAACGATTTCACTAAATTCCCTCGATTTGCACGCGTTCGCAAACGCAGAAGCAACTTAACAGAACCTGTCACCATAAATCTTATAGTTTGATTTTGAACGCATCAGGTTAATCAGACAGACCAATAATGGAAAAGCGTAGATATCGCTGACGCTGGGCTTCCCCACGTGAATCTGAACGCACCGCTTACGTTTCTCGGCGCTTTCCCACGAATAAATACCTCGCAGTGTTTTTATGTAGATCAGGAATAACGTGAACCAAGTGCCTTTTCCTGTAAGGAAAATCAGATTACTCGTGTTTCTTCGATTCGTGGGGTATTTCTAGCCGCACAACCTGAAGACAAGTGATGCATTTAAGATCTCATCGTCCGTTGTTATTTAACTATATTGGTAAAATAAAAGGCATTTACCTACTGCTGGTAAATGCACTGTTTGTTCCTCATCTGCGCGGACTCGATCTAAATGTGAAGCGTCTCGGTAGACGACATACTTCATGTTACTTCATATTATAGCCATGTTCCCAAATTCCAGCGTTATTTAATATTCCCTCCATAGTTTTGTGACAATAGCAGAAACGTTGTAGCAAAATATAGCGGTAGTTTTGTGATTTTAATGCTTCCCTTTGGAGACACGGATAGAGAAATTTGGGCGACGTTCTTCAGCCTAAAAACGTCATCGGAAGTTGAAAAGTCCACCGTCATATCTACGACAGATAAAACGCACAGGTTTCATCAGTACAAACTCAACATTTTTATTATAACTTTTTGGGAACAGTTACAAACAATAGATGCATTTTGAAGGATTAGGCGTAAATAAAGTTTTGTAAGTTGCAAGTTTAGTTCCACGGGGAGCCACCTCATGAGCGCGTTGCAGGTAGCCAAGTTTTGTTGCGATTCATTGCAAATTACTTGGATGTGTTTGCTTTGCGCGAATATACGTGGCACCCAAGGTACTCATATTCAAATACAGTAGTAAGGAGTTATTGAAGTAGTAGTACGTGACTAAATACCGAGTTAAATGCCATGTAATTGACAGAGAGACGGTTCTGTTTAAAGTTAATTTGCCACATACGAAACCATGTGCAAAAGTGTACGAGTCCATTGTTAGGAACAGATTTGTCTTTAGGAAAATAATTTCATGATATAGCACGCAGGGCATCAGCATGCAGACGTAGGCGCGTGGTCATATTCTGTGGAAGGTCATTGACCCAAATAGGAAGAAAATAGGACAAGAAACAGTGCCCTGCGGTATACGTCAGGTGAGACGTGATCACTATGGGAGCTAGAAGCTTTAACATGAATTTACAAGGGTGTTTTATTTTAACTATAAGAATTTTTTAAAATCCTCTTTGGCATATGTAGCAAATATCTCCTTATTTAGCTGGATTACTGAAAGAAGTGGACATTACATTCACTAAGGATGACTATGCATAATTGACGAATTAACAATTAAACTTTTACACCTTTTAACTTATGGCTGCAACGCACGTATTCCAATGCACAAACTCTAGCCAGCGATTCCACAAGGCGCCATCACTTGAAACGGATTTCGAAACAGTTAGCGCCAATTTGGTTTTGCAAACTTGAGGTGAAAATGCACTGTAACACATAGTGTTTTTTAAAAAATTGCCTTTTTCCGCATTGAAGATCAGAAACTAGTGAAACACCAATGCAGTTTTCGCCTACTTTGAGAATGCATATCTCGAAGCAGATGTCATTCTCAAACTTCATCCCAATTAGTCGATAACTTTAGAAATCACCAGCTAAAATTCGGAAATTCCGAAATGTGCCATAAACTAATTAATTTACAAATTCATTACCAAAAAGGTGTTAATTATTGAAATATTCATTTTGTCTTCTTATCGAAATAATATCTGGCTCCGAGAATGTTCAGGTCACGAAGTAAAATTGTGCTATGTACTACATGTGCGTTAAAAAAATTCTACAAAGGATAAAATAAAACATCGGAAAACAAGCCAGATATCCAGTCAACAAGTGTAGGATTACTTTTGATGATGATGAGCCTCCACAGTTTCGCAAGGTGAAGCACCATGGCAAATGCTTATAACAAATCTATGAAGATTACGTCAACATGTGTACCAAGATCTGATGATTTACCAATGCCGCTGATGAACTCAACCAGTTGTTGTAATGGTGACGAAAACACAATAACCAAGCTCACAGTTACTTCCTATGTTGGATTCCAGGTAGTCGATGCTGTGGTTATAATTATTTATTCGACTAGTTTACAAGAGCTACAGGTTCACAAGATCAATTGGTAGTTTAACATGTGGCAGTTACCGGAATTATATGAAGGTAAATGTTTAGTGCACCGCCACGAATAAGGAACATACGTGGTTGATGAAGACTTACTATATAACACTGATACTGCATTGTCCAAACGTAGTAACGAAGAAGGAAAGCATTGCGAGTGCCTTCAGGATCATTGGTTTTCATATGATCGAGATTTGCCACGAGATTCAAAACAACAGAGTGTGACGCAGTGATTTAAATAATAGCCCATGCTACCACGTAGTTTAATGAAGCATTTTCAATGTTATTTAGAGTAATATTGAATATATAGGCTAAAAAGCATATGTGAGTGCAGCAAGGTTATTACGTATCAGACAGTTCTTTAATTACAAATGTTGTATGATCGGTTCTACTGAGTAATAACGGCTGCTGAAACTTTCAGGATCGCTTAACCTTATCCGCGTGGCCCAATGAATAAGGCTTGCGAGTTTAGATCAGGGTCGCTTAAAGCGGAAGCAACCTTACGGTAAAATAGAAGTATTTCACTGGTTTCGATTTAGTCTAAAATTCTTCCTTCACCTAATTCAAAAGGGAACGCTTAACAGGCCCACCGCTGTGTATTAGGAGGGAGCCCTAGTGAACTCACAAGTAGGGACAAATATTATCTCCCCACCCCCCGGTCACCGTAGTTGGCGTCTATAACCGACATTATCTTCCCTATAAAACTCTATCCCCATCTTCTCCACAGAAAGTCATCTGCAACTCGGTCCTGCCTGCAGTAGCAGCATTCCGGGAAGCCTTCAAATGTCAGCCGCATCATCTACTCGTGACCGACTTCACATGGCCAGAACCACCCAACGAGACAAGCAGTGCTTCTGTGTAGTGCGACGAAACCCGCACTGGTGTGTTCAAGCAGGGAATTGCACTTTCTAATAGCCCAAGTGCAGTGTACTTTTCTTTCTACTTTCTCTCAGTGATTAGAACCGTTCCATCTTATATGTATAGAAAGCCTTACAATGTGGACACGCGAAGTGAAGGACTATGTTGCAAGTTTCTGCGAAAGGCGCAGGAAAAGCGCTTCACAAAAGTGCTGTGGACTACTTTATGGAATCACAATGCTGGTGAACTCCGCTTCCCCGTGCGTTTGCGTATGAACGTGTTTCCGAACGTTTTCCTTATGAAAGGGTTTTTAGCAGTTAGCTGCGAAGTTATTTTCTATAGTTACTTTTTTCTTGAAGTCTCTTTAGTTTCATTTACTCTGTCGCAACGTGCGATGTACACGAAAGGGATTGTATGCCCTCCAGTGAACAAATCACGCACTTCAATGATGCACTGCATTTCTTATTCGAGAGCCCGCCTCAACGCATACCATGTGTGATGTTTACCCGGAAACAAACATTTGTTTTGTGTGCTTGCTCAGTCGAGGTAACTTTTGCGTCACGTCTCAAGGCTAACATTGTCATTTGTCAGCTCTGTGAACGACGGAGCTGTAAAACTGCCGTGTATGTGGACCACGTGAGATGTTAATGGAAGCCATGAATTTCTACCTGTGCGGTTACGTCGAAGTGCCGTAAGACTGCATAATAAATTGCTTAGAAAAAGTGGCAGAGCCCGTCTTACGATGACTATCGACGGTAATGCGTTAAGCATTGAATCAATACAGCGACACAACGTATTGACACCGCCGAGAGCGAGTTGCATATAACGCAAGCACAGCAGCGGCACTGCTCTCTCGTGTTTGCCTGAGAACGTTCTGTGCCACGTAGCGCCGCCACCATGCAGCATGCACATGGCCTTCGAAATTCATGGCGCGCACGTGCTCGCGGACGCTTAGGAAATCTGTCATGCTGCAGCTATCTGGCGCTCTTCGGGAATGCTGCGCCACCTAGTGGCACTGCCAGGAAGTCCACGCGCGGCCTCCGAGACAAGCGTTGCGCGAAATCACCTGCGAACGCTTACGAGAGTTGGTTCGCAGTGCATTCATAATGTTAGGCTCGTTTTAAGCACTGGTGGGAAGTTCGTTGATTGAAAAGCGGCATGTACCCCATGCATTTCGCGTCACAAATGTGTGCAGGCGCAGACACAAAGAGACCAAATGATAAAGGCAGGAAGGGTAACGAGGACTGCACCCGGTTGGCTACCCTACACGGGGAAAGAGAAAAAAGGGAGGGAAAGTATTTTCAAAGAAGAAAACTCCACGGGGGTTACCAATCGGTCGCTCAGCCACTGCCCGCTGAAGGATCTGGTTGCTCTCCTTGAGAAACGCTTGTGGCGTGAGTTGGCTTCCGCTCCAGCATCTCTCCAGTGATTATAAAGCAGCATATAAAACTCACGACGCAGCGCGCACATGCCTAGTTATCCAAGTCGGCGGCAAACAGTTTCATCGAGCAGCGGTACCCACTCAGTCCCGCATCTACAGCGACTCGAGTCGGCGCCGCTGATCCACGTAGGCGAAAAAATGGTTAGACACATGTGTGCATGCAAAGTAAGCAAGAAAATCCCAATAAAGAAAGGCGTGAGGCAGGGAAATACGATCTCTCCAATGCCATTTACAGGAGGTATTCAGAAATCTGGATTGGAAAGAATTTGTGACAAGAGTTAATAGAGAATACCTTAGTAACTTGCGAGGATGTTTGCCAGAGTTAATAGAGAATACTTTAGTAACTTGCGATTCGATGATGATGTGGCCTTGCTGGGTAACTCAGGGCACCAATTGTAATGCATGCTCACTGACCTAGAGAGGCAGAGCAGAAGGGTGGGTCTAAAAATTAATCTGCAGACAACTAAAGTAATGTTTAACAGTGGCGGAAACGAACAGCAGTTTACGATAGGTAGCGAGGCACTGGAAGTGTTAAGGTTGCCATTATCCCTGAAGAGAAAAGTGTATAAAAGCTGTGTCTTACCAGTACTCACGTACGGGACAGAAAGTTGGATGCTTACGAAAAGGGTTCTACTTATATTGAGGACGACGCAACGAGCTATGGAAAGAAGAATGATAGGTGTAACGTTAAAGGATAAGAAACGAGCAGATCGGGTGATGGAACAAACACGAGTTTATGATATCTTAGTTAAAATCAAGAAAAATAAATGGGGATAGGCAGACAGGTAATTAGGATTTAAGATAACGGATGGTCGTTAAGGGTTATGGACTAGATTCCAAGGGAACGAAAGCGTAGCAGGGGGCGGCAAAAAGTTAGGTTGGTGGATGAGATTAAGAAATTTGCAGGGACAACATGGCCCCAATTAGCACATGACCGGGGAAGTTGGAGAAGTATAGGAGAGGCCTTTGCTCTGCAGTGGGCGTAACCAGGCTGATTAAGATGCTGCTGATGATAATGCACAGATATCCGCCGGAAATCCGCGAATTGCTCTAGGAATGCCAAACACATTTAAAATAGCCTACTCGCTATGTCTTGAAAGAAACAAGCGTTCACGTAGGAGAGAGCACTTCTCGAAACGTAATGCATCGCAAGGCTAAGTGAACTTAACAGCAGCGCTGACAATCTGAGTGACAATAATACGCAATAAAGTTGCCATGGCAAACAATCTTCACTGCGAGGGATCTCGAGCACAATATTTTGGGTGTAGCGTGGTAAACCAGCCGAGCGAGAGAAGGAAGTCGTCCACTCTCTTTTATTTCATCCAAGGTTCTCTCGTTTTTTTCTATATTATCAAGATTTGCGTTGATAATTCATAGTATTCATATTTTGCATCAGCTCTTCCTCTTATATTATATGATTGTTCGCCTTCACCCTCGGCTGCAGCGTTTCTGATGACACTTTCACACGTTCTTCTCCGGCATCTCCGAGACGATCTCAATCTGACCTGAAAACTTTGCAAATCTAAGCACAACAACAGCGTAATTAAGTTCTACGACCGTTATAAAAGCTAAAATGTAAGGCGTCCCCCACGAACCGAACGCATTTATTCAACTAACACGCAGTGAGGCGCAAGCCGTGCGATTTCAAAGAAAAATCTATCAGCTCGATGACAGAACGAAGTTTGCACGGATTATCAAGACGTTGTCAGGATGTTTCAAAGTCAATCGGCAAAATCACTCAGATTCTCGAGCTACAAGCTGTTGCCAAAAAATTTAAATATTAGGAAAATACTTTCATGGTTCGATGGCTTCCCGAACATGCATGCATCACTGGTGACGAAAGAGCTGACGAAGTTACTTGGAAGACTTGCGTCCGTCGACCAGTGTCGTGGTTGAGGAACGGTAAAACGAATATTTACCTAAAGGACGACCGCCTTCGCCAAATGGTATTGACATAGGTATTCTCAAAGGACATTGAGAAGACGATAAATGTGCTTCTGGACACCTCAATTTGCCTACAAAGAGGAGAAGGACGAGAGGAGGGAAACGTAAGGAGTTCCAACACACGCGCGTCCGGTTCACTATATGTTTGGCATTCGCTATCCTATGCAGGGGAGGGCGCGAGGTTGAAGAATCCAGAGAAAAAAAAAAAGACCGGGAAGGGAATCACTATTCGTAGGAACACAATTGGCTGATCGTCGCTGTTGCACCCGGGCACATTGAAGCAAGACCCTTGAAGAAGAATTTATGCCCGCGTCACTTCGTGGCCAATGACGCGTGGGGCTGGGCTCAAAGATCCTCCTTCTCTGAAGATAATCGGCCATCTAGCCGGTTTAATGCTCTCCGAAGAATGTTGCCTTTAACGTTAAGATGATCAAACATACCTCAGCAAAACATGTTCTGCAGCAAGATACCCACACACACGCGCGCGCGCACACCCAAACATGCCCTAGCACATACACACACGCGCGCGCGCACGCACACAATTTTGCATACAGATCCACCACACGTGTGAGAATCAATATGAACCAAGATGCATTTTATTATCATTTGATTCTATATAAATATTGGTTTGGTGTGGTTTGGTTTGGTGTGATAAGTTTTATGTGGTAATTGTATCAGGAGATGGCCGTTCTGGAGGTTTGGCTAAGAACGGGCAAACATCCAATGAAGCATACCGACTGGCAAATTCAAATAAAACGAATAAAATTAAAAAATCCCTCAAATATTATGAAGCATTACATAAGTAGATCGGCGTGCTTTACATCCATCGTTATATGTTCAGGTTTTACGTAAACAAGTTAACTTTTTTTGGAATGCATAAATGAGGCAGCCACGCGTACTTATCAATCATACAAGGGTTTATAGGCCTGCTCGCTACTACTCTCTCGCGGCGCTTAGTAGAACATATCGACATCCATGTTCAGGAGTTGGCAGTTACCTGTCAAAAACTGTCAAACTGGAAAGACGCCTGCCAAGAAAACTGCAAAGAAAGTCAGCGCTTTTAAACGCATGTTTCATTGTCGCATCACAGTTACGCGAGTCGCAGAAGAGTGTGCCTGACGTTTGACTAAGTAATTCGAAGGCTTTCGTCAAAGCCACCCATAACCAGATGTGCAGAGCGCATCTCACATTGCGCGACTCCTCGCACTCAAGGAGGACTCTGACACTGAGTCACGTCTCAGGAGTACCCAGCGAGCGCTGGCGAGGGACCGGAGTTCGATGGCGGAGAGAAGTGTTGCTCTGTTCTCATTCCTGGCGATCTCCGACGGACACCAACGGTGACGGCGGCGGGCAACATGACCAACCGAAAGGACTATTGAAATGAGCGCATAACCATTTACGCTGTAAAAACTATTCGCTTTCGCCTTTGTGCTTACGCGATGTAATTACGAATAGCACGTAGAGCGGCAAGTTTTTTTGCGGTAGACTTCCTCAAACGGAACACATTGAACTTCATTCTGGCTAGTAAGGTAGGCATCACAACACCTGTAGGGCTGCAACCGGACAGAGATCCATCAGCATAAGCACACCTGAAATCTAGCAGGGCCACTGCATAATGACTCATCTTTTTCGTAATTCTAGAGATTGTAAGGCGTAGCTGTGGCTTTTCTAGGTACGACAGGTGTAACAAAGGTCTTGCCCCTGGTGTGAAATCCGATAGACGACAGCTTGGGAGAGTTGTAATGAGTTCTGAAAATGAGGCTTGAGGCATCTGCGCCGGCAAAACAAGAATTTGTTATAGGAGTATCGACAGATATCTCAAATGCGCGCTCTAGCACTGTCAGCTGTGACGTCTGTGTAGGTAATGCAAGGAACGGAATGCGTATTGGGAACAACAAAGTGTCAGGGGTCCGATGCCGCGAGCGAAGGACCAATCACTAAAGAGAAAGTGCAGTGCTTGGTTGCAAGGGCATCATGCCCATACTGTTAGGCATCGCACAGCAGCGAAACCAAAGAGAGGCTCAGGTATGTCTCACTAAAGGTGATCACCTCAACCGTGCTTTGAGGG